>NC_064923.1:752187711-752812711 GCF_023897955.1 Schistocerca gregaria
TTTGATACCTCATCCAGAAACGCACCCTCTTGAAACCTGGCGAGCAAGCTACACCGCTATGCAGAGCGCCTCTCTTGCAGAGTCTGCCACTTGAGTTTGCTAAAAATCTCCGTAACGCTATCACGGTTACCAAATAACCCTGTGATGAAACGCGCCGCTCTTCGTTGGATCTTTTCTATCTCCTCCGTCAACCCGATCTGTTACGGATCCCACACTGATGAGCAATACTCAAGTATAGGTTGAACGAGTGTTTTGTAAGCCACCTCCTTTCTTGATGGACTACATTTTGTAAGGACTCTCCCATTGAATCTCAACCTGGTACCCGCCTTACCAACAATTAATTGTATATGATCATTCCACTTCAAATCATTCCCCACGCATACTCCCAGATATTTTACAGAAATAACTGCTACCAGTGTTTGTTCCGCTATCATATAATCGTTCAATAAAGGATCCTTATTTCTATGTATTCGCAATACATTAAATTTGTCTATGTTAAGGGTCAGTTGCCACTCCCTGCACCAAGTGTGTATCCGCTGCACATCTTCCTGCATTTCACTACAATTTTCTAATGCTGCAACTTCTCTGTATACTACAGCATCATCCGCGAAAAGCCGCATGGAACTTCCGACACTATCTACTACATTAAGAGGTATATTCTTACAAATGGTTTAACATAGTCAGTCAAGTTCTACAGTTAGAAACTGTGTACATGTCTTGAGGCAGTGTAATTCATGGCATGCAAATTACCCAGACTATATTCAACCTTTATTTGTGAATCAGAGCACTTACTGACTTCCAACAAACTTTACACATAATTTCAAATCTTTTTGAAACTTTTTCTCAATATAACCCCCACAAAATAGTTAAAGGAAAACTGCATTTTCGTTGTTGGTGCTGTACAATTTCAGCATCAGGCATTACATTTTAATTTATTACTGCTTCTTACTATTTCTGTAAGAATCATTTCCAGCTGATGATCTATTATAGTCTGTTCCTCCAGAAAGGTAGTCAAATAAATAGCTTTAACCATTCTCTGGACATAGACACACTTTATGTGGTATTGCCCCGAGAGATAACGCCCACAAAATAGTGTACGGAAAACTGCATTTTTGTTGTTGATGCAGTACAATTTCAGCATCAGGCATGACATTTTAATTTATTACTGCTTTACTGCGAATTCTATTTGCAACACATTTTGCAGATGATATCTACAAACACCGCTGTAAGGACAGAAAAAATTATATCATTGTACACCTCACTGTTAAAAGAGATATGACACCCTAAACATTGAGGTGTATGATAGACTAGCTCATTTTAAAAAAATGGAGCTGTTTTATACATGGTAGTTCTATTCTTTAAAGAATCATGTAATCATGTGAGTTTGTGTGTGTGTGTGGGGGGGGGGGGGGAAGAGGGGGGAGAGGAGGTTACTCTGATTTTACAAGAATACGGAAAGACTTTTCTTTCAAACCTGTGAAAAATTTATACTGTTAATGACGATAGTGCACTCCGACTGAACAATAATATACAAGTTTACACAAGTTTCAGTCCTTGCTATAGCCTGTTATTATTTTCATTCTCTTCACACCTGTTCTAATGTACTTTTTACATCCTTGTCAACATGGTGCACATTTATGAAAAAAATTATATGTGAGGCAGACAGAATGGTGTCAGTAACTAGTAACAGTCAACATTAAAAGACACTGCAACAGCACATGTCAGCCAATTCCAGATGACACTAATATACAGGGTGTCCACAGAAGAATGCTAAATATTCAGGGAAATGATAGGAACAATCATTTGAAGCAAAAGGTCTAGTAAACATGGGGTCAAAATGCATCTTTGATGCGGCAAAACGAATCTCTTTTACTGCAAGCTCTTGATTTCCTTGTTTTCAAAGGTGGTAGTAAGGACCAAAATAAGAAAACTTTCCTGTAAATATGGTTTCTAAAGTGCATATATTAAGAGCTAAGAGCACTTGTTCATCTCCACAACTGTGAAATTCATCTCTTCTACTGAACAAATATTCGTAACACTTAACATGTCCATTTTCGAACCCAAAAATCAAACAATAGAAAATCCAGGATGGGCAAAATCAAACAATGGAAAATCCAGGATGGAATGTAACAATATTATATTAAGGAAAAGTTGCTACTCACCATACAGATGAGATGCTGAGTCGCAGATAGGCACAACAAAGAGACTCTCACAATTAAAGCTTCCAGCCATGGACCTTCATCAACAATAGACACACATGACTCTGAGAGTCTTTTTGTTGTGCCTATCTGCGACCCAGCATCTCTGCTATATATTGAACAGCAAATTTCCTTCTCATAATACTGTTACATTTTAGAACCCAAGTAAAAGAGACGGTTTTTTCTTGTTTGGTATATACTACCTCCTCCACAAACATGAAAGGGAAGAGCTTGCAGCAGGAGAGACTTGTTTCACAATACTGAATCTGAAGAAGTGCTCACAGTTCTTAAGAAATGCATTTTAGAGCCCATGTTTACTAGACTTTTTTGCTTCAAATAATTGTTCTCGTGGTATCCTTCAATACTGACCATTCCACCTGTGACACCATGTACATAATTAGAAATAAGTCACACGTAGAAGTGTGATCTGCTACAACACAACTGATAAGTTTGTGACATTAAAACTACAAAAATAGTTTTTGGATATATACTGATGCATAGCAATACCTGCAAGAGGGAGCTGGCTCGTTTCTCCCAGAATGTACGGCATCCTACAGCTGTAATCATAGCTGATGCAGTTGCTGACACATAAGCAACACCTAGCTGTGTTGTTGTCACATCAGAATTTGCATTTCTATTTGTGTAGTTAACAAGAGCATTGAACGACTGGTTCACCCACTGCCAAAATACTACCGCAGTGGATGTCCTGGAGAAGAACAATGGGGCAGAATTGATTAAAATGTTATTTTAAAAGAGATATAATAAAGTTATTACATAACACAGATTTACATTAACCTAATCAACAATCTACAAAGGAATGAGCCCAAAATATACACAACAGTCCAATAAAAATTTAATAAAGTTTTCAAACAATGGAAACTCCAGGCTGGAATATTCACAATATAGGAAAAGATAGAATGCTACTTAGTGAAAAGATGACTCGTTAAGCTGCAGACAGTAACAACTAAAAGAAACTTACAAATAAGCTGTTAACCAAAAAAAGAAAGAGAAACACTCACTATTCAATCACACAAGCAAGCACACCTCAGGCATCTCACAATGTGCTCGCATCATGTGCTTGCTTTTGTGAATAAATGGTGTGTGTTTTCTTTCTTATTCTGACAAGGGCTGTGGCCGAAAGCTTATGTGTAAATGTCTTTCAATTGTGCCTGTCTGCAACTTAACTTGTCATCTTTACAGTAAATAGGAATCTACCTTTTCCTATATTGTTAATGAAATATTTAGCTAGCCAAGCAACAACACATATACAAATGAACAAAACATATCAAATGCATTACTTATTTAGCCAGTGGATTGTGGAAAAAGAGCGGAAATAACAGGAAAATATGAGATTGCTGGGGGCTCAAGTGGAAGAATTAAGAAATATTAAAACGAACAAGACAACTGAGAAACAGATAATGGAATTATAACAACCGAAGGCTTTCAAAAAGCTGAGAAGCAAGTGGGGATCCGATAAGTTATATATAAAGGAAGTATGAATGAAACCAAAACTGTGAGCAACATAGTGGGTTAAGAACTGAAGTACTACTGTTACAGGAGGGGAGAGGAGAGGGGTGGCAGCAGGTAAGAAGCCAGCTTTCCTACATAGTTAAGAAGCCATCATGATTATCACTATTGTGTTGTTGTATAGGGTGAGAGAGAAAGGATGGACATTTTTAGAACATACAGTATTCAGGCTCAGGCAGTAGGAATGGGGAGGACTGATGTGATTATGTGTTTGGTAGCTCCTGCCATTTTGTTTAGTTGAGGTCATGGATCCTTTGGCTGTGCAGCACCGCGGGTTTGCTTACAATAGTTTTGTGCGTAATAATGAGCCTGTCGTTGCAGTTCAGCACGAGTTTGATCGCCATTTCAGTCTTATGAGACATGATAGGGTTCCCACTTGTAACATCTTTTTTCATTGGGTTGAATCATTTTGTTTATGTGGAACAGTGATGAAAAGAAAACCACCAGGGGCTCCTCACTTAGTACGTGCTGCAGAAAATGTTGAAAGAGTTCAGTCTGTAATCCTGGTCAATCTGCTAGGAGACATTCTGCTGAACTGCATCTCAGTAATCATTCAGTAAGTTGTATTTTGCATATTGATCTAGGATCAGAACTGTCATTATTGGGCCACTGAAAATCCAATGAGAGACCATTATATAGTTCCAAAATGACTGCTCAGTCTGCTGTGACAGGTATAGATGTTATTGGTCCATACTTTTTCCAAGATGATAAAGGGAACACTGTAACCATAACCTCAGAACATTATAGACAGATGATCACTGAATTCTTCCTAACTTAACTACAAATAAAATGTATTCCTATCAGGAGAATTTGGTTTGAGCAGGATGGGGCCGTAGCTCATACAGCAGGAATGTCAATGGAAGCTATTTGGACTGTTCTTCATGACTGCGTCATTTCCCGGTTTGGTGACATTAGTTGGCTTCCTCATTCTCCAGGCCTGTCCATGTGCAACAGCTTTTTGTGGGGTTCCTACAAGTCATGTGTATATGGGCATAAACCACATACACTTGAAGAACTGAAGGAAACAGTTCGTGTGGAAGTGAGTGAAAGACAACGTCTGAGAGCGGCTTGAGGAATGCATTGCCGAAAATGGCTGCCACCTGTGAGGCATTGTTTTCAAGCAGTAACATGGCAACATCATTTGAGTATTATTCTGTAACTAAATTTGTTTTTTGAAGTGTAACTAATGGTATATATATATATAGGGAAACATTCCACATGGGAAAAATATATCTAAAAACAAAGATGATGTGACTTAGCAAACGGAAGTGCTAGCCGGTTGATAGACACACAAAGGGTGGCAGCTGTAATAATGGAGGTACTGTTGTTTGTTGGTGGGTTTCATATGGACAGACATGTGAAGCTGGCCATTGGACAGGTGGAGGTCAACGTCAAGGAACGTGGCATGGGATTTGGAGTAGAACCAGATGAATCTGATGGAACCAAAGGAGTTGGTAATGAGGATCACCCTGTGGCTAAACATGCCTTGGTGCACGGACAGCACATCTTGGCACAGTGTTACACCGTCCGGGTTATCTGGATACTTCCCACTAACACCAACCTGTCAGAACTCCAGAGATGGGAACTTGCCCTTCAGTACATCCTCTCTTCTCGTTACCTGCCAGGCCTCAACCTCCGCTAATTTCAAGTTGCCGCCGCTAATACCTCACCTGTCATTCAACAATTCTTTGCCTTTGTACTTCCGCCTCGACTGACATCTCTGCCCAAACTCTTTGCCTTTACAAATGTCTGCTTGTGTCTGTGTATGTGTGAATGGATATGTGTGTGTATGCGAGTGTATACCTGTTCTTTTTTCCCCTTAAGGTAAGTCTTTCCGCTCCAGGGATTGGAATGACTCCTTACCCTCTCCCTTAAAACCCACATCCTTTCGTCTTTCTCTCTCCTTCCCTCTTTCCTGATGAAGCAACCGTTGGTTGCGAAAGCTTGAATTTTGTGTGTATGTTTGTGTTTGTTTGTGTGTCTACCAACCTGCCAGCACTTTCGTTTGGTAAGTCACATCATCTTTAGATATATATATTAAAAACAAAGGTTCCAAGACTTACCAAGCGGGAAAGCGCCGGTAGACAGGCACAATAAAATAACACACAAACACACACACAAAATTTCGAGCTTTCGCAACCGGTGGTTGCTTCGTCAGGAAAGAGGGAAGGAACCCACATCCTTTCATCTTTCCTTCTCCTTCCCTCTTTCTCTTTCCTGACGAAGCAACTGCCGCTTGCGAAAGCTCGAAATTTTGTGTGTGTGTTTGTGTGTTATTTTATTGTGCCTGTCTACCGGCGCTTTCCCGCTTGGTAAGTCTTGGAACCTTTGTTTTTAATATATTTTTCCCATGTGGACTTCCACATGGGAAAAAAAATATTAAAAACAAAGATTCCAAGACTTATCAAGTGGGAAAGCGCCGGTAGATAGGCACAATAAATAAAACACACACACACACACACACACACACACACACACACACACACACACACACACACACACACACAGAATTTCTAGCTTTCGCAACCGACTGTTGCTTCTTCAGGAAAGAGGGAAGGAGAGGGAAAGACGAAAGGATGTGGGTTTTAAAGGAGAGACACAGACACAAGCATAATGTCTGCCTGTGTCTGTGTATGTGCGGATGGATATGTGTGTGTGTGTGTGCGAGAGTACACCTGTCCTTTTTTCCCCCTAAGGTAAGTCTTTCCGCTCCCGGGATTGGAATGACTCCTTACCCTCTCCCTTAAAACCCATATCCTTTCGTCTTTCCCTCTCCTTCCCTCTTTCCTGAAGAAGCAACCATCGGTTGCGAAAGCTAGAAATTCTGTGTGTGTGTTTGTGAGTTTTATTTATGGTGCCTATCTACCGGCGCTTTCCCGCTTGGTAAGTCTTGGAATCTTTGTTTTTAATATATTTTTCCCATGTGGAAGTTTAAAACAAAGAATCCAAGACTAACCAAGAGGGATGGCACCGGTAGACAGGCACAATAAAATAACACACAAATACACACACACAAAATTAAAATTTTTCCCATGTGGAAGTTTCTTTCTATTTTATTTACAAATATAAAAAATCCTTTTTGCCTCACCCAATATTTTCACTACAAAAGCATACTGAGCGTTTATATAAATTTGCAGGGTGTCATCAATAGTCGCTACCCATCAGTGTTTCTAATCTTGAAGAATTGCACACACTTTCATTGGAAATACTGTTCATTTTTACATAAATATTGTGACTGACTGCCTCAACTATTGATAGTAGGTTGGTATATGTACACAATTTCTGCCTTTTGAATGCTGGTGTTCATTTTGTTGTTGATATGTGATATCTTCACTTTAGAGCATTGTCTGAGGCATACCTCTACATCAAACTGGGAAAGACATTGCCGTATGGCTTAGAGAGAGATGGTAAGAATTACCAACATTTGTCACTTACAAAAGGCATATAATTTGACCACTTCACCGGTACAGCAAGATGAAACACCCAGACTGTTTATTTACAATCATACAATGATCACTGCTCCCACCATTGGCCTAAGTTTATCAGAGACCACGAAATGGAGCAGAAGTTAAGTAATTACGGAATTAGAAGCAAGTTTAACAGATGGATCCAATCATATTGTGGTGAAACAAGGACTGTACAACTGCGAGAGATACAGAGGCGAGCGAATTTGCCGGCACCACATCAACATAAAACACCTGTGCTTAACAAAGGAGTGAACCATAAACCTAAGAGCGAAATTACAAATTGAAATAATTTTTCCAAACTTTGTCAGTGTATGCTTCAGTATATTAATATTAACAGTGTGGAGTCTCAGAATGATCAAATGAATATGTTTCACTAAAAATATTATTTTAAGAAAAAAAATAAATGATGCTAAATAATGAAGCTAGAAAGCTGACAATTGTTCAGAGGGTGAAGTGTATGTCACAATCAAAAGTTGGAACGCTCAACTTGATATTAGAGCAATAGGGTGAAGTGTATGTCACAATCAAAAGTTACAATGCTCAACTTGATATTAGAGCAATATTTTGGTTAAAATTGACATTTTTTTTTTCGAAAAATTGAAGGCACTAAATATTAGACTCAGAAAGGTGAGAATTCGTATGTAGTCTCAGTTTGATATAAAATCAATAAATACATAATACCAATAAGCTATCTATATTAGTTTTCAAGTAATTTACTAAAAACTAAATTTGGAATCAAAACTTCCCTATTCATAATAGATTAAGCATCATTTGCTTTTCTTATAAGAAGTTCTAATTACAGCACTTGATTACACTGATGAAATAATACAGCTGTACCAAGTTTCAAGACTTTAGTGTAAATAACAATCAATACAAAGAATCTAAAAGACGCAGTTCAGATGTTATGTTCTATTATTGGTTATGTTCTAAAATCTGTAGCAGGCAAGATTTGAATTTTTCAGTAACTAAAGCACACACACAACTAGACTGCAGCCTCTGGCAGCTGAATCCACACTGCGAGCATCAGCAGCAGTGCATGATGGGAGAGGCAACTGGGTGAGAGTATGGAGGAGGCTGGGGCAAGAAGGGAGAGGGATAGCAGGGTGGGGTGGGGGACAATGAAGTGCTGCTGGGGAGCACAAAGGACCAGGTGGAGAGACGGTAGGGCAGCAGTTGGGATGTTAGATAGAAGGCAGGGGAGGAGGGGGGAGGGGTGCAGAAAAAGGGAGAAGTACAAATACAGAGTGTGTTGGTGGAATGAGGGCTGTATGCTAGAATGAGAACAAGGAAGAGGCTGGATGGGTGAGAAAAATGACTAATGAAGGTTGAGGCCAGGAGGGTTACGGGAATGTAGGATATATTGCACAGAAAGTTCCATCAGTGCAGCTCAGAAAAGATGGTACTTGTGGGAAGGATCCATATGGTGCAGGCTGTGCTCAGCAACACAGTGGTCTACTTGTTTCTTGGCCATAGTTTGCCATTCATGCGGACAGGCAGCTTTTTGGTTGTCATGTCCACATAGAATGCAGCACAGTGTTTGCAGCTTAGCTTGTAGATTACATGACTGGTTTCACAAGTAGCTCTGCCTTTGATGGGATAGGTGATGTTTCTGAGCGGACTGGAGCAGATAGTCGTGGGAGGATGTATGGGCCAGGTCTTGCATCTAGGTCTATTACAGGGATATGAGCTATGAGGCAAGGGGTTGGGAGCAGGGGATGTGTAGGGATGAATGAGTATATTGTGTAAGTTCAGTGGACAGTGCAATACCACTGTGGGACGGTGGGAAGGATAGTGGGCAGGACATTTCTCATTTCAGGGCATGATGAGAGGCAGTCGAAACCCTGGCGGAAAATGTAATTCAGTTGCTCCAGTCCTGGGTGGTACCGAGTTACAAGGGGAATGCTCCTCTGTGGCCAGACAGTGAGATTTTGGGAGATTGTGAGAGACTAGAAAGATAAGCCAAGGGAGATTTGTTTTTGCACAAGGTTTGGAAAATAATTATGGTCTGTGAAGCCCCCTGTGAGACCCTCAGTATATTTTGAGAGAGACCACTTGTCACTGCAGATGCGACAACCACTGGGTGTATGGAAGGGACTTCTCGGTATGGAATGGGAGGCAGCTGTCAAAGTGGACGTACTGTATATGGTTAGTAGGCTTGATATGGATGGAGGTACTATGAGGGCTGCTATATATATTTCTGGCCTTGGCAACACTAAGTGTTGCCAGGTGCAATCTGACATTTCCATTGGAAAGTTTGACATTTTTTAGCATAAATGTACTCAGAACTTTTTGACTTACGACAATTTTTTTTTCTTTTACAGGGACTTGAAGAAATCAATTTGGCACAAAAATGGAATTAACTCGTGAACATTTTCGTGCGATCATTTTTCACAACTTTCAACGTGGATTATCACGACAAGAGTGCATCGATGAACTTAAATCTTTGTATGGCGACGAAGCACCATCCTATAGCACTGTGAAAAACTGGTACAACGAATTCAATCGTGGTCGACGCTCGCTCAAAGACGAATTCCGTGAAGGTCGTCCAAAAACAGCCGTTGTGCCAGAAAACATCGATGCCGTACGTGAACTGATAATGCAAGACCGTCATGTGACATACCGTGAGATAGAGGCATGCCTAGGCATTTCTCCCACCAGCATACATTCGATATTGCATGAACACCTGGCCGTAAAAAAGGTTTGTTCTCGTTGGATCCCGCACAATTTGACAATCGCTCAAAAGAAAGCTCGTGTGGATTGGTGTAAAGAAATGCTGAAAAAATACGATCGCGGTGCTTCAAAAGACATTGATAAGATCGTCACAGGTGACGAATCATGGATCTATGCGTATGAGCCCGAAACAAAACAGCAATCGACCGTGTGGGTCTTCCAAGATGAGCCAAATCCAACGAAAGTTGTTCGTGGAAGAAGCACTTCGAAGCAAATGGTCGCCTGTTTCTTCGGCAAAACTGGTCATGTGGCGACTGTTCCGTTTGAGCAACGTAGGACGGTCAATTCTGAGTGGTACACCACCATTTGTTTGCCTGAAGTCTTCGGAGAAATTCGAAAAATGAACAAGAGAAGACGAATCATTGTGCACCATGACAATGCGAGCTGTCACACATCGGCTCAAACCAGCGCCTTTTTGACCGGCCAAAACGTCGAAGTGATGGGTCATCCGCCGTACAGCCCTGACTTGGCACCCAATGACTTCTTTTTATTCCCACACATCAAGAAAAAAATGCGTGGTCAACGATTTTCGTCGCCAGAAGATGCTGTTGCAGCATTCAAAAACCATGTTTTGGAGGTGTCTCAATCGGAGTGGAAAAAGTGCTTCGAATATTGGTTTGAGCGCATGCAAAAGTGTATAAATCTTGATGGAGAATATTTTGAAAAACAATAAACCATTTTCGTTGATAAATATTCGTATTTTCATTATTAGGCCAGAAATATATATAGCAGCTCTCGTAATGTAGCCAACATCTATGAAAAGTGGTTTGTTGGGTTGAGTAGGACCAGGTGAAGCTAATGGGGCAGAAGCTGTTGGGGTACTGGAGGAATGAGGATAGGGTGCCCTCGCCGTCAATCCAGATCGCAAAGATGTCATCAATGAATCTGAACCAAGTGAGGGGTTTAGGATTCTCGGTGATTATGAAGGATTCCTCTAGATAGCCCATGAACAGGTTAGCATAGGATGGTGCATTGCACGTGCCCACAGCCATACCCCGGATTTGTTTGTAGTTAATGCCTTCTAAGGAGAAGTATTTGTGGGTGAGGATATAGTTTCTCACAGCAACTGGGAATGAGGTTGTTGGTATGGTATCCATTGGGCATTGGGAAAGGTAGTGTTCAATAATGGTAAGGCCAGTGGCATTAGGAATGTTAGAGTAAAGAGAGGTGGCATCAACAGTGACGAGCAGGGCACCGTGTGGTAAAGGGGCAGGTGTGCGTCGTCTCTTTCCAACAAAGGCCTTATTGGCCGAAAGCTTATGCTGTGCATATCTGCAACTCAACACTCCTTTCAGAGTATGCTGATGCAATAGTTCCCTACTTAACAATCATTTACAACCACTCACTTGACAAAAGATCTGTACCCAAAGACTGAAAAGTTGCACAAGTCACAACAATATTCAAGAAAGGTAATAGGAGCTATCCACTAAATTAAAGGCCCATAACATAAATGTCAATATGCAGCAGGATTTTGGAGCACATATCGTGTTCGAACATTATGAATTACCTTGAAGAGATCGGTCTATTGACAGATAGTCAACAAGGATTTAGAAAACACCGTTCTTGTGAAACACAACTAGTTCTTTACACACGCAGAGTGTTGAGTGCTACTGACAAGAGATTTCAAACTGATTCTGTATTTCAAGCTTTCCAGATGGTTTTTGACACTGTAACACACAAGCAACTTTTAATAAAATGGCATGCTTATGGAATATCATCTCAATTATGTGACTGGATTTGCGATTTCCTGTTAGAGAGGTTATAGTCTGTAGTAACTGATGGAACGGTTCTGCTGCTAGGTAGTTCTCATGGTAGAGGTGTGGGCCAGCAGTTGCAGGAAGTGTTGGGGAGTGAGTACCAGGTCACCAGCACTGTGAAGCCTAGGGCAGAGTTAGCTCAGGTTATGTAGGAATTTTATGAAGGAAGTCCAGGTAATGATAGTGGGTGGAGTAGGGAACAGTCTTGACAGGGAAGGGGAATAAGATGTAGGTGGTGACCTGGTAAAGGTAGCTACTCAAACTGGCGGCACTAATGTGCATTTCATGCAACTGTTTCAGTGTCATGATTGGCCTCATCTTAATGCGGCTATTAGGTGTGTTAACATGGGGCTGGAGAAGGCACTGATGGGAGAGGGCATGGGTCACATTTCAGTAGTGCCAGTTGGGTCCATCAGTAGATCGGGTTTCACCAGGCAAGGCCTGCACCTCGATAGGTATGGGAAGGGGAGGCAGGCAAAGCTTATATGTGACAGTGTAGTGGGTGGAGGTGGGATCACTTGTGGAAAAATTCCTGTAGTAGTTGGATTGGACTTTTTTTTTAGATTGAAGTCAGCTGATAGGTACACCCACTTGAAAGGGAGACCATCTAACTAAGGGCTCACCTTCAGAGGAAGCCATGTTTCCAAGCAGAGAAGGCATTAGCATATTTCATCAAAATATAAGGGGTATTAGAGATAAACTTAGTGAACTGCTTATAAGCATTGACTCTGAAATTATTGGTATATCTGATCACCACTTAAATACACTACTGGCCATTAAAATTGCTACACCACGAAGATGACGTGCTACAGATGCAAAATTTAACCAACAGGAAGAAGATGCTGTGATATGCAAATGATCAGCTTTTCAGAGAAACGGTGTTGTGATGCCACGTGTAAGCAGGAGAAGTGCGTACCATCACGCTTCCGACTTTGATAAAGGTCGGATTGTAGCTTATCGTGATTGCGGTTTATTGCATCGCAACATTGCTGCTCGCGTTGGTCGAGATCCAATGACTGTTAGCAGAATACAGAATCGGTGCATTCAGGAGGGTAATACAGAATGCCGTGCTGGATCCCAAAAGCCTCGTATCACTAGCAGTTGAGATGACAGGCATCTTATCCGCATGGCTGTAACGGATCGTGCAGCCACGTCTCGATCCTTGAGTCAACAGATGGGGATGTTTGCAAGACAACAACCATCTGCACGAACAGTTCGATGACGTTTGCAGCAGCACGGACTATCAGCTCACAGATCATGGCTGTGGTTACCCTTGATGCTCCATCATAGACAGGAACACCTGTGATGATGTACTCAACGACGAACCTGGGTGAACAAATGGCAAAATGTCATTTTTTCAGATGAATCCAGGTTCTGTTTACAGCATCATGATGGTCGCATCCGTGTTTGGCGACATCGTGGTGAACGCACATTGGAAGGTGCACAAGAAGGTATGAGATAGATTATATAATGGTAAGACAGAGATTTAGGAACCAGGTTTTAAAATGTAAGACATTTCCAGGGGCAGATGTGGACGCTGACCACAATCTATTGGTTATGAACTGTAGATTAAAACTGAAGAAATTGCAAAAAGGTGGGAATTTAAGGTGATGGGACCCCGATAAACTGACTAAACCAGAGGTTGTACAGTGTTTCGGGGAGAGAATAAGGGAACAACTGACAGGAATGGGGGAAAGAAACACAGCATGGGTAGCTTTGAGGGATGAAGTAGTGAAGGCAGCAGAGGATCAAGTAGGTAAAAAGACGAGGGCTAGTAGAAATCTTTGGGTAGCAGAAGAAATACTGAATTTAATTGATGAAAGGAGAAAATAAGAACAAGAGTGGCAGGAAGTTTATAACGACGATAACATAGATGACAAATGTCGTGCTTTCCTTAACACATTTCTCATGCTCACTGGGAGCTGCTTCCCATTAAAATGTTCTAAATGGGGTACTAGCAGTAAAAGGCAGCCTGTGAGGCTGACTAGTGGAATAAGAATGTCATGTAGAACAAAGTGGGAATTATATCAAAATGTTAAGAGTAATCACAATCAAGATACAGTAGCGCATTACCAACAATACTGTAAGGTGCTTAAAACATTACTGGGAAGGCAAAAAGTATGAAGTATGCAAATAGAATAGCTAATTCACAGAATAAAATTAAAACCGTATGGTTAGTAGTGATGGAAGTGTCTGGTCAGCAGCACAAGGTCGGTGATATAAAGTCAGTTCGTAGTAAAATATTCCTGTTGCTGATAAATCAGATATAAGTCAGTATTTAACAATAATTTTTTTGAGCATTGCTGGTGAATTAAATAAAAATTTAGTTTCTACAGGGAATCATGTAACTCTTCTGGCAAATGCCTTTCCAAGATTGATGTCTGAAATACTCCTCTGTGATACAGACAAGGCTGAGATTGAGTCAACAACTGAATCACTGAAGACTAAGGACTTTCATGGATATTATGGAGTGCCTAGCAGAATATTAAAGTACTGTGCTGCACATGTTACCCCTGTATTTAGCCATATTTGTAATTTTTCCTTTAGGGATGGTCAGTTTCCTGAATGATTAAAGTACTGAGTAGTAAAGCCACTTCACAAAAATGGAGAAAGGGATAAGGTAGACAATTTTAGACCTATTTTTATGCCATCACTGTTTGCTAAAGTTATTGAAAAGGCTGTGTATGTAAGGATAATTGATCATGTTATATCACATGATTTGCTATCAAATGTACAGTTCGGTTTTAGAAGTGGTTTAGCAACTGAAAACACTACATTCTCTCTTCTCTGGGAGGTACTGGATGGATTAAACAAAAGGTTTTGAACACTAGGCAAATTTTTGATTTAACTAAGGTGTTTGATTGGGTTGATCACAAAATATTGCTCCAGAAGGTGGACCATTATGGAATATGTGGAGTAGCTCACAATTGGTTCACCTCTTACTTTACCAACAGACAGCAAAAGGTCATTATTCACAGTGTTGAGAATGGCTGTGATGTGGAGTTTGAGTGGGGTACAGTCATGTGGGGGGTGTTCCTGGGATCAGTGCTGCAGCCATTCCTGTTCCTTATTTATATACATGATATGCCCTCTAGTATTACGGGTAACTCTAAAATATTTTGGTTTGCTGATGCTTGGTAGTAAAGGATGTTGCGTGCAACATTGGCTCAGTTTCAAATAGTGCAGTTCATGACATAAGTTCATGGTTTGTAGAAAATAAAATAATGCTTAATCACAGTAAGAAACAATTTTTACAGTTTCTCACACATAATCCAACAAAACCTGACATTTTAATTTCACAGAATGGGCATACGATTAGTGAAACTGAACAGTTCAAATTTATAAGTGTTCAGATAGATAGTAAACTGTCATGGAAAGCCCATATTCAGGATCTTTTTCAAAGACTTAATGCTGCCATTTTTATGATTCGATCGGTATCTGAAGTGAGTGAACGTTTGACACGAAAATTAGTCTACTTTGCTTATTTTCATTTGTTTATGTCTTATGGTATTGTATTTTGGGGTAACTCTTCCCATTCTAAAACAATATTTTTGGCTCAGAAACGGGTGGTTTGGGCAATAAGTGGTGTAAGTTCATGAACCTCTTGTCGACCCCTGTTCATGAATCTGGATATTTTGACACTGGCTTCTCAATATATATATATATATATATATATATATATATATATATATATATATATATATATATATATATATATATATTAAAAATAAAGATTCCAAGACTTACCAAGCGGGAAAGCGCCGGCAGACAGGCACATGAACAAAACACACAAACACACACACAGAATTACAAGCTTTCGCAACTGGCAGTTGCTTCGTCAGGAAGGAAGGAAGGAGAGGGAAAAATGAAAGGGTGTGGGTTTTAAGGGAGAGGGTAAGGAGTCATTCCAATCCCGGGAGCGGAAAGACTTCCCTTAGGGGACATATGTCTGCTTGTGTCTGTGTATGTGCGGATGGATATGTGTGTGTGTGTGTGTGCGAGTGTACACCTGTCCTTTTTTTCCCCTAAGGGAAGTCTTTCCGCTCCCGGGATTGGAATGACTCCTTACCCTCTCCCTTAAAACCCACACCCTTTCATTTTTCCCTCTCCTTCCTTCCTTCCTGACGAAGCAACTGCCAGTTGCGAAAGCTTGTAATTCTGTGTGTGTGTTTTGTTCATGTGCCTGTCTGCCGGCGCTTTCCCGCTTGGTAAGTCTTGGAATCTTTATTTTTAATATATTTTTCCCATGTGGAAGTTTCTTTCTGTTTTATATATATATATATATATATATATATATATATATATATATATATATATATATTCCTTACTGTCATTTCTTGTAAACAGTATTAGCTTATTCCCAAGAATAAGCAGCTTATACTCAGTTAACACTTGGCGGAAATAAAACCTGCATTTGGATTGGACTTCCTTAACTCTTGTGCAGAAAGGTGTTCACTACACAGCTCCATCTATTTTCAATAAGGTACCACTAGAACTCAAGAATCTTAGCAGTAATCCATGCACTTTCAAATTGAAACTGAAGAGTTTCCTCATGGGTCACTCCCTCTATTCTGTCAAGGAAATCCTTGTAAAATTAAGCTTATTCTTGTTGATTGAATTTACTTAAACTTATAGCTTGACTTTTTTCAGGTTCATAAACATTTTATTTTTATCTGTTATTAGTTTTATGTTGTAATTTCATGTACTGACACGTTCCAAGACCTTGGAGATTTGCTCTTCAATTTGGTCCTACGGAACTTGAAAATATTTCGAGCAGGTAGTTCATGAGTCCACGCGAATAGTAAACAGTTATGAAAACACACTTGACCTCATAGCAACAAATAATCCTGAGTTAATAACCAGCATCAAAACCGATATAGGGATTAGTGAACACAGGGTTGTCATAGTGAGATTGAATATTGTAATCCCCAAATCCTCAAAAAATAAGTGAAAAATATACCTATACGAAAAAACATATAAAAATTCACTTGATGCCTTCCTGAGAGGCAATCTCCACTCATTCCAAATTAATAATATAAGTGTGACCAGATGTGGCTTAAATTCAAAGAAATAGTATTGGCAGCAACTGAGAGGTTTATACCAAATAAACAAACAAACGACGGAGCTGATCCCCCTTGGTACACAAAACGGGTAAGAACACTGTTGCAGAAACAACAAAACAAGCAAGCCAAATTTAAACAGACACAAAATCCCCAAGATTGGCGATCCTTTACAGAAGCTCGAAACTTAGCACAGAGTTCAATGGGAGATGCCTGTAACAGTTTCCACAATGAGACTTTGTCTGGAAACCTGGCAGAAAATCCAAAGAGATTCTGGTCGTATGTGAAGTATGTTAGCGCCAAGAAACAATCAATGCCTTCTCTGTGTGACAACAATGGAGATATTATTGTAGACAGTGCTGCCAAAGCAGATTTACTAAACACAGCCTTCCGAAATGTCTTCACAAAAGAAGATGAAATAAATATTCCAGAATTTGAATTGAGAACAGCTGCTAACATGAGCAATGTAGAAGTAAATATCCTCGGACTAGTGTAGCAACTCAAATAACTTAATAAAAGCAAGTCTTCAGGTTCAGACTGTATACCAATTACGTTCCTTTCAGAGTTTGCTGACGCATTAGCTCCATACTTAACAATCACATACAACCGTTCGCTCAACGAAAGATCCATACACAAAGACTGTAAAGTTGCACAGGTCACACCAATATTCAAGAAAGGTAGTAGGAGTAATCCAATAAATTACAGGCCCATATCATTAACGTTGATATGCAGCAGGATTTTGGAACATATACTGTGTTCGAACATTATGAATTACCACGAAGGAAACAGTCTATTGACACACAGTCAACATGGGTTTAGAAAACATCGTTCCTGTGAAACACAACTAACTCTTTATTCGCAAGAAGTGCTGAGTGCTATTGATGAGGGATTTCAGATCAATTCCGTATTCCTGGATTTCCAGAAGGCTTTTGACATTGTACCACACAAGTGGCTCGTAGTAAAATTGCGTGCTTATGGAATATCGTCTCAGTTATGTGACTGGATTTTCGATTTTCTGTCAGAGAGGTCACAATTCGTAGCAATTGACGAAGTCATCGAGTAAATCAGAAATGATTTCAGGCATTCCCCAAGGTAGTGTTACAGGCCCTTTGCTGTTCCTTATCTAGATAAACGATTTGGGAGACAATCTGAGCAGCTGTCTTTGCTTGTTTGCAGATGATGCTGTCATTTATTGACTAATAAAGTCATCAGAAGATCAAAACAAACTGCAAAATGATTTAGAAAAATATCTGAATGGTGCAAAAAGTGGCAGTTGACCCTAAATAACGAAAAGTGTGAGGTCATCCACATGAGTACTAAAAGGAACTCATTAAACTTTGGTTACAAGGTAAATAAATCTAATCTAAATGTTGTAAATTCAACTAAATACCTAGGTATTACAATTACAAACAACTTAAATTGGAAAAAACACACAGGAAATGTTGTGGGGAAGGCTAACCAAAGGCTGTGTTTTATTGGAAGGACACTTAGAAAATGTAACAGACCTACTAAGGAGACTGCCTATACTACGCTTGTCCGTTCTCTTTTAGAATACTGCTGCGCGATGTGGGATCCTTACCAGGTAGGACTGACAGAGTACATAAAAAAAGTTCAAAGAAAGGCAGCATGTTTTGTATTATCATAAAATATGGGAGAGAGTGTCACAGAAATGATACAGGATTTGGGCTGGAAATCATTAAAAGAAAGGTATTTTTCGTTGCGACGGAATCTTCTCACGAAATTCCAATCACCAATTTTCTCCCCCAAATGCGAAAATATTTTGTTGACACCGACCTACATAGGGCAGAATGATCACCACGATAAAATAAGGGAAATCAGAGCTTGTATGGAAAGATACAAGTGTTCATTCTTTCCACGCAATATACAAGATTGGAATAATAGAGAAATGTGAAGGTGGTTCGATGAACCCTCTGCCAGGCACTTAAATGTGATTTGCAGAGTATCCATGTAGATGTAGATGTAGAGGGACTGTACACCAACCATCTTGGATCACTTAGTTTTCATGGAAGTAAGTGTTTGTGTGCCGCCCGTAATGTTGACAAAACTGTGTGGCAAGTGGCGAGATTATTTTCCACTTTTAAGGTGAGCAATTAACTTTTGGTGTTTGGAAGTCAGAGTAATAGACCATTTTACTTGGAACTTACCACAGAGGTGGCCTCTAAACTACTAATAGTGCTGTTTCCATTAGGGACATTATTATTGTTATCAGGAATATTATTAGTTTGTGCATGTGACCTTTTACTGAATATATTAATCAGTTACAACTCAAAACTTTTATTTACAAATCAGTGAAGTCGGTAGGCACTAACATGATAGCGAAGTGAAATATGCCGAAACTATTGTGTGAACAGTGCTAACATTTGCTCATGACTGTGGAATCTAAAGTGTGAAACTAGTGGAAGCTTAATTTACATGTAAACACATAAAGTACAAAATTTACGCAGAAAAGGAGTATACATACTGCAGTTATGTTACATAACCGTACACCTTCTTCTTAAAATACATACAGACATTAAATACATTTTAGGTAAAGTTGAAACAGTTCTTGCTTCACAAGTGCTTCTACTCTCTCTCTCTCTGAATTACTGGAGCAGCATAACAAGTAAACCTCATTTATCAAATCAGCAGTTCCAATTACTAACATCATAACTTCACATTGTCAGCTTTACAGGAGAAGCAAAAAAAGTTTAAAATGAACAGAATAAATCCAAATTTATTTCAGTTTTATTGAAACTTCACAAATAAAAATTTAAATATTCTATACTAATATGCTCTGTCTGTATTAAAAAATGGGCATTGTGGTCTTACAATGTTTTTCTCTGGAAAAAACTACAGTATATTTCTGTTGTAAGTTATGCTAATATAGCTTCATGATAACAGAAACTGGGAAAATAAGTATTATGATTATCTTATGCACTTTTCATAAGACATCCTCTTTCAGCAGTATTTGATACATCAACATCAGTATATGCTGCTGTACCAGTTTGTGCTGAACCCAGACTTTGATAAAAGTGAAGATAAGCAGCTGGGGTGCACTAGCTGTCTTATAAGGACGAGAGATCCTTCAGCCTCTGTTTGCTGACCGGCAAGAACCCCTGATATACTTGTTCACGGATATCGCAGGGTGATAGCTACCTTCATTCTAGATTGCTTCTGGACAAAGATACACCTTTCTTCTTCCTGATAATTGTACTTGAAGTACACTTCAGAAGGTCATCCTTCTAAGAGAGCAATGTCCCATACTTCACTCCACATCAGCTTATTTTTATTGGTGCTGTACAGCCACCATTGCTTCTGCACCACTTTCAAGTAAGTCCTGACTCATTTCATTAACTGTGTATGGCTTGCCAGTGACATTACTCATTCTAATTAAGATGAATCACTGATCCAGAACATATGAGGATTGGTCCTTCTTTTGATCAGAGTGTACATTGAGTCACCTTCATTCTGGGAGTGCCCCCTTTCTAGAAAGTGATCTGTGATTGATATGCCAAACTTATTAGTTGCAATGACAAACACAGAAAATACGACTCTGTTCCTATTTTTCCACTGCAGCTATCCGAATAGAGTTTGAATATTTTGCTACCTTCACCAGCTTTCATCTAAAACAAATGGTAAAGACATCTAGCTATTTCATTTGGATCACATGGGCAATGGCCTCGTGTGAAACATAGCACTGTCCTTCCTATTTTTCCATGTCATACACTGTGAAATTGAAGCTGGAATATTTACATTTGAAGTAATAAGGCTCATATCAGACTGAGGAGTAGCCAATACTTTCTGCAGATCAAAACATGCACACGTAGACCTGTCTGAGATTGAAGTGACTTTGTTTTTTTTCTTTCAGTTCCCTGGCAATAGCTTAATTTGCAACGTGAGAGGCGAATTTCTCTGCTGGCTTTGCTTTCTCCTCTCCAGAAGAAGTAGTGTAAAGCTCACATAGTTTACACTTAGCCTTTTTAGGTGAAAGAATGACAAATTATATTATTGGTTGAACATATCAATGCGTTGCCTTAATGTGGCAGGGTTCAAGGAGACATATTTACTTTCCTTGATCCATTCTTGGTACATACTGTGCACATTTTCAATACTCAATTCAGCATCAAGGTACTTTCAGCATGTTTCCTTGCTTGTGTAAAGTAACTCTACAAACCTGAAGCTGTTATACACTCTCACAATGACTCCTGTATTTCAGGTTGTGTTGTATTTCCCCTTTTCAAATGCTTTCCTCTCATATCAGGCAACAAAATTCCATCTGCTCCCAGCTTTTTCATGGCAGTCCTCACCCATATATTTGTAATGGCATGCAGAAACATTTTCTGCCATACCTTAATGTTATTGCCATAAACTGTTAGAGAATACAGTCTCAAAATTTTTCTTCTTGAGTCAGGTATATTTCAGGTCTGTTTACCACTAACATTTATCACATGTTGACAGATGAATTTTCACTGTCTGCTATGATCTCCCATATGCCAAAACTGTTAAAAGATATTCTGCCTGTTTCCTTGTGTTAATTTGTTATGACATTTCAGTTAGCATGAGTTGGGATCGCATCTAGCTTACATTTCAGCATTTGTGCCAAACCTCTGTTGAGGGATTCCTTCACTCTGTTATCCATGGGGATTGATTCCTATCATTTTATGGTTCTTCCTTTCATCAATTGAGTGTCACCGTGTTCTGACTGTGTCTGGTGAGGAGGGTGTTGCATTTCATTCTGCTGTGGATATGGGTGAAGAACCGTTTAAGGGTTGCGCATTATCTTGTAAGGAGTTTTCTCCTGCAATAAAGATGTCTGTCTATCTATCTATATCCGAATCCCGCTCCAGCTACAGCCGGGTCTGGGTGCTGATGAGTACTCTCCATTTGGCTCAGTCCTCCCACCACTTTTCTTCCTCCACTTGCTGCCAGGTCACACCTCTCCTTTCTACAGATATTCTCACTCCCATTTTCCACCGTGTTCTTGGGCGCCATCTAGGTCTTTTCCCATCCATCTTTAGTTCTTCCATAATTTTGGGGAGTCTCTGCCCATGCATTCTCTTAACGTGCCCATACCATCTTAATCTCTTTCTTTCAATTTCTTCTCTAATACTTTCTTGTTTAAGCTCCTATCTAATCTCTACATTCCTTACTCTGTCCATTCTTGTTTTTCCCTTAACTGCTCTAAGAAGTTTCATTTCCTCTGCTTGCAGTCTGCTCCAGTCACTTTCTGTCATTGTCCATGTTTCTCCGCCATAGGTGACAATAGGAATGTAATAATTCTTATACATAAGAAGTTTTGCTCTTTCTGAAACTTCCTTATTCCAAATCAAGTGTTTCATTGTTTGGTAGAAATTGCCTCCCTTCTATAACCTCCTATTAATTTCGTTAGTTATTCTTCCATCCCTAGATATTTCACTCCCTAAATAAGTGAAACTTTCTAACACTTTGAGGGATTCTCCATTCAAGGTAATATTTCCGTTGATCCCTTTCTCTCTCTTCCAAATACCATTACTTCACTCTTATCTTTATTTATTTTTAATCAATACCTTTCCATTATTTCCTTCCACGCATCAAGCTGTAACTGTACATCTACCTCTTTATCAAATGGTTCAAATGGCTCTGAGCACTATGGGACTTAACTGCTGTGGTCATCAGTCCCCTAGAAGTTAGAACTACTTAAACCTAACTAACCTAAGGACATCACACACATCCATGCCCGAGGCAGGATTCGAACCTGCAGCTGTAGCAGTCGCACGGTTCCAGACTGTAGCACCTAGAACCGCTCGGCCACTTTGACCGGCACCTCTTTATCACCACTTATTACCATATCATCTGCAAAAATCATCTTTTTGTCTTTTTCTTTTACTGAATCTTTAACTGCCCTATTCATTCCTTCCATCACAACATTAAAAAGTGCAGGAGATACAATGCTTCCTTGCTTAAGTCCTTGTCTTATTTCAAAGTATTCCGAGTTCCCCAGTGGTGTTCTAATTCTACTATTGTGCTCTCTGTACATTGTCTTTATTACATTAATGTATCCATCTTGTATACCTATCTTCTTCATTTCTTCCCAGAGTCTTTCCCTGTTAACAGAGTCATATGCCTTTTGTATGTCTATAAAAACCATTATCACCCTTTTGTATACTCCCAACTTTTTTCCCTCAGTTGACAGATAGAAAATATCAGGTCAATCATGCTTCTTCCTTTCCTAAACCCATGCTGTTCTTCACTCGGCTGCTTTTCTATCTTTTCACTTATTCAATTTGGTAAAATTCTTTCAAAAATCTTGGCTGTATGACTCATAAGGGTTATTCCTCTGTAGTTTTTACAAAGTCTTTTGTTGCCTTTCTTGAAGATGGGTACAATGTCTCCTGTTCTCCAGTCGTCAGGTATTGTACTATTTCTCCACATGCTTGATAGTACTCTATACAGCCGGTGCAGTCCCACTGGACATGATGCTCTTATCATGTCCACTGATACTTCTTCAGGTCCTGGGGCTTTCCCCCCATTCACCTTCTTCACAGCTTTTTCCATTTGTTCCCGTGTAATTTGTCCTAATTCTGCTTCCCAACTTATCTCAATTTCTCCATTATTTGTTGTTTCCTCATGTACCTGCTCCTCAGCGTTTAACAGCTTCTTAAAATGTTCTTTCCAGAGATCTTTTATATTCCCTGGATCTTCAATAATGGTACCATCCTCTGTTTCCATCTTTACTGGTACTTCAGAAGCCTTCCTTTTATTTTTCATCATTTTATAGAACATTTTCTTATTGCTCTTCCATCTTCTTCAAGTTTTTTTTTTTTTGTAAACTCTCCCCATGCCTTTTTCTTTGCTGTTTCCACTATTTCTTTGCACTTCTTCTTTTTCTCTATATATCTTTTATGGTCTTCGTCATTTTGAGTTTTCCAACACTTTCTCCATGCTCCATTTTTTCTTCTAACAGCTCGGATTGTGGTATCATCCGACCACCTTGTCTGTCTTATTTTTTCCTTTCCAGATGTTCTGCCACATACTTTTTGTGCTGCTTTGACTAAAGGGTCTTTGAATAAACTCCATTCTTTTTCTACATCACAGAAAACTTCTTTTGGAAATTTTTGTGTGATTAATTCTCTGTACTTCTCAGCACATTCACTCTCCTTCAGTTTCCAATCCCGTATCCTCATCACTTTCTTCTGTTTTCTATTTTTCACACACTGATTCATTTTCCATTGTCCCACCAATAATCTATGGTGTCCATCTGCACTCACACTTGGAATTACATTCAAATTTGTTACTTTATCTCCCCACTCCCTATCTACTAGAATATAATCAATTACACTCTTGGTTCTTCCATACCAACTGTATCTGGTGATAACATGATTTTCTCTCTTCATAAATCAGCTGTTTGCTATTTTCATTCCATTCCTCTGGCACAAATCCAGGAGTATTTCCCCTTCTTCATTTCTGCCTCCATGTCCAAAACATCCCAATACTTGCTCAAATCCCTCTGTCTTTTCATACCTGTGCATTAAAATCTCCCATCACTATATTAGCACACTCTATATGGTTTTGTAACACATTTTCAAAGTCCATCTTCTCTTCTTCGCTACATTCCACTTGAGGTGCGTAAATCTGGATTACTTTTAGTGTTTCGTTTTGGAATCTCAGGTTTAAGATTATGATCCTGTCTGATATATATCTCACATTTTCAATACAGCTTTGTACATTCTTATTCACCATCACTGACACACCATTTCTTCCAAACCTGTTATTCTCACTCCAGTACAGTTTTCCTCCTCCTCTCAAATTCTTCTCACCTTATAATATTGGCACCCTTAATATATTAACCCTCAACGGAAAAATGGAAGAAATGACAGATGTACTAACAGAGAGAGTCAGATATTTTGGGATTAAGCAATAAAGGTGCGTAATTTTAAAATTAAATCCTTAAATTATACTGTTTCCTGAAACACATGCGCTACAAAGTCTGTATCCTCACCTTTCCTATATTTACCTTTCAACTGTGTTCTCTTTTTCTTGTGATAAACTATCAGCTATTATGGAAAAAAAGGGGAGGATAGCAATAGAGTCATCACTGTTATCCAAGCATAAGGAATGAATAATTTTTGCCCACTTTCCCACTGTCACCACTTCAGTTATACAAAAGCAAAGCTTTTCTAAGAATAGGTGGAACGAACAAAACTATGAATTAGCATTATCTTGATACAATAATGTAAATAAAATACATAAAAAACCTTGCCTTTTGATACTAAATCTGTGCCATTATTGAGATGATCATTTGGAAATCACGAGCTACAGCCTCCAGCACCACTGGGAAATTATTCCCTTATAATTATGCTTCCCTACCTGTAGAAAGAAATTGGTGATTTCAAATAATAATTATTGCTGCAACAACGCAAATTATTATTTGTGGCACTAAATAGAACTATGCAGCCAAGAAATTATGAAAAATATTCTTAACCTGTATACAACACAATTATGTATCACTATTGACAGAATTCCAGTGCTCTTACCCGTTTTCAGTTCTCTGTATGAAATGCTGTTCTTTATCATTGTTCATACAAGAAAAATTGAGTACTTACATCCATTAGCATTCATTCATTGGTTTGAGAACCATGCTCATTATTGTTAATGTCTGACTTTAGTACATGATTAGTCAACAGCTTAATTACTGATATCAATTATAAAAGTAGTGAACTCAAAACCCATTCAAACAGCTGTTTATCAATTATTATTCTATGCGAAATCACTGGTTAAACTTGTACTGATGACTACGTCTACAATCAGCATTGATATTATTGGCTACAAGCAACCCTAGATGACAATGCTTCCTACTTAACAGTGAGATTGACGAATGTTGCTCTAAACATCCCCTGTACAAATGTCATAATTACAGTTATAATTTTAACTATGCTTCATTATCCCAGGAAAAGCATCAAAACATAAATTGTGATTCTTTTCAGAGGTGCATGAGTTACTTAGAGGACTTAACAATATTCTGAAGAGTGGTATTGCTGTGTATGTTGCGGTGTTAGAGATAAGATTTTCATACAGGAGAAAAATAGTGAAACAATAATTCTGGCAAACATTGTAACTCAATGCGACCATTTTTGGACTTACAATGTTAATACTTGGAACTGTCAGAATATTATTAATTACGTATTATGTCTCTTTATACTATAACTTACTTTGATACTCTCACTTAATAACTACTGCTATCATATGTAAAAGCAATGCCGTATGTCAGTTGATATTACCATGTACTTTGCGTTGATATTAATCCCTGGACCAAACAAAAATTCATAGCATCTTTCTTAACATATTCCACCTGAGTTTGTTAAGCATTTGTGTAATGCTCTCATCATGACTAAATAAGCCCATGAGGCATACCACAGATATTCTATGATTTTTCTCAAATCATTCTGCTCAGTCTGCTTGAAAGTGTCTCAGATGGTGAACAGTAATCAAGAATTTCCAAATGAAAGGTTTTATATAATGTCCTTCACTGGGAAGTTATTATTCCTATGGGTATCAGCTGGGTACTTATTTATTTTTTTAATTTTTTTTTAATTGCTAGATTTATATGGGCCAAGATAGACACGAAGCCCACACCTACTACAGTAGCACAAGTTTATATGCCAACTAGCTCTGCAGATGACAGAGAAACTGATGAAATGTATGATGAGATAAAAGGAATTCTCAGATAGTGAAGGGAGACGAAAATTTAACAGTCATGAGTGACTGGAATTTGATAGTAGGAAAAGGGAGAGAAGGAAACATAGTAGGTGAATATGGACTTTGGGTGAGAAAAGAAAGAGGAAGCTGTCTGGTAGAATTTTGCACAGAGCATAACTTAATCATAGCTAACACTTGGTTCAAGAATCGTCAAAGAAGAATGTATACATGGGAGAATCCTGGAGATACTAGAAGGTATCAGATAGATTATATAATGGTAAGACAGAGATTTAGGAACCAGGTTTTAAATTGTAAGATATTTCCAGGGGCAGATGTGGACTCTGACCACAATCTATTGGTTATGACCTGTAGATTAAAACTGAAGAAACTGCAAAAAGGAGGTAACTTAAGGAGATGGGACCTGGATAAACTGAAAGAACCAGAGGTTGTTCAGTGTTTCAGGGAGAGAATAAGGGACCAACTGACAGGAATGGGGGGAAAGAAATACAGTAGAAGAAGAATGGGTAGCTTTGAGGGATGAAGTAGTGAAGGCAGCAGAAGATCAACTAGGTAAAAAGACGAGGGCTAGTAGAAATCTTTGGTTAGCAGAATAAATATTGAATTTAATTGATGAAAGGAGAAAATATAAAAATACAGTAAATGAAGCAGGAAAAAGGAATACAAATGTCTCAAAAATGAGATCGACAGGAAGTGCAAAATGGCTAAGCAGGGATGGCTAGAAGACAAATGTAAGGATGTAGAGGCTTATCTCACTAGGGGTAAGATAGGTACTTCCTACAGGAAAATTAAAGAGACCTTTGGAGAAAAGAGAACCACTTGTATGAATATCAAGAGCTCAGATGGAAACCCAGTTCTAAGCAAAGAAGGGAAAGCAGAAAGGTGGAAGGAGTATATAGAGGGTCTATACAAGGACAATATTATGGAAATGGAAGAGGATGTAGATGAAGATGGGAGATATGATACTGTGTGAAGAGTTTGACAGAGCATTGAAATACCTGAGTTAAAACAAGGTCCCAGGAGTAGACAACATTCCATTAGAACCACTAACAGCTTTGGGAGAGCCAGTCCTGACAAAACTCTACCATCTGGTGAGCAAGATGTATGAGACAGGCGAAACACCCTCAGACTTCAAGAAGAATATAATAATTCCAATCCCAAAGAAAGCAGGTGTTGACAGATGTGAAAATTACCGAACTATCAGTTTAATAAGTCACGGCTGCAATATATTAACGCGAATTCTTTACAGACGGATGGAAAAACTAGTAGAAGCTGACCACGGGGAAGATCAGTTTGGATTCCGTAGAAATGTTGGAACACGTGAGGCAATACTGACCCTGCGACTTATCTTAGAAGCTAAATTAAGAAAAGGCAAACCTACATTTCTAGCATTTGTAGACTTGGAGAAAGCTTTTGATAATGCTGACTAGAATATTCTCTTTCAAATTCTAAAGGTGGCAGTGGTAAAATACAGGGAGTGAAAGGCTATTTAAAATTTGTACAGAAACCAGATGGCAGTTCTAAGAGTGGAGGGACATGAAAGGGAAGCAGTTGTTGGGAAGGGAGTGAGACAGGGTTGTAGCCTCTCCCCGATGTTATTCAACCTGTATATTGAGCAAGCAGTAAAGGAAACAAAAGAAAAATTCGGAGTAGGTATCAAAATCCATGGAGAAGAAATAAAAACTTTGAGGTTCCCTGATAACATTGTAATTCTGTCAGAAACAGCAAAGGACCTGGAAGAGCAGCTGAACGGAATGGACAGTGTCTTGAAAGGAGGATATGAGATGAACATCAACAAAAGCAAAATGAGGATAATGGAATGTAGTCGAATTAAGTCGGATGATGCAGAGGGGATTAGATTAGGAAATGAGATACTTGAAGTAGTAAAGGAATTTTGCTATTTGGGGAACAAAATAACTGATGATGGTCGAAGTAGAGAGGATATAAAATGTAGACTGGCAAGGGCAAGGAAAGCGTTTCTGAAGAACAGAAATTTGTTAACATCTGATTTAAGTGTCAGGAAGTCGTTTCTGAGTGTGTTCGTATGGAGGGTAGCCACGTATGGAAGTGAAACATGGACGATAAATAGTTTAGACAAGAAGAGAATAGAAGCTTTCAAAATGTGGTGCTACAGAAGAATGCAGAAGATTAGATAGGTAGAGCACATAACTAATGAGGAGGTATTGAATAGAATTGGGGAGAAGAGGAGTTTGTGGAACAACTTGGCTAGAAGAAGGGATCGGTTGGTAGGACATGTTCTGAGGCGTCAAGGGATCATCAATTTAGTATTGGAGGGCAGCATGGAGGGTAAAAATCATAGAGGGAGACCAAAAGATAAATACACTAAGCAGATTCAGAAGAATGTAGGTTGCAGATGGTGCTGGGAGATGATGAAGCTTGCACAGGATAGAGTAGCATGGAGAGCTGCATCAAACCAGTCTCAGGACTGAAGACCACCACCACCACCACCACCACCACCACCACCACCACAACAACAACAACAACAACAACAAACATGGGCATTCTACTTCAAATCACTTGATATAGTATGGGTACTTGACATTTCCAAGTGTCTGAAATAATGTGATTTATCGATATAGTCTTTTGTTTTAATGTTTGTAGTTCATAAATTTAAAATTCAGTGTCAGCTGCCAGTCTTAGCACCATACATTAATTGTCTTCAAATCTTCTAGTATTTCAAACAAGTATTTTATGAATGTGACTCTCTTTATAAAACTACATCTCAGGGCAAGAACCTCAGTCAACTAAAAACAATATCTGCAAGGTTGTTTATCTATCATACACATAATTCCTTGAGGTAAGCCTGATAAATACTTTCATGTAGTATTCTTTCACAAATATTAAGTTTTAGCCTAAGTTTACTGTTTTCCAGTGTTAGTTACTCATGAATAAAACTCATTTTGTTTTATTGTGAGTATTGAGAAGTTTGAGGTTACGATGTAAGTAAATGGCATCAGCATGCGATCCATAAAATCCAGTCCACTCTATGAATCTGGTATGTTTTATGAAAGTATGGGTACACACGATTGAGAACTATTAAATGCAAACATTAATATCTTTCATTTGTTGTCAATATTAAACTTGTTGGTCTTATCTGATGATTAAACTGAGACTAATAGTGGGAGATGAATCTGGATTTGCCACTCAAGAGTATTTAAATAAAAAAAAATTGTTAGATTACTCTGTACTTATTGCAAAATGCTATAACCTATTCAGATTCACCCTATAGTGCACAATTACATTAAACACAAAATACATAACAAAAATGTCACCTGTAGAATTGTAACATAGCTCCTGTGATTGCCATACCTCCAGGGACCTGGAAAGACATTCTGCCAAACACATTTTGTTTCTCACCAGTGTCCGGATGGAATGCACTGTCATACAATTTTTTTGCATATATGATTTGCTCTTGATTTGTTCCTGGAGGTTCCTTACCAACCCTGGATAGAAATAAAATAATTGTATTAAATCATGCAATATATTTGACAGAAAGGCAGTACTACTAAAAAGCACAAACTAAGAATCTGAAATATCACTAGAGAACAGTTCCAACTGTGGGATACTCTTACCTGTAGAGTTCTATTAATTTCTTGGCATCATCTAAAGCTGTATCAGAAGCAGTGCATGTTCTTGGATCTGTCACCCAAAAAAAGTGTTTCAGTCTCCCAAGGAAAGTTGATTGGTCCCAAAGAGGACTATCCACATCTATGCGTTCATGTAACATATCTGCAAGTAAAGCCTCCCTTTCTCAGTGTGCCACATTCATACGTAAGTTCACATATTATAATTATTATACTACAGTGAACTTTATATTTAATAGTGAAGATAAGTAGTATTCTCAGTAGAAGTATCTCTACACCACAGACCTTTAATGTATATAATCAATAACTAAAAAGTAATAACAATGGATATGATATTGTGTTTGAGTGCATGTGTAACATTTGTAGGCTTCATAAAAAATCACTTTTCAACAGTGTCTGAAGTAAAGTATGACATTATTAACATACATGATAGCAGCAAGAATCTTATCATTTACTGTGTAATATCAAATCACTACACACTTCACAACAAGATATAGAATCAATTATACTGGGGAAGTCCTAGGAAACTAAGAAATTGGGAGGGGGGAATTAAGAGAAGGTTTATCTGACTATGATTACTGTACAATACACAGTCAGTTACTTATAAACAAAACATGGCATTTTACACATAAATGCAGGATCAGATATCTGGGACATCAATTATTGTTACATCTTGAATGTCACTGTATAATTTTGATATCAGTAGTTGCAGTTGTAAGAAGTCCCCCCATACTCTGGTACAGATTGGCGCCACACAAGAGAAATAAAGAAACTAATGTATTGTAATTGCCTTTGATTGTAGCACCATACGCAATCATTAACCTGGCTCCAGGGAGGTAGAGTCCTCTTCCCTATTCCTCCACTGGGGTAATTCCTGTCTGGTGCATCCACGTCATGGGGGTGGGCATCCTACACTTCAGAAGGCTGAAGTGATAGGATGGCTGAGTTCAGGCAGGGACCCAAGCCCGTGGGGTATAACATGGACCCATGCCCACGGTTACAGGTTAAGGGGAGTCACACCATCCAAAATGACAAAATTAGACATTTTTACTTTTATGCAAATTATGAAAATATGGATTTTTATGCTTAATTTGGTGTTGGTTTTATTGAAATATTCGATTATTTACTATTTTAAATAAATATTTGAAAATAATCATGCAATGACATTTCCAAGAATTTTGTTTTCCGTCATTCCACATATTGGCATTTTTCTCTGGAGCTATATAGTCTAGAAGACTGTGGTTTCTTTTGTTTTGTAGAGTACTGTCCGTTTCATAAGTTGCCTACACTGGTGGTTCTTCGCAGTAAACTCTTTGAACTGTACATTTGTTTGTGTTTGTCAACAACAGTTATCCACTAGCTGTGTTTTAGTTTCTTTGTTTCCTGTGATAGTTTTCGTCATGACTAAACCAATAGGAGTGTTTAAAAAAATACAAAACAAAGGTAACAGATACTACAGATCAAATATAACAGCAGTAAAAAGAGTGGTTAGCACTGAAGGGTGTGATAATTTGGTTGTAAATAGTGACAGTCCTTCTACTCCTCTGAGTGCTCCCATGAAAAAACTGCTGGGTAATGATGTAAAATACAACACAGCTTCAGACAGTGAAACAAACTGCAATATTATTATCAATCTCCATATACTATATGTGGAGGGGAAATTGAAATTACTGAAAAGCTATCTCAGTGCAATGGTCTGGTGTGCACTTTACAAATAATGTGTTTGAACTGTAAATGCGAAAATACTTTCAAGACTTTAGAAGTAAGTGTAAAGAATGGACTTTTTGATACTAATCTAAGATACTTCTATGGACTTAGATGCATAAAATTTTGACACTAATCTAAGATACTTCTATGGACTTAGATGCATAGGAAAAGGCCATTATGCTGGTAATGTTCTTTGTGGCTTGCTGCACCTGCCTAGTCCCCTTACAAAATCTATAAAATACAACTCCATAGTAGGAAGTAGTGTCAAGGCATGTGCTATGGAGCCAATGACTACAGTAGCAGAGCAGGCTGTAGCAGAAAATGGTAGTTCTGACATAGCAATATCATTCGACGGATCCTAGCACAAAAGAGGTTTCCAGTCAAAGAATTCATGTGCATCTATTATCAGCGTCAACAATGGGAAAGTGTTGGATGTTGATGTGTTGACCATGTACTGTCAGGGTTGTAGGCAAGCAGGCCAGAGTACTGAAAAGCAAACTGAGCATGAAATGAATTGTCAGAGAAACTATGAAGGAACTAGTGGAGGGATGGAGGTTGCTTCTGCAGTGAAAATGTTCCAACGTTCCCAGCATGACCGTGCTGTTTGCTACATGAGTTTTCTTGGGGATGGAGACTTACGATCATATAAGGCAGTGGTGGAGAGCAAACCCTATGGTGATTTGTCAATTACAAAACTAGAGTACATTAATCATGTGCAAAAGAGGATGGGAACGAGACTACGTAGACTCAAACAGTAGTTGGGAAGTATTTGTTATCTGATGGTCTAAGTATAAGATGTCGACTGACTGATAAACAAATTGATCAGATTACACAATATTATGGTATGGCTATTAGAAGTAACAGAGATAATTTAAATGGTATGAAGAGAGCTGTTGGGGCAATTTATTTCCACACGCTCTCTACAGATGTCGAAATAATACACAACCTGTTTTCCACTGAATGGTGTAAATACTTGAAGGCAAAAGAGGAGGGTAAAGTAGACACTTTATCGCACAAAATTACTATACCACAAAATTACTATACCAAATGCTGTTATGCTTGCCATGAAACCTGTGTTTCAGGATCTTGCCCAACCAGAGCTGTTGAAGAAATGTCTCAAGGGCAAAACACAAAATGTGAATGAATCATTTAACAATGTTGTATGGTCAAGGACACCAAAAAATGTTTTTGTTGGAAGGTCAGTCTTTGAACTTGGTGTTTTGGATGCTGTTCTTACTTTTAATGATGGCTATTCTGGAAGACTACACATTTTGGAATATCTTGGCATTCATAAAGGTTACAACACCACTAAAAGTGGGATTGACTTGGACCAACTGTGAATCATGAAGGCAGAGATTGCAACAAACAATATGTCAAAAGAAGCCAGATCCAAGAGGAGTGCAGCACTGGGTAAGGAAGATGAAGGAGGAGATCAGGACTACCATCCAGGAGGATTCTAACATATTTTTTATGTATCAGTTGGCTGTGTATTAATTTTTTTTCTTTAAATACAATTTCCTCAACATGACATTTTTCAGTATAAAAAGCTCTTTTTTCTCAGAAACTTCTGAATCTACATCAATGAATTATTTACCACATAACATAGATGGTACAATGATGTTGTAGCTCTACTTTAGTAGTATTTACTGAAATAGCTAAAATTCAAGAAATTAAAATTGGTAAAATTTACACCAAAATGTTATATGTTTAGGAAAAAAATCATAACTTTTTCTCCAGTTGTTATTTTGAAGTGATTGTAGGACAATACAGTCACAAAACATGGGAGAACACATGATAAAAACACCACATCTATATACTCAACACTTCCTGAGAAAACGGGGCATTTATACAGCCAATTTAACATTGTCAAGACAGGGCAGTACGACTCCCCTTAAGACCTTAAAGGCAGCAACGGTGGAGAAGAAAGATTTCAGAACAGCGAAGCTGGCAGATGGGGCAACCCTCCATTCTGGGGATTAAATGAGAAGGGAACCACTGCCTTGTGCAGGAGGAGAAACTCCAAAGGCTAAGGTAGACAACCCCAATAGAAAATCCTTTGTTGCATTAGGCCTAACAAGCCAGTAGGAAAGTCTTCATATACTGCTTTCAAAACACAGATGAGCTTCGGAATGAACCACTCGGGGTTTGACTCTACTGCTTCTTCAAGTACTGGTGCAAATGATGGGAGGTCTGATGATATTCATCAGTACAAGAAGATGAAACCAAATGGACTAAAAAACAACCTAAATATTGGCACCGTTAATATTTTAACCCCGAATGGAAAAAATTGAAGAAATAACAGATGTACTAACAAAGATAAAGTTAAATACCTTGGGATTAAGCGAAATGAAGTGGAAGGAAAAAGGTGAGAATAATTTGAGAGCAGGAGGAAAACTGTACTGGAGTGGGAATAACAGGTTTGGAAGAAATGGTGTGGCAGTGATGGTGAATAAGAATGCACAAAGCTGTATTGAAAGTGTGAGATATACGTTAGACACGATCATATTACATCTGAGACTCCACAAATAACACTAAAGTTATCCAGATTTATGCACCTCAAGTGGGATGTAGCAAAAAAGAGAAGATGGACTTTGAAAATGAGTTAGAGAACCATACAGAGGTGCTAATATAGTGATGGGAGATTTTAATGCACAGGTATGCAAAGAAAGAGGATTTGACCAACTATTGGGATGTTTTAGATATGGAGGCAGAGATGAAGAAGGGGCAAGACTCCTGGATTTGTGCCAGAGAAATTGAATGAAAATAGCAAATAGGTGGTTTATGAAGTGAGAAAGTCATGTTATCACCGAATATAGTTGGTATGGAAGAACCAAGAGTGTAATTGATTATATTCTAGTAGACAGGGAATGGGGAGAGAAAGTAATGAACGTGAAGATAATTCCAAGTGTGAGTGCAGATGGAGGCCATAGATTACTGGTGGGACTATGGAAAATAAATCAGTGTGTGAAAAATGGAAAACAGGAGAAAGTGATGAGGATATGGGATTGGAAACTGAAAGAGAGTGAAAATGCTGAAAAGTATAGAGAATTAATCACACAAAAATGTCCAAAAGAAGTAGATGTAGAAAAAGAATAGAGTTTATTCAAAGACCCTTTAGTCGAAGCAGCACAAAAAGTATGTGGCAGAACATCTGGAAAGGAAAAGTAAGATAGTCAAGCTGATGGGATGATACCACAATCCAAGCAGTTAGAAGACATATAGAGGAAAAGAAGAAGTGCAAAGAAATAGTGGAAACAGCAAAGAAAAAGGCATGGGGAGAGTTTACAAAAAAAAACTTGAAGAAGATGTGAAGAGCACTAAGAAAATGTTCTATAAAATGATGAAAAACAAAATGAAGGCTTCTGAAGTACCAGTAAAGATGGAAACAGAGGACTGAAGATCCAGGGAATACAAAAGATCTCTGGAGAGAACATTTTAAGAAGCTGTTAAACGCTGAGGAGCAGGTACATGAGGAAACAACAAATAATGGAGAAATTGAGATAAGTTGGGAAGCAGAATTAGGAAAAATTACACAGGAAGAAATGGAAATAGCTGTGAAGAAGATGAATGGGGGGAAAGCCCCATAATAAGAGCAGTGGTTCCAGTGGGAATGCAGTGGCTGTATGGGACGTTTGCAAGACAGCAACCATCTGTACGAGCAGTTCGACGACGTTTGCAGCAGCATGCACTATCAGCTCTGAGACCATGGCTGCGGTTACCCTTGACACTGCATCACAAAAACGAGCGCCTGTGATGGTGTACTCAACGACGAACCTGGGTGCGCAAATGGCAAAACATCATTTTTTCGGAGGAATCCAGGTTCTGTTTACAGCATCGTGATGGTCGCATCCATGTTTGGCGACATCGCGGTGAGCGCACATTGGAAGCGTGTATTCGTCATTGCCATAGTGGCGTATTACCCGGCGTGAGGGTATGGGGTGCCATTGGTTACACATCTAGGTTGCCTCTTGTTCGCATTGATGGCACTTTGAACAGTTGACATTATATTTCAAATATCTTACGACCGGTGGCTCTACCCTTCATTCGATCCCTGCGAAACCCTACATTTCAGCAGGATAATGCATGACCACATGTTGCAGGGCCTCTCTGGATACAGAAAATGTTCGACTGCTACCCTGGTCAGCACATTCTCCAGATCTCTCACCAATTAGAAACGTCTGGTCAATGGTGGCCGAGCAACTGGCTCGTCACAATACGCCAGTCACTACTCTTGATGAACTGTGGTACTGTGCTGAAGTTGCATGGGCAGCTGTACCCGTACACGCCATCCAAGCTATGTTTGACTCAATGCCCAGGAGTATCAAGGCCGTTATTACAGCCAGAGTGGTTGTTCTAGGTACTGATTTCTCGGGCTGTATGCACCCAAATTGGGTGAAAATGTAATCACATGTCAGTTCTAGTATAATATATTTGCTCAATGAATACCCATTTATCACCTGCATTTCTTCTTGGTGTAGCAATGTTAATGCCCAGTAGTGTAGTTCCACAGTAATTACCAACTTTGCAAGTGTCAAAAAGATACTATTGTCACTAGCCTTTATATGAAAATTTTGTAAATTAGAATAATAATAATCCTAAATGTAAATTAAAATTTCTAACATTATCTGGATACATTATTTTCTTTAGGAAATATAGGATGTGGATGCTGAATTAAAAAGCAAGCCAAACCTTTGAAACTGGTTGGTTGTCTACAAATTTGATTTTCACAAACACCTATTCTTCTCAAAATTTCGTCTATGTTCTTTGAGCCTTTTTGGTTCTCAGTACCACAATTATCTGCACTAAGAACTCAAGCCTTCTCCTCGTTCCGGTTGTGGTCTTCGCTCTGAAAACTGTTCGATGCAGCTGATACTTGATCCTGTGCGAGTCTCTCCACTTCTAAATAACTACTACACCCAACAGCTTTATGAATCTACTTACTGTATTCATCTCTTGGTGTTCCCTCCAAAATTTTTGCCACTACACTTCCCTCCAGCACTAAACTGACAATCCCTCGATGTCTTCAGTTCAGCTACATTTGTAATTGAAGCACTAAATACATCTTTCAGATAATACCACAGAAGTCATACGGATTAAGATCAGGTGATCAGGACAGACAGGCTGCAGGGAAATGACGGCTGATAATTCTAGCATTTCCAAAACGCCTCTGCAACAGCTGCTTCATTGGCGGTGGGATGTGTAGAGGAGTGTCGTCTCGCATAAAAATGATCCTACTAACATATCCGTGTTATCAAAGGGTTGGTGTTTACCATTGACAGTACAGGTAACAGGACACACAGGACTAATTTCCTCGAAAAAATACAGTCCTACAGTAAACGATGCCATCACCCTGCACTGCAACACACAGTCACTTTTGCAGAATGAACTGGTACAGGTACATGTACACACTGATTTTCTGTTACCAATATTCTGCAATTCTGTATGTTGACATGTCTTTGGAGATGAAAATTGGCTTTGTCTGTCCACAGAATGTTTCACGGGTACTCACTGTTCACTTCCGTGCAAACAGGAAATTCCAGAGCGAATGTTTGCCTTGTTGGCATGTCACCAGGAACCAACTCCTGAACACGGGCAACTTTGTATGTGTGACAATGCAGAATGATTCGTAAGATTTTGTGCACAGTGTTCACAGGTGTGTTCAACATTTGTGCAGTGCAATTCCCCGTGCACTTTGTGCATCCGGACCACCACTCGACCCCTCCTGCAGTACTGTCGCTACATCTTCGACAGACGTCACGTAAGCCCCTTTACTGCCTCGGCCACATTGCGCACCAAATTTTGTAATCATTTTTTCCAGACCCTTAGCACACATCGGACCGATGCCTTCTTGCATGGCTACTGGTGCAAAATCACCTTTCTTGTAAAAGTGCGTTACCAGCAGTGAGCAATCCTTAATGGAGACAGTCGTGTTGGGCATCTAGGATGCAAAATGTGGAACAGCTGTGTGCCACATGTCTGCTGGTGAGCATACTCTAACAGTTAAAGTGCCATCTATTGGTCAAATTTTTATTAATTCTTTTTTCTCTCTTTCTGTAGAATTTTGAAACTCAAACTTTAACTATGGTCACCTTGTACTACTTTTACTGTCTAATTTCAACATCTAACCCCCTCAGCATCATCATTTAATTCAACTACATTTCATTACCAATGTTTTTCTTTTGTTGATGTCCATCCTACATCCTCCTTTTAGAGAAGTCTGTTCCATTTAATAGCTTTTTCAAATTTTTTTTCTACATCTGACAAAAGTACAAAGTAATTGACAAACCTCAAAGTTTCTATTTCTTCTTCTTCTCCAAATTGTTCTTGGGTTTCTTTCACTCTTGCTCAATGTACAGATTAAATAACATTGGGGATAGGCTACAACCTGACTCCATGCCTTCTCGGCCATTTCTTCCCTTTTATTTCCTTCAATTGTTATAACTGCCATTTGGTTTCTGTACAACATGTAAATAACCTCTTGCTTCCTTCAGAATTTCAAAGAGTGTATTCCATAAAACATTACCAATAGCTGCCTCTAAGTTGACAAATGCTATAAACATAAGTTTGCCTTTACTTAACACATTCTCCAAGAGAAATGAAGGGTCTGTGTTGCCTCGTATGTTCCTATGTTTCTCTGGAGCCTAAACTGACCTTTCTTGAGGTTGGCTTCTGCCAGTTTCTTCATTCTTCTACAAATAATTCACATTAGTATTTTGCAACACCGACTTATTAACCTAACAATTGGCAATATTCACCTCGGCTGTCTTTGGAACTGGAATTATTACATTTTTCTTGAAGTTGGAGTGTATTTTCCCAGTCTCATATAACTTGCACACCAGGTACAACAGTTTTCTAATGGCTAATTTTCCAAAGGATATTAGTAGTGCTATTGGAATGTCATCTACTCTAAGAACCTTGTTTCAGCTTAGGTCTTTCAGTGCTATGTCAAATTATTCTCGCAGTTTCATATTCCGCAAATCATCTCCATCTACTTCATAGTCCCTTTCTATAATTTTATCTTCAAATTCATTTCCCTTGTATAGCTGCTCTATACACCCCTCCCACCTTTCAGCTTCCCATTCTTTGCTGATGACTTGTTTTCCATCAAAGCTGTTGATATTTATACAGCTGCTTGCCTTTTCTCCAAAGGCCTCTTTAATTTTCCTGTAGGCAGTATCTATTTTTCCTCTGGTGAAATATGTTTCTAGGTCCTTGCATTTTCCACTGGCCACTTCCACTTAGCCATTTTTCACTTCCTGTCAATCTCATTTTTAGACATTTCTATTTCCTTTCACCTTCTTACTTACTGCATTTTTATATTTTGTCCTTCCATCAGTTAAATTCAGTACTCCTGTATTATCCAAGGATTTCTACTAGGCCTCGCCATTTTACCTATTTGATCCTCTACTGCCTTCACTATTTCATCTAATTAAAATACTCATTCATCTTCTGCTGTATTCCTTTCCCCTGTTATTGTGCCTAAAGCTCCCTCTGAAACCCTCAAAAACCTCTTTTTCTTTCAACTTACTGAGGTGCTATTTCATACCTTCCTTCGGTTTCTCTAGTTTTTATGTACAATTCATAACCAACAAATTGTGGGCAGTGTCCACATGTACCCCTGGAAAAGTCTTACAATTTCAAATCTCTCTCTTACTATTAAATAATGTATATGTGAGGACAATGAAATCATTCAAAAAATTCACTGCAGCTGCAGACCCTATCACAATCAAGATTATATTACACAGAGTGAGTCAAAAAAGACTTGACAACTTTGGAATTATACATAAATTGATTGAGACAACTTACAGAATCGGTAGATGTGTAATTTTGAAGCAAATAACCTCATGTTTGATTCACATAGTACATCAGTACCTCCATTCCGCCACCAGGAGCGTCATTGTAGTGCACAGTTAAAATGGTTATTTTTACAATTGCACAGTGTCTGCTTGTGTCTGTGTATGTGCGGATGGATATGTGTGTGTGTGCGAGTGTACACCTGTCCTTTTTTTCCCCTAGGGGAAGTCTTTCCGCTCCCGGGATTGGAATGACTCCTTACCCTCTCCCTTAAAACCCACATCCTTTCGTCTTTCCCTCTCCTTCCTGAAGAAGCAACCATCGGTTGCGAAAGCTAGTAATTCTGTGTGTGTGTTTTGTTCATGTGCCTGTCTGCCGGCGCTTTCCCGCTTGGTAAGTATTGGAATCTTTGTTTTTAATATCTGAATAATTTGTTGTATTTCACCATATATTCATTCACTTTATTCATCTGCGGTGTTATCTGGCATATAAACTTGTATTACTGAAATGGACATTCATTTTATGTCAATCTTGACTACGATAATGCATCCACTACGCTGCTCACAGCAGCTTACCAGCATTTCTATTTTCTTATTCATTATTAAATCTAGTTCTGCATTACCCTTATTTGATCACATACATTAAGCAGTTTTGCTTTTACAAGGCAAATACTACTGGCATGAGAGATGAAAAATCACAGTTACTTTGAATCTGTCATTGGGGAAGGTATAGTATTCTGGGAAAGTTCAAATGGCATGTCTCGAATACTGAAGCTGCAGAAGAGAACTGACAGTTACATGTGTAGTACACAGCAAAAATACTCTTGTCACCCCTTTGTCTTGGAAACTACAAATCCTAACTGTTCCCTCCCTAGGCATTCATGAAATTATAATCTCGTTTTGTAGAGGGCAAAAATTATTTGACAAGAATCATTTTAGCTAAACACGTAACACAGGAAACAATGAACTTATCTAGTATCACTGACATAGCAGTTAAAAAAATGTATATTATGTATATTTTGTTTCAGTAGTTAAGTATAGCATAATTTTCTGGAGGTATGGGAAAACTAATCTGCTCAAAGCCTTTCGACTATGAAAAAAGATCATTCAAGCAATGGTGGAGCGAAAAAGAATCAACATTGCAAACCTCTATTTGAAAAACAGGATCTGATGTCCATTCCAAGCATGTATATATATGAGATTCTCATTTTCACAAAGAGAAATCAAAACTTTTTGAGGACAACTGCTTCCTGCATTAGTATGAGACTAGATGTAGGGCGAGTTACATGCTACCTACTCACAGACTCAAACTATCTAAAATAACTCCACACTATTTGGGCACGAAATTTGTAGACAAAATCTATAAGAGTGATCCAGATCTAAGAAAATGTTGAAGGAGATCTAGAAAAATATTTTCAAAGTAAATGTCACTACAGTGTAGAAGATCTCTTGAATGATCATGTAATGTAGTATCTCTCTAAAAAGTAGCACCAAATATATTATAACCATAGACTTAAAAAAAATGATAACCATGTAATACATATGTATCTTCACCCTAGATTAGTTCATTAGTCTGTATCAAACAACAGAAAATCCAGGCTGGAATGTAACAAACAACAGTATGGTTTCAGTTGTCTGAGACTGCAGTTGTTTGTTTGTGTGTGTGTGTCGTTGACGAACGCCAACGGCCAAAAGCTTTAATTGTGAGAGTCTTTTTGTTATGCCTATCTGCAACTCAGCATCTCCACTTATTAGTCTGCATGTTAGTCTTAAAGCCAATAAGTCACCTATGATTGTATGAGGCATGTTACGTGGTAATAATAAAAAATGATCTGAAGAGTTTTATGCTTCCCACACACCAGCTATAGTTATGTGCACAGACCCAGCAGTATAAGGGCATGAAAATATATACTTGAATTAATAGGCAAAAATGTAATATGAAGCTACATTCATGATCATAAATTAAGGATAATGCTGATACATGGTGAAACAATGCTATGGTGGGTGGTTTGCGGGTTTAAATCACCTCAGGGTATGACCATGCGGTGCATCTGACCTGCAATCGTCGCATGGTGGCGTTGGCAGCAGTCCACATACGAGTAAGTGTGCAGATGTTTTCAGATGTGCTAATAGTGACTGTGTGTTGCAAATGGCTCAAAGAACACATATTGACGACATTATGAGGGGTAGAATACTAGGGCAACTGGAGGCTGGTCAAACACAGCAGGTCGTAGCATGGGCCCTCCGTGTGCCACAAAGTGTGGTCTCAAGATTACGGCAATGATTCCAGCAGACAGGAAACGTGTCCAGGCACTACAGTACGGGATGTCCACAGTCTATAACACCACAAGAAGACCGATATCTCATCATCAGTGCCCACTGACGGCCATGGAGTACTGCAGGTAGCCTTGATCGGGACCTTACCGCAGCCACTGGAACAGTTGTCTCCAGACACACAGTCTACAAACGACTGCATTGACATGGTTTATTCACCTGGAGACCTGCAAGGTGCATTCCACTGATCCCTGGTCACAGGAGAGCCTGTAAAGCCTGGTGTCAAGAACACAGTACATCATCAGTGGAACAGTGGTCCCAGGTTATGTTCACAGACGAGTCCAGGTATAGTCTGCACAGTGATTCTCGCCGGGTTTTCATCTGGCATGAACCAGAAACCAGACACCAGCCCTTAATGTCCTTGAAAGGGACCTGTATGGAGGTCGTTGTTTGATGGTATGGGGTGGGATTATGATTGGTGCACGTACACCCCTGCATATCTTTGACAGAGGAACCGTAACAGCTGAGGTGTATCGTGACGTCATTTTGCACCAGTATGTCCACCTTTTCAGGGGTGCAGTGGGTCCCACCTTCCTCCTGATGGGTGATAACACATGGCCCCACTGAGCTGCCACCGTGGAGGAGTACCTTGAAACAGAAGATATCAGGTGGATGAGTGGCCTGCCTGTTCTCCAGACCTAAACCCCATTGAGCATGCCTGGGATGTTCTCGGTCGATGTATTGCTGCACGTCTTCAGACCCCTAGGACAGTTCAGGAGCTCCGACAGATACTGGTGCAAGAATAGGAGGCTATACCCCAGCAGCTGCTCGACCACCTGATCCAGAGTATGCCAACCCGTTGTGCGGCCTGTGTATGTGTGCACGGTGATCGTATCCCACATTGATGTTGGGGTACATACGCAGGAAACAATGACGTTTTGTAGCACATGTGTTCTGGATGGATTTCTCAACTTATCACCAATACCGTGGACATACAGATCTGTGACGTGTGTGTTCCCTATGTTATTAGCACCAGTTTTGTGTTCAAAATGGCTCTGAACACTATGGGACTCAACTGCTGAGGTTATTAGTCCCCTAGAACTTAGAACTAGTTAAACCTAACTTACCTAAGGACAACACACACACATCCATGCCCGAGGCAGGATTCGAACCTGCGACCATAGCGGTCTCAGACTGCAGCGCCTAGAACCGCATGGCCACTTCGGCTGGCCCAGTTTTGTGTAGTGCCACATCGTGTGACACCACATTCTGCAATTATCCTTAATTTATAAGTGTGAGTGTAGTATATCTTGGTGAGTAGATTTTTTATCTACTAAATTACCCTATATTTTCACTTAATATGAAGCCAGACACTTTTAAAATAAGGCTGCAGCAGAATCTATGGGAGAAATGTTACTATTCAGCAGAAGAATTTAAATTCATGGAAAATAACAACTCTGAATTATTAATGTTACTATTATTATCAGGATACCATTTAGGCATCAACTGTTTTATGTTTAATACGAAGATTTATTACAGATTTTTAATCAAATTCTTTAGATTATGAACGTTATGAGACTAATAAATCTCATTTCATTCAGCTTAATGACACCAAAAGTGAATACAATAAAATGAAGGATGAAATATTCATCCACATCAATCTCTAGCCTCGGCGTACCATTGCAAAGTACACGGTAGAGGGCACTTCCCATTGTTCCATGTATTAGAATAGAAGTGAGATTGTGCGGCAGACTTTTCCCATGATCATGGAAATAGGAACACTGCTAGTGTTAGGAAGAAGAAGAAGAAAGTACTGCTGTAGGGTAGCAGTTGTGTCAGCCTTTGGTTACAGGAGAGGTCAGGATCACACTGTCACGTCATCAGCTCTTTGCAGCCAAGTGCCGTGCTAAATTAGGTGAAAGTGCCTAAGGGCCTTTGCAAAAGGATTTAACTAAAGATTTTCAAATAATAATAGTGTGTGGAGCAGGGAACAGCTCATTAAAGGGCAGGGAATACGACATAGGTGGTGATCTGAAAAAAGGTAATCTCTTTAACTGGCAACACAAATGTCCTCATGGTCAAGTTATGTGGGTGGTCTCACTTTGGCAGTGCCGTATGTTAAGTTAATGCAGAGCTAGAAATGGCACTGAGGGCTGCTGACTGGGCATGTGTTGCACTGGTGCTGGTTGGGACTACTGGGAGATAGGATTTCACTAGCCACAGTTTGAACCTCAATAGAGCTGGAATGGTAAAGCTTGTAGAGGTAATTAATAAGACTGGGGATGGGGCAACATGTGCTCAAACTTCTGTTGTCTTGTGCAGAAGAACTAGGTTTTTTTTTGGAATAACTACTCCTGCCTAAAAAGTGTCTCGACAAGTTTAGAGGTTTTTGCAAGATAGAATGTGCCACACTCACCAGTAACAGGAAATAAATCTATTAAAAATGAAGTACTTGAGGCTGAATTAGTCTTAGACCGGAATAATGGTATGTATTAGAGAGCATTGGTGTAAAGATACTGGAATATAACTTACAGTGCCCCTGTCATATGAAAGGGCACTGTAGAACTACGGTAAAAATGTCAGGCACTGACCTGACAATGCTTGAAATCCCCAAAATGTTAATCATTTTGTGCTAGTGGCAATGTGGACACATTTTTCAATAAATTAACCGAATCCCTGGACAGAATCTCAGCCCTCAAAACTAACAAAATATCATATGCAGATGTCAACCCAAACACAAGTGTAAAAGATGTAATCACTAATATTATGATTACTTTTGGCATGGCACAAGCAGACGATATTACTATGATGGTAACAAAAAATTCAGTATCAGTCTAAGACCATGTACTTGCATATATTGGCAGGGAAAATTGCCCCCCCCCCCCCCCCCTCCACACACACACACACACACACACACACACACACACACACACACACACACACACACACACACACACACACACACACACACACACACACATATCAGTGGCCTGAAAGGAGGCACAAGATAGACATGCAGGAGCCAGAGGCAGCAGATGCACAGGATAGGAATGCGAGAGCACATGGGCATCAGAGCTGGTGAGTCCGTGCAGGACACTGTGACAATGCCATGGAGGCATGGATGGGGAGGAAGTATCAGGGCAGGGGAAGGGGTGTCTGTTGGGTAAAGGTGTGAATGCAGTGCGTTAGTGGAGGTCGAGGCCAGAAGGATTCCAGGGGTGATGGGTGTGCTGCAAAGATTTGTCCAAAAGGTCGCAAAGTTTTTATTACTTTTTGTGTGCCTGTTTCTACTATTTGGTGAGTGTTTTCCTTTACTCCTAAATTATTTATATTGTGCTAGAACTTTCCATTCCATTTTACTTTTGACACATTTCCAAAAGTGGTCACTTAAGCACCTGCCATTGAAAATTCACCTCTGTTCTTTATAAAAAAAACCACTCTGCTAATCCTGAGTTCCTAATTATTAAAACATATTAAAAACAAAGATTCCAAGACTTACCAAACGGGAAAGTGCCGGTAGATAGGCACAATAAATAAAACACACAAACACACACACAGAATTTCGAGCTTTCGCAACCGGCGGCTGCTTCGTCAGGAAAGAGGGAAGGAAAAGGAAAGATGAAAGGATGTGGGTTTTAAGGGAGAGCGTAAGGAGTCATTCCAATCCCGGGAGCGGAAAGACTTACCTTAGGGGGGAAAAAGGATAGGTATATACTCGCGCGCGCGCACACACACACACACACACACACACACACACACACACACACACACACACATCCATCCATACATACATACACAGACACAAGCAGACATATTTAAAGGCCCATGTGGAAGTTTCTTTCTATTTTATTTACATCATCATTAATTATTAAAACAGTTACATATAGACACTGAGGAAACCACAGATTCCTTAAAAAAATGTGTAATGGCAAAATAATGTACAGTGAGAAGCCAAAACATTATGACTGCTGCCCACCATGACATTGGATACTGCCCGGTGGCTTTGCAGGCATGTAACGCAATAACAAAACTATGTAAGCAGACCAGACACAGATGAGGGATCATCCTAGTGAAGGTATGGGCTGAAAAGGGGGGAATCCATTGAGATAAATGACTTTGACAAATGGCAGAGCCTGTAAACGCGTATCTCGGAAACAGTGAAGCTTGTTGAATGCTACTGTTGTGAGCATTTATGGAATGATGTAGGACTGTAAAACTACCACTAGGTGCTAAATGGTTGGAGTCCACAACTCATCACAGAATGTGGACTTCGTAGTCTTGTCTACTTGGTAAACTAGGATACATGCTGACCTGTGGCATCTCTGCCAAAAGAGCACAATGCTGGTGCACGCACAAATGTTTCAGAGCACACCATTCATCGTACATTGTTGAACATGGAACTCCACAGCAGACCACCCCTACGTGTTCATATATTGACCCACCAACACCATCGTTTATGATTACAATGGGCCAGGGATGATCAGGATTTGACTGGCGATCAATGTCAGCTCTTCAGATGATAGACATTTTTGCAACACTTGGTCGATGGCCGTCTCCACAAACGCCATCATCAAGGTGAATGGCAGCTCGAAACCTGCAGCATGCCTCAAATGTGGGCTGGTGGGAGCAGTGTTACGGAATGGGAGACATTTTCCTGCACTTGTATGCAATCTATGGTTATAATTGAAGACAGCTGCAAACTACCTGCTGTCCTTCATGCCTGATGTCTTCCCCAAGGGCGATGTCGTCTTTCAGCAGTGCAACTGTCCACAACTTGGAGCCAGAACCATATTACAGTGTTTGGAGGAACATTATCATGAACACGCCTCGATTCTTGGCAAACAGATCTGCCTGATGTAAATCTTATACGGCCCATTTGAGTTGCTATCAGGCGCCATCACCACATATGCAAATCAGCGGCCCATTATGTACACAACTTGTGTGACCTGTGTGCAGACATCTAATGCCTGACACATGGATCAGTGCTGTATTTTGTTCCAAAGATGGACAAACAAGCTATTAAGCGGGTGGTCATAATGTTTTGGCTCATCAGTGTATGATGCAGAGAACAAAAATAAAGTAATATGAGATGTCAAAATAGAAACCAGAAAGGGCACACATAAGTGACTATTTTGCAACTAATGCAAAGAAGCTGCAAAAAATGTAGCGCCCACAACGATTCCACAATATACCTCACAAAACAGCGAGAAATCAGGAAAACAGAAGGGCTCGATGAGGTGCCAAACTCTTTTTCTGAAGACGTGTATGAACAGCATAAAATATTTCTTGTTGAGAAATGTTTTGAATGTGTCAACCTGCAGAAACACGAGGTCCTTATTTGCAGTTGATGAAAATGCAATTAGTCTAGTATGGAGATTGGGTAAAAGTGGATCTACTTGGTTTTTTTGTTATTTATGTGCAATAGATGTTCATAAGATGCATCAAAATACTCATCTGACGCTTGTCCATTAACTAATAGAGGTATTCTGAATTTATTGTGCAGTTTTAGATTTTGCAATGGTAAGTGTGTTGTATATTGGAAAGTGCATAGAAAGTGGTGCGAATGTGGTCATCAGGCTATGCTACAGATTCACGTGTAACCACAAACTTTATTTTACTTCTACATTCATTGCCTTTGCGAACTCAATTGACAACCATATTATCACTTTCCAACCTAACCTAGCCCTTCGACTATGCTAACGATCCATACCAAACACGATTAAAAATAAATGTGTCAGATTTTGGGTTGTTGTTGGGTTAATCATAAATGCAACAAATCTACAAAGGAGATTGCTTCTTGTGTGTCCCATTTTAGAATATTGCTAAACTGTGCGGGATCCATATGGAATGATACTAACAGGGGGTACTGAAAATATACGCAGCATGAGCTGTGTTGGTCTTTTTGACCAACTGGAGAGAGTCACAAAAATATTGAAAAAACTGCCTCAAGAAACTAAGAATATATTATAGTCCTCTATGTACTTCTTCCTTAGGGACCATGTTTAGACTAATTAAAGTGCACACATGAAACACAGACCACCTCTTACATATTACAGTAATAGAAATTGTTCTGCAGAACAGAACTAGTTTTCTTTCAAGGAGAAAATTTCTTAGTTTATCAAATTCTACTTCGCTGTCTTTCAGACATTTTGTATCACAATGTAAGCGATCCAAAAGTTTTGTTGCAGCATGTGCACCCCCTTTTGGGCTCAACACATCCTTTATGTGGAGTAATGAATCTCATTTTTCTGTCTGGTATTGTAATTATGTATCTCATTGATCCTTTTGAACTGTAATGGATTATTTACAACAAACTTCTTGGGGCAATAAATATACTGTGAAGCAGTAGTTAGAGTGCCCAACTCCCACTCCTTAAACAGATGTCTACAAGATGTTCGTGGGTGAGCACCACATATTATTCTTACAGCACGTTTCTCCGCAACGAAGATTTTCTTTCTTAAGGATGAATTACCACAGAACATTATTCCATACGACATTACTGAATGAAAATATGCAAAATGTCAATTTACTGATTTCTCTCTCCCCAAGATTTGCACTGATTCTAAGTGCAAATATGGCTGAACTAAGTTGATTTAGGAGCTCCAAAATGTGGTTTTTTTCTGATTTAAATTCTCGTCAATATGGGTCCATATGAATACTTCAAGTTTCATCCTATTTATTATTTCCTTACAATGCATTACACTTATCATTGGTGTAGTACCCCTAGATGTGCAGAAATGAACAGTTGCGCATTCTGAAAATGGAGGCCGATACCATTTGCAGAAAACCAGCCAACAATACTTTTACAAACTTTGTTTACCATTTCTTCTGTTTCTGTATGTATACTTGGATTGTTTACAAAACTAGAGTCATCCACAAAAACAACTAATTTTGCTTGTTGTATACTAGACTGAAGATGGTTTACGTATGTGAGGAACAGTACTGGACCTAAGACTGAATCTTGGGGAATCCCATACGTGATTTCTCATGTCAGACTTACATCCCTGGTCTATATTGCTTCAATTACTGAGTAGAACTTTCTGTATTCTTTTGGTGAGATATGACATTAGCTATTGGTAGGCTATACCATCAAATCCCATAAAACATCAATTTATCTAGAAATATACTGTGATTCACAAAGTCAAATGCCTTAAACAAGTTGCAGAAAACACCAACCGACGCAATTTTATTATTTAAGGCTTGTAAAATCTGGTGAGTGAACAGTAGATCTACCCTTCTGAAACCCAACATATGGTTTGCCACAGGTACTATAATTGCTAAGGTGAGATGCTATTCTACATATCACCTACCAAAAATTTTTGGAAAATGATGTCAGCAGTGAAATAGGTTGGTAGTAATTGACATCTCTCTTATCGCCTTTCTTGAAGAGAAGTTTAACAATGGCATATTTCAGTTCCTATGAAAAATACCTTGAGTTAGTGATTCATCATATATTTCATAGAAACAAGTTTTTAGTACTCTATTGAAAACACCATCAAAACCGGATGAGATTTTATTTTTGAAAGCATGTGTAATTTTCATAATTTCAGAAGATGAAGTTGGTGATACATTTATTTGACTGAATTTTCTGCTCTGATTTTGCTCTTGAACTGTTTCTGGCTGTTTTCTGCTATATTTAAGAAATGATTATTAATACAAGATAGTTGCCACTCATCACGTAGTGGAGATATTGAGTCACAGATAGGCACAGGAAAAAGACTGTCAGAAAGTGAGCCTTCAGTCAACAAAGCCTTCGTAGGACACACACACACACACACACACACACACACACACACACTGCTCTCAACAGCCAGAGACTGTGTGTGTGTGTGTGTGTGTGTGTGTGTGTGTGTGTCTTGTCTATTTCCAATGAAGGCTTTGTTGGCTGAAAGCTCACAATCTGACAGACTTTTAGTTATGCCTACCTGCGACTCAGCATCTCCGCTATATGTTTAGTAGCAACTACCCTTTTCATTATATTGTCATGCCCCATCCTGGATTTTTCATTGTTATTTTGATTGTTAAACACATTTGCTACCTGCAACTCATCATTTAGAGACGATACATTCAGTTCAGATGTTATATCTTATGCTGTGGCTGGTTTTCTTGTCTCTTGTTTCACTGCACACTATATAGCCTATGTCCGTTGTTCGAAGTATTGATTTTTGACATAATGTGCACGTTCTTTGATTTTTTTAATAACCTTTCTCAGTAAATCTAAGTACTGTTTTGTACTGTGCAGCTATTGCACGACCCCTACTTGTTCTTGCCAAAAGATACATATCTCTTTTCCTTTCACAAGATGCTTGAATCCCTCAAGTGATCCATGGTTTTTTACACTGCTGTTTAGTGTCCTTTCTGATTAGCTTATGCAGAAAGATATTTTTAAATGATATGAATTTATCATGGAATAGATTAAATTTTTTGTTAGCATTTGGTTAATTATAAATTACATCCCATGCTAATTCCGGTAAACTATTCGTAAAAACATATGTCCTATAGTCGCTAACTGATTTCCACTGAGGAGTACCCGTACGTACTGTAAGGCGCTACATCATATATCCTAACTGTGCATTATGATCCAAAAGAGCGTTTGTTATCGAGTAAACAATTTTTTCTTTCTTTTAGCTTCTTCATAGAAAACATTATCAATTACAATCTTACTGCTTTCATCCACAGGTGTTGGAAATTTAATTACCGAGATCAAATTGTAGAGTCCAAATAAGATTTCCAGGTAATTTTTCCAATCAGAAACCCTTAGGAAATCTACAATGAAGTCACTACAGACTATTAACTCCTGATGTCTGACAGACAGCATAGTCAGGAATGAAAATTCCTCATAAATATTTCAAAATTTCCCAGTGGTGTTCAATTACAATTAAAAGTGACCTATTTTTCACCATTAATTCACAAATGCAAACTTCTATGTGCTGATCACTACAAAATCTAGCTGTCTCAATGTTTTTGAACTTGTGTTCCGTCTTAATGTATGTAACAACTCCTCCTTTTCCCATGTCACTTCCGCATGAGTAAGCTACGACAGTGTAATCTTTTACACATAACTTATCCAGCCCTGTGGTTACGTGTTGCTCACATTGGCACAGAAGGTCAATCTTTCCTTTCCAGAGCTCTCTAAATTTTCCACACAAGAAGCTCTTCTACCTTACCTCTCAATCCCCTAATATATGGATGAAATAAGCTAACCTTATGTGAAGATGGAATCTGTTCCTTCGTACATATCCGAAAGAACAGATATCATCTTCATATAGTTAGGCTAACCGGCCATTGACCTCCTCCTTCTGTGCTGGATGCACATGCATTGCCCGAACTCTTGTAATATTGACTGCCGCGATTAATGAGTGTAATGGGCAGGGGCACTACGAATGTAGAATGTGGACATTAAGTTGGGAATGTGGGTCTCATGGGGAGCGTGCAAGGGATAAATCCCTACAGTCGCAGGGTAGCTCAGATGGATAGAATGTCTGCCACATAAACAGGAGATCCTGGGTTCGAATCCCGATTGGGGCACACATTTTCAACTGTCCCCGTTGATGTATATCGACACCTGTCGACAGCTTAGGGTCTTGATTTAATTATCATCTAAGCTAACTTTACTTTTCTGTGCATTATTAAGCATTTTATGGGGCTCTTCTGTTGGGAGAGCCAGTCCTGATGAAACTCTACCATCTGGTGAGCAAGATGTTTGAAACAGATGAAATACCCTCAGACTTCAAGAAGAATATAAGAAGTCCAATCCCAAAGAAAACATGTGTTGACAGATGTGAAAATTACCGAACTATCTTCTCCTTTTGAAATAGGGTGCCTGAATCTTGGTTATAACCTAAAAATGGTGCCACTGACATCAGTAACCAGAGATCTTGTTGGGATGTGTGATGATGCCCCCCCTCCACACACATACAAACATCTGCAAGAAGCTCAGAAACCTATTTTTCCCTCTCCTATTCAAGTGTAGCCCATATATATCTAGTATGCTCCCATGTCCCAATTGTAGCATTTGGCACTGCACTCATATGAGATTTTGTTTTGGTCAACAGCAGCCTGCTCAACTCAGTGTTTATGCAGCTCACAGCAATGTTCACCCAGGGCTGGTCATGGCTCTGCAGGACCTCCACAAAACTCATTTGTAAGCAAAGTTGCTACTCCTATTTTATCAAGGACACACCAATGCTGTAATTACTGATTTTAGCCAGGCTGTTCACCTTTGTACTGACTATAATAACCTGATCTTCTTAGCGAAAAACTTTGCACAAATTCTCTCTGTCCTCGGTCACCTGGCTAAGGCTAGCACTTGGCTTCACAATGAGTGTGACGATGTACCGTGTCCCTACTTTTTCCTGTTCCATCTGGGCTACACCCCTCCCACAGCTCCTACACAGCTGAGGGTGTTATAAAATTAAAATAAACATGATGCTACAGCAACATTTATATAAAATACATTGCTTCTCGAAGTTAAATATTAATGATGACCACAGAATAAGGAAATGAAATCAGAAACAGGACTAAAATGTGCATACTCTTCTAGATTTTGTACATTTTATCCTACAACACAATGAAACAATTAACTGATATAATGGAACGATATTAACATCTAATGTAATGCAAATGAACATTAGATGAATGGCCAACAACAAAACTAACCTCTGCCCACGACTTAAAAAAAAAGCATTTAAGAAATCAAAATGTACTGCATAAATGATGAAAGCAAAATTTTGAACAGGACGTGGGAGAAATGAAATTGTCGTATGGGGACCTTTGCACTCTGAGGAACCAAATTATAACTTTAAAAGAGCAATGCTGAATGTATTTATTGTGTTATACAAGTTCAAAATAGTAACAAATGATGGCCAATATTAGCATCTCACAGCCACCATCTTTACATTAACTAAAAATTAATTTCTGCACATGCAGTACACATAGAAAAGTACACGGCAATAAAAAAGATCTGTGTGTGCTATGACATTTTAGCTGTCTTTTGTGATTTGAAATTTAATAATTCATCCCAACTTGGGTCCACATAGCCTGTATATAGTTATTAAGTAAAATCATTTTTCCTTTATTTGTCTTACTATTTTATATATATATATATATATATATATATATATATATATATATATATATATATATATATATATATATATATATATATAATTGGCTTTGAAATGGTCTTTTTTGTTCCTTCTTTAGATTACTGTTTGAGAGTAAATGTAGATAGTACTATCAAAATACATGACTCATGTAACAGGCAGTAGATTTGGGGAAAGAGACCAAACAGTGAGGTCGTCAGTCCCATGCAACAGGGTGACTCACGTGTTGGGTGTAAAATGAGTACGTAAATAAAAATGGGAGAGTAAGTGACTTTTTCAATTATCTGAATCTGTATTACAGCATTGTTTGAAGCAGTGATCAATGATTAGAAGCAGTCCATGAACAAAATTCACACACACATTAAAGGATGACAGCTGAAGCACACATTATACTCCTAATGTTACATTAAATAAGTGGCAAAATGTCTTAAGCATTTCAAAATGCTCCAACAGTATGGAAAGAACTGTAGGGTCAATACCTTAACCATACCTAAGCAAAGTGCATTTGCACATTAAAAACCTAAGAAGATATTAGCTTTATGAATGGAACTAAAGCTATGGAGTAATACACGACTGTATTCAAAAACCTTAATATTTTTTCACTCTCATAAATTTTCATTCAGAAAGATGTTTCCTTCTCTTAAAAGGTTCATATATATGTCACTAACAATCTAAATTTGCAGTTGCTATCAGGTTAGAGATGTTCTTTTGTATATTCTACATAGTGATAGTTTCAGAAGTGCACATTTTATGTGCTAGAAGCATTGCTACAGGCTTCTTCAAGATACAGTAATGCCTACACAGCAAGCTTTTTAAGTAGTATTTAAATTAATGTGTACAAAGCAGATTTTTTTATGTTGGATTAAATTATTTATTTGGTCTTCTAGAGTACATGTTATACAAGAAGTGTACTTATACTGCGTGGCAAGTCATGACTTCGTCCACATTCGTCATTATTCAAGAGAGAGTTCAAGGCAATCTTCGAAAGCAAGCAATTAAGGTCTACAAAAATTAGTGACACATTAAAGAGTATATTATTTTGTACAAGACATGAAATAAATAAATTATATATGGTCTAAATTTAGTTAATGTTAAATACTGTTTACAGAACACGAGAAAGATCAGTCCTTCACTGCAGAGGTTTCTTTTGCTTGTTTTGACTACTGTCTAAGAATCTACTTTTCTATATCTAACTAACTAACCAGTAAATAGCAACAACAAGGAGGTTTTTATACTCGTCTCCGTGTTGTTAACTTCTTACTACCCAAACGCAGGGAGGGGGGTTTGCGTTTGCAAAAAGTTAGGTAGCTGTTGTCACCTTGCTGAATATTAGTACTACGGTTATTTTAGATTCAATATTTCCTTTATATCAATGCTTTGAAATATACTGAGCCGCTAGTTTGTTGCATACATGGAGACAATGCTAAATAACACTGGAACAAGTCTATACGAGCAGATATATCACAGTCTTTGAAATTTACGACGGACAGTTCCAACTACTCCTGAACAATACTGCCAATGAATGACAGTTCTATATATTAGGCTCCTTATTTATGTATTTTTTTTATCAGAACCACCAGGCGCACTTTTCCAGTTGACATTTGCTGCTTTCACACCTATCCAAGTACAACGAAATACATCCTTTCAAATTTTCGTAGTTATTTCCATGGAGGTAAAAAATAAGGGGCAATCTGAAATCTATTGCTGAATTATAATAAAATTCTCACCGAAATGCAAAATACCTATCTATCGATAGCACACACGTCCCTTCAGTGTATTAACTATTAACGCTTGTATAACGCACACTGCGCATGCTCAGAAACGAACTTCCAGCCTCGCGGGACGAAATGCGTCCAAGACAGCTGGGTAATAATTCTACTATTCAATATGGCGGACACAGAAACCATTTCACTGTCGAAAATATTGAAAAATTCAAAAATATTAGTGAATGTTGAGGAAGCTCTGCAAGACATACTAGTAGTTTCCTTCGTTTATGAAACTAAGTTATATCAAGGTGTATTGCTGGATTCAACGAAAAAGTAAGTGTACGATTGGTTTATAGCTCTAGTCGTAGCGTGCCAACACTGCATAGTATTGGAATAATGTTCCTGGTTTTAATTAAACATAAATACATGAAGCTCTTCGCTAGAAATAATGTGAAGGCTCTCTTATAACGTTTCATACATGCTAGGCACAGGAAATTGCGGTCGAATAGTCGCATTTGTTCCATTCTTATTGTTTGTGTTTTCAACAGCACTATTGGCATATGTGCGTTATGTATTAAAATATTTACCCTGGCAATGGACAGCCGTGTCGCAAGTAATCCTTACCTTTTACTGTGCGATACGTGTACCGAAAATTTCATAAAACTTTTGTTATTTTACTCTACCATCGAGGCCAGAGAGTGCTGTGTAATAGAGAAGAAAGTCAAATGGAGCACTGATTCCGAATTTTTTGTTCAGTTGAGACTTACTTGAGCGTGAAACTTCTCTTAGAAATTAATAATTGGGTTTGATTGGGAGATATGTAAGATGTTAATTCCTTGAGGTCTCTTATGTAATGTCACTGGGGAATAGCATCATCTTGTTTCCTTAGCTCACGTGCATAATCAGATTGCTCTCCTTAGAAACGAGTGATATAACATAGTTAAGTTATATCACTAGTTACTGAGGAGGAGTGGTTCGTCACACACACACACACACACACACACACACACACACACACACACACACCCTTCCAAGGGTCAGTAGCTTTTTGGATTGAAATTTGCCACACAAACGAGTTTTAGTTGAACTGAAAGTAGGTTAGTATGTGGTGGATTCTTTCATCACAGCTTTGGATAATAAATTCAAGAAAAAATGAGACTCATCAACTTACTCTCCGTCTAATATTTACAGCACATGTTTGACGGGTCTTGTGACTTTTGGTATGCCAAACCCTAGACTCCCATCCATTTATTTCGAATATCAGTACCGTACCCTGGACATATCTCTGCTCTTACTTTATACCAGATAGGCCTATTTCCCATCATGTTTTATTTTTTTTATTTGCACATGAAAAAAATACTGAATTTTGATCCAGATTGCAGTTGGTTGTGTAAGAAATGTGTGGCGTAACCTTACTAGAAGGATGGATCGGCTGGTAGGGCACATCCTGAAATATTAAGAAATGACCAATTTAGTTCTGGAGGGAAGTGAGTGGGACAAAAATCGTGGAGGGAAACCAAGAGATAAGTGCAGTAAGTAGATCCAGAGAGATGCGGGTTTTAGTAGTTACTTGGCAATGAAGAGGCTCAGACAGGATAGAGTAGTCTGGAGAACTGCAACAACAGCAGCAACATGTATTACAGAACTTTGTGGAATTATTCAGTACAAATGAGACATTCCTAACCGAATAACACGAACATTATTTTGGACAAAATAATTTAATTGAATAGGTAAAATATCTAATCGCCAAATGCTGGCAGGATACACACATAAGTGGGTTGTAATCGGGCAAGCTTTTGGAGCCAGTGGCTCCTTCTTCAGGCAGAAGGATTGAAGGGAAGGAAAAGAACTGGAGAGGTCTAAGAACAAGGGTGGATTTCAGGAAAGTTATCCAGGTCAGGGGAGACTTACCACACAGGATGAGTAGTAAAATGTTTTACTTGTTACTTAAAGGTGGCTGGTCAAGGAAACTTTTGTGAGACTTTTTTCACCTCAGGTGAGAGAAACCTGCTGTAGCAATTGTTTTGTGTCACCAAACTGATAGTTTACTAAAACAGAACAAGGAAACAAATATTTTTTGGAGTGTTATAATGTGCTGGTTAATGTCAGTAAACATATTTAATGACACAGTAATGTCCTGCTGTGAAGAAAAGCTGTCCTTTGGGTACAGAACATTAACTTTCATACAGGCACAGAATCTACTTGATGATTAATTGTAATAATTCATTGTAGTAGAACATGAAAATTATAAGTAATGTACTCCGTACATCCTGGAGCAAAAACCAGTGAGGTTGAGCCTATTGACACTGGATGTCAGCTTTGACCCTTGATGTAATGATGATATGGCATCTGATGTCATATGTGTACAAACAAACAACGCAGAACACTGACATTGTTTGTTTCTGTATTAGTTTTTGGAAAGTAGATTTTTATTCATTTATTTAGATGCAAATGATTTCTATCATATAAATGTTGTTAAAAGTTTCCCTTACATCTGTGTATGCATTTCACAAGCACATACTAATCCTGCCATAACAATAGGATGTCGTTCTTGGATGTATGCATCAATTCAGTGCAAGATTTCACAAGCAAGACAGAAAACATAATAATACTGTGCTTGGATGCTTATAATTCACTCATGAATCTTCACTAGTTTACTCTTTGGCAGCTTCACTTTTGCATTGTGCCTCGTAAGTTCTGAGATATGGTGTGAAGGAGACACTTTGTGTATGCTTCTAGATGCAGTAATTTACGAACAGCTGTATGATTTGTAGAAGTTTATTTTATTTTATTTTATGAATTTCTATGTGCTACCAGTTTCGGCATTACATTGATGCCATCTTCAGGCCCCCACTCGTCATAGTCGTAAAATCGCTATACACGGAAGGAACCATATAACTGGATCCGTGAATCAATCATACTGCAACAGAGCATTTTTACGACTATGACGAGTGGGGCCTGAAGATGGCATCAATGTAATGTCGAAACTTGTGGCACATAAAAGTTCATAAAATAAAATAAACTTGTGCAAATCATACTGCTGTTGGAAAATTATTGCGTGTAGAAGTTCATGCCAGCCGACGTGCCACGATCCATAATGGATCATCAAAGACTTTGCGTATGAGTTGGCCCGGGCAATCAATGTCATGTCATAGAAATAACTACAGTTCTTGTTAACACATGTCTCCTAGCAACTAAGCTTCCACAAGTTAATGAAAACAGTTTCTTGCATATTATGTACTCCCATATTTGTAACTGGCTTGAAGACTAAGAAATAATAGAGCTGAATATTTTGTCCTGGATAGCAAGTGCTCATTGGAGATGGGAGTAACATGGAGTGCCCCAGAGAAGTGTGATGTGACCATTGCTATTTTTTGTAAACATAAGTGATCTGGCAGACAGGCAGTTGTTTGCTGATGATGCTGTGGTGTACAGGAATATGTTAAAGATAAGTGACTGTAGGTTGATACAAGATAACCTAGACAAAATTTCTAGTTGGAGTGATGAATGGCAGCTGGCTCTTGATATAGAAAAATGTAAGTTTGCACAGATGAGTAGGAAAAAACAAACCCATAATATTTGGATACAGCATTGGTAGTGTCCTGCTTGACACAGCCATGTTGTTTAAATATCTGGGTGTAACGTTGCAAAGCGATACAAAATGGAACGAGCATGTAAGGATTGTGATAGGGGAAGCAAAAGGTCAACTTCGGTTTATTGGGAGAATTTTAGGAAAGTGTAGTGTAAAGGAGACCCCATATAGGGCACTAGTGCGACTTATCCTTGATCACTGCTAGAGTGTTTGGGAACTACATCAGATTGGATTGAAAGAAGACATCGAAGCAATTCAGAGGCGAGCTGTTAGATTTGTTACCAGTAGGTTTGATCGGCGAGTTATGGGTATGCTTTGGGAGCTCAAGTGGGAACTGGAGAGATCACGAAACTCATTTCAAAGAACACTAATGAGAAAACTTAGGGAACTGGCATTTGAAGCTGACTGCAGAGTGATCCTACTGGCACCAACATACATCTTGTGTAGGGAACACCACAATGATAAGATACGAGAAATTAGGGCTCCTATGGAGGCTTATAGATAGTAGTTTTTTCCCCCGCTGTATCTCAAGTGGAATGGGAAAGGAAACGACTAGTTGTGGTACAGGGTACCCTGAACTGTACAGTGGCTTGCGAAGTATGGGTGTAGATGTAGATATACTTGTTGAACTTGAAATATGCCGGGAGTTCTTCTCAAACTTAGAGAAGTTTTGTGTGTTCAATACCACTACCAAAATGTAAGTGTCAAAAAGGTGAATGACACAATAAAATGACTCAATAACAAATATACCATGGGAAGCCGTAAACATATATACTTGGTCTCCGTCAGCCAAGGAAGTGCAAAAAAATTAACTGGTTAATTTGTTTCAGCAGAAGGGAAACTAGAATGGCAGTAGAAGTGTGTTTAAATCTTAGTATGAACATTGGTATATTACACATGTAATAAATAAGGTTTTCAAAAATTGAAGAGTAATTGAAAGACTCTCTCTTGCTGCATTTTTGTATCTTGCTTTCAATTGCATTACATTGTAGTAAAGGTTGTCTTATATTAATTAATTCATTATTGTTTCTTGGTAAATATTTATGCCACTGTATTCGTTTCTTCACCTAAACATTTCTTTTGTTTTCGTCATGATTTTCTTCAGTAATGGTAATAATAATAATAATAATAATAATAATAATAATAATAATAATAATAATAATAATAATAATTATTATTATTATTATTATTATTATTATTATTATTATTATTATTATTATTATTATTATACATAATGCAACAATGGTGACAGCTGCTTTGGTTTTTTGAATCACACAGTAAATTTCCTCTTGCCAGTCTCTAGTGGAAAAACTTTTGCAAGTACTTGCAGGAAGTTGCTGAAATTAACTTGCCCAAGCAACTCACAGAAGTAAACTTGTAAAAAAGAGTTTTTAAATGTAAATACCTCAACAAGTGCTTGCAGAAGTTATTTGCTGGTGGACACTTGCATTTAGGGCTCATATTTTATGCACATTGGAATTCAATTAGTTGTTTATGCCTGCCATTCTGAAGATATCATGTGTCAAAGCAGACCAGCAGTACCCACAAGTTCAGTATTTCCCAAAAGTAGCAGGGAGGTAATTGGAAAACCCCAGGTATTAAAAATTTATGAAGAGAAGTACCTTATTAGTCACACACAATTCATCAGATTAGCAAGATGTTCAGATGTACTTTCCAGTTAATATCTGTGTTTGTATTAAGCAGGCTTTAACATTTTTTATATTGATAGCTGATAATGTTCTCTGAAGTCAGTAAAGTAACACAGTTGAAAGTGTCCTGAAATGTGAAAAAAGAAGCAAAATTGAAACATTGAATGGCCTCAGCTCAAGACATGCTACATTGAACATATTTGGACAGCCATGGCGTCGCGAGTATATGGTGACGGTGTTTGACTGCTAAGATGGCAATCTGTGTTCAAATTGTCGTTGTGCCTTCTGTATGATATATAAAGAAACTTCCACATGGGAAAAATATATTAAAAACAATGATTCCAAGACTTACCAAGCGGGAAAGCGCCAGCAGACAGGCACAATGAACAAAACACACACACACACACACACACACACACACACACACACACACACACACAGAATTACTAGCTTTCGCAACCGATGGTTGCTTCTTCAGGAAGGAGAGGGAAAGACGAAAGGATGTGGGTTTTAAGGGAGAGGGTAAGGAGTCATTCCAGTCCCGGGAGCGGAAAGACTTCCCTTAGGGGGGAAAAAAAGGACAGGTGTACACTCTCGCTCGCGCGCGCGCACACACACACACACACACACACACACACACACACACACACACACACACACACACACACATCCATCCGCACATACACAGACACCTGCGGATGGATATGTGTGTGTGTGTGTGTGTGTGTGTGTGTGTGTGTGTGTGTGTGCGCCCATTTTTTTTTTCCCCTAAGGGAAGTCTTTCCGCTCCCGGGATTGGAATGACTCCTTACCCTCTTCCTTAAAACCCACATCCTTTCGTCTTTCCCTCTCCTTCCTGAAGAAGCAACCATCGGTTGCGAAAGCTAGTAATTCTGTGTGTGTGTTTGTGTGTTTTGTACATTGTCTGCCGGCGCATAGTTCACACCCATTTATTTGTTGTTTATCTGTTGTTTTCATGTCTGTGAGAAATCTATGTGGCATCCTGCGTGCTCTCACTGTTCATCACTTTTAAGAATGATGGTGATACATTCGTAGCACGTAACTCATACTCTATAACCAGTGTATAGTATGACAACTGACAAAACCACAGAACAACAGACATATCAGAAACTAGACAGAAAGGTCGTAATTTTGTGGGGGGACTTGATGCACATCTTGAGCTTGGACTGTTCACCGTTTCAATTTTGCTTCTTTTTTCACAGTTCAGTACTTCTTCTTCTTGTTTTCACGCGTGCTGTGTGTTTAGTCTTTGATGGGCTATCCATAGGGCCATTTTACCACCAAATCTTAGGGGATTGCAGTGATGAGCTTTCCTTGTTAGAATGAAGTAATGGTGCACAACTAAAAAAAAAGCAGGTGAGTGATCCAAGAGGAAGGACAGAATTTTTTTTCCTTTCTTTCCCCCTTCCAAAGTAGATTAATGGCTTCAATTAGCCAAAATTGTTAGTAGCATGAAGAGCTGTACTATGGAAGTCTTTGAATTGAGGTTATAATCATCACCATCATCATCATAAACAACAACACTCCTTTGAACACAATATGTGGATGAATGAATAAATGTATCTCTTTTGAGATTAAAACAGTTATTAAGGGACTGATTTATTGATCTTGTTTGATAAATAAGTATCAGATGTGTGCCAAATGCTATGCATGGTATGTCAAAACTTTAGGGTCAAAATTATACAGATGCTAGATGATCCTAAACTGAATATTTGAGATCAGAAATGAATATTTTATTTGATGTTGAAGATGACAACTTACAGAATCAGCTTAAGATCATGCAGTAACAATTATTCAAAGTGGCCATTACTAGTTCTCAACGCATTTGCTCAAAATTTTACTACTCTAAAAAATTATTCCTGTTTGCCCCACAATGAGAGAAGCCACTTGTATCCTACCAACCATTTAAGCTTTAGTTTCTAATGGGGTTTTGTACACCATATACCTGGTGTAACCTCATTTTCCATTGCACAAGCCTACTTGAGTCAGAAACAGTTTTCTGTAAAGTATGTTAATCAACGTGGTTTATTTAAAGTTTCTACCCAGCCCCATGATCCATTGTCAGAGATCTTCATGAACTGTAAAAAAATGGTAGTGGACAACCTGGGAGTATCCCAGACAATTGTATATTGTTTTTCAAGGTACTGCTACCAATGTCAAAGTGCCCTGCATTAGTTTGTTATAAAACATTAGCAGTTGACAACACATGGCTCAGATGTAGTGGTCATTTAAGGCTTCCTAACACGTCAAGAAATAACTGTCAACCATTTGTTCCTTATCTCAAAATACTCAATTTAGCATCTTCTGCCGTCTCTGTGAGTGACTCTTCTTTGGACAAAGTGTATTAATGCAGAGTAGGAAAAACATGGGAGAGTATGACACTCTTAAAGAGAATAGTGCTAACTTTGAGTAAAATGGTATAAGCCTGTTTTGAATACTTTTACGGTGACCTTTTTTTATACATTAACTTGCTTAAATACAAGTAACATGGAGGAGGATGTAAATGTCTCCTATTAAATTGCGGAAGCTGGATTTATACACACAATACAAAAAAACAGCTAATTTTGACCCTAAAGATTGGGGCGACCCTGTATATGGATTTACGGACAAATCCTGATGTCAGTTCTCAGAGTGAGCTATGAACATTCGTTTCTGTTAGTACGTACAAATGACTGTTACAATGCTATGAACACAGTGTAATATAACACTCTCATCTAACTTGTGCAAAGGAGGGCAATAAGTAGAACTGTTGTCATTGTGGCAGTCACAGTGAACAGGGGATTAAGGAACAAAATAGACGAACTAATAATTTGTTTTGAGAATATTAAAAATACAACAGAAGTTGATGTACTGTGCCTGTCTGAACATCATATAACTACACAAATGGAAAATGTAAATATTAATGGGTATCAACTAGCAACTTTTTTTTTGTAGAGACAATATGGAGAAAGGAGGAGCTGCCATTTATGTTAAGGGGGAACATAGTTTTAAAAACATAGAAACCGCAAAATTCTGTGTAGAACAGCACATTCAAGTATGCGCTTGTGAGCTTAAATTGGACAGTGGTAAATTCATAATTGTGACTGTGTATAGGTCCCCACTTGGAAATTTTCAAATGTTTCTTAAAAACCTAGATCTCTTGCTGCGTTATCTGTCAGAAAAGGGAAAACACATTATCATTTGTGGAGATTTTAACGTAGATTTTCTTAAACACTCAAGCAAGAAGAACGACCTTGAACTATTACTTTGCTCTTACAATCTGACATCAGTCATTGATTTTCCTACTCGTATTGTACAAGACAGTAAGCACCCTGATAGATAACATTTTCATAGACCAAGATAAATTAAAAGAAGTAAGCACCTATCCTATTAAGAACGGGCTTTCTGATCACAATGTACAGCTACTTTCAATTCATGACTTTGCTCCATACAGTAATGTGAAAAAAACAAACAAAATAATCTGCCCAATTAACCATATAACAATTCAACAATTTAAGGAAAGCTTGAAAAGGGTAGACTGGGAGGATGTTTATCGGGAACCTGATGCAAATGTTAAATTTAACTTATTCCATGATAAACTTGTGGGTATATTTGAAAACAGTTTTCCTAAGAAATTAGTGAATCATAATTCAAATAAACTTGATAAAAAACCATGGCTGACTAAAGGGATTAAAATTTCTTGTAGCCGGAAATGGGAACTATACCAAGACACTACAATAAGTCGAGATGAAGAAAAGCTCAACCATTATAAGAAATATTGTAATATATTAAGGAAAGTTATAAAAAAATCCAGAAGTATGTGTATCAAGTCTGAGATTAGCACCTCTGATGACAAAGTTAAAACAATATGGAATATAGTTAAAAGGGAAACAGGGCAACCAAGGTCACAGGACAACAGTATTACTGTTAAGCACAATGAAAAGCTTATAAATGAAAAATCACAGGTTGAAAATATTTTTAATATCATTTTATAAATGTAGTGGAAAATATAGGCACCAGCTGCTCACCAGATAGGGCAGAACTCTATATGAAAGAGGCATCCCGGTGCAAACAAATGAAATTGAAATCCTACCCACCTCACCGTCGGAAATTAAGAAAATAATAAATTCACTTAAGAATAAAAACTCACATGGAACTGATGGTATCTCCAATAGAATACTAAAATCTTGTCCGCACCTGATAAGTTGAGTTCTTAGCCACATATGTAATAGCTCATTGAATCGGGGAATATTTCCTGACAGCTTGAAATATGCCATAGTTAAACCCTTGTATAAAAAAGGTGACAAGACAGACGTCAACAATTATCGTCCTATTTCACTTCTGACATCCTTCTCAAAAGTGTTTGAAAAAGTAATGTACTCAAGAGTAACTTTACACATTAGTGGGAATAACGTTTTAACAAAATGTCAGTTCGGTTTTCAGAAAGGTGTTTCAACAGATAGTGCTTTACACCCTTTCACTGATCAAATTTTAAATGCTCTGGATAGTAGGACATCACCAATTGGGATTTTCTGTGATCTCTCTAAGGCTTTTGACTGTGTGGATCATGAAATCCTCTTAGATAAGTTGAAGTACTATGGAATGAATGGTTCAGTACACAGATGGTTCACTTCATATTTAACTGGTAGAATGCAGAAGGTTGAAACAGTAAACCCACATAGTACAGAAAGGGCAGCAGATTATTCAGACTGGGGATGTATAAAGAATGGGGTACCACAGGGTCCTGTCTTGGGGCCTTTATTGTTTTTAATATATGTTAATGACTTGCCTAATTATATTCATGAAGATGCAAACTTGGTTCTCTTTGCAGATGACCCAAGTATTGTAATCAAGCCTAAAAAGCAAGAATCAGCTGAGGAAAATGCAAATAATGTTTTTCAAAGAGTTATTAGGTGGTTTTCCGCAAATGGACTTTCATTGAACTTTGAAAAAACACTGTACATACAGTTCAGTACAGGGAAAGGCATAAACCGGAAATAAATATAGAGTGTGGGGGAAAATCTTTAGCTAAAGCAGATTGTTCAAAATTTCTGGGTGTCTGTATTGATCAGAATTTAAACTGGAAGACACACATTGACAATCTACTGAAACGATTGAGCTCAGCTATTTATGCTATTAGTGTCACTGAAAATTTTGGAGACAAGCACATCAGTAAGTTAGCTTACCATGCATATTTTCATTCGTTGCTTTCTTACGGAATCATCTTTTGGGGCAATTCATCACTAAGAAAGAAGGTATTTATTGCACAAAAACGTGTTATCAGAATAATGTCTGGGGCTCATCCAAGATCATCTTGTAGACAATTATTTAAAGAATTAGGGATATTGCCAGTAGCTTCACAATATATATACAGCCTAATGAAATTTGTTGTTAGTAACCCAGATCACTTCAGAATTAATAGCACAGTCCACAGCTACAATACTAGGAAACAGAGTGACCTTCACTACCGTTCATTGAATTTGACATTGGCACAAAAAGGGGGTGAATTATACTGCCACAAAGATTTTTGGTCAATTGCCAAACAATATCAAAAGTCTCACAGACAACCAATTGGCATTCAAAAGTAAGTTACGGGAATTCCTGAATGACAACTCCTTCTACTCCATAGATGAATTTTTAGACATAGGCCAAAGAAATACAGTAAGCATTAACAATAGTACCGTATATAAGACTAACAATGATTATTTGGGATAAATGAATCTTGTGTACTTTGACACGTTCCACATCATTACGAAAGAATCGTGTTCATGATCCATGGAAGAAGTAATATAACTAACTAACTAACTAACTTTGCACTTCCTAGGGACGTCCCAAGAGGGCATAATGCTTTGTAAATTATGGCAGATATGATAGGAATCATTCAAAATTAATGTCACGACATGGAGCTATATGAAACTTATGGTTAACTCTTTTCCAAACATATGGTAAATCCGAGATTCCAGTAAGTGAAGTTTTTGCTGTTTTTCAATAGGAGAGAAAAGAGGGAATGCTTCTCCTCCCAATGTGGGAGACATCTGGAAGAAGAAATAACTGTAAATGTTAAAGATTGATGCATAAGAATGCTGAAACTTACCACAAATCTAGTCTCTCTCTCTCCTTTTTTTTCTTTTTTTCTTTTCTTTTCTTTTTTTTTTTTTTTTTTTTTGAACTTTCCGTCTATCTTTCTTAAAAGTGCATGCAATTTGATTTAATTTCATTCTTCTTTATCAGTGTTTTTAGAAAGCCTACAAATGTATCAGTCATGGTGTAAATAGTGAAACACGGCAGCAATGTATAGTTATTTAAATCATGATAATTTGATTTTGACATAAAAATTCGAAATTCATAATTCAGTTGGTGCTGAAAAAACTGCGAGCATCACTTTAGCATTGGATTGAGCCTGTCATACTTTTTGTAAACAGAGATGTGTTACCAACCCACTATGATGATTACTCAGTGATCAGCTTATTCAAGAAATTTGTCACAAAATTTTTGCATAATTTGCCTTTTCAGTGATCAAATAAGGAACAAACTTGTCTGTATCACAAAAGATGTTTAACTTTTAGCTAACAAAAACCTGTTTAACTTTCGGTTAACATCTGCTGACACAAACCAGCTGCGTTTCCGACCTCTTCTGCAAGTTGTTTGTTACTTTGTCTGCTGACATACACTAGATCCTCAGTTTTCTAACCGTGAGCACCACCAGCTGAGGTTGAAGGTCTTCCCAAATTTAGGGTCATTGTCAGTTGATTGATGACTTTTTGTAAGTTAGTGTCATCATAGTGACTCATTTGAAGAGACACTGTATACCTGTAGATCTATAGTTTGATCCCCTGTCTGCCATAAGATTATTATCTGTTGCTTATCATGCCTTGCAGCTCTGGCTATGTTTGTTATTGTGAAAGGTGCCATTATTAGCAGCTTGTGTTCCCTGTAAATGCATAAAGTCAAATCACAGAGCAAAAGAAATGGCAGACCACCTCCAATAGGATCGTGACTAATAAAGGGCAATTTTGTTCAAAGCAACCTTCAGGTTGATGACAGTATACCTCTTTGCAACCATTCATTACATAGCATTTAACCAAAGGCATCATCTCCACAAACTTGCTTTTAAAGTTAAGATTTTTCATAATTGTTTAGTCCACTTTCATACAAATTTCACATTGGATTGTTGCTCCTGTGAATCAAACATTGTGGAAATCATTATGAACACCTTATCATCTATCACTACAATAACAATAGCTTGGAAACAAAACAAAATATTTAAAAAAAGAAAAAAAATGAAGAGCATGGCTATTTTTAAAAACAAAATTGATAGTGCTGTCGGTTTGATGTCACTAGACACTTTGTGTTTCTGAGTGGTGTTTAATGTATTATCTTCGCGTGGTGACTTGTTTTTTAGTTTTGCAGTATATTGCTCTACTTGTTGCATTCTATGAGATTTTGTGTGGGGTTTTTCCTCTTGTTGCTGTGTAAATGTATTTGTTCTGTTGATTTCTCACAGTGTATAAGCTTTATAATATTTGCCTTGCAACCCACAGTGGGTTCTGTTGTTAGTATCTGGTCTGCCTGTGAAATCTCTAAAGTGGTGGTTAATCGATTTGAACCCTGTCACCTCATATCCAGATATTTTGTAAGTTCTTAGTACTGTTCTTCTTGAATTCAGTATGTATTGCCTGCCACATTGCCTTGTTGTACTTTTCACTCTCATCCTCTTTCCTGCTCTCTATGAATGTGTTTGTCTCTCTGTTTTTCTTTATGAAAAAACCGTTTCATCTACACTGTCAGTCTATGCTCTATCATTTCATCATCCCATGTTCCAGTGTCTTTCTCTTCTTTGTTGTTGTCCTGGTACTTTTACTGTTCCCAATACAAATTATTTGATCACGACCAAATTTCTTATCTTTCTTGCGATCAATTTCTAACATTTATTATTCAAGAAGGAATCTATGGCCAGAAGATTGAAATTAATCTTTCACAACTTGCTTTTGAAGCTGGCATTTTTTATTTTCTTGTGAGAAACTTAACTTAATCAAAAAATCAGCTGTGTGCCTTCAAGTTTTCTGATAGGAAAGTTTTGTATGTTCTAGGATTGTTGAAGAGTTTGGCTTTAGCCTGCTATGCAACCTTTAGTAATCTATTTCAAATAATGTGATTCTTTGCCATTCCTATTAGAACATTACTTAAAAGGAACGTGCTTCACATGATCTTCTTTCATTTGTTTTCAGAATTCGGGGGAAAAAAATTACACACACAATCCTCTCATTTCTGTATCATCTAATTTATTCAAAGAGTGTTCTTGTAAACTACATTTAATAAGGAAAGGCAAGCACTCACGTATAGTGGATCGGTGTGTGGGGTTCAGAAACCTGTAACAGAAAACAGCATTCACACTAGCTTACAATAATCACTAGTCTTGTTTGTGTGTGTTTGAATGCATGTGTGATTAAGTGTGTTTATGTGCATACTGTTAGCAAAAGTATTAGTGTTCAAAAGCTAGTGTGAATACTGTTTTCCGTTATGTGTTTCTATCCTCCAAGCATTGATGTGCCATAGGTGAGTGGTTCCTTTTTCTTTATTTTACATTTTGCTCCAACCATGAATTTCCATTAATGTTATTTAAACTACATTTTGTGCAAAAATGAATGTTTTTTGATGGTTTAACAAAAAAAGACCTGCTGTGTATAGTTGTCCATGTGAGAAGACACTTCCAGCATTAATGTTGAAGCCTCATCTTTAATTATGTACCTTTTTTTGCTCCTGTACTATTATTGCTGCTATGGATATTTTATTAAGCAACATTCACGAATTTAACAAACCCAGGTGGAACTATATTATTGTGATTAGAGGTGTTCTCAGTATGTCGATGAGGCTTATTTGTGGGGAGATCTGAGAATCTGAACATGATAGCTAGTTACCGTAGAAACTGGCCATGAAATACACTATTTCACATTAAGCAGTCTTGGCTTCTAACAAAATAATAAAGATGTTTTGCAGGCTGGGACAATCCTAAATTATTTGTGTTTGTTGAAAATTAAGTTACAGAGTAGCAATAGATAAGAAGCTACAAAAGAAATAAACTGTACATTGAGAATTGTAGATGTATTCATTATGAGAATTACAGTGTTATTGAATGCTGGTATTGTAGAGAGCAAGATTTTGAACATTATTCAAGGAGGAGTCTATGGCCAGAAGAAAGAAATTAAGCTTCCATGCCTTCTGAAGCTGGCGCTTTTTTTTTCCTTTTCTTGTGAGAAACTTAGCTTAATCAAAAAATCCGCTGTGTGCCTTCACTGATTCGAGAAACAAAATTACTTCACAATAAATATTCAGACTCATGACCACAATTTTCAATACAGATAATGTAGTATCAAAGTGCATTTTATTATCTCTGCAAGATTCCACATTCTGTTCTTAAGTTACCAAACATAGTACAGATGTTCTCAGTAAGCTCATTACTGTTCCTACCAATGTGAGGTAGTACTACACGATGGCCTTTATGTACCTACATAGAAAAAAGTCAGGAGTGTTACGTGAAGGGAATGTGTAGATCAAGGAAAAGAAAATAGCTTTCCAGTTGCACTCTTCTTGAATGTGCCTGTGAGACATGCTCAGGCAAGGTGATCCACACACAGCGGAGCTCCATCATGCTGGTAAAAAAAAAAAAAAAAAACAGGCATTATGTTGCAGGGGAGTGTCCTCCAGGGGTTCATGCAATACATTTTCAGAAAGTGCAAATGCAGTGCATCATTCAAACAGTCGGATATGATGTTTGGTCCAATAAGATGATCTCCAAAAGCTGCACTCCAGATGTGATAACCTCACCTGATACCTACTTCTTGTATGGGTATTGCATTGATTTTTAATGGCTCATATATAGTTAACTGTGGGAGTTCATTGCTTACGAAGGAAGCACTATTAGTGGGTTGGTTATTTTAATGTTTTTAAGAGTGGCTAGTTCATTCTGTTTTAGTTATTAATCAAAGTAACCACAATTTCTGAATTATGCAGTGTAGGCTTTCACAGATAGTACAGTGCCACTATAAATGAATTATTTGTGTTCAAAGCTCCTATTTTTTCCAAAGTATTACATGTAAAAATATGATTTATGCAGGAATAGAACCATAAACACACCAAACTTGCATTTTTCGCCACTGTAAGTTTTCCAAGTGTGTCCTAGTTAACATGACCCACGTCCAAGTGGTAGTAAAGTTTGTTCCATTCCTTATCTAGCAACATCCTGATAGTGGGCATATTTAAATGTGGGCTTTAATATACCCCTAAAGGATAAAGGTCTCGAGGCATTAAGTCATTTGACCTGGGTGTGGTGTGGGGGGGAGGGGGGGGGGCAAGGGAAAGGAAGGGAAGGGAAGGGAAGAGGACAGTGCCACATCACCTTCTTCACCACTACACCCAATCCAGTGATGCAGAAATTCGTCATTTAGGTATTGACAAACATCAATGCTTCAATAAGTTGGTGCCACATCCTGCAGGAATATGAAAATCTCAGAATCAGCAGTCAGTTGCAGAAAGAACCACAACTGCAACATATCAGGGAAAGAGATATCTGTCAGTCTTTTCACAGAAGAAAAACAGCCCATACAGCGCTGTCTATGATACTGCACAGAAAACCTTCAACAAATCTCTTTTGTGCACCACAATTTCACGAAAATGTTCAGTGCCTCACACTCTCATATAGTGATGATTAACCTTTCCAGATAAATGGAAGATTTCTTTGGCACTGAATATCAGCTTGGAGGTGAAATGTGCATCCTCAAGTGCATCCTGCAGTGCAATGCAAAATTGGAGATGCCAGCCATAATCTTCCAGTTTTAATTGATGCACGACCTGCAGACGGTACAGCTTGAAATGTAACGACGATTGCAAAATTGTTCCACACAGTTTGCTGTGTTATTCCAAGTTCATGCCATTGTAGAATGTCGACTTTTTTTGGGCTTCATATGAAACTTTCCCTCGCCCTCACCACAGTGTTGCATCTGACACACTTGGTTCTTTCCCATTTACAGAGACAAGTGTCCGCTAATTGTAGATACCAATGCACAATAATCTGTTTACTTGGTTGCTGTTCTCAGTAGTTCCTTTCGAATGCACGGCGAACTGTTATTAACAGATAAACATTTCACATATTCCAGCACACAAAAATTCTTCTTGCTTTGTATCTATTTTGTCAAGGCACTGCACTCATAATACCAAGCTGTTGGTACAATGTGAATTTGGTGAGTTTCTGGTTCTATACAGGCATCAGTCATATTTGTACGTGTAATATTTTGGAAAATATGAAACTTTGAAAATAGATAAATAATTTGTAGTAGCCCTGTATTCCCAACGTTGGTGATTTTGTTATACGGGCATTAGACTACCGTTCAAGCTTGTGTCTGTGACAAAGCGTTAAGTGCAGGAACATTTTTAGACCACAGCCTAATGTCCGAATGCAAAAAGCACCAAGAATATGTTTAAATCGTAGTTCAACAATTTTCCATTGCATGTCCATTTCTCTCTTAATATTAGGTTGGTGCATAAGTTCATAGCATTTTTGTTGTGCACATTGGGTTTATTTTTAAACTGTCATTTTTTATTTGTAGTTCATTGCTGCTATTGGTGTTAGATATTGTCATTTGGAGATAGAGTGGGGCTGTGTATGCAAGAAAATGGAGCGCCAAGTGGATAAATTGGAACCTTTCTGACATATTCTTCTGTTTGAGTTCAGTAGAGGGGTGACAGCAGTGGAGGCAGCCAGAAATATTTGCGCCACACATGGGGATAATGCCATTGGACAGAGTATGGCGATATATATATATATATATATATATATATATATATATATATATAAAAGCAAGACCGTCTTGACATTGGTGACTCTCCATGTTCAGGAACACATACAGGATTTGACGAAGATCTTTTAAATGCAGTAATCCATGATGGTCCATGTCAGTGTATTCGAGAACTGGCAGCTTTGATGAACTACAATCATTCCACAATCATCTGACATTTGCATGCAGTGCAAACGGTTCACAAATGATGTTTATGCATACAGCTTGCTATAAGCCAAAATCACAAAAATCAGCAAGTAGCCATATTTGCATTTCGGTATGCTCGTCATCAGTTGACTCATGATGATTACAAACCATTCCTATCCTGTATTATTACTGGTGACAAGAAATGGTGACCTAACATAAACATAATGAGAAGAAAAGAGTGACTGAGCCCGAACAAAGCAGCAACTCTCCGTACACAAAGATCTGTGCAAATCCTCAAAAGATGATGCTATGCATATGGTGGAAAAGCCACAGTGTGGTGTACTACGAATTGCTTCCCTGTGGTGTAACCATCACTGCCGACATTTATTGTTAACAACTGAGACATCTTGCAGATGCAATCCAAGAACAACAACCAGGAAGATTGTGTGAATTGGCGCCACTCCATACCAATCGCCTACATTCTTCTAGACTGACAAAAAAAAACACTATACTGGAGTTGGATGGGTAAGTCATTCCACATCCACATTATTCCCTGATCTTGCGCCCTCAGATTTTCGTCTTATCAACTGTCTGTCAATAACCTTGAAGGAACTTCCTTTTGGAATGCAAATACTCTCCAAGCATGGCTTGACAATTTCTTCCCCTTAAAACCACATGATTTTTGTAGTCGTGGAATCAGAAAGTTACCACAGTATTGGCAGACTCTTGTAAATAGTGAAGGAGAATAAATGAGAATATGTTGAGTTAATTAAACTAAATGGAAAAATGCTACGAACTTACGCACCAACATAATATATTAAAAAAATGGAAATTCCTGGATCTACATCTGTATCTATACCCACTCTGAAGTGCATGGGAGAGGGTACGCCCCATGGTATCAGTTATTAGTGTTTCTTCCCATTTCATTCTCATATGGAGTGCAAGAAAAATGATTCTTTGAATGGCAGTGTGCATGCTGTAATTATTCTAATCATATTCTCGTGATCCCTTTGTGACTGATACGTAGGAGATTGTAGTGTAATCCTAGAATTTATTTAAAACCAGCTCTTGAAACTTTGATAGTAGGCTTTCTCAGGAAATTTTACATCTATCGTCAAGAGTCTACTAGTTCAGTCCCTTCGGTATCTCTGTGACACTGTCCCATGGATCGTACGAACCTGCAAGCATTTGTTCTGCCCTTTGTATACTCTCAATGTCAGCTGTTAGTCCTACTTGGTATGGGTCCCCCACATGTGAACAGTATTCTAGAACAAGTTGCAGGAGTAATTTGGAAGCAGTATCCTTGCAGTCTCCTTTGTTGACTGATTGGACTTCCCTGGTATTCTGCAAATAAACTGAAGTCTACCACCTGCTTTAACCACAGACCACAGCTGAGCCTGTGTGATCATTCTATTTCATATCTCCACAAAGTGTCACACCCAAGATTTGTACAAGTTGGTTGATTTCTACAGTGACTCATTAATATTACAGTTGTAGGATATTATGGTTCTTTCATTTTGTGAATTAAGTGCAAATCACCAGAAAGCAATGTTCTGACTCACTGTTCACATGTAAACTGTGTGTTAGAAGACCAGAAATGTTTGGAACGTTTTGTTAACTTATTCTAGGTCTCAGAACCAAACTACCGGTGTGTCTGAAATGGCAACTGTTCAATTAGTGTATGTTGGTCATTTTGATTGATTGCAGTGAGACATTGGCTTCTAACATGAAAGCTATTCAGTAAGTGAGGGTTGCTCAGTGAAGAGTAGTGATATGAATGTTAGGAATTACTGAGGGGGGGGGGGGGGGGTGAATTACAGGTGACAGGGATACAAGAGATTTTCTTGCATTGAAACTATTAATATGAAGTTGGTGTGTGTTTCTTGATCTTGAAACAGTGAACTACTCTACTTAGTGCTTTGGCCCGTCGGCCACTTTATTCAAGGGGGTGGAGTCCCCAAGGCTTGTGCTAAGATACACACTGTGTCCAATAGCTAGCTACTTGTGACATACAGGGTGCGTTCCGAAAGTACTGCAATTATTTTTTTTTAAGTAATTTATTGAACAGATTTGCACAAACACTTAAAATTCTTCAAAGTACTGTCCTTGGGTCTCTACACATTTTTTCCAGCGACTCTGCCATGACCGGTACGCGCCCTGGAAGGCGTCTTCTGGGACCTCTCGCAAGGTCTTCGTCACGGCGGATTGGATCTCGTCTATGGACGAAAAACGGGTTCCTTTCAGGGCTGACTTAATCCTAGGAACAAAAAGAAGTCAGCTGGGGCGAGGTCAGGACTATAGGGGGGTGGGGCAGCGTTGGCACCTGGTGTTTGGCCAGGAACTCGCGGACTCGTAGCGCGTTGTGGCAAGGCGCGTTGTCGTGATGGAGTTGCCAGGTAGCGGAGATGTCCTTTCTCGTCCTGATGACCCTTTTGCAGAGTCTTTCCAGCACATCCACGTAGTAGGCAGCGTTAACTGTCTGTCCTTGAGGAACAAACTCCTTATGGACCACTCCTTTGCTGTCGAAAAAGACAATAGGCTGGTTGACGGCCGCCCAGAGCGTTGTTCGTCGTGAACCTCGTCCCGGCCTTCCTTAAAGGCCTTTAACCACCTCGAAACTTGTGAGTAGGACAGAGCAGAGTCCCCGTAAGCCTCACGAATCATTTTGTTAGTCTCCTCAAAAGATTTGTTCAGTTTAGCACAAAACTTAATCGCGTAACGTTGCTCGATCGTCGATTCCATTTTTTCCGTGACACGGTCGGCGCGCAGAAGTTTACAATAACAGACGTCCTGCCGCTTCCACAGCTCGGAGAGCACTGAAACCGGTTTCGCGGCAAAGCTTAGCGTCCCCCCCACCTACTCCATGTGGCCCGCTCCCACTCCGACTACTAGGAGCGGCGCGGGAAATTCAATTGCATTACTTTCGGAACGTACCCTGTATCTTCTGGATTCATTAACCTGTTAAAAGTTCATTGTTTGTGGATGACTCCACAGTTTTCTATTCCTTATGTGATCTTAGGACAACAGCAAGACAACTACATCTGGACATCAGGAAACTGTAGAAATGGGCTAATAAAAATAGGTTTACGGTCTTATCAAAGAAAACTTAGTGCAAATTTTAACTGTGTGTTGAAGTTTTAACCAACCAGAGCTCACAATAATGGACAATATTTTAAATTTTTAGGAGTATGTTTGCTTTCTGGGCCTAATATTTGATAAGGAATTAACTTTGTTACTGCACTTGACAGAACTTTTTAACAAATTGCATAAAATCAGTGAATATTGTGAAATGCCTCAAAATGTAGGTAACCAAGTGATGCCCAACTCCTGCAGTTTTATGGAATATTTTTCAGATTCTAACAGTGAGGTGTATGATTCAGCGTGTGCCTTCTACCTCAGGCAGATATGCCCGGTCTACTATGATGGTATTTGATTGTCAGTTGTAGTGTATCTGAAAAGCCCAGTTCAGAGTCTTGTGTACAGATGACGGTGGACCACCACTCCAAATACATAGCATCTCCTTATGCTAAGACAGGCCCTGAAAGTATTAGCAGTGCCTCAGACATTGGCATTTAGTGTGGTGGATCAGACAGACCTTAAACAGATGTTCATGAATTGAGCATACGCGACCAAATCATTGGGATACATGTTAAAGACTCTCAGGAATCAAACCTCAGATTAAGAAGCCAGCGATAGAACGGACTGTTGCCTTGATGTCTTCAGAGATCTACATGAATTTAAACTTGACAAAAAAAAGTATAGGTAGGGTGATGTGGTTGGCTGTCCAGTAGTTTTTACGGGTAGAGCTTTCAGAGTTTCCCTTCTGACACTATGATGCAGAGTTGCAGACTCCTAGGGGCACTGAAGGGGTTGGAAACAATCACAGCACGAAGTTTCTCATCTGCCGTGACTAGCTCATTGCTCTACAAGTGATACAGCAAATGTGTCCAGTAGAAATGATTCAGACTATGCACAATGCCTTACAAAGGATACAGAACCAAGGCAAGGAGGTAGTTGTTGCTGGGTACCAGGACTTGTGATTATATGGGGGACGTTACACAGCTGCTAAAGTAGTCAGAGAGGCTCGAAGAGACTCGTTTTGGCTGTTCTGTATCCTGTCCAGCCGCACACCAACATCTTTTTGTTTTGACACAGAAGAGTCATGACTCAATGGAAAAGTGAATAGCTGGAAACGGTAAACAACAAACACAGTCAAACTGGCCATCCAGGTGTAGTAAATCTCATACCAGTCATACCATAGGAAGGAATTGATGCTCACCTAACTGAGAGTAGGTCACTGTCCAGTGATGCAGTATTCTTTCTCTGGTGGAAAGATCCATGAAAATCTGAAGCTGTTAGTATACCACTTTTCAGTATAGCATGTCTTAAGTATGCATGTTTCATATACTGACAAAGGGCAACCCTCAGTTTGGCTGGAGGCTTGCTGACCACCCTTGCCAAGGCCAAAACCAGTGTTACTGAATTGAAAATTCTGTTGTGAAATGTCAGACTCCGTCCCTAAAATGTTGGAGGGAGGAGTTCAATGAGCACTCAGTGGATAGCTTGAGCTGGCATTTCCCTAGCATTCTTATTCATTGATTTTAAGTGCCATAGTTAGTGAATCAAAAAATATACATAACATATTATGACATTTCTCGAGAACAAAAAAAGCCTTTGTAGGAATCCTCAAGGGTTCCAAAAACAATGATCGTATGAAACCCAACTGTCTGTGTCGAAGGAATTCGATAGAGTTCTACACGGCCACCAAATGAACAGAATATCAGTATACAGAATGCCAGACCAATTGTGTAATTGGACTGAAGAGTTTGTAGCAAACAGAACATAGCATGTCATTCACGACAAGTATTCAGGCATAAAAGTAACTTTGGCTGTACCCCGAGGGAGTTTTATAGGACCATTACTTTTCACAATTTATATAAAAGACGTAGTAGATAGTGAAGGGGAAGTTCCATGAGGCTTTTCACAGAAGATGCTGTTGTACTCGCATACAGAGCAGTTGCGAAACTACAAAATTGTAGTGAAATGCAGGACGACCTGCAGAGGATCTATGCTTGGTGCAGGGAGAATAACACAAACAAATGTAATGTATTGCAAATGCATCGGCAGAAAGGTGCATTATTGTGTGATTACGTGATTGCAGTATAATCATCAGAAGCATTTACCTCATAAAGTATTTAGTTGTATGTATACATGAGGAAGCGGTAGAGACTTGCAGGAAAGCCTGGAGTGACTGGAGCAGCAAGGAGGACCCGGAAAAATGCGAAGTTTTCTTAGGAGCAAGAAAGGTAGTGGCTCGAACAATAAGATGAACCAGAACACAGAAGATGTAGCAGGAACTGGAAGAGATTGAGACCAACTTCAGGAAAAACAACAGCAGACACTTTTTCGGGAATTCAAAAAGAGTCTGATTGGATACAACGGTAGAGAACTGTTTATAAGAGATAAGAAAGGGGAGCTGGCTGTTAGTGCGAAGGAGAACTGTCGGATTTTTGCAGAGCACTTTCACAACCTACTGAACTGTGAACCACCTGAAGAAGAGCTGGGACTGGGGACTGACACACACACACACACACACACACACACACACACACACACACACACACACACACACACAGAGAGAGAGAGAGAGAGAGAGAGAGAGAGAGAGAGAGAGAGACGCCCTCCAACCAGGGAGGAAGTAGCACATTCTAAAGAAAAATAAAGCAACTGGAGAAGATGGTGTAGCAGCAGAGATGATAAAGTGGGGAGGCAGCAGAGCAATAGACAACATGACCAACATAGTTCACCAAGTCCGGAGAACAAATAAATTGCCAGAAGGATGAAAGAATGCAATTGTAGTACCAGTACATAAGAAGTGGGACAAGAGAGATGCAAAAACTACAGAGGAATATCGCTACTAGAGGTCGGATACGAGGTGCTGTCGAAACTATTGGTCAGTAGAGTAGAACAACAGGTATAAAGTACAGTTGGCGACTACCAAGCGGCATTCAGGAAGGGAAGAGGTTGTATAGAACAGATATTTATCCTGAAGCAACTGATAGAACATAGGGCCTTAAAAACAAAAAGGCAACAATAACCTTTGAGGACTTCACAAAGGCATACGACTCCATCGACAGAAAGACTCTTGTTAGGTTCCGGAAGAACAGAGGACTTGATGGAACTACACAAGTACTCATAAAAGAAATTCTGACAGGCACAAAAGCAAGGGTGAGATCCAGAGGAGCACTGTCAGAAGAATTTGAGATCAAGACTGGTGTTACAAGGAGATAGTCACCATTGTTGTTCAATATAGCACTGGACGAAGTTATCAGACAGTGGAGAGCAATAAACGAGGAAATGGGAATACCAAAGACCCATGTGGCGGACAAAAAGGACAATACGCCTCAAGTGGACTGCCTAGCCTTAGCCATAGCAATAGTGAGATGGAAGGAGGCACAAAGACACCACTCGACAACTTAAGTAACGTAGCCAGAAAGGTGGGACTGAGGATAGCCTATAATAAGACAAATACATTAAATACCACTGCAGACTGGGAAACACTGGAAGGCACTGTGGAAATGGTGGACAAATTTAAATACCTGGGAGAATTTATAACAGGAAGGAACAGGAGCAAGGAGGGAATAACAGAGAGGATAAAGAAGATGAAGTCAGCCTTCTGCATGACGGGAGAGAGATATATACAATAAAAAGAATATATCCACAGAGGCAAAGATAAGCCACTACAAGGCAACGGTGGGGAACGCAGTATTATATGCTGCTGAGACGATGACACTAGGAAGAAATGGGGCAGAACAAATAGAGAAAGCAGAGAGAAAAATACTGAGAAAATACTAGGTCCCAAAAGAGGTGGATGCAAAGATCTAGGGAAGAACTGTACCGGAACATGAGAACAATATCCGGGGAAATCGGACTCGAAAGGGCAAGGTTTGCTGGACATGTAGTTAGGATGAGTATGGACAGAATGAGGAAGAGAGTGTGGAAAACAGCAGGGAGGACAAGGGGAAAGACAGGAACCAAGTGGGTTGTTGAACTTCGGAAGGACTGGTTAGAATTGGGGACCAAGGTCGAAGGAAAGGAAAATTGCAGGAACAAATATACACTGAGCAATATGCCGGAGATCAGTGACACAGAAGAATACAGAAAAAGATTAAAGTGTCACCAGTGGAGCCAACAGGAGAAACGGACACTGAAGATCTTGGAAGAAGAGCGGGAGAGAAGAAGAGAAAGAATGAACAGGTTCTGGGAGAAGAGGAGGAGAATGCAGTCTACGAAGAGGTTATCTGTGGTCCTACAGAGACCGTAACGCAGGAAGAAGAAGAATACAGAGCAATTTAAAGTAAAATGACCACATAGAATGAGTTGTGAATAAAGCAGGTGCCAAACTGAGATTCATCGGAAGAATCTTCAGGGAATGTAGTCCATAAACAAAGGAGATTTTGAGTATTGCTCGTTGATCTGGGATCTGTACCAGATAGGACTGAATGAGGAAATAGAGGATCCAAAGAAGAGGAGCACTTGTTGTTACATGTTCGTGTTGTAAGCATGAAAAACTTGGGTTTTTCAGCTAATTCCAGCGATAGATGCTGCAAGAGAGGCGTCCTGCACCAGGATGTGGTTTACTGTTGAAGAGCCGAGAGAGTTTGTTCCTGGAAGAGTCAATATGTATATATTGCTTCATCTACACACATCCCCCGAAAAAAATGAAGAAGATGAAATTAGGCAGCCCACACAAAGGCTTATCAGCAATCGTTCCTCTTGTGACTAGACACTCGTCCACAACGCACCCTCCACTGTACACCATGATGTGGTATGTAGAGTGGAGATATAGATGTAGATCATGGATGCAGTTGACAGGTAAGTTTTAGTACATGACAAGCAATGTAGCCTCGTAGAACAGCCATAGTTCCCTCACGAAATTTGCATGCTTACACCCAGTAAGGATTCTGTTGACCATGCTGTTAAGCGTCCCATATGCATTACTAATCCAATCAGTTCATCAAATTTGTGTCTGGGCACAGCTGAAGCTTTTGTAATACTTGGTTGAAGAATTTCAGTTGTTGAATTTCCAATGACCGATCTCTCCAAGGTTCGTGATAACTTTTCTTTGGGACACTATTGTAAGCCTTCACTATGTCGAGCAGTATCATCATCATCATCATCATCATCATCATCATCATCATCATCGTCGTCGTCGTCATCATCGATCTTTCCCACACTCCCAATGCCTTTATGTCAATTGTCTCGTACTAAAGATTGGGACCACTATTGGTCTACCATGTCCGAACCCATGCTACTTCTCTTTGAACAGAGCTTCCACTTTTACACTCAATCTCCTTTTCATCTGTTGTGGAAATGAGATGGTGAGTTGGACATGAAGCCACAGAAATGAACGGTTGATGAACAAAAGGATGTTATTTGCTGGATTCCAAGTGATAAGGAAAGGCAGATGACAACTTAATGAAAAATAGGTAGATTGCATAAATCATGTAGCAATAACACAAGTCGCAATAGCGGGAGAGAATGATGCATGAGAAAACTGTAGTGGCGGCCTTTATACAGCAGTGGACGTCAAGTTAGTGATGATGATGATGATGATGAACACAAATATTTTAAGAACAACTTTGCTATTGACATTTACATATATAGTAAAACTGTATCGTGGTGTAATTCGGAAATATGGCCGAACCGTACAGATATTTCAGTCGTGATGCATTCAGTATTCTTTTATAAGATAGTTTTTTTTGTACAGAGAGGAACGTGCCTAATGCGGGAATGGACTGCAAATTTTAAGACATAATAAATAATTCTTTGTATAATGCGGAAAAATAAGGTAATATAGTATTGCTGTACACGTCATTCACATCTACACAACGACGACTCATGAAGTTTGAGCCCTGACAGTCAATGTCGCCAAGTCTGTCACACGTATTTCACCTAACTAACTTTCGAAATCTGTTAGAAATGAGCTAGAAAAATATACTTGTATGATCACCATACTGTCTTCTTTTTTATACATTGCCTGAAAAAGTTAATACACCCTTTTATAGGTTTCCAGTTCACTCAAAGATTTAATATTGCAAAAGTGCTTATGGAATACATGAAATAATTATATTTGCAGATCAATAGCATAAGCGATTCTAAGGTATCAGATGTCCATATACAAGGGGCGTTTGAAAAGTCAGTGCTAAGTCCGAGAGATGGCACCACCGACGCGTATCGAGGTCATGTTTAGTTAGTAGCATCTTTGGAAAGAACACACACCAAGTTTCAGCCATATAGGTCTATTTCTTTGTGTTTGACATTCTAAATGAAGGAAGTCGAGTGAGTGTCAAAAAATGGACGAAAAAGTTTCGTTTGGTGACTAAACATTACTTTTTGAAGGGAAAAACGCCTCAGGAGACTAAAGAGAAGATTGATAAACATTACGGTGACTCTGCACCTTTGATTAGAATAGTTTGTAAGAGATTTCAAATTTTTCAGAGTGGCCTCATGGGCACAAGTGGTACTGAACGTTCTGGACGCCCTGTGGTGATTACGACTGCAGAAGTAATTGATAAAATTCATGATAAGGTGATGAATGACAGAAGAGTTGAGGTGTGTGATTGCTACTGTTGTGGGCATCTCGAATGAACGGGTACATAATATTTTGCATGAACATTTGGACATGAGAAAGCTATCTGTAAGATGGGTTCTGCAATTGCTTACGCTTGACTAAAAATGTGGAATAGTGTGAAGTGTTGCAAGGATGGTTTACAGCTGCTCAGGCAGAATCTGCAGACTTGAAGCATCGTTTCCTCACTGTGGATGAAACATGGATACATTACTATACTCCTGAGACCAAACAACAATCTAAACAATGGGCTATCAAGGGAAAATCTATACCAAAAAAGGCGAAGACCATTCCTTCGACTGGAAAGGTTATGGTGACTGTCTTTTGGGATTCACAAGGGATAATCCTCATCGACTATCTGGAAAATAGTAAAACTATAAAGGTGCTTAGTATTCATTGTTATTAGACAGTTTTAAAACCGAGCTGCAAGAAAAACACCGGTGATTGGACCACAAAAAAGTCCTTTTCCATCATTACAATGCACCAGCACGCACCTCAGCAGTTGTGGTCGCAAATCTGATGGAAATACGATTCCAACTCTCTTCACATTCCCCCTCCCCCCTATTCTCCAGACGTGGCTCCCTCGGACTACTGTTTGTTCCCCAATTTGAAGAAATGGCTGGCAGGAAAGATTTTATTCAATTCCTGTTATTCGGAACGGATCAACAAATTAGAACAGAGTTGGACGAAACGTATAAGTCTAGAAGGAGGCCATGTCGAAAAATAAAACAGGTTTACTCCAAACATGTAAGTAGTTTTTATTTTTGCATGGACTTTTCAAACGCCCCTCCTAACACTTGGTCTGTCCTCCACGGTCGGCAATTCAGGCGCTGACTGTGGCAGCCAGTCGGCTTTATAGATGTCTAATATTATCCTGGGATACATTATGCCATGCCTGCTCCACCTGTGCACGTAGTTCTGCAATGGTTGTTGGCTGACGAGACGCACGAGTCGCTTCTCGTCCCATCATATCCCACACGTGGTCGATGGCAGACAAGTCTGGAGGTCATGATGGCCAGACACGTATTGCAGAGCGTGTTGAGTTTCACAGGCAGTGTGTGGGCGAGGATTATTCTATTGGAACAACGTATCGCCTTCTGTTGCAAGAAGAGCTAAAGAATGGGTGTAACAACATTCTGTATGGTCAGAGTGCTAGTTAGCGTTCCCGTCAGAAACACCAAAGGGGTTCAAGAGTTGTAGCTCATTGCACCCCAGATCATGATGCCTGGTACGTGGCCAGTGTGTCTTTGGCAAACCTACATTTACGATACAGCGCACACCAGATCTACGTCGTACGCACATGCAGGCAGAATCTGCTTTCATCGCTGAAGACTGCGGTGTGCCATTTCATCTTCCAGGCAATCCTCTGACGGCACCAGTTGAGCCGTGCATGTCGATGCTGTGGCGTAAGTGGAGTGTGAGCATGCCCGCAGGCCCACTACAAATTACCAGTTCCCAACAAATCGTGTTGACAAGTCCGGTCTCACAAGCCCGCTTGCTCTTATATTACGATGATCCTTACGGGGGTCTGTGCCCCGTGGACGTCCAGAATTTCATCTACGGTCGTGAGAATGCTCACGTTACCACTGATACCAGCATCGTTGCACAAGTGACGTAGCACGTCCAGCTTGTGTGACAATTATCCGAAAGGAACATTCCGCCACTCGGAAGGCCACAATTTCACACCTTTCAAACACACTCGGTTGGTTGTAGTAAACACGACTGCGTCTCCGTAGCATGGTTGCCTGCAGTGGTGAGTATACATGCTGAGTGTTCACAAATTTTTGGATTCAGATAAATTATTAGAATCTACTGTATAACAGTTGCGCTTATCAACAAATTTATACAACTACAGCCACTGCCAATAATAATTATAATAATGAGATGCATAACTTATCTGACATAAGAAAGAATTGTTTTTGTGGAATTTTGTTGTTTGGTCCCTAATTAAGTACAGTTTAGGGCCGTAACGAAATAACTTGTAGGCTTTCACAACTCGCCATTCCTATTCTTTGTGTAAGTGGGAGTTTTTGTGCTTTTCCATTTTTTTGGACAAATTTACAAGGTCCTTAAGAGATGTATTAGCCCACGAACTTACTTCCGCGCAGAAAATCAGATATTCTTAACATTTTAACCCAAACAACAACTTGTGCCATTTGTACACTTTTGCTTTTAAATGTTCACTTCATGTCACTCTTGATTTCGTCATTCTCTCAATCAAAGACCTGTTTTCGGAGGCCCTAGTTCTTTTGCGGCTAACTTTTCCTGGTAATTTACTTTTCTGTTCCCAGAATAAATTTTTGACTCCGCAGCGGATTGCGCACTGATATGAAACTTCCTGGCAGATTAAAGCTATATGCCGGACCGAGACTCGAACTCGGGACCTTTGCCATTCGCCGCCAGGTGTAGACGCGCGGTGTCGGGCGCCTTTTCACGGTTCGCGCGGCTCTCCCCGTCGGAGGTTCGAGTCCTCCCTCGGGCATGGGTGTGTGTGTTATCTTTAGCGTAAGTTAGTCTAAGCTAGATTAAATAGAGGACGTTAGGGGCCGATGACAGCAATTTGGTCCCATGGAGATCTTACCACTACCCACTACCTTTGCCTTTCGCGGGCAAGCTCTCTTCCGACTGAGCTACCCAAGTACGATTCACGACCGGGCCTCACAGCTTTACTTTTGTATTGGCATTTAAAATTGGTTTCTACATAGTTCCTGTTTACACTGCACATGAAAGCCGATTTCCCTACAGTAAACAACAAATTCCAAACACAAAATGCCGTTTGTGGAAATGATTAAATCCAAGTAGTGATGTCTACCAACGCGGTCACGTGATTAGAATACAAATGAAATCCTGAGATCCGTAAGGGCCTAAAGCACACAGCTGTCGATCGCACATTTAAGTGAATATCAGAGAAACCAGCGATACAGCTTTTCTTGGATTTTTATATATGCAATGTGGGCCTGCAGCACAGGTAAACCTGACTCACCACAAGATCAACAGATTTCAGAAGCGTGACTGAATGCTACAATCTCACAATTAACAGTGATGTGATGTGCTTTAGGTCCCTATGATTCTCACGAGGGAAACTCCCCATCGCTACCCTCTCAGATTTAGTGGTAAGCTGGCCCAGCGGATAGCGTGCCAAAAACTGAACACAGATAAAGCATGAAAATGGGAAGAAATTGTACTGAACTGCGGAAGAAAAAAAGGGGGGGGGGGGGGACTTGGAACAGTGAAAGATCAAAAAGCCCAAGTGCAATACAGAGAGAAGGTGAACAGTCGTGGGTAAGTGGTCACGGTGATTGTGTTATGCGGGCGAACTGTGTTCAGAAGTCCCTCATTAACACACACGACTTCATCCTCGTTTTTTTATACAACATTGTGAACTTTCCGTCTAGTCTCATTGAGATATTCGTTCTCTTTCTGTAATCGGTTGTCATAGTATACATTGGTTCTAGAATACGAGTCCTGTTGTAAGAACACTTTACCTTTGCAAGTAAACACAATGAATTGTGAGTGCCGGCGAGATACCACATACAAGTCTCACAGAAATAAATGGGTGTGAACTATGTTACAACAAAAGAATTCAAGAGTCGAAACGGAACACAACGTCGAAAAAGATAAAAACATCTGTTTTGACAGAACACAGAGAAACTGAGAGATGGTGAAACTGTTGTGCTCATTGTTGCAGCTTTCGTGACATACTATTGTGTTTCCATCATTTACTTGGGAATGACCACATTCACAGAATATCTAAATCGGGAAAGGAGACATATCTCTCACTCACTTACAAGGCTACAAATTGTGTTGGTAAGAGATTCCTATCACACATAACACAAGTATTGTCACTAATTCCATGTGTGACACAGCAGACGTGTTTTCTAATGGAGGTTTCGGCTGGCTTGTCTCCTTGTCATCAAACTTTTTGCGGTTCCCATTTGAAAGCCACTTAATCATCTGTCATTATAGGTCCCTTCCTTACAAAATGGTTCAAATGGCTCTGAGCACTATAGGACGTAACATCTGTGGTCATCAGTCCCCTAGAACTTAGAACTACTTAAACCTAACTAACCTAAGGACATCACACACATCCATGCCCGAGGCAGGATTCGAACCTGCGACCGTAGCAGTTGCGCGGTTCCGGACCCTTCCTTACACCTTGCTGTTGTAAACGGATGTTACACCTCGACACAGACACAAATTTGAGTACCGTGAAGAGGGGGAAAAAATTGAGACAACGTATTTCGAACAGCGCTCGCCCACCGGGTAATTAACACCATATCCACTTAACCATAACGCCACTGGCGTGGTACTTCCTCTATACTGCACTTCTTGTTCTTGGACCGTTCACTCTTTCTATTATGCTTTTTTTCACTCCTTATTGTCATGCTTCACCTATGTTCAGTTTTTGATGGGCTGTTCACTGGGTGCTCTTACCACTAAATCAGAGAGGGGTGCCATAGGAGTTTCCCTTGTCAGCGTCTCAAATGGATTAGGGTCATTCCATGTTAAGTGGCGACCATCTCCAATTTAGATGAAATTTTTACAGGATGTACATAGACCTAACATGAAGCACTGCCAAATTACAGCTTCATAAGTAATATGGTGGGGGCACTAGCCACCTCTTCGTAAAGGATCGTTTTTTGACACTGTGACTGAAATGAATAACTGATCAGCTTTGTTTTACCATTGTTCAGGATCTAAGAGACCTGTCGTGCTGAAGCTTTGTGATCCTGTTCAACTTTTTGGGTACAATAGCTTAGTTGTAGTACAAAAGGTCAAACTATGGTAAATTCATCATAGTGTGCTATCAAAGTGGCTCAAAAATATTTATTGCCTTGTATCTACTGAAAGACTAACTTTCTGAAGCTAATTTTTTAGTTATCCGCAGCCTGCCAGCATGTCATAAAGCTCTGCAAGTGACATCCAGATTGCTGAAATAATAACTGAGTTATCGGAGCTCACCTTGTTTGATCAGAAAAAGTTGTTTTTGTTTTGGAGACAGACCAATTTAGTGTCAACAGTAATGGAGTTTAGAAATATGCTTCAACAATCAGTCTGAAGCACACTGTTGTGTAGTGAAGAGTGTTCAGATGTGTGTGCTTTTTTAAATGATGTAAAGTGTGTTGTCATTACTGGATAAACACTAATTTTCAGTAAGTAAAAATTATTTCAAGGTATGGGGTGACTTTTGAGAAATGTTTATCACGTTATTTAATTGTTTTCTGTTGTATTCTCAAGGAAGTTCCCGATATCAATGATAGTTTAACATTTTTCAGTTGGAAATATACACCACTTCCACTTTATCTACTATTTAAACAGCCGGCAATTGGAAGCATAAATTTAATTGTAGTGTAATGGATATCAACGAGGTTTCAGTACCATGTTTCATTGGCCTTGCAGATAATTCTGCATGTCATCTGAAAACATACACACATCAACACGGCTTCGTTCCAATGAAAGAATTTTCGGTAGAGCAATAGGAATTATAAACCGAAGAAGAGAGGTACGTCTTACTGAAAGTGAGCAAATATGCTTTCATCACAAAGCAGTACTGGTGGACAAATATGAATTTCTACAGAGATCTTGTTGTAATCCTTTTGGCGCAAAGAACCATTCTGTTAAAAAGGGTTTACGTATTGTCAATGTGGAAACAGCTAAACAATTGCAAGCCATGATTTAAGAGCAATGTGAAACCTGGTCAGAAGATCGGTCCAACTTGCAGAAAACAATTTTTAGCAAAGAAAGTAGAATAATCACAGTCAACTTCAAACCAGTCAGAAGATGAAGCATATCCTGAAGTATCAATCGATTCAAGACTGACTGCGTTTGGGGTCTCCCCTCTAAAATTTCAGAGAGTATCAAAAAGGTATGTGAAAGGTTACACAAAACGAAAAATAAGCGAAGCGCTAAGAGGCGCTTGCGTATAACATTGCTGCTGTCGGAGGATTCGCCCCAAAAGATCTACAGACACCTAGTACAAGCAAGAAATGACATTTCCTGATTGTGAAAATTATAAGCAGCTGATTTAAGAATTGAAAGAGAAGTTGCAATTGTCAAGGCAACCTGAAAAATTGCTAATACTGACATCAGTACCACAAAGCTGGACAATAAAAGAAACAATGCAAGAATTTTGTGTTTCAGAGAGGATGGTAAAAACAGCTAGCAAGTTACTGGCAGAAAATGGCGTATTAGCTCCGCCAAAGAACAAGTGTGGCAAGAAGATTCAAGATGCCGTAAAAAAAAGAGTGCTAACATTTTTTCAGAATGACGAATTTAGTCGAATTTGTCCTGGTAAAAAAGACTATCACCGTCATTTTTCTACAGAAATGACATCGAACATTTGCCTTATCTGTCGGCACCCTTTGGATACAGTCTGTTAACTCATTCATCTTTCAACCATTCTTTTCTAAATTATTTTGTACATGAATGTTTCTTTGTCATTTTTAACAAAAAGTACACACGTCTAAGAAAGCTGACTTCTTATTCAAAGCGAAAAAGTTAAATAAATGCTGTGAAAACTATTAGAGATTGCTTTCAGTGTATTCTTGATAATACAGGTGGCCGAGCGGTTCTAGGCGCTATAGTCCGGAACCGCGTGACTGCTACGTTCGCAGGTTCGAATCCTGCTTCGGGCATGGATGTGTGTGCTGTCCATAGGTTAGTTAGCTTTAAGTAGTTCTAAGTTCTAGGGGAATGATGATCTCAGATGTTAAGTCCCATAATGCTCAGAGCCATTTGAACCTTTTTGATGATAATAATAATGACTGTAACAGTACTGCAGGAGCCGGCCGGTGTGGCCGTGCGGTTCTAGGCACCTCAGTCTGGAACCGCTACCGTCGCAGGTTGGAATCCTGCCTGGGGCATGGATGTGTGTGATGTTCTTAGGTTAGTTAGGTTTAAGTAGTTCTAAGTTCTGGGGGACTGATGACCTCAGATGTTGAGTCCCATAGTGCTCAGAGCCATTTGAACTTTTAAAAAAAAAAAAAAAAAAAAAAAAAAAAAAAAAAAAAAAAAAAAAAATAGGAAGTGCGATTGTTTAGCAAGTAACCCAGTGTGATCCCACTCCAGTCTCTTCTTGGGCAGACGTCACGTAGTAGGCAATAATAATCAAAATACTACTTGTTAAACTATGTATTGAGCTATCTATCTACTTCAGAAGCCCATCCAAATGTTAATCCTGTTATTAACTCAATCTAATTTATTGTTTGGACGTTAATATTTTAATAACAATGTGAATTATTGTATAATTGTATTTAATTTATTAAAATACAGAAATACGAGAAGTATGCCAGATTTTTGGCTGCCTGCTGAAAAGAATATTTTCGTGCTTTAAGGAAATCAATCTGCCGGAACCACTGCCGACAATGCTGTTCGTGAAAAAAGTGATTGTTGATTCGTTTAACAAAGATTTTCCCCGCAAGACCAAGCACTCCAAAGAACGCACTACGTGCATTATTTTCTGCCAGTTTCAGTTGACATGTAGCACTTTTAAGTGAGAATATGATTTCGAACAAAAATGTGTGTCCTTAATAGGAGACTAAAGTAATCGACGTGAGTGAGAAAGATAGACTTTTTCTGCGCAAAATAATGTTGCGTTTCAAAATACGGTAAAACACAAATGTATGGAACTTAAGAAACAAGGATAAGATACAGGATGTGTGGATGAAAGGGAACGAGCAAGTGTGAAGAAACGCCAAGAAGACGGGGTATGAAAATTTAGCGACTTCAAGTGGGAATGGTTCTTAAGCGCGCAGAAAAAAAAATACGTTTGTGTTTATTTATGTTGCAGAGAGAGGCCCTGAAAGTCGCTAAAAATTATGGGTGTACGGATTCAACGCGTTCACGGGACGGCTGGACAGGTAAAATGCTAGACCCAACATCTTGTGGAATTAGTGTGCGAGGAAGCTGCGGACGCATAGGAAAGTGTAACAACAGAATATATGACAATACCGCACAACCTAATTTCAAATTAGGAGCCGAAAGATGTGCCAATGAAACGCTACTGTTTTATCGCGCACTACCGTAAAAACAGTCTCCAGTAATTCGAAGTGGACAGTGCATCGGCCAAAAAATATTCCGAGGAAAACACTGCTGTGTGGGAACGTGTTAGGTGAAATGGAGAAGCCTTTGATGACTGTAAACGCAGCAGAACCCGTTGTTTCAAAAATATATAGGCGTCACTGAGTTTTCAGATGGCGAATCAAAAATAACCGTGGATGGTGAGTGGTATTATGGGAGATTGGCTGGGCTCTGTGTTAGAGTGAAAAAGGAAATTGCCAAATTCTCCTTTCGCTTGAAAACGCAACTTGCCACCCAAAAGTCAAGTTATGAGATGCAAAATTGGTTTGGTTCTCTCCATGTTCAACCAGACTCTCACAGCATTTTGACCCAGGGGCTATTTACACATTCAAGCCCTATTATAGGCGATTATTGATGTATAGTATTCTTAGCACTGAAGAAGGCGAATGTGCATTTGTTGTTAAACCATCATTTTCTGTCCAGGATGCAGTAAAGTCGTTTGAATTGGCTTGATAGTAAATCAGATAAAGCCCAAAACTATCGTCAAGTCTTTGAACAAAGTGAGGTTTGGAGGTGGTGAAGAAAATTTTTTATGTACTCATTGAAGCTCAATGTACAACAACAGTAGTGGCATTCCATTGTAACGGGTTTTACATTTCCAAGAATAAAAAGAACAAAATTATCGCATTTAAAGTAAGGTGATTCACAGGATGTGCATTAGTAAGTAGAACTAGACTATGTAATTGAGTTTTGATGAGAAAGGTGCACAACTTTGCGAAAATAATGTTTTCTTGATGGAGAAAGTAGTGTAACGCATGTTACATCTACATCTGTATGCTGCAAACTGCTGTGAGGTGCATGGCATTGTACCTCTTCCCACTCTTGATGATAAAATTCTGAGGTATGAGTGAAGAATAAACAGATTCACCCATCAGTGCAGAGTAAGTAATTTTAATACTTCACAAAATGCTTCATCATTCTTATGAGTATACTCGTTTACATTGTAAACTGTAAGTGACAATCTTTTTAACATTAACATTCTTAATTCAATGTTATGGAAGAAATAATGTTACTTTTTTTTTTGAGGTTCCGATTGCAATACAGTTGTACTAAACTTATTTATCTGTAACATCAATATTTTTGTCAAAGTCATAAAAATGTCTTCCTCTTTTCATTTTAGTATTTGGCACAGGTACGAGGGTTGGAACTTTAATTGTGGCAGCTATTTGTTTACAGCTCGTACAAAATAGATACATGTTTCAAACTTTTACTGACCTTCAAAGTAGTCACCAGCATTACGCATAGCCCATTGCCAGCTATGTGGAAGTCGTAGGATACTCTTAGCAGTGCCAGCTATGTTGACAGTTCGAGCGGCCCGATCTATTGCCTGACAAATTTCTAGAAGTTCTGAAGCGAATGCTGCGAAGTGTTCCCTTCAGTTTAGAAATCGAGTTGAACTCGCGAGGGTTTAAGTCAGGGGAGTGAAGTAGGTGTTATAGCATTTAACAGCTCCATCAGTCAAACATCAGTAACAGCTTGTACTGTATGTGCTTAAGCATTGTGCTGCTAAAAGATGGTCAGGTCCTGCAGAATGTGTCATCACTTCCATCTCTAAGCTGGTTGTAGGTTGTGTTCCAAAAATGAACAGCATATAGATGGAAGTGATGACACTTTGTGCGGGAACAGACCATCATTTTGCAGGACAGTGCTCAAGCACGTACAGTGCAAGCTGTTACGATTTGACTGACTGATGGGGCTGCTAAATGCTATACCACCTACTGCACTCCCCTAAGAGGAAGTGTGAACCACAACATCCTTTTAAATAAATTAGAATTCTATGGTGTCACGAGCAGTGCTGGTTCAAGTCATTCCTCACTAACAGGAAACAATGGGTGTCAGTGCAAGGAACTAGTGAATTAAGTCATCAGTCATCATCAGAATGGGAAGAAATTACATGTGGTGTCCCACAAGGATCCATCGTAAGGCCATTGCTTTTCTTGTGTACATTAATGATCTCTTATCAGTTACACTGCCAGAAGCAGAGTTCGTTTTGTTTGTAGATGACACAAGTATTGCAATAAATAGTATGTCGAGTGTAGTTCTAGAAAGATCTGTTAATGATATTTTCATGGATACTAATAAATGGTTTAAAGCCAACTCATTGACATTAAATTTCGAAGAGAGTCGCTACATGCAATTCAGAACCTGTAAGAGGTTTCCACCCAGCATATGCATAAAGTATGAAGAAGAGCAGATAGAAGAGGTTGACAGTCTTAAATTCCTGGGATTACAACTTGATAATAAATTCAGTTGGGAGGAGCACACCACAGAACTGCAGAAACGCCTTAACAAATCTGTATTTGCAATTAGAGTGTTAGCAGACATAGGCGACATAAAAGTGAAAAAGCTTGCATACTTTGCCTACTTTCATTCCATAATGTCATATGGTATAATATTTTGGGGTAACTCTTCAAGTCAACCAAAAGTTGTCAGAGTCCAAAAGCGTGTAATATGTATTATTTGTGGCGTAAATTCACGGACGTCCTGTAGAAACCTCTTCAAAGATCCGGGTATACTAACTACTACCTCTCAGTATATTTACTCCTTAATGAAATTTGTCCTAAATAATATATCTCTTTTTCCAACAAGCAGCTCAGTTCATACATATGATACCAGGAACAAAAATGGTCTACACAGGGACTTAAAAGCACTTACTTCCGTTTAAAAAGGGGTCCTCTACTCAGGAACACTTATCTTCAATAATTTGCCAGCACATAAAAAAAATTTAGTGACAAATAAAGATCAGTTTAAAAGGAGTCTGAAAGACTTACTAGTGGCCAACTCCTCCTACTTGACGAATTTTTTTAATAGAAACAAATGATGTATTATATATACTCGTACCATTAGTATTGTTATTTCAGTTTTTTTTAAAAAAAAATCATGTATTGTATATACTCCTACTATTAGTATTGTTATTTCAGCGTAAAAAAATAAAAAAATGACGTTCCACATCCACGAGGATCTCCTGAGCACAGGTCTATGGAATGAAAGACTAATCTGATCTAAACTCAAAACAAAGTTTGGGTCTTTGAAGATGATGACACACCCATAGATATTAGAAAATCCCGATTGCTAAAGAAGAAAATTATAGGTGTTTATTTTTTCAAATCGAGTGGAGTTGTGGAGCACACAGGAAACAGTCACAGTTAAGTGGAACCGTGAGCTGTGCAGTCGTCTAGTCTTTGAAGAACCTGTGACTGAAACCAAGAATGGGCACTTGTTTCCTCCATCATGACAACACTCCAACTTGAAATACTTTCATGTAACCATAAATCACAAGTAAAAATGGAAATTTGATTATCACACCAATGAGCAGATTAAATTTCGTTTTGTGATAATATCGAATAATTTTCTGCAAATTCTACCCAAGGCACTGCTCTTTTTCAGTTAAGTCTTGCTTCTGTTTTTTAAAACATGCAGCTTGGCCCTAACTCACATGTTCCATCAGTATTCTTCACTTTAGAGTGACCATCGACATTAACATCACAATGTTGCCAAGTAATAATTTGTTTTAAATTGGCATTGGACTCAATTAACTTTTAGTGTAGAAGTTAATGCCAAAACATTCCAAAGATACACTCATCATACATATGTCGCCGTCTAAATTGCATGTTACAGCTGATAATAGTTATTTATGGATTCCCAGAAGCCCTATATATGTTTTGAAAAAGCCTCTACAAGATTAATGAAATTGTTGTGGTGCTTTCAAAAATAAACATCATGAGAAGTTTTATTTACTGGAATAATATGTTGCGGACACAAAGAAAATAATGAGGACTTGCAATGTTAACTTCTGGATGAGAGGCTTTAAATTCTTCATATGCTCCCCTCAGATACATCACTAAATATCTCTTCTGCATGTGGGATGTTTTCCATATACAAGGTTTTTGGCAGATTTACCATCATGTCTGCCAGGTGCTTGCTATCAACTAATCATCATTGCAGAACAACTCTTGAACGGCCAATTTGTCTTCATTTGTCATAGTTGGTGATTCCCTGGTTTTCCTATGGGCTTAAGACATTGAAGGTCCAGCAATATAACCTGCTAATTTTTAAGAACAGCTATTTACTCACTAGGACTAATTCACAAAGATATTTTACCTTTATTCACTGTTATACGGAGAGATTGAGAATATTTAAAGCCTCAATAGATGAGTTAGAAGTATCTGTAGTTGAAACTACACCTTTTCTTTTTCTGCCTCTGATAGTCTTTCTTGAATCTTTCTGCTGTTTTATCTTCAAGCTTTATATTTGCAATCATTTTTTCCTACACTCTCAGTCTCTTAGCTTTGTCAAATTCCTTTTCTTTTATAAATGTTGTCTCCACTTCATTGGGTCAGATTTCAACTTTTCCCTGTACTTTGTCATTTGATTAAACTTATCAGCTGTTGTTGGAGACTCCATTGTCTGAACATATAATGTAAAATAGCCTTAAATTTGCAGAAATTGCGCAATTAATCACCCAGTTTCAACAATTTTTAATTAAAATTCAAACTTCATGTCATTCACTGTAATATTTTTAGGTTATGGAATATTTCACCTGGAAGCCCATTTAGATACTACGTAATTCTCAACACAAAACCAATGAACGCCCAGTTTTTTTTAAAAAATGTAACATCTATTACTGCAAATTATCAATAATAATAAAATATTTTTACAATTGCAGTGTGGTTTCTTACATAACACGCTTAGTATAACTTTCCGAAAATGCAGTATCCTGTGATTTTAAATTAGGAATTCAGAGAAACTTTTCTCAGTTTTTGTAACAGGTGTTACAGTAACATCATACTTCTAAAAAGATTATAGTTGGCTTTATATCCTTCATTTCCTTTTCTTCACAATAACTGTTGTAATGTTCTCAACAAACTTCTCGAACTTCCTGTTGCAATAAAATAAGCATTGTTACAGCTGATTTGAGTTAAGGGCAGACTACATTATGATGTCAGATTTACTGTTATTTATCTTGTTAAATCCTTACCAATAAGAAATATTTCTAGAAATTAAAATTATACTTATTTTAAAAACAAAGCATATTTGGAAGAAATACACTGTTTAAGCTATTGTGATTATCATTTGTAATTATGTCAGTTTTAAAAAGTCACCTATAGTTCCACTTTAAGATGGAATCCGTGAGTACATGAATGTAAGGTTACAGTAAAAATACAGACATGCCATATTATGGATCACTTTGTGTAATAGTCTAGCGTTGTATTGCACGGTATAAGGTAAGTGTGCATCTACTGTAGAGGAGTAAAGGTGTATAAATACCTGTATAATTACAAATTTGTACTTTTGTGCTTGGTACTTAACAGAATTTATGTATCCTGGCGTGTGTTGTGTAATGCAAAAATGTGCAATTTGGAAAATTGTATTGTCATGCAATTCTGTTTTGAGCAAGTTCTAATGTATTTTATGAAAATCTTAGATCAGACACTTTCTCAGAAAGTAGAATCTCTCTCAAATTGCAGTTCTGCAATATTACCACCTTTTCCTGTGGCCTCTTTCGGTGTATGTCTTTAATATCACCCAGCATAGACTTTTTGTACTTTTTTGTTGATGTACATACATATTGTAAAAGTGTATGTGTAAGAAGCTGTCAAATAAAAACCGAACACCTGCTACAATGGAACTGTGGAATGGTTGCATTCAAAAGTAATCACCACATGTGTTAAGACATTTATCTCACTGAGAAATGAGATGATCAATTTCTGTTTCATAGAATGTGGACGGCATCTGACGGACCAACAACTGCACCCCACTCTTGCACTTCCTCGTCCTGACGGAAACCGACTTCCACGTATTTATTTCTTCAGGTTGCCAAATATATGAAAAACACACGGTGAAATATCTGGACTATACGGAGGATGTTGCAGGGTTTCCCGACCAAATCGCTGAAGCATGGCCCTCATTCAATTTCCAGTGTGGGGGTGGGCGTTATTGTGCAACAGGATGAACCCGTCAAGCAGAGGGCCCTTGCAGTCGAAAAGGAGGACATTACGACCTTGCCGGAACTTGTTTGAGCAGCTTTGGACTTCTTTGTGAAGGGAGGTGTGGTATGGTTCAAGTCCGTCGGCCGTTCCGTTTATCCTTGGGCTGTTGCAATGCTGTTGGATGGAATCGTCCTGTTGCACGATAATATCCGCTTCCACACCGCCACTTGGATGAAGCCTACACATCAGAGATTTGGTTAGGAAACACTGTAACATCCTTCGTAGAACCCGGATCTTCCCTATCTGATTTTGACGTCTTCGGCATCCTGAAGAAAGATGTGTGTGGACGTCAGTTTCAGTTGGATGCGAAAATGCAAGATAGGCTGTGGTAGTGGATCTGTTAGCGGCTGAGCACATTCTACGAAACAGGAATTGATCGTCTCGTCTCCCAGTAGGATAAGTGTCGTAAATTTGGTAATTACTGCTGAGTGGAGTCATTCCGTGATCCCACTGTGGCCGGTGCTCTGATCTCGTTTGACTGCCCCACATATGTATGTACCACTTCTCTTCCTAAACCACTGCATCAGTTTCAACCATTCTTACTTATTGTCTATGGGAGGGGGGGGTTAAGAACTACTTACCTCTCAAGGGCTGGGAGTAAAAAAGAAGCATCATAACGTGACACATAAGCAGCCAGACCATATGTGACTTGCAACCAACTTTTCACATACTGCGTTTCAAACCTTTATGAGAATTTGTCTCACTGACACCCCCTACAGAATAAAGGAAAGAAATTAAATGCTTAGTATATGTTCGCTGTTCTTACAGTAAAGCTGCCACATCAGGCTTGACATTTTAATTAATTATTTCTTTAGTACTAACTCTATTCACAACACATTTGACAAACAGTTTTGACAGTACTACCAACTTTCCAAAACATGAAGTGAGGGTGAATAGGGAGACCTCTTTCCACCAGTCTGCCCTGATGTGCCACTCCATTCTATTCATTGCTCCTGAGGTCAACACAAATGACAATATATCTTTATACTATTGTTCCTGAGCAAAGAATGTGTATGTGGAGCGGCTCTAATGTTTTTGTGAGATCCCTCGAAGGCAAGACAACCACCTGAGACATGTCAGTTGAAACTAGAAAAACGGCTGCATATTCTAGTGGTTAAGCTAGTAGCCGTAAGACATACTCGACTTCCTACAAAGGACTTTTACAATATTACAATAAATTTAAAATGCTCGCCATTTGATGTCATCAAGTGGTGGCACGTGGGAGGTCTCTCACCATATGCCACCTAATACGTTGTTCCTACTTGAATCCTACTTAAACAATAAATTAACTTAATGTAACTATTTTTGAATATAATTGATACAAATGACATATTTTGCAATTTAACTAATTAATGGAAAATCTCATAAAGATGTGGAACAATTACTAACAAAGAGATAGAGGGCTGGCCAGTACTTACCTCAGCTCAGTACAGCCGATAGAAAAACAAAAAACAAACGAAAATTTAAGTTCCTAGCTTTCGGAATAAATGTTCCTTCATCAGGGAGGAGAGAGGGGAAAGAAAGGGAAGAAGGGAAAGTGGATTTAGTTACTCACAACCCAGGTTATGAAGCAACAGGGAAAGGAAACAGAGAAGGTAGCAAGGATGGAGGCATGGTTGTCAGAGGGAAGCCAAATATATATAAAGAATATCTTTGGCTTCCCTTGTACTAGACCCACATGTTTGTATTCAGAGCAGTATGTTTAGAATTATTATGCTGCCAGATGATAGATATTTTAAAAATAAATTCTTGCCCACTTGAGTGTGTGAATTCACAGTGGAAGAAAATGTGATGCTGTCCGTTGTTTCTTCAGTGATATGTAAGGAAAGGAAGAAATAGTTTTATTTTATGGCCATATTTGGTGCTATCTTTTGCCAGATTCATTGCTATCTTTGCCAGATTCATCCTTAATTTTTTTGCCACAGTCCTTGTTCTTTTTGCCAAATTCGGCACTGTCATCATTGTCACCTGAAAATGTGATATGTGAGAAATGGAGTGTTGTTTTAAGATTATACCCAAAATTCAGCCTTGATGAGATTAGAAGTCAAAATGCAATTTTAACATTCAATATATCTCAGTTATGAATATCATTAAACTGCTATTTTAGATTTAAAATTTTTGTAATACAAAATTGCAAATTTTGTGGTACGTCGTAATATTCATAGATTTCACATCATTTCACTAAAAACTAATAATTTCATATTGTTTCCCACCTTAAAACTTTTGCAAAGCTCTCCTGTCCCCAGTGATAAGAGATCTCTCAACTTCTGCCAAATTTACACATCTGTAAACAAGCTCTGTTGGATGGATACATCATTACAAAAAAAAAAAAAATACATATTTACAAAGTAAAAGATAGCTGATGTAATTTTCACAGATCCTATGTGAAATGAGGATGTACCATCCTCTGTGGTTAAGATTGGCTTCCTTTTTTTATGTTCTTGGAGAATATCTCTTGTACATGTCAGTTTCTATTAATGCTTATTATTATTATTATTATTATTATTATTATCCTGCATTATTTCTATAGAAATGCCCGTGGTGTGCTGTGTATGTTATATTTTTGATAGATTAGAAGAAGAAAAAATTGAAAGAGGTCAGTGTTACCCTGTGACATTGGACTACACTGACAAATCAAATTTGTTTTATGATAAACACTTACAGAATAGTCCAGGGATAAATAATAGAGTAGTGCAATGTGAGAATGACTTTTGTAAATGGATCTCAGTGATGCGCATTGAAACTGGGTGTTTGGTAAAATGATAAGGTAGATGTCAGTGAAACACACATATAATTATCAGTCCTCTTTTCAAACACACTACAAAAATCTTTTACTGAAAAAAATTAAACTTATTTTACAAATAACCGTCTCTGTAAATTAATTCAGAATTCTATGCCTATCAGCCTGTAGCTTAGGTGGAAGCAGCTTGCTGATCATATAACAGAATGGAGCAGTGATGAACATATATCGTGCTCTTTTGGAACAAATGTAGTTTTCATTGAGTTAGCGGAGTGAAGCCCTATTATTTCAACTAGATTTTCCTCTTTTGCAACTTTTTGAATAATGCAAACATAGCAAAAAGCTTGCTTCCCACTTTTACCCCCACCTACTTTCACCATAATGAAGTCGTTCGGAAAAAGATACTGACACGCATACTTAGTGAGCAGCAAATCTTCAAAAACAGGATTGTCTGAAGGATAAAAATCACTTGCATCAGTTTCCAGAGCCTAACAATTTCATTACATCAATTTCATCCTTTGACAAAGAGTTGTCACACTTTTTGTAGAGATTTTTCTTGGTCTTTGAGACTTCTTCTTTAGCTGTGGATGATTTGGAACAATAAGGCGGAGCATATACTACCGTTTGTACCTGTGGATAATTTGAACTTTTTATGTAGTGCATACACATTTTCATTTCATGACCTTTTTAGTGATTTTGGATCAGCACTCAATGCGTAAACATCTAAAACATTTTTACCAGGGCTTGCATCAGTTTTTTTTTAAAGGCCTATTGATTTTTTCACATGAAAATTTCAAATAAGAAAATAGTGATTCCGCTACAGCTTCCTTTTTCTCTTCCATATCATGTTCACCTGGGAGTTTAGGGAGTACAGCATTTTAAAAAGTGACAAGATCACTTCTAATGTTCCCTTATCCACAGCTAGGTACCATCTTGCACCTGGAGACCTGTGGTAAGTTCTAAGCATTGCAGTTCAATTTTTAATTTAGTTATGGCTTTACTGTATGTATTCAAACTGACGCTTTATTCTTTTCACTTTACTGTCTAATAAGGCTATAGCCTATTGTGTCTATTCTTCTGTCTATTCTTCACAGTTAAACACCAGACTCCACCTAAAACATTCAGTAAACAGAACACTTGTAACAAAGACCGTCTAGGACCAACAATGAATTTAAATTCATTGTTGCTCCAATGTGAAAAATGCTAATAAATCACACTTCTGTTTTACACCATATTTAGGCAAATACTTGTGGATTAGTGGAAATTTAGTGATGACATTTAGAGGGTCAGTGTTACCTCTGAGGGAAAGAAGTTACAGAGTCAGTGGTACCCTTTTGTAAAGAAATGTATGTTTTTTTATTGTTAAAGTTGTTTGTACTTTAACAAGTCAGACAATTTTATTGAAATATGTGAATTTGAGGATATAAGAACATGATGATGATGATAGGATTAACCATTTCATGTGGGCCAAGGAAGTTTTCCCAATTGAATTTATATGCAGATATGTATGGCTTGCATAACATTTTTTTAATTATAATATTTTTTTAAAATTTTATTTTAAAGTGTGTGAATTCAAATCAACAAATTCCATTGCATTATATGATAATTTTCATTTTCAAGAAGATTTATAAGTTTCTCCAGAAATGGAAAGAAAAGGGTGAACTTGACCCAGGGGTCGTCGTTATCCCCAGGGGTTCAGAACAACAAGGTTGATGGCAAGAAAAAAATATGAAACATATTTTCCATTTAAAAGTTAATAAGAAAGCTACATAAACAACAAATGTATGTCCACTAATAAAGTCCATAAGATAAATTTGCAACAAATACATACTCATGCAAGACTTTCGGGGGGAAAATGCCAAACATTGTATGTACTTACAAAACTCCTTTATTTTATAAAAGGTCAGTTAAAGTAGTTTTATATGTACAGCGTATGCTGTTTCTCCAGGGTGTCATTTATTTAATTAATTAGGTCTGTTAACAACTGTTATCACACACACATTATATAAACTACCACATCTCTGCTCTAGAGATGTGCAGATGTCAGATTTGTACACTAATGATATTTGATTTTTAATAATATAAACAGCAGATGATTCGTCTAAGAATTTTTTTCACTGGAATAGGAGGGGTTGCCCACCATTAAATAGTAGCTTTTAATGGCTGCAGGAACCTTATTGAAAATCTATATTCCGCTACAACAGATATCCATCTGAAGAACAGTAAGGGTCTTCAGGTCATTACGTAGTCGGTGTTATTTCTCATACTGATTCCTTGCACTGAGCTATTGATTGAAAATAAGATATATTTTATTTACTACTTGGTGGTCAGACAGATATAATCCATTGACTTACTTGTGACCTAGATTGTGTAAACAGATAAAAATGTCATCAACTTTTTCTTTAGCCCTCTAACGTTGTAATGCATCACAGTAAGTGTATTCATATTGGACCTCTTTTTAAGGCATTCTGTCAGTGGTATTTGTACCAGAAAAGGTTTACCTCTCACTGCTTCATTTCTGTTTCATTTTATTCAGTATTTTTGCAGTATGACATATACTGTTACCATTAGTCCTCAGTGCAGTGATTGTTCATATGTATGTGGCGACCACCGGCTGGTTGCTCCAGTTGGGGGATGCATGGGCATCTGTGTGGAAGTGGACATTAGTTTAATGACTTTGTTGATACTCTTAATATGCTGGTGTACATTATCCAGTGGAGGCAACTTTCTTTTCCCTTCTGTCACCTCATTCTAGGGTGAGAAGCTTGGTATGGCAGCTCCAAAGCTTTGCACAATGAAACAAATCACAAAAACATATTGTGTCGTGGCCAATATGTGAAAACAAACGTGGCTGGTTTGTTGTGACTTGGGGCAAACATTGGTTGCAAGTCTTCCATTATCTTACAGAGGTTCGTCGCGAAATAAGGTATGTGCAGGCAGTTGTGATGATGGAAGGGAGAATAAATCACTTGGTAACTGCAGAGTTTGTCATAGGGGCTATTCCATTCCAAGTGATATACTTTCAGAAAAAGTTCCCACATTATCATCACAAATTTTGTGGAATTCCATGTAAACATTCTCACGTATTCCCAAATGAACATTGATTAATACTTCCAGAGACAATCATTCATTTGCCCTTATTGTGCAACTATCTAAAGTGTACCTCTGACTTTTCAACAACTTTGAGATATAATCTCTCCTGTAATATATTCTTCGAAGAAACAAAACTAGGCCTTCTTGTACAACCTTTTGTACTATGTTAAGGGAAATAATAATAATAATAATAATAATAATAATAATAAAGATGACTTTTAGAGCAACTTTCGTGTGGATAATTTGATACAAACTAGACCAAAAAAATAAATGCATGGAAAATAGGGAAGTTAACGTTTTTATATAGCCAGAATTAATTGCAGGTTATACCTGAAACCTTGCACATAATAATGGAACAAAGCAAGGTTCTGGAATATTAAATTTCATTCTTTTACTGATTTCCAGTATTTTAGAAATTGAGGGCAAAGTTGACATTATTAGTAAAAACACCAAAAACTATTTTTGTGTCTCCTCTTCACTGAGAAGCTATAATGGCAAAATATTACTTTTATTAGGAAAGAAGAAATTGAGCAGACGAAAGTGTTACAAGAAGAGTGGTTTGAACATGGGAATACTTAAGCAAAAGCTAAAGAAAATAATCTTTTTTGCCAGTTAATGAAAAAGCTGATATGTCATAATGAGTCCATGAAAAACACACTCCTTGATTGAAGTTTTTTGAGTTGTTCTGACTCAGCACTTCCTAGTTATCAGAACTTAGGATATTACCTTCCACAGATAGTACTAAACAATTGTGGAACATAATGAAAGACGTCTGATTTGAACGTCAGCGGAATATGTCCGAATTTTAAATGCATCTTCACTTTGTCGTTTTTTAATGGCCTTATATGCTTGCGTTGGAAAACCAAGTGTATTTTTTTAGGTGGTTTAGTACATGGTCTCTCAAATGAATACGGTTTAAAGCAGTTTGCAGAAGACTCATACTTTTTAAATATAGGAAAATCCACTATGGTATAGTTGACAAGATTATGAAAAGGATAGTTGCTACTCACCATATAGCGGAGGTCATGATCGGAGTGGGTGGCATCTGGGTGGATGACCTTTCAATGAAGTGGACTAAGTCAACTCTTGCAGGTGAACGTACCAGCAGTCTCTAAGAAGGGCAAGATAGAATACAATGCCGACAGATAAGATCCTAAATCGTTTCTGTCCCTCGTAACACCATGGGAGGAACGTAGAACTACAGAAAGGAGAGTCATATTTGCCTTGGTTTTTAGTCTCTAGCAGAACCGATGGGGACTCTTTTCTACCTACGAAGCCTCAGTTTTTCGTTGAACACCTTGAGTATAAGTTTGGAGAAGTGACAGCGCTGTCCAAGATGTGAAACAGCGCAGTCTTGATTCAGACAGCATCCCCAGCCCAATCCTGAGCATTACTCGCCTGTGAGAAGCTGGGTGGTAGTCCTGTTTCCATCACTCCCTATAAAAGCATCAACATGGACTAGGGGATTATTCTCCATCGTGACCATCCCTTGCAGTCTGACGCCGAGCTCTCCACCAATTTAGAATGACGGGGTGTTTATTTCATCCAGTGCCTTTACAGGGGACCCAAGGACAACACGGTTGCTATTGGTGCCTTCGTCTTGGCCTTTGAAGATGATTCTTTGCCTGAAAAGGTCAAGGTGATGATTTGCCGCTGTTACGTTAAACCATACGTCCCTTCCCCTATGCGGTGCTTTAAGTGCTGGAAATTCGGGCATGTCTTCCCACTGCATTTCCAGTGCCACATGTTGAGACTGTGGATGTCCATTGCAGTCAGGTACTCCATGTGCGCCACCTCCTACTTGCATCAAGTGTGGGGAGCACCACTCCCCCAGGTCACCAGACTGCTCAGTACTCCAAAAGGAGAAGAAAATTATGGAGTACAAGACCCTGGACTCGTTGACTTACACAGTGGCTAAATGTAAATTTGAAAGATTACACCACATTCGGTTGATGTCGACGTACTCTGCAGCTACATCACCATTGCCGTCCCAAGTGCCAGTGGTTCCTCACTCTGTGCCATGAACAGTGGGTGCTTTGGGCACAGGAATACATCCGCCCCCTCACATCAGTCCCCTCCCCCCTGCCGGAGAAGCAACAGCCTCCTCCGGCTCCTCTCGTGCAGAAAGTGTTCTTTGGGGCCGTCTCTCCCAAGGTCTCCACTGACGTCACAGAGGACACTTGCCAGTGGCTCAAAGAGCCAAAAGATGCTGGACGAAGAGCTTCGTGGTCTTCCTCCATGCCTGAAGCTGCTTCGGAGAAATCTTCTCAGGAGGCCCCTAAAGACAAGTGAGAGAGCAAGCAAACTAACAAAGTATAAAGTAGTCTGCTAAGAAACAGGACCCTCTGACAGTTCTCCAGCATGGAGGGTGTGGCACTGCGTCAACCACTAACCCCTTTTTTTCTGCTCTGATTAATTACTCTCTTTCTTTCTAACCATTTGCGACAGTCATCTGATTTACATTTCTCAATGTTTTTACAGACAACTTTATTCCTGCTGTGCGATCTAGCGGTAGAAGGGTAAAACTACGAAAATTAGCAGACACGCTATCCGCGCGCCAGGATAGAGTGCAGTTCTAAGGCCGTGTCCTACGTGAGCGACAGAAGCTAGCGACTTCTAGATACGGGACACTCCAGCGACAAGCAGCAACATCGGCCAACAACCTTGGGTGTCTGGCGCGTGCGAACGACCATGTCGCGCTACGAGCCAACCAGCTGTTTGTATAAAACGGCGTCCTTAACCTGTAGTATACTGTAGCTGGAGAGTAAGGCTACAGAATTAGGTTTGCTTAAGAAAACAAAGCGAAAAGGAATGCTCTGCAGGAAATTTACAAATGGCGGAATCTCCATGGAGAATTTCATAAGTATCGTCAAGTACGAAGGTCACCAGACAGGTTCTTCGAATACACGTGAATGAGCAGAGGAGCATTCGACTATCTCATCAATAAATTAAAGACGAATGTTTTTTACATTTTCAAGAACTTTTAACAAACAGTAAATGCGGAGGAATAATTATTACATGACTGACTACGCAGAATACAAACTTAAGGACAAGACTAAGGTGTGTGGGCAATAGGTAGCTGTGGTGTAGGGGTAGCGTATACAGTTCGTAAATATGTGCGAGGATAAGGTCCTGAGTTCGATTCCTGCCAGTTCTTATACGTATTTTTACTGACTCAGTCACGATTCTGTATACTAAGTTTTTGGAATACTGTGTACACTGCATTGCTAAGTATAAGGTCTTGCCAAAGAACTTGATCTTCACACACATTTAATTCCTAATAAATTACAATGTACCATGAAATTTTACAGATATTTCATGTTGCGAACGTAATTCATCAGCAGTCAGTGTTAAGGTCAAGCGTTTAAATTGCTCTAAATAGCCTGTAAAAGTAAAGCTTACAAAATTTTTGGAAAGAAAATCAAACTTTTGTGTAATGATTTGTCTAAAAGTATGAAATAAAAAATATTAGGGAAACGTTTGGTGCACCTCATTTTCTGTTAATGATTTCGAGCAGCATGCAAAGGCACGTAGAACGTTTCTCTGAGCTACTTCTTTCAGTTACACAAATAATTTCTTAAAATATCTGAGTGATTTCTTCCGTTTTTTAATTTCAAGTTTCATTCACAAAGCATGATCTTACTGACTCCTCTTTTGCCTTCCTGACGTACTTGATTCAAAGGAAACCGTTTTGACATTTAAATACCGTACCCATGTATCTTTTTATGTGCAAAATAGCTAGGCCTTGAACAGATGACATTTTTGACACTTCATTTAAAGCAGCTTTGCGTGAAATATTTCAATTTTTCCTCAGCTTATTAATCAAGTATTCGTTCATTACCTTGATTACTTTCAAGCAGTTAAATATTTTCGTGCCAAACTAGACCTCATGCTGGTCACTTTGATACCCCGTTTACCTGTTTCTCTCCCTTTCTATGCCTATTAATATTTGGACAAAACCTCATGGTGTAAGTTATAGGGAGTCTTGAATACGCTCTGCTTAATCATACGATAAAATAGCCCTTTCTGGGTGCTGTGATTTCCAATAATCGTCATTTCGATATCTTGAACCTTTTATGAGATATGACGATTTTTACGATCAGGAAAGGTTCGGACTCGACGCGAGCGACCCGTCCGCGGTTATACCAACCAATATCTCAAGAATGAAAAGAGACATCATTCCGGTCTAAACTTTAAATACAATTTAGATATATTGGTTACATTTCATACGCAATAATGATGGCAGTAAATGAACTATACGGAAAGTCTACACAATGTGATTTTACCTCTGCAAATTCTTAAAAATTTCGTGCAGCCATGTACTCAATTTCGTGGAGCACAGTAACTATGACGAATAACGAAAATAATTTCCGACCTTTATCATTTAATGGTATCAAGCTATAGGTTGCGGAGGAATAATTTTTTTTTTCACCGAATAATTTTCTTAAAATTAATTCATAGCTGCCGTCGCGTCCGCTCCACCGCTTTTCCCAAGAAGACACGTGGCTGTCGCTCTGTGTCGCGCGTGCTGCAGCGACAAGATTCAAACACGTATGAATTAAAACGTCGCCAGTTGCAGCGGGAGACAAGCAGCAACACATATTATCGGTCACTTAGGACACTTCCATAACTACACCTGCGGTTGTGTTTTGTCGCCTGAAGCTGTCGCTCGCTTCTGTCGCTCTCGTAGGACACGGCCTATAAGTTTCATAAACGCAGAAAAAAAAGTTGACAGTAAAGTCTTTCATACTAGCTGTTTGTGAAAGCATTTTTTCTATTGATTGTTTCATATTCTAGAAATGACACGGTGCAAAGAGGCGTTAAGCGTCTTAATTCAGGCATATAGCGAGGAAAGGTGTACGTATGACCCTTTGTGTCATAATAATGTATGTCGGCAATCGTTTCTTTCTGAGTAATATGCATATAACGTTACAGTGTGATTCTCGATTTGTATCGTAATGCCTTACTTACGGAAGTTCATATTTGATTGCGTATCTTGGGTTATTGGAGAATGCCAGAAAGTAGAAACTGCAAGTGATAGGGTAGAAAGTCGCCCGGAAACGTAATGTTATAACCAGCCTGCAACATAACAGGGCTTTTACCGGTATTTTATTCGTGATTTGGGCTGGTATGACCAAAAAACATATGATTTAATTCTTACCTTCGAGAATATGAGACAGCCTCCCCCACGACTGTGTCACACTTGTTACTTTCATCAAAGACAGCAGCTTCTCGAAACAGGCGATGTCCATGCTCACGAAGTTTTTCGTAAACAGTGAATATAATTCTCTCCCCTCTGTCAGCCAGGGTCGAACCCAACAAACTCCGGCATTTCGTCGTTATTCTGCCATAATTTGAAGATTTACTGTCACTGCCAGGACAGTAGCTCTAAAAACAAGTGGGTCCTCTATGTGCAAAAACATATGCTGTGTAAATACATATACTTTTGTAAGCAAGTGTCGTAATATAAAAGTAACTATGAATCTGTAATTCAGAACAGTAGTAACCTACATTCGAGAATAACAATTACTTAACAAATAATAATAAAAAACAATTTCTTATTAAATAGCAGCCTTTAGCTCACATAAATAACTTGAACGAATGACGTTCCAATAAGTCACACAGCCCCCCCGCTCCCCCCCCCCCCCCCTCCCCTCGTGTTTTGCGCGGTAGAACAAAAGACTTTCATCTGCGTTATGCGCGTTATTACCGTCTACAGCGCATGTGCACCAGAAACATCCAGGGTGGATGGTGTAATAGGTCTACGTGAACCAGCCTGTAATTGCCGATATGCACACTTGGGGTGCATAGGTATACAGTTTAGGCACACCATGTAATAGGGGCTTAACACAGCGGGTGCTTTTGGAGTACTGAACTTTAGCCACTTTTAATGAGCTGCGAAATGAACACTTTGTCTTTATCCTTGAGAAAAGGGTGCTTTCCTTTTATTGTGGGGTCTACTTGACAATCTTACACTAATGGAGCTACATTATTATGGAAGCAAATAAAATTTAGCTTTTATCTGACTCAGTTACTGAATTCAAATGGCTCAATTACTGCCTTAGTTTATGATCAGAGAGTAGAGCAGCCATTGCCACCTCCAACCAACCAGCCAGTGTTTTTTCTCGTAAGCCCTTAATAGTGCTGCACATCTGTACCAGACGGGTGCTTATGATCGTGTTTTATTTGAGGCAGTATACACACACTATTTTGGTTTTATGTATATATTCTTGCAAATAAGTATCACATCACCTAGAATTTTCATCCTTCTCTGTATTTTGATGCTGAAACAGTAATTCATTCCCAAACATTATTTATTTTAAGATGCCTCACAAATGAAGATATAATTTATTTGTAAAGGACACGTCCTCTTCTAATCAGAACTTGGCCTCCATCTCTACTGCCCTCTTCATAGACAAAATGTGAAACTCTAATGTTCCTTCTTTTTTTCATAGTGACTTAGTGTCAGACCAATTTAAAATTCCTTTGCACATTTGATGATCCATCCAGTTCAATATTATATCGTTTAAAATATAGTGATTGTTCTCCTAAAGAAATTCAAAAGTTGAGACCTGTAGGTATCTGGCTCTGTATCTGCATGATATGTGTAAAGAGAGGACTTTGAAAAATGGTTAAGAATCACAAGCAGACGAAAAGGGAAAGTTAAGTGGAAAAAGGCACATGTTAGAGAGAGCCAGCCCACATTCATGTAGCTGTTAAATTGTTGTGCTTGTATCCTTTATGAGAGATATAACCCTGATTGCTTCCATTCAGGCTTGGGGCAGAAGGATACTACACGATAAAGTGTGAGAAAAAAACCTATGTTTAGTGAATCCACTGCTTAGCTGTGGTAACTACTTTGAGCCACTCACTTAATGTGTTCTGGTTCCAAAATTACCCATCCAGCTAGAGGATCTATTAATGTATGGGGCTTGTTGTATATGGCTATCAGTACACCATATTGTGAAAGAATGTAATTAGTCTGTACAGTATGAAGGAGCAGTACCTAGTTTGGTGGTGCTTGCCTTCGGTTTCAGATGGCAACACAGAAAAGTTTGTCATGTGTGCTGAATATTTATATGAATTAGTGATTTGTGCCCAAAGTCATATTTGGTTCCATTTCAACATGCTCAATCAGACAAGCCAAACAGAAATGTTTTCAATTGTAGAGTCACTTTACACACTTTTACATCCCATTTTATAGCATTTTCATTTATTGTTGTTGTTGTTGTTGTTGTTGTGGTGGTGGTGGTGGTGGTGGTGGTGGTGGTGGTGGTGGTGGTGGTGGTGGTCTCCTCCAGCCCAGACACTGATTTGATGCAGCTCTCCATGCTACTCTGTCCTGTGCAAGCTTCTGTATCTCCAAGTACCTACTGCAACCAATATCCTTCCAAATCTGCTTAATGTATTCATCTCTTGGTCTCCCTTTATGAATTTTACCCTCCACACTGCCCTCCAATACTAAATTGGTGATACCTTGATGCCTCAGAACATGTTTTACCAACCAATCCCCAATTCTGTTCAGTACCATCTCATTAGTTACATCATCTATCCACTTAACCTTCAGCATTCTTCTGTAGCACCACATTTTGAAAGCTTCTGTTCTCTTCTTGTCTAAAGTATTTATCGTCCATGTTTCACTTACATACATGACTGAATTTCATACAGATACTTTCAGAAAAGACTTCCTGACACTTAAATCTATACTCCACGTTAACAGATTTCTTCAGAAACGCTTTCCTTGCCATTGACAGTCTACATTTTATATCCTCTCTACTTTTACCATCATCACTTATTTTGCTCCCCAAATAGCAAAACTCATCTACTATTTTAAGTGTCTCATTTCCTAATCTAATTCCCTCAGCATCACCTGATTTAATTCAACTACATTCCATTGTCCTCGTTTTGCTTTTTTGATGTCCGTCTTATATCCTTTTCAAGACACTGTCCATTCCATTCCATTCAGCTGCTCTTCCATGTCCTTTACTGCCTGTGACAGAATTATACTGTCATTGGCTAACCTCAAGGCTTTTATTTCTTGTCCATGGATTTAAACTCCTGCTCCTATTTGACCTTTACTGCTTGCTCAACACAAAAGATTACATTTTCATTTAAGCCTTAAAAATATTGTCCCTTTTGGCCAGTCATGTAAATAATCCATAAGAAGTAAAATAATCTACAGCTCTATACTTGTTAATACTTGGGTGTTAATGAGTGAAACCACATGCCATAACTCAAGTAACGATAGTAAATCAACTGTCAGGTACACGTGTTGCTGTTTATCTGTAGAATACAAAACCTGTGAAATTTATGAGTATGATGATAACTTTCATGTGTGATATTCATTGGGTGCCTTCTAATACTCATTACCCATATACCATAAAAATAATATATAAAACAGTAATTATATACACCGATTAGCCGGAACATTATGACCACCTACCTAATAGCTGGTACATCCACCTTTGGCACAGATGACAGCGGCGATGTGTCATGACATGGAAGCAGTGAGACCTTGGTAGGTTGCTGGAGGGAGTTGGCACCAGATTCGCTCATGCAAGTCACCTAATTCATGTAAAATCCAGGAAGGAGGATGTGCTCTGACACCATGTTCAGTCACATCCCAGATGTGTTTGATCGGGTTCAGATCTGGTGAGTTGGAGGGCCAGCACATCAACTGAAACTCGCCACTTTGTTCCTTGACCCTCTCAGTTACGCTTTAAGCCTTGTGACATGACTCATAATTATTATAAAAAATTCAACTGCAATTGAAAAACATTATTGTCATGAAGTAGTGTACATGGTGTGCAACCAGTGTATGATACGTCTTGGCTTTCATGGTGCTTACACGAGCTTCTCTGGACCCATGTAAATGTCCCTCAGATCATGATGGAGCTGCTGCCAGCTTGCATTTGTCCTGTAGTGCAGGTGTCGAGGAGCTGTTCCCCTTGAAGGTGACAGATTCGCACCCTCCCGTCGGCATGATGAAAAGGATTCAGGATTCATCAGACCATGCAATGCTCTGCCACTGCGCCAGCGTCCATTGCCGATGGCCACGGCACATTTCAGTCATAGTTGTTGATGTTGTGGTGTTAATATTGGCACATGCATGGGTTGTCGGCTGTGGAGACCCATTGTTAAGGATGTTTGGTGTACTGTGTGTTCAGGTGTACTTGTACTCTCTCAGCATTAAAGTTAGATCTGCCACAGTTTGCCGCCTTACCTGTTTTACCAGTCTGCCCAGGCTATGACATCTGACATCTGTAATGACGTGAACATGGTTTCACCACATGTTGAAGACACTCACCACAGCACTCTTATAATACCTGACAATTCATACAGTGCCAAGCCTCTGGGCCATCACAGTTAGTCCTCAGTCAAACTCGGATAGATTGCATGCATTCTCCATTCTACACATGGACTGATCATGCTTGTGTCTGACTAGCAGTAATTCCTTGTCAGTTGAAGCTGCTGTCACCAGGACTGGTTTGTATCAATAGTAGATCAGTGACCATAATGTATAATATTTGACTGATTAGTATATGTACAATGATTCATGTACATTGCTACCCACCAAGCAGTTTTACTGAGCACGTGTTTCAATTCTAGCCAATGATTTGGCAGCACTTCAGAGAATAGAAACTACTGTATTTACTTAGGCATTTAATTATTCTGTGACAATAATGTTTTGATTCAGTTGTGCTATTTTTCTCATTTCTTCTTGTGTTCTATTTTACAGACAGCTTCCATGTGGTGTAAATATTCCAGTATCTGGGAGTGCATGTGATGAGGACAAGCTTTTTAGCTTGAGCCAACGCTTCACATACTTCCAGGAAAAAGCAACTCCACCTGCAGCATTCCATCATGTACGGAGACCTGTACGACCTCCTGCTCGTCACAAAAACTCTCGAATGACTGTCCGATTGCGGCCACGGCAAGTTCTTTGTTCGAAATGTCGGTCTATCTGCAATGAGAACTCAGAAAATGTAGATTTATCAGGGGGAAAGCACTCTACGGGTGTTGGCACAGAACGGACTGGAGGAGACCCACCATCGAGGAGTCCACGACCTCTGTTCTCAGAAAACCAAAGGGACAACCAACCCAAGGTAAATAATTCCATTTAAAAATTATTGCAAAATGAAATGTTGTGTAATATAATTTTTACAATTTATGTTGGAAATCTTAAGGCACACAAATTCTCAGCAAATCAGGGAAAGATGTAAACATGTTGGAGGAATTTTCAGGAGGAAATAGTTGGATGCATGAAGACCTAGTATATGTTATGCAGTTAATTGTAAAATACTTGTTATTGAATTCTAGTGTAACATTTTCTTCTATTTTGAACTATATCAAATGTATATATGATTAAAAATAGATCAACAGATATAAAAGACTACAAAAATATTTTTCAGTTATACAACAAATCTGCATGTAATGTAGTTGTGCCCTTTTCTTTTTTAAAGGGGGCAGTTAGTTAATTCAAATTAAAGGTAGCATAGGGATAGTGGTGGAGAAGATGGGTGTCAGTTTTAAAACAACTCTAAATTACAAGAGGGGAACACAGAGCAGAAATGAGAATTTTGCGTGAATAACTCTTGACGATGTTAAAACGTTTGTCCTTTTTCATTTACTGTCTAAAGGTAGTGGTAATTACTATATGGGGCCAAAGAGTAACCATACATATCCAAACTTTTTTCATGTTTTCTACAAACCTGTCATTAATTCACTTCTTGGCACTGGTAGTGTAGACTTCTCTCATCTTATTGATATTTGCAGTTATAGTAAATGATCATGAAGTACATCTGTAGTATCTCAGTCTCTCTGAGTGTTGCTACAAGCAGTCTGTGAGGTGTAATGTTTTTGAGTTAACTTCTTTAACTTCGATGAAGCATCAGTTTAATTGATTTAATGGTAAAAACAGTGTCACCACAAAAAGAGGCTGCTGCTGTTGTTACAGGAAAGAGTTTTGACTTGTGGATATTTATCAGATAAATAAAAAATCTGCTCATTGTGCATGGTAGGAGAACACACCTATAACTATATTAAATTTGCAAGCTTTTTGAGCCAGTAGTGGCTCCTCCTTCTGACAGAAGGGTTGAAGGGGAAGGAAGAAGGGTGAAGGAAAAGGACTGATGAGGTTCAGGAAATGGGGAAAGTTTGTAAAGGTCATCTGGAACCCCAGGTCAGGAGAGACTTCTTATATGAAGGAAAGGCTTTTTATACGTGTATTCTACTCCCGCTGCTTGGTGAGTAGATGTTTTATTGATCTAGTTACATTTTTTTTTTCAAAAATTGATTATTTTGTTGGTAGATATTTATCAGATATTTTCCATCTGAATGTGTTTGTGTAATAATTATTATAGGTTGGAAAAAGATAAAGAAAAAAAAAAGGTTACAACTAGAGTAACTGATTTTCACCTAATTTACGTTTTAAGGGGCACTACAAAACTACTTCATATTTGGGAATGATGATGATGATGTGAACTGCTTGCATAGTAGTCACACGTGCTTGCTGGCTCATGTCTGCACTTAGAAGTATTCTATCTGTCTGAGACGTCAGATGGGGATGGGCAATTTTCAGTTGATTGTAATTTAGTGATAGCCAGTTATTAATTTCACATAATCAATTATCCTAACAATTAATTATTTTAATTTTTCCTTTTTTGTTTTAAAGTCTTTTGACTGGCTTCTGTTCCTTTATTATGGAAACAAGTTCGACTGTCCTCTAGTATTCGTCATCTAATGTCAGAACAAAACTGAGCATTCGTATTGACTGTTATGTTTATTCTTGCCAACATCAGCAATCTAACAGTAGTGACTTATTTGACTGAAGATGACCAGGCAAGCAGTGCAGTAGCTATGCACTTGGCCCTGTTGCAACATAGAATCACATGACTGTTGGCAAAATGTCTGTAGGAGCTCAAGGTAGCATTCTGATCTCTCTTCCGATGTTTTGCAATGGTTTTTGTACTAACTTTAAATCAGGACTGGCCAAATGTTGCACATTGTGCAAAAGTGTGGAAGTGAGGCACAGGTGCACACATTTTGGTCGTCGGGGAAAGCGGAACATTGACATCTGTGACTAGATGTAAATAACATATGCGGGGCGACGGTTCTGCTTCCTTGTTTACACGGTACCGGGAGGACCAAAGTACAACCCATCTTGCATCCGTCTGGTGACTGTAGCCTTGCACAAGACATACTGAGAAATAGCGAGTATTGCAAAAAAGGAAAGAATGAGAGTTCAGCCATTTAAACTCAACTGGGAACTGCAATTCTCCTTAAACAGCAGTAGGTGAAAACGTGCAGTGTGTGCTGTGCTGCCAAATAATAGGCGGCCTGTGGATGTTCACGATTTGGAGAAACTACAACTCATTTTGTAAAGACAAGTGTAGTGCACTGAACAGTGAAGGACAGCAAGGAAAATTAAGTGCGTTTGAGAAAATTGGTGTGGTACATCGACAGCATTTTAATGTAAGTCGTAATAATTGATACCTCTTCAACTCTTCATTTCTTGTGTTCCATTCATTTGTTTTGCTGTACAGTGTACTGTTTTCAATTTTCCAGAATTACAGTCAGAGTACATCCGCACAGTGAACAACTTTCAAAATTGCATTAAGAATTGGGAAACGGTTTTCCGAAGGGAAATATGTAAAAGATTGTCTCGTTGATGCTGCAGAACTTTCGTGTATCACTAACAGGAGGAGGTTTCAAGAAATTGGCCTTTCCAAACAAGTAGTGACACAGATGTATAGGTATTATGGCCAGTGATGTGCACAGGCAGTTAATAAATAAGGTTAACAACTATGTTGCTGTAGATGAAGCAACAGATCTTACAGATGTGGCTCAGGTAGTGATATACAAATGATGTGTAGATAACACTCTATGTGTAACAGAGGATAGTTTGGACTTGGTGCTTTTGAAAGGGACTGCAGCAGGTGTAGACATAATCCGAACTGTCCAGCAAGCAATTGATGTTGTCAGTATGGATTGGAATCGGTTAATCTCAGTGACCACTTGTGGAGCACCTGGCAATGTGAGGCTATCAGAGAGGACCCATAACACTGATGCGTACATAAAAAGCTAGGATGCACAGAAAATACTTTGTATAAAATTCACTGCATTCTATATCAAGAGGTGCTTTGTGCAAAATCAGTAACTTTACGAAACGCCATGCAAATTGTTGTGCATAGTGTAAACTATCTGAAGACACATGGGCTCACACATCACCAGTTTCAACCGTCCTTGGAGGAATTAGGAGAGGCATTTGCGACATACCTTCCTATACTGAAGTACGCTGGCTTAGTTGAGGTAAAATGTTCAAAAGATACTGCAATTTATGTTTGGCTGTACTACATTTCTTATATGATAAGAGTAAGAGTGAATCAGAATTAGAAGACCTTTCCTGGCTAATGGCCCTTGCATTTCTCATCGACATTACGTCTTGTACCGACAGTCCGAACATTAGTTTGCAAGGTGAAAATAATTTTATTTCAGAGATGTTGGGAAAATTAAATTCTTTTGAAAGGAAGTTTGCTCTTTGTGAGACCCAACTATTGTCTGAATACGCTGCACATTTCACTAACCTTTGTGTTTGGCCCATGAAAGTACTAGATTTTAAGAATACATATCAGTAATTTAAAAATAAAGGAGCAAATTTCAAACATGATTTGCAGATGTTAAGAAGTGTGTCTCCTATCATTCGTTGCTTTGCACAGTCGTTTTCAGCATCAGTTGAAGATGCTTTGAATTATCTATAGATGGAACTGATCAACCTGCATTACAATACATAGCTGAAGAACAAGTTCTTTGCAGTACAAAGTATAAAAGAATTCTACAAAAATTTTCCACAGCAAGAGTTCCCACACGTACATCACAAAGCTGCAAGAGTTAAGTCCTTGTTCGGACCTACTTACGTGTGTTAAAGATTTTTCTCTGTAATGCCAATGAGTAAATCAAGGTTTCGATCAAGTATTAGTGACGAAAATCTTAGCAACTTCTTGTGTTTATGTATATGCTGTGCTTTTGTTCGCAACAACATCTTTATCATCTCTCATCATCAATGATAAACAGTTTCACTATTTTTTTCCTGGATTTAAAATTATTATTTATTAACTGTGCCTCATCCTGTTCCTTGTTAAATAGGCAAACATTGTTATCTGAAAAATTTGATATTAAACCGGTTCTTCAAGGGGTATACTCACGTGCCTAAAAATCATCCTTTAGTTATTGAGAGGCACATGCCTTCCCGCAAAGGATATTTCAGTACCTAACATGGGCGTGAAACTAACCCAGGATATTTATGCACCATTTGTTTTAGAGCCATGACGTTTGTTGATAGGATGATGGTATAACATGATACCTTCCCATGATTGCATTATTGTGAGAAGAGCATGCGAGTGCCCTAAATACAGTGCTTCACAGCTAGTGGGTAAAGCAAAGCAGTGAGATCTGTGCTTAGAAGCCTACACTGCATGAGCAGTGGTTGTTCCCTTTTCCTGTTTACATTTGTGGCATGTGTTCTCACTGTGACCAAGAAGGTGCACATGTGCAGCAGCTTTGCATGTGTGCAGAATTTCTGGCTGACCCTGGTTTAAACAAAACTGGTAGTGATAAATTACTGTTAAAGCATTGTACGAATGTAGCTTTACTACGGTTACTTCTCAGTGAAGTTGGTGAGACTGCCAAAGCACGTTCTGTGTTCTGTTAGGTCTTGTTCCCTCTATATAAAGGCAGCAATACATTTGCTGTGTATATTCCTATTTTACCAATTATGAGGTGCATACTACTGACATGCATTATGCACAGTATAAAATGTGCACATTACCTATGAGTAGAGCATCAATTGAAGAAAATATTTGTTACAAATCTGTAAACAGTACTAGAGCTTCACGGCTACACTAAGTGACATAAATAAAGAAGTCTGTAATGTAAACACATGTCTTCTCATTGCATGCAACAAATTCAACTATTTTGTTCGCCCATTAAAGCTAAAGCATGTCTGCTTGTGTCTGTGTATGTACGGATGGATATATGTGTGTGTGCGCGCGAGTGTACACCTGTCCTTTTTTCTCCCTAAGGTAAATCTTTCCGCTCCCGGGATTGGACTGGCTCCTTACCCTCTCCCTTAAAACCCACATCCTTTCATCTTTCCCTCTCCTTCCCTCTTTTCTGATGAAGCAACCGAAAGCTTGAATTTTGTGTGTGTGTGTGTTTGTGTTTGTCTGTGTGTCTATCAACATACCAATGCTTTTGTTTAGCAAGTTACATTATCTTTGTTTTTATATATATATACCGGGTGATCAAAAAGTCAGTAAAAATTTGAAAACTGAATAAATCACGGAATAATTAGATAGTGAGGTACAAATTGACACACATGCTTGGAATGATATGGGGTTTTATTAAAACCAAAAAAATACAAAAGTTCAAAAAAGTCCGACAGATACAGGAAATGCTCAATATGTCCACCATCATTCCTCAACAATAGCTGTAGTCGAGGAATAATGCTGCGAACAGCACTGTAAAGCATTTCCGGAGTTATGGTGAGGCATTGGCATCGGATGTTGTCTTTCAGCATCCCTAGAGATGTCGGTCGATCACGATACACTTAGAACTTCAGGTAAGCCCAAAGCCAGTAATCGCACGGACTGAGGTCTGGGGACCTGGGAGGCCAAGCATGACGGAAGTGGCGGCTGAGCACACGATCATCACCAAACGATGCGCGCAAGAGATCTTTCACGCGTCTACAATATGGGATGGAGCGCCATCCTGCATAAACATCGTACGTTCAAGCAGGTGTTTATCAGCCAGGCTGGGGATGATGTGATTCTGTAACATATCGGTGTACCTCTCACCTGTCACGGTAGCAGCTTTGCCGTCCAGTGCCATTTGTCGGACATTTTGTGACCTTTTTTTCTTTTTTTGTTCTAATAAAACCCCATGTCATTCCAAGCACGTGTGTCAATTTTTACCTCTCTATCAACATTATTCCGTGGTTTATTAAGTTTTCAAATTTATACTGACTTTTTGATATATATGAATATAGACACACACACACACACACACACACACACACACACACACACACACACACACACACACACACACACACACACACATTTATTGCATTAAATCATTAAATGGTACAAAGTTTTGAAGCTCAAACATTTTTCTATCTTCCCACGTAATTGCTATTTTGTTTGATGAATTTTTGTAAACGCTGTAGCAGTTTTTGTGTGCCCATGTCATACTGGTCTGTCAACATGCATTTGAAGAAGCATCAGATCTCATCTTTCACCTCGTTGTTGTCTTCACTGAAGCGTCTTCCAGCCAAGTGTTCTTTCAACTTGGGAAACAAATGGTAGTCACAAGGTTCTAAGTTGCGACTATGGGTGAGTGGGTGGTGATGTCCCATCCAAATTGGTCTTTTGTCAGCATTCTCGGAACCCATCTTGTGCACACCTTCCGAAATTTCAATGCTTTAGTCAAGGTCCTGTGATTGGTGCTTCAAAAATCCTCTGGAACATTGCAGAGCTCATTGAGAGTGATCCGCCAATCTTTGAAACATGATTTGTTCAACCTTTTGCAATTGTCTCTGTGGAAATGGGCAGTCTCTCGGTTATTTCCTCATCGTGAACTTCAGTACAATAGTCTGCAAACTCTCTAAACCACTTGTGGACAATTTTGACATCCATACACGACTCGCCATACACTTCGGTCAATTGTCGATGAGTGTCAATTGGTTTAAAGCCTTCTGCACTCAAAAACTGAAAACTGTGTGAATTTTGCACCTGGCAGTAGTGGCTAACTAGAGATCCATCACAACTGGCTGCCAAGCCAAGACTGAAAGCTCAAACAGATGTGTAGTGGTTTCTGTATAGAGTGGACTGAGCAAGGAGAAAAACAGTGTGGCCAGCAGGCACTCAGACAGATTCCCTGCCACCCCAGTGCTTTGGAGACCTTACTCTTGGGATTACCTTTGTACCTTATTTATAGACAACAAACAGGGAGGCCAAAATGTCCCTTGAGTAATACTGTTTCTGTAAGCAAGTTTCCTAAACACCCTTTATGGAATATTTCTCCCACTTTCTCTCTCAAATTGTGATTTCTTGTGACGAAACTGTATGTCTTTTGGCAATGGATATTAAGAGTTAAATCTAGATCTGAACAGCTGATGAATACTTTTCTGTTGTTCAATTTTTGTTCATAGAGGTACCAGTTGTGGCAGCACGTTAAAAGTGCTTACTACGCTATTGCTTTGGCATAGGTATCTAAACTTGCAAACTATTATTTAATCTGCATGTTGTGTAGGTCCCACCATGGAAGAGAATCTTTGTTGATGAGGAATGGGAAGGCAACAAATCAGAATTAACAATTAAAAACTAAATATGTTTACAGTGGGGGAACAAAGTCATCATTGTTTGTTTTTACTATTTGTGCTGAGTCATGCTAAATTTGTTACAGTTAGCAAGAAAGCCTCCACCTTCTCATTTGTATTGAATAGAGAGTGTTTATCCTTTAGTGTTTTGTAGTTAGTATTTATATGGGCATGTTGATATTTGTCAGAATATTGCTTACATCTGTGGTATTACAGACTTGCTCACAGTCAGCTGTGCTACTTGTCTGCAACTAACAGACAGTTGGAATATTAGACTCTAGATAAACAGATAATTTATAAAAAGAGTGCCGTATTTGGTGGGTTTTCAGTTCCACATTTCAAGAAATTACAAACACTGTAAGTGCATAGGAACTTATGTTTTGAAGGTAACATACTAATGATTCCAAATCTAAAATTTTCTTCTTCGTTCTGCAAGCTGGTCACTGCAAATTATTTAATGTTGTTGTTTCATTCCCAAACTGCTTTTTTGCTATGCTTGCCGATTTTATGGCTGTGTCAGGGATAGCTAAATCTTTTTCAGTGAAGTCCCTAATATATTTAAAACATTTGTTCGTCCCAGGATTCATTTCCAAGTTTGGTTTAGTGACTGAAAACAAAAAAATGTACTTTCCTACTGTACTAGTCCATTAAACAAAATGTAATTTTTGTGACAGTGCCTTTCTGAGTATTAAAATGATTAACAGCTGTTCCACAATTTTAAGAAGTGCTTTTATACTAAACTAATAATACTTCCTTTCACAAAAGGCTCTGTACAACAAAAAAGTGCAGCAAGAGACCACAACTGTTTTACCTATTGTCATGAGCTATAGTTGTAGAGAAGTTGGTGCCAAGGTATTATGTCATCCTCAGTCTAACACATTATCTGTGGTCTGAGAGTTGCTCTTAAGTAGTGTGGCCAAGTTTTGTGTTGTTGTGTCAGTTCAGAAATAAATAACGCAACAAGATTATTTGAACATGAACGTCTCTGTGATGTGTTTTTACCAAATCTTGTTACTCCTGTAGTGAGTTATACCATAGCTGCTGATTAGCACAAAGCATGCAAACTCCTGAGTTGAGTTGTCAGCACTGGGCAGAAATACTCTAAGTAAGCATTACCCCCTCTCACATCCCTTCACCACTCAGCAACAGTGTCACCCTTCATCTGCACACTACACACCTATGAGCCGCTCATAACCCAGCTATAATGTTGTGTCTACTTATGAGCTACAGTATGTGATACGTCAACTTTGTAGTAGCAAAGAATAGAAATATGTAGTGAAAGGTGGTAAAGGTTCACTTTCTGAAGAATTTTGGTTCTTGTTAACACATTCACTACAGTATAGATATTAAATATACTTCAGCTAAAAATTTTAAGAAAACTTTATTTTAGTTACACGAAAAGAAATAAAACTTTGATAGCACTGCTTCAGTTTTTGTGTAACTAACCTTTACATCATAAAAATACTTTTAGGGGAATACTTAATGTTTTAAAATAAATGTGTAATGTAACACAGTTAATTGAATGATCAACTATTAAGAGACAATTAATCAATATGATTAATCAATTCATTTAAGGGCAATTAATTGATTTGTGCTCATAATTGCCCATCCATAATAAATAATAACAGTAACTAATTAAAATTAGTAATAAATTAAAAGCATGTTAAATACTTGATCATCCACTGAAAAGCAGAAGCGGTGAGTTCACTGAAAAGCAGAAGCAAAAGAAAGAAAACGTGCAGGCTCATCATTGTAAATGATTTAATATTAAGTCATTTATGTGGGTACCATTTTTCCATTCTTTATTCTTGATAGTATCTTATTGTTTTTCTCCAGATAAATGTCAAATCATTGTTAGTGTCAACAGCAAATTGAAGACACAGATGTATGGAAACTGATTTGAGAGATGTACACATGCGAGATAATATTAGGATCTACTCCTTTCAGTCACACAATTGTGTGTCTGTATTTAAGATAATGCACTAATAAGTCGTTTCCGTGATAGGGAGCTGTATGACATTTTTCACAGTCTGTGTACTGGCATGTCAGTGGCTTGTACAAAGTTAGTCTTTGTGCAACATTGTTTTAGAATGTAGCATATTTTGAAGCAGATTGCAGGAGCAGGAGAATGTATACACCGTGCCCCAAAATTTGCGCCTGAGCCTTTTGCTCAGTCAAAATGTTGTTCAGTCCATTGTTTGCAGGGGGATCTAAAAAAGTATGTGATGTGGCAATGCTGAACAATTAAGAGCTACTTATTAGGGCAAAGAGAGAAGCAGAATTACTGGATTTTGAGTCTTAGGGGGTATTTCGTTACATTAGCAGTCTGAATGTCCAAGGTTCAATTCCCAGTTGCTCCTCCCATGTCAGTGGCTTGTTAATGTGAAAAATACCAAACTGCTGCAGTTCAGAGTGAACACTAAACTAGCTGGCTAATTAATTTCAAATGTCAAAGGAAAAGAAGGACACAGCCTCTAAAAGGACTGTGCCTGTAAGCTTTATTTTGAGCCCATTTTGGAACATAGAATTTCTTTAACAATGCGTTTGAGGCTACAAGAAGATCCCATCAGGCACTGTAAGCAGATATGACACACGAGGTACTGTTCGTATTCAGTTGCTTCAGTGATCAGAAGCATAAACTACCACCCAAGGTATCCATTTTGATCTTCAAGTGTAATCTAACGCAAATAATTTGTCTTTTTTATTGTAAATAGCTATGCTGCTGTTATAGTAACACTGTAGATGTGTATATTGTTCTTTATCTCTATATGTAAAAGGAAATGTTATAACTGACTCACTCACTGGCTCATCATCACCCAGCCCAAACCCCTAATGATAGGAACTTGAAATTTGGGAAGGGTTTTGAGATTGTACTGTAGGTGTTGTTTAATAACAACTTTTTCAAAAGTTCCCACCTAAAATGGTGAAATAAGGAATGAAAAATTGTTTTATTTTGTTTTTTATTTATTTATTTCTTAATGTGTTGCCATTAAAGCAGTTTTGAAGCTACAAGTGCAAAAACTGGAATTTGGTTTCTTGGTTAGAAATAAAGAAATATGCATTTCAGCATTTTTGGAAATTTAACCACTATGGGGTGAAATAGTGGGTGAACTTTTTTGAAAATAAATCATTTAAAGAAGTACTGAGGCATTTTTAAAGCTGCAACAATGAAAATTGGCATTTGACTTCTCAGTTACAAATAAAAAATGTGTTTGAGGTCTTGGAAATTCAACCCCTAAGAGTGTAAAATAGGGGATGAAATGTTTTATGAAAATACTTCATTATGAAATCATTTTTATAGCTAAATCTATGAAAATTTGGATTTGGCTTCTCAGTTTGAAATAAAAAATTAAATGTTTCAGTGCTCTTGGAAATGCAACCCCTAAAAGGGGTGAAATAGGGCCTGACTCATCATCACCCAGCCCAAATTGCTTGAAATTTGGAAAGGGTGTTGATTGACAACACAGACGTCATTTAGTAATGAATTGTATGAAATTTAGTCCCTAAGGGAGTGAAGTGGCGGATGAAAGGTTTTCTGAAAATATGTCGATGTTCAAGCTATTTTGAAGCTAGAACTACACAAATTGGTATTTACTTTCTCGGTCAGAAATAAAAATGTGCTTCAGCATCTTTGGTAATTCAGCTGCTAGGGGACTAAAATAGAAAGTGAAATTTTATTTTCAAAATAAATTATTTTGAACTAACTAAAGCATTTTTACAGCTACATCCATGAAAACTGGTGTTTGACTTCTTAGAAGTATGTGTTAGAGGATGAATGTTTTTATAAAAATATAGTTATAAGAACTCGAAAGGCAAGACTGACAAAGAGCTCAGACTCCAGCTACCAGGACTGCTTTTGGCTCGTGAGTACATTCGGAAATAACGGCGCTTCCATGGCTGCAATTAACTTGAAAAGTTTGGAAGGTGGTGCAATGTGTGAACAATATATATATATATATATATATATATATATATATATATATATATATATATATATATAAAAAAAAAAAAAAAAAAACAACTGTGCAGACCGCTCTATGTGAGCAAAGCAGTGGCCACTAAGCTAGTATCATATATATTGGAAACAATGTACCATCTGAACCAGCAAAGGGGAATGAAATAATCTTGGATTTAGAAACTTGTGAAATTTTTGTGCATTGGTGATGGAAACTTTCCTGTATAGCATTGTCACTTCTCAGTGTGTTGTGATATGAAACTCCTTGACTGGTTAAAACTGAGTGCCAGATTGAGACTTGAACTCAGGATCTTTACCTTTCATGGTGCAGACTCCACTGCAGAGTGAAAATTTCATTCTGCATACATCCCCCAGACACTTGCTGAGCCATGTCTCAGCAGTATTCTTACTTCCAGGAGTACTAGCCTCATGTTTTGCAGGAGAGCTTCTGTGAAGTTTGGAAACCTGGAGATGTGGTATTGGCGGAAGTAGAGCTGTGAGGACAAGTCATGAGCTGTGCTTCGGTACCTCAGTTAGTAGAGCACTTGACCATGAAAGGCAAAGGTCCCAAGTCTGAGGCTCAGTGTGGCACACAATTTGTCTGCCAGGAAGCTTTAAAAACATTCCTGTTTGGTGTCATGGGATAGATGAGAGCATTTATTGCTCTTAATGGTATCCAGAAATTCCACTCAAACTCCACTTTGTGTGTGGTATTGAACTTCAGCCCGTGATTCCTAATCATCTCAGGTCTACCTCTTCTAGTAAATTGTGGTTATCTTTATGCAAACTTGCTGTTTGTGAATCCATTTTCTCCTGGCATCTAATTAAATCGCAGTTGCAGTAACAGCACCTTATGATTAAATTGTCCTTGGTATTCAACTGATTTGTAATTAATGTCACAGAAACAATTTTTTTACGCACATAGTTACTGTAGTTGCTTTCAGTTTGAACATGTTTTGATGATGTTGTGGCAAACTGCTCACTAAGTTGTTTCTCATTTTATCAGTTAGTTAGCATATCGTTAATACGCCTCCTTTATCTCGTTTTCCATCAATCAATTAATAAGTAGAGATTTGTCAAATTTAAATGATTGTTTATTGTGGTATGATGGCTGGATAAATGAGGTTCCACAGTATTTCATTAGCAAACCTATCATTAATTGCTGTGCTCACTGTTATATTAGCACAATAACATCAGAGAACCTACCTCTACATGGATATATGCACCATTGTGAACTATATTTTAGGACGAATTTATATTTTCAGCTATCAGCTTTGTGAGTGAATTAGAATTTAACTTCCAGCTTAGGTGAAGAAAGTTCTCTGACAGTGTCCAGAAAATGTCATATCAAGTAGTGGTAACTCAATTTATGTACACTGAAATGCAAAAGAAACTGGGAGAGGCATACATATTCAATCACAGAGATATGTAAACAGGCAGATTACAGCACTGTGGCCGGTAATGCCTATGTAAGACGACAAGTGTCTGGCGCAGTTGTTAGATCTGTTACTGCTACTACAATGACAGGTTATCAAGATAAATGAGTTTGAATGTGGTGTTATATTCGGTGCACGAGTGATGAGACACATCCTCTCTGAGGGACCAGTGAAATGGGGATTTTCCCACATGACCATTTCAGATGTGTACATGAATATCAAGAATCCGGCAAAACGTCAAATCTCCATCATCACTGCGGCCGGAAAAAGATGCTGCAAGAACAGGACCAACAACGACTAAAGAGAATCATTTAATGTAACAGAAGTGCAGCCCTTCTGCAAATTACTGCAGATTTCAGTGCTGGGGCATCAGCAAGTGTCAGTATGCGAACCATTCAACGAAACATCATTGATATGGGCTTTTGGAGCTGAAGATTCACTCGTGTACCCTTGATGATTGCATGACGCAAAGCTACACTCTTAGACTTCGTTCCTGTTCTTGCTGGATCATTTTCTGGCCACAGTGATGATGGAGATTTGATGTTTTGCTGGATTCCTGATATTCACATACACTATAACACCACATTCAAACTCACTTAAATCTTGATAACCTGTCAATGTAGCAGCGGTAACCAATCTAACAACTGTGTAAGACACTTGTCTTACAGAGGCGTTGCTGACTGCAGTGCCGTATTCTGCCTGTTTACATATCCCTGAATCTGAATATGCATGCCTATACCAGTTTCTTTTTACGCATTTAAGTGTAGATAAAATCAGTAACTACTACCTGATATAACATTTGCTACACATTGTCAGAGAACTTCCTTCACATATGTTGGACTGTTGATTGGAAACACGTTGCCTGGTCGGACGAGTTTCATTTCAAATTGTATCAAGTAAGATGGATGTGCCCGTGTATGGAGACAAATTCATGAATCCATGGACTGTGCATGTCAACAGGGGACTGTTTAAGCTGGTGGAGGCTCTGTAATGGTGTGGGACATATGCAGTTGGAGTGATATGGGACCCCAGATGCGTCTAGATATAACTCTGAAAGGTGACACTTACATAAGCATCCTGTCTGATCACCTGCATAGATTCGTGGCCGTTGTGCATTCCGATGGATTTTGGAGGTTCCAGCAGGACAATGCGATGCCCCATGCCTCCAGAATTGCTACAGAGTGACTCCAAGAAAAGTCTTCCGATTTTAACCACTTCCACTGGCAACCATCCTCCCCAGACATGAAAATTATTGTGCATTCCGATGGATTTTGGAGGTTCCAGCAGGACAATGCGATGCCCCATGCCTCCAGAATTGCTACAGAGTGACTCCAAGAAAAGTCTTCTGATTTTAACCACTTCCACTGGCAACCATCCTCCCCAGACATGAAAATTATTGAGTGTATTTGGGGTGCCTTGCAACGTCCTGTTCAGAAGAGATTGCCACCCCCTATTACTCTTACAGATGTATGGACAGCCCTTTAGGAATCATGGTGTCAGTTCCCTCCAGCACTACTTCAAACATTAGTCAAGTCCCTGCCACGTCATTTTGCGCCACTTCTGCATGCTTGCGGGGGCCATGCAAGATATTAGGCAACTGTACAAGTTTCTTTGACTCTTTAGTGCATTTCTCATCAAGAAGTTTCAATATTTAAAACGAGAGCCATTTCAGAGAATGAGATACACTTGGACAGTGCCTAGTAAATTAATTACTGGATGTAAGTTGTTGTTGCTGTTGTCACAATAATTAGAAATGGCCTGTGAGTATATAAAATGACAAATAATTGGATATAACTGTTTGTCATTACATTTACATTTAATAATGGATGAAGTGACAGTGTCATATGACAATTAACTCCAAACCTGTGTTGCTAAATTTTCAAGGAGACATTCTGATTTAGATTTTTAAACAGTGGAAGTTCCAGTATGGTACTATTCACGTTGAGGAGGCATTGAGTTTTAGATTGGCACAATGAGAAACACTTCTATATTTATGCTTTTGGACAAAAAAATCTACATCTACATCCATACTCCGCAAACCACCTAACGGTGTGTGGTGGAGGGTACTTTGAGTACCTCTATCAGTTCTCCCTTCTATTCCAGTCTCGTATTGTTCATGGAAAGAAAGATTATCGGGATGCCTCTGTGTGGGCTCTAATCTCTCTAATTTTATCCTCATGGTCTCTTCGTGAGATGTACGTAAGAAGGAGCAATATACTGCTTGACTCCTTGGTGAAGGTATGTTCTCGAAACTTCAATGACAGCTCGTACTAAGCCACTGAGCATCTCTCTTGCAGAGTCTTCCACTGGAGTTTATCTGTCATCTCAGTAATGCTTTCGCGATTACTAAATGATCCTGTAACGAAGCACGCTGCTCTCCGTTGGATCTTCTCTCTCTTTTGTCAACCCTATCTGTTACGGATCCCACACCAGTGAGCAGTATTCAAGCAGTGGGCGAACACGTGTACTGTAACCTACTTCCTTTGTTTTTGGATTGCATTTCCTTAGGATTTTCAATGAATCTCAGTCTGGCATCTGCTTTACTGACAGTTAAGTTTATGTGGTCATTCCCATTTTAAATCACTCCTAATGCCTACTCCCAGATAATTTATGGAATCAACTGCTTCCAGTTGCTGTCCTGCTGTATTGTAGCTAAATGATAAAGGATATTTCTTTCTATGTATTCGCAGCACATTACACTTGTCTATATTGAGATTCATTTGCCGTTCCCTACACCATGTGTCAATACATTGCAGATCCTCCTGCATTTCAGTACAATTTTCCATTGTTACAGCCTCTCAATATACTACAGCATCATCGGCAAAAAGCCTCAGTGAACTTCTGATGTTATCCACAAGGTCAGTTAACAAAAGTGCTGGCAGGTCGATAGACACACAAACAAACACAAACATACACACAAAATTCAAGCTTTCGCAATCAGCGGTTGCTTCTTCAGGAAAGAGGGAAGGAGAGGGAAAGACGAAAGGATGTGGGTTTTAAGGGAGAGGGTAAGGAATCATTCCAATCCCGGGAGCGGAAAGACTTACTTACGGGGAAAAAAGGGCAGGTGTACACTCTCGCGCTCGCGCCCCGCGCTCGCGCGCGCGCGCGCGCCCGCGCGTGCGCGCGTGCGCGCGCGCGCGCGCGCACCCACACACACACACACACACACACACACACACACACACACACATCCATCTGCACATACACAGACACAAGCAGACATATTTAAAGGCAAATAGTTTGGGCAGAGATGTCAGTCGAGGCGGAAGCACAGAGGCAAAGAAGTTGTTGAAAGACAGGTGAAGTTGAGCGGCGGCAACTTGAAATTAGCTGAGGTTGAGCCCTGGCGGATATCGAGAAGAGAGGATATACTGAAGGGCAACTTCCCATCTCTGGAGTTCTGACAGGTTAGTGAGAAGTATCCAGATAACTCGGACGGTGTAACACTGTGCCAAGATGTGCTGGCCGTGCACCAAGGCATGTTTAGCCACAGGGTGATCCTCATTACCGACAAACACTGTCTGCCTGTGTCCATTCGTGCGAATGGACAGTTTGTTGCTGGTCATTCCCACATAGAAAGCTTCACAGTGTAGGCAGGTCAGTTGGTAAATATCATGGGTGCTATCACACGTGGCTCTGCCTTTGATCGTGTACACCTTCCGGGTTACAGGACTGGAGTAGGTGGTGGTGGGAGGGTGCATGGGACAGGTTTTACACCGGGGGCAGTTACAAGGGTTGGAGCCAGAGTGTAGGGAAGGTGGTTTGGGGATTTCATAGGGATGAACTAAGAGGTTACGAAGGTTAGGTGGACGGCGGAAAGACACTCTTACTCTTGGTGGAGTGCGGAGGATTTCGTGAAGGATGGATCTCATTTCAGGGCAGGATTTGAGGAAGTCATATCCCTGCTGGAGAGCCACATTCAGAGTCTGATCCAGTCCCGTAAAGTATCCTGTCACAAATGGAGCACTTTTGTGGTTCTTCTGTGGGAGGTTCTGGGTTTGAGGGAATGAGGAAGTGGCTCTGGTTATTTGCTTCTGTACCAGGTCGGGAGGGTAGTTGCGGGATGCGAAAGCTGTTTTCAGGTTGTTGGTGTAATGGTTCAAGGATTCCGGACTGGAGCAGATTTGTTTGCCTCGAAGACCTAGGCTGTAGGGAAGGGACCGTTTGATGTGGAATGGGTGGCAGCTGTCATAATGGAGGTACTGTTGCTTGTTGGTGGGTTTGTTGTGGACGGACGTGTGAAGCTGGCCATTGGACATACGGAGGTCAACGTCAAGGAAAGTGGCATGGGTTTTAGAGTAGGACCAGGTGAATTTGATGGAACCAAAGGAGTTGAGGTTGGAGAGGAAATTCTGGAGTTGTTCTTCACTGTGAGTCCAGATCATGAAGATGTCATCAATAAGTCTGTACCAAACTTTGGGTTGGCAGGCCTGGGTAACCAAGAAGGCTTCCTCTAAGTGACCCATGAATAGGTTGGCGTACGAGGGGGCCATCCTGGTACCCATGGCTGTTCCCTTTAATTGTTGGTATGTCTGGCCTTCAAAAGTGAAGAAGTTGTGTGTCAGGATGAAGCTGGCTAAGGTAATGAGGAAAGAGGTTTTAGGTAGGGTGGCAGGTGATCGTCGTGAAAGGAAGTGCTCCATCGCAGCGATTGGGTAAGGATTCCAGGCATTCGAGAAAGTGGTTGGTGTCTTTGATGAAGGATGGGAGACTCCATGTAATGAGTTGAAGGTGTTGATCTACGTAGGCAGAGATACGTTCTGTTGGGGCATGGTAACCAGCTACAATGGGGCGACCGGGATGATTGGGTTTGTGAATTTTAGGAAGAAAGTAGAAGGTAGGGGTACGGGGTGTCGGTGGGGTCAGGAGTTTGATGGAGTCAGGTGAAAGGTTTTGTAGGGGGCCTAAGGTTCTGAGGATTCCTTGAAGCTCCGCCTAGACATCAGGAACGGGATTACCTTGGCAAACTTTGTATGTGGTGTTGTCTGAAAGCTGACGCACTCCCTCAGCCACATACTTCCGACGATCAAGTACCACGGTCGTGGAACCCTTATCCGCCGGAAGAATGATGATGGATCGGTCAGCCTTCAGATCATGGATAGCATGGGCTTCAGCAGTGGTGATGTTGGGAGTATGAGTAAGGTTTTTTAAGAAGGATTGAGAGGCAAGGCTGGAAGTGAGAAATTCCTGGAAGGTTTGGAGAGGGTGATTTTGAGGAAGAGGAGGTGGATCCCGCTGTGACGGAGGACGGAACTGTTCCAGGCAGGGTTCAATTCGGATAGTGTCTTGGGGAGTTGGCTCATTAGGAGAAGGATTAGGATCATTTCTCTTCGTGGCAAAGTGATATTTCCAGCAGAGGGTACGAGTGTAGGACAGTAAATCTTTGACAAGGGCTGTTTGGTTGAATCTGTGAGTGGGGCTGAAGGTGAGGCCTTTGGATGGGACAGAGGTTTCGCATTGGGAGAGAGGGTTCGAGGAAAGGTTAACTACTGAATTAGGGATTTGTGGTTCCAGATTGTGTTGATTGGAATTTTGAGGTTTTGGATGGAGTGGAGCTGGAAGTGGGAGATTATGGGAGAGACTGGGTTTGTGTGTAATGAGAGGAGGTTGAGGTTTGCTGGAAAGGTTGTGAAGAGTCAGTGAGTTGCCTTTCCGGAGGTGGGAAACCAGGAGATTGGATAGTTTTCTGAGGTGGAGGGTGGCATGCTGTTCTAATTTGCGGTTGGCCTGTAGGAGGATGCTCTGTCTTTCAACAATTTCTTTGCCTCTGTACTTCTGTCTCGACTGACATCTCTGCCCAAACTCTTTGCCTTTACAAATGTCTGCTTCTGTCTGTGTATCTGCAGATGGATATGTGTGTGTGTGTGTGTGTGTGTGTGTGTGTGTGTGTGTGTGTGTGTGTGTGTGTGCGTGCGTGCGTGCGTGCGTTCGTGCGAGTGTACACCTGCCCTTTTTTCCCCCTAAGGTTAAGTCTTTCCGCTCCCGGGATTGGAATGACTCCTTACCCTCTCCCTTAAAACCCACATCCTTTCGTCTTTCCCTCTCCTTCCCTCTTTCCTGAAGAAGCAACCGCTGATTGCGAAAGCTTGAATTTTGTGTGTATGTTTGCGTGTCTATCGACCTGCCAGCACTTTTGTTTGGTAAGTCACATCATCTTTGTTTCTAGATATATTTTTCCCACGTGAAAGTTTCCCTATAATAGCAATGGTCCTACAACATTCCCCTGCGGCACACCTGAAATCACTCTTACTTCGGAAGACTTCTCTCCATTGAGAATGACATGCTGCGTTCTGTTATCTAGGAACTCTTCAATCCAATCACACAATTGGACTGATAGTCCTTATGCTCTTACTTTGTTCATTAAACGAGTGTGAGGAACTGTATCAAACGCCTTGCAGAAGTCAAGAAACATGGCATCTACCTGGGAACCCATGTCAATGGCCCTCTGAGGCTCATGGACGAATAGTGCGGGCTGGGTTTCACACGATCATCTTTTTCGAAACCCATACTAATTTCTACAGGGATTTCTAGTCTCCAGAAAAGTCATTATACTCGAACATAATACGTGTTCCAAAATTCTACAACTGATCGAAGTTAGAGATATAGGTCTATAGTTCTGCACATCTGTTCGACGTCCCTTCTTGAAAATGAGGATGACCTGTGCCCTTTCCTTTTAAATAAATCCTTTTAAATAAATAAGAATTCTATGGTGTCACGGGCAGTGCTGCAAAGTGGTTCAAGTCATACCTAGCTAACAGGAAACAAATGGTGTCAGTACAAGGGACTAGTGAATTAAGTCATCAGTCATCATCAGAATGGGAAGAACATTAATGATCTCTTCATCAGTTACACTGCCAGAAGCAGAGTTCGCTTTGTTTGCAGATGACACAAGTATTGCAATAAATAGTATGTCGAGTGTAGTTCTAGAAAGATCTGTTAATGATATTTTCATGGATACTAATAAATGGTTTAAAGCCAACTCATTGACATTAAATTTCGAAGAGAGTCGCTACATGCAATACAGAACCTGTAAGAGGTTTCCACCCAGCATATGCATAAAGTATGAAGAAGAGCAGATAGAAGAGGTTGACAGTCTTAAATTCCTGGGATTACAACTTGATAATAAATTCAGTTGGGAGGAGCACACCACAGAACTGCAGAGACGCCTTAACAAATCTGTATTTGCAATTAGAGTGTTAGCAGACATAGGCGACATAAAAGTGAAAAAGCTTGCATACTTTGCCTACTTTCATTCCATAATGTCATATGGTATAATATTTTGGGGTAACTCTTCAAGTCAACCAAAAGTTGTCAGAGTCCAAAAGCGTGTAATATGTATTATTTGTGGAGTAAATTCACGGACGTCCTGTAGAAACCTCTTCAAAGATCTGGGTATACTAACTACTACCTCTCAGTATATTTACTCCTTAATGAAATTTGTCCTAAATAATATATCTCTTTTTCCAACAAACAGCTCAGTTCATACATACAATACCAGGAACAAAAATGATCTGCACAAGGACTTAAAAGCACTTACTTTAGTTCAAAAAGGGGTCCACTACTCAGGAACACTTATATTCAATAATTTGCCAGCAAACATAAAAAATTTAGTTGCAAATAAAGATCAATTTAAAAGGAGCCTGAAAGACTTACTAATGGACAGCTCATTCTACTCCATTGACGAATTTTTTAATAGAAACAAATGATGTATTTTATATATTCATACTAATAGTATTGTTATTTCAGCTAAAAAAGAGTTGACATGTTCCACATCCATGAGGATCTCCTTAGCTTGGATCTATGGAACGAAAAACTAATCTAATCTAATCCCATCTTTTGGAAAGCTGTGCTCTTCTAGAGATCTACCGTACACCGCTGCAAGAAGGGGGCCAAGTTCTTCCACGTACTCTGTGTAAAATCGGTATACCATCAGGTGCAGCGGACTTGCAACTTTTGAGCGATTTTAATTGTTTCACTATCCCTCTGTCGTCTATTTCGATATCTACCATTTTGTCATCTGTGGGACAATGTAGAGAAGGAACTACAGTGCAGTATTCCTCTGTGAAGCAGCTTTGGAAAAAGACGTTTAGTATTTCAGCCTTTAGTCTGTCATCCTCTGTTTCAGTACCATTTTGGTCACAGAGAGTCTGGACATTCTTTTTTAATCCACCTACCGTTTTGACATAAGACCAAAATTTCTTAGGATTTTCTGCCAAGTCAGTACATAGAACTTTACTTTCGAATTCACCTCTCGCATAGCCCTCCTCACACTAAATTTCACTTCGCGTAATTTTTGTTTGTCTGCAAGGCTTTGGCTATGTTTATGTTTGCTGTGAAGTTCCCTTGCTTCTGTAGCAGTTTTCTAACTCGCTTGTGGCTCTTTTCCATCTCTTACGATCTTGCTTGGCACATACTCATCAAATGCATATTGTACGATGGTTTTGAACTTTGACCACTGAGCCGTCAAGTACTCTGAAATGTGCTTTTTATCACTTTTGCTAAACAGAAAAAATTTTCCCACCTTTTTTAATATTTCTATTTATGGCTGAAATCATCGATGCATTAACCGCTTTATGATCACTGATTCCCTGTTCTGTGTTAACTGTTTCAAATAGTTCGGGTCTCTTTGTCACCAGAAGGTCTAATATATTATTGCTACGAGGTGGTTCTCTGTTTAACTGCTCAAGGTAATTTTCAGATAATGCACTTAAAAAAATTTCAGTGGGTTCTTTGTCCCTGCCACCTGTTGTAAACGTTTTGAGTCTCCCACTCTATATCTGGTGAATTAAAATCTCCACCCAGAACTATTACACGGTCGGGAAATCTACTTGAAACATTTTCCAAATTTTCTTTCAGGTGCTCTGCCACAACGGCTGCTGAGCCAGGGGGCCTATAGAGATATGCAATTACCATGTTTGAACCTGCTTTAACCATGACCTTCACCCAAATTATTTCACATTTCGGATCTCCGTGAATTTCCTTCGATACTATTGCACTGTTTATCACCATAAACACGCCTCCCCCTTCACCGTCCAGCCCGTCTGTGCGGTATACATTCCAATCTGAGTTTAGAATTTCATTGTTTACATCAGGTTTCAGCCAGCTTTCCGTCCCTAGTACTATGTGGGCATTGTGACAGTTTATTAATGAGAGCAGTTCTGGGACCTTTCTATAGACGCTCCTGCAGTTTACTATTACCACATTAATATTGTTATTCCATGTTGTGTTTTGTCTACTACTACCACCTTGTCGTGTTTCAGGAGGCGTCTTGTCAGGCCTAGGGAGGGAATTCTCTAACCTAAAAAACCCACATGTGCACTCAACACGTACTCCACTACCCTTGTAGCCATTTCCTGCGTGTAGTGCATGCCTGACCTATTCAGGGGGGCCCTACATTTCTCCAACCGATAGCGGAGGTCGAGAAATTTGCACCTCAGATGTATTCAGAATCGTCTGAGCCTCTCGTTTAAGCCTTCCACTTGGTTCCAAACCAGAGGACCGCGATCGGTTCTGGGAACGATACTACAAATAGTTACCTCAGATTCCACCCTGCGAAAGAGGCTTTGCGCCTTCACCAACTGCCCCAACTGCCTGTATGAACTGAGGATGACCTCTGAAACCAGACGGCAGGAGTCATTGGTGCCGAATGAGCAACAATTTGCAGTTGGGTGCACCCAGTGCTCTCTATCGCTGTCGGTAGGGCATCCTCCACATCACGGATGAGACCCCTCGGCAAGCAGAGAGAGAGTGAATACTGGCCTTCTTTCCTGACCTTTCTGCTATTTCCCTAAGGGGCTCCATCACCCGCTAACTTTGGAGCTCCCAATCACTAATAAACCCCCTCCCCCGTGTGCCATCTCGGACCTTACTGAATGAGCGGCCACATGTCCACTCACAGGCAGAGTGGGTGATGCCACACAGCCAGCCTTCACATTGACCCTCTGCCTCGTGCGATGCAAACATCGCTGAGCCCTCCACTCCCCTTGGGGAGAGGGTGGCCCATCCATTCCCAGTACCCGCGAAGATGTCTCGACAGCAGGGACCGTGGGTGAAGCATGCGATCCGCCACTCTCCCCACTGCTGCTACACTCGGAGGCAACAGCCTGAAGAAGGCTGACCGTGGCCATCAGCCCCTTCAGCTGTTCGTGAACAGTGGCAAGCTGCTCCTGCGTCTGTACACAGCCGTCACACATCCTATACATCCTAAGAAATCAACAATTTACTGTAGAGAGTTAATCAACTTTTAACTAGACTGCCCCCTGAAATTGAATAGGGACACACATACACACAAAACACTACTCTCTCGCACATGGCCACTATCTCTGGTCACTGGGGCTTGGAGACAGTGGCGAGGTGCTAGGGAGTTGTGTTTACTTGAATGTGTGTCAGTTTTCAATTTCAGGGGGAAGATTTTTTTTGTCCAAAAGCACAAATATACCACTGTTTTTCATTGTGTCCATCTACAGCTGAATGCTTCCTCAGTGTGGTGAGTACCAATCTATTCTTTTCATTTTGCTGATATACATTTTCCTTGTTATCCCTGAAATGAGACTCTGTACTCTATTATTATCTAAACTGGAAAGTATTATCACTAATAAAATATTTCAATTTTCGTAATTCTGCTGCTTAAAGAGGGACCATGTTGGACTTTCAGCTATGTTATTGATTGCTGGGGATAGGTCCTTAACCTATGGGACTTAGCGTCAACTACAATAGACAGCTGTTAATGATTGCTTCCTTGGCATTTTCAGTCAGTCCTGAGGCTGAAAATGCACTCCGCCCACTGCACTGGGCACTCTTTACAGTTATTGTGCCCTGCATGTATTAGCAGCCTCAAATGCCAGAAAGTGAGCCTTAAAAGCTGTTAAAGGCAGTGAAAAATCATGTACTACAGGATTGAAGTCTTAAGAGTTTCTCACCACCTCTTCCAGGGATCAGTGTTATGTATATTTTGTACTTTTATGCGTCATTGGATCACTAAATGAAGTGTCCTATCAACAGCACATTCATTAGCAGGATTAGAATTTTTACGTAAAAATTTCAGATGGAAAAATGGAGAGAAAAGGTGCTAAAATAAAGTAAAAAATGAGAAAAAGGTGCTGATTAACTCAGCTATTTCAATAAATCCTCTTTCTTCTGCTCTAGTTTACTGAATTGCAAACAAGTACACCAAATCATCATTTATCAAAAGAAGGAAAAAAACGTGAAGCTGTTGTACATATTTTTGTAGATGCTAATGCTTCTTTCAATGTCCACAGAAATCAGTGGGGCACAAATGTTGTATTCACTCAGAATGGCAACCCTAAAGATGTGGTTCCATCTGAAGATTGAACTCAAGTTTGTCTTTGGCAAAGCCATCTAACTGCTTTCTTATGAAAGTAAAAACATCCCGTATTTTTTTCGCTTCAAGACTTTGTTCTTCTAATTGTTTAATACCTCTATTCAGGTACTTATTATGGACACACAATTGTGAATTTTCTCCAGTAGCAGAAGTTGCTATGCCTTGGGAATTGCACCTGCATCAGCTGGACCTAAAGAAACCGCAAACTCTTCAATATTCTCAGAATTCTCACACAACATAGCAGCACATTCAATCCAAGATTCCCAGTGAGTAATGACTGAGAAATTTGATAGTCAACAACATGGCTCAGAGTTTCAGTAGAATCTTCTTCAGGGCAGAGATGAATTGATTTGCAATGTCTCATTTGTTCCTTATGGATTCACAAGCCCTGTGAAGGGCATGCACAAAGCATTTCACATGCTTCAATTGAGGGAACAAAGGTTTCACATGGTTACCAGCTGAAACCATGTATCAAGCCTGGCCTGCAGCCACCAGTAGAACTTTTTCAAAGTTGATACCGCTAGACCGCAGATTTTGACAGAAGTCTGTGATTGATTGCCTTATTGTGCTAGCATTGGCTTTCTACAGCTCATACATTTTTAACAACATGGACTTATCTTTCTCTCATGCAAAGAGACAAAGTAAACTGTTCAAAACATACAGTGCCATTGAGTCTTTGGTTTCATACAGAATAATTGTCACATTGCAGTAAGACATTTTCTCCTCAATTCTGTCTGTGGTTAACAGGCTCTGTGAAGTTTTTCTGAAAGTATTCTCATCGGGAAATCCGTTGAAGGCTGGGTGGTTCACCTTATTGAGTGAGTGCTTGTGTAAGAAGTGCATACAAATCAATGTTGAATTCCTTCAAAATTTGGCCTTTTGAAAAACGTTCAAGTGCATTCTGTAATAGATATTCCTGTGATATGTTTATTTGAAGAGTCTTATTCTTTTGATGCTTAGAGCTGGAAATGTGTTGTTTGATGCATTCTTGATGAGGTTCTTCATCAAGAAAAATTTCTGAATTGCAAATAGTACGTCGCATAACAGTCCCATCTGTTTCGTATAAATTGCATTTGGATTCCCGAGCCAGGACAAAAACTCGATCACTGAACACCCTTGGCATGGTAAAATATAGTAATACACTTGTTCAGTGACAATCACATTAGTGAACAGTAGGGGATAGAACAAAATACACTCATTTGTGATTTGCATTACAGCAGGTTATTTATAGCATTAAAGTGAGAGAAAGAGGATTTGTCACAAATGCAATTATTTTCCATTTTTGCAGGTGTGCTTTCAGTCCACATTTACTGAAAGAGGTAGGCTTACTATTTGCATATTCAATGCAACCTGAGAAGACGACTTTAACTGAAATGTAAAATATTTAAAAATTGAAACCTCTATACAAATAGAATTAAACCCACAAGTTATTTGTCTTCTAAGTAATAAAATGTGCTGCAGAAGGTAACTGAAAAGCTACAGTAAAAGAAAAAAAGGGAAGGGGGGGGGGGGGATATGGACACACTTGGAGGAAAAAGGAGGCAGAAGTCCCAGAAAAGGAGCATGAAAAAAATGTCTCTTTTTTGCAACCAGAGGCAAAATTTTGCGCACTGTTATGTCTTTCTGAGCAGCTTTAATTTACTGTGAGGAAAAAGGTGTGCAACTAAAAAATTCTAATTCCGTACTTCAAAGATGAATCATTAGTTCTGTTTTCCTAGACTTGAAATGCACCAGTCCTTATGTTAGCCAGACAAAGAAAGAGATAACAAAAAAGTTATAAATGAATAAAAATGTTTAAAATTTTGCTGAGAAAAGAGGAACTGACAAAAGGTATAAGTGCTTTCTTTCAAGAGAGTGGTACCCCTCCATTCCCGCACTTTCCTCTTGTCACCTCTGCCATTCAAAAATTAATCTAACTACAATAGGAGTCAGAGGCTGCAGATCTATGATTTTGTCTCCATGTGATAGTTTTAAAACCCATTAATGTGATCCATTGTAGAAAAAAGTTGACAGAAAATGATTTTTAAGAGTGATTTAATGATAAGGCATCACTGTCTTAGAACATCAAATGTTGGTTTCAATATCTCCACACAAAACAAAGCTATCTATTCTTAATTTACTGTGTGAACAGCCTGCCATTTGTTCCCTGAGCATCTGACATAAGCTTCAATAATGCAGAGAATTTATATTAATCACATCCATATTGCATTGAGGTACAGGTGCCTACTGGATCTGTTTAAATGGTATTGCATAAAGGAATCAGACATACAATTGCCGAAAATAGTTTTGGTAAATATGCAGTTTCCGAACTGCATCATCATATCTCTCATTTTTGTAAACTCCATACATGTGTCAGTGACCACTCTTTGTTTGCGACAGTGAAACATAGTGTATTTCAAAGGGGTTGGGATTCATGTAACCATGCATAGTACAAAATATTACCAGCATCTGTTAAAAGGAAAGAAAGGGGAGATGTCAGCAAGCCAGAAGTCTTTGTGACTATGACGTAATGTTTTCAACTGCAGCCAGCCGGAACAATCAAACAGTAGCATTCTAGCTGCTTCTTGAAATGCAAGTATAGGGCGTACACTTGTATCCCTAAGACCAGAAAACTCAGTCCAAATTTTTTAGAAACTTAACTTTTCTGATTGAAATATTTCATTAACTTACATGTAATGGATAGGTTAAAGTTAGATATAGTGGGAATTAGTGAAGTTCAGTGGCAGGAGGAACAAGTCTTTTGGTCAGTCGAATACAGGATTATAAATACTAAGTCAAATAGGGGTAATGCAGGAGTAGGTTTAATAATGAATAAAAAAATAGGAATGCGGGTAAGCTACTACAAACAGCATAGTGAACGCATTATTGTGGCCAAGATAGACACAAAGCCCACACCTACTACAGTAGTACAAGTTTATATGCCAACTAGCTCTGCAGATGACAAAGAAATTGAAGAAATTATTCAGATAGTGAAGGGGGACGAAAATTTAATAGTCATGGGTGACTGGAATTCGGTAGTAGGAAAAGGAAGAGAAGGAAATGTAGTAGGCGAATATGGATTGGGGCTAAGAAATGAAAGAGGAAGCCGCCTGGTAGAATTTTGCACAGAGCCCAACTTTGAATCATAGCTAACACTTGGTTCAAGAATCATAAAAGAAGGTTGTATACATGGAAGGAACCTGGAGATACTGACAGATCTCAGATAGATTATATAATGGTAAGCAGAGATTTAGGAACCAGGTTTTAAATTGGAAGACATTTCCAGGGGCAGATGTGGACTCTGACCACAATCTATTGGTTATGAACTGTAGATTGAAACTTAAGAAAATGCAAAAAGGTGGGAATTTAAGGTGATGGGACCTGGCTGGATAAACTGACTAAACCAGAGGTTGTACAGAGTTTCAGGGAGAGCGTAAGGGAACAAATGGCAGGAATGGGGGGAAAGAAATACAGTAGAAGAAGAATGGGTAGCTTTGAGGGATGAAGTAGTGAAGGCAGCAGAAGATCAACTAGGTAAAAGGACGAGGGCTAGTAGAAATCCTTGGGTAACAGAAGAAGTATTGAATTTAATTGGTGAAAGGAGAAAATATAAAAATGCATTAAATGAAGCAGGCAAAAAGGAATACAAACGTCTCAAAAATGAGGTCAACAGGAAGTGCAAAATAGCTAAGAAGGGATGGCTAGAGGATAAATGTAAGGATGTAGAGGCTTATCTCACTAGGGGTAAGATAGATACTGCCTACAGGAAAATTAAAGAGACCTTTGGAGAAAAGAGAACCACTTGTATGAACATCAAGAGCTCAGATGGAAACCAAGCTCTAAGCAAAGAAGGGAAAGCAGAAAGGTGGAAGGAGTATATAGAGGGTCTATACAAGGACAATGTACTTGAGGACAATATTATGGAAATGGAAGAGGATGTAGATGAAGATGAAATGGGAGGTATGATATTGCGTGAAGAGTTTGACAGAGAACTGAAAGACCTGAGTTGAAACAAGGCCCTGGGAGTAGACAACATTCCATTAGAACTACTGTCGGCCTTGGGAGAGCCAAAACTCTACCATCTGGTGAGCAAGATGTATGAGACAGGCAAAATACCCTCAGACTTCAAGAAGAATATAATAATTCCAATCCCAAAGAAAGCAGGTGTTGACAGGACGCGAATTCTTTACAGGCAAATGGAAAAACTAGTAGAAGCCGAGCTAGGGGAAGATCAGTTTGGATTCCGTAAAAATATTGGAACATGTGAGGCAATACTGACCCTACGACTTATCTTAGAAGCTAGATTAAGGAAAGGCAAACCTACGTTTCTAGAATTTGTTAGTTTTTGACAATGTTGACTGGAATACTCTTTCAAATTCTGAAGGTGACAGGGGTAATATACAGGAAGAGAAAGGCTATTTACAATTTGTATAGAAACCAAATGGCAGTTATAAGAGTTGAGGTGCATGAAGGGGAAGCAGTTGTTGAGAAGGGAGTGAGACAGGGTTGTAGCCTCTCCCCGATGTTATTCAATCTGTATATTGAGCAAGCAGTAAAGGAAACAAAAGAAAAATTCTGAGTAGGTCTTAAAATCCATGGAGAAGAAATAAAAACTTTGAGGTTCACCGATGACATTTTAATTCTGTCAGAGACCGCAAAGGACTTGGAAGAGCAGTTGAACGGAATGGACATTGTCTTGAAAGGAGGATATAAGACGAAAATCAGCAAAAGCAAAATGAGGATTACGGAATGTAGTCGAATTAAGTCTGGTAATGCTGAGAGTATTAGATAAGGAAGTGAGACACTTAAAGTAGTAAAGGAGTTTTGCTATTTGGGGAGCAAAGTAACTGATGATGGTCGAAGTAGAGAGGATATAAAATGTAGACTGGCAATGGCAAGGAAAACGTTTCTGAAGAAGATAAATTTGTTAACATCGAGTGTAGATTTAAGTGTATGGAAGTGTATGGAAGTGAAACATGGACGGTAAATAGTTTAGACAAGAAGAGAATAGAAGCTTTCGAAATGTGGTGCTACAGAAGAATGCTGAAGATTAGATGGGTAGATCACATAACTAATGAGGAAGTATTGAATAGGATTGGGGAGAAGAAGAGTTTGTTGCACAACTTGACTAGAAGAAGGGATCGGTTGCTAGGACATATTCTGAGGCATCAAGGGATCACCACTTTAGTATTGGAGGGCAACGTGCAGGGTAAAAATCGTAGAGGGAGACCAAGAGATGAATACACTTAACAAATTTAGAAGGATGTAGGTTGCAGTAGGTACTGGGAAATGAAGAAGCTTGCACAGGATAGAGTAGCATGGAGAGATGAATCAAACCAGTCTCAGGACTGAAGACAACAACAACAACAACAACAACAAGTAATTCTAGATACACAGTACCTCGCCACCATGCTCCTTTCCATCCCATCACGTTGATCCTCCATCATCACATTCAGTGGTGCTGATGCGGCAGTAAATGATAGTTAAATTGTGATTTAATACATGTACTATTTTAATAAATCTCCGGTGCCTTATTGTTCCAGTGAGAGAGGGGGATCCCTGTGAAGTGCCGGAATGCCAGTCTGTTATATTTTAGCCAAAATTAACCCCGAGCACGAGATGATGTGTTCACTAGTAGGGTATATGGGCGTTCAGGAGAAACAGCCATTAGTATATAACATATGCAGCTCTCCTACTTTAGTGGCAGCATGAGAAAATAATTTGAAGAACTGAAGAATATAAAGAAGTGAAACAAATAAGTTTTAGAGTAAAGTGCCTCATTCTTTTTTTTTCTCCATTTTTCCAATACATATTGATTTTAGAGGTATCTGTTTAAAAGTAAAACCTTTTGCATCTAATTTGGCTGGCAATGTTTTAACTGCCAAAGTCATGGCCACACAATTGTTTGACTGCAAAAGCCAAGCAACCTGTGGGAAGCAAGGTAAGGTCACACATGGTCCAAAAATTCTGTGTTCTTTGCCAGTTAAGTGTGTGTCATTTCCTGTGATAACAATCCAGTTTTGATCAGCCAGTATTCAGTTTTATTGAGAAAAAGGGAAAGATAAGAAATAAGAGTAACTAAGTAAATTTATTATACGGATGAGAAAAAGTCATTAACACAGGGTGTGTATGCCCTGAGACAACTGGGAAATCTGGAAAAACCTGGAAATTTTTTCATGTGGGAAAAATCCAGGAATTTCTTGGAGCCCAAGTATTTTTCACTTTGTTAGTTTTCAGTTAAACTTGTCTAATTTTGATCGGTTAAACCCGATACTCTGGCAAATAACTTTACTTTAACCTGACACTGCAGAGTAATGTTGCAGCAATAAAACATTAAAAAGAGAATAACACCAAAACTTTAGTTGCAAAGAAAATGCACCATTTACAACAACAACAAAACACAGTACAACACAAGTGTCTGCCAATAGCAAAATGTATTAAATTCTGCACAATAATATGTAACAACAAACTGCTTTCAGTCCCTCATTTTGACATGTGTGACATCACAACTGTGTACTGTTCCAACAGATAACAGGGAAAGTATTGCCAGTGATAGTTTCAGAAGTGTTACTTTCAAAGTAAATTTCCATTTACACAAGATGAATTGTGTTATTTGTGAGAAAGTGTGATGAATTTCCTAAATTATGGAATGTTTGGCTCATTCAAAACTTAACACTTAAGACCAGTCACTTAGAAAAATATTTGGCCCAGAAGACCAGCCATTGATATCAATATTTGAAATTTTACAGGCATGTTTGTGTTTGATGTATTATAAAAAGGTAACACGCTAAAAAGTTTCAAGGTTAGTTTTTCACATTTATTTTAGTTTTTTCATATATTACAAGTTGTGCAATAAAAATGGTAAAAAGTATAATTATCCTTAAAAAAAAAGTGTTAAGTGAGTTCTTGAGCACTTTCATATTTATTTGGCTTTACGATGGAAAAGTCATTGTGCTTGATGGAACATATATTCAGTCACGTAACCCATGAAAGGTTCGATGCACAGTAGTGAAACATATAATCATGCTTATCAGAAAAATCAGCTGCTGCAATTTAAGCAATGCTCTTAGGATCCTGCATAACAACACCCTTGGAGAAAAACAGCAACAAATTGTTGACGATCAGTATTATATGTGAAAGCTTAGCTTTTGTTTTAGCTATACTGTATATATATATAAATTTATACTATTAACTTTTTCTGTTTGTGTGTTCATGATACTTAACAATAACGTTGCTATTGGGCGGCAAGATGATGTGACATGAGCTATGATGGGCTGACAAATGTGCATCACAATCTCGGTTTCAGTAATTTGGAAGCTAGCATGCTGTATTTGGTGGACTTCTTATTTATTCTTTCGCGATATGAAAATATGCAGTGTAAATGTTCCTGTACATCAAAGCTCTTTCCAAAATGTGTTGTTTTTTGCTGGGTTTCGTTTCCTAAGTGCCGGGAAGTGTACAAAACCTTCGCTACTCAAAGGACTGATATGTTTTACAGCTCTGAGGGAAAGTATAGTAAGTATAGTCTCACTTAACACGGAAAAATGTATTTTACCAGGGCAATAGTGTATTTTAATCCAGAAAAAAAGTATTTTCACCCAAGGTAAAGTGTATTTTTAACTGGGAAATCCAGAATTTTTTTTGTAGTCCACATATAGACCCTGTCATAACCCTTCAGTCTGTTGATATTTAACACAAGTTATATGCCTCATTAAATAAGAATCTAGTCCCTAATCTGAGCCCATTAACAAAGACATGCTATAATCACACACATGAATGCCTAGAATTGTGAGTGCGCATGTAGTAACATAATTGATAACAAATCTATTGTTAACTCCAGATCAGCTGCAGTAATAAGTAAGCGTAGCTTCCACAAATTAGCAAATCCATTGGGACTATAGCAGGCTGAAATAAGGCCAACATGCATATGCCTCTAGGAGAGACATTTCAACACGAGTGCCTCTTTGCTGAGAAGTTAAATCTTCTATAGGAAGGTGACCTGAATGGGAAGAAAACTAAAGGTATTGCTTCCATATCCACAAGCTCTTAACTGTAATGGTGCTCGTGCTGTGTAGGGTGAATATATGTTATGTACTCCTCCTGCTAATGAAACGGCAGACAATGAAGCCCTCAACAGTCTTACTACACAGCTCACCCAACAATTTCTCCTGTTTATACATAGAGACACCACTAATTTGGTATGGGATTTGATGTCATCTGTCACCGGAGGTTCTGTGCCTTCTCATTGTAGGACAGAGAATACACTTCATTCCTGCTATTAATTTCTTGACACGTTCTCTTGCTTTCATAGACTCTGTTTAGTGTAAAACCACTGGAATGGATGCTAAACATATCAACAATATGCTATTGCCAGAATGAGATTTTCACTCTGCAGCGGAGTGTGCGCTGATATGAAACTTCCTGGCAGATTAAAACTGTGTGCCCGACCGAGACTCGAACTCGGAACCTTTGCCTTTCGCGGGCAAGTGCTCTACCAACTGAGCTACCGAAGCACGTGCTTCGGTAGCTCAGTTGGTAGAGCACTTGCCCGCGAAAGGCAAAGGTTCCGAGTTCGAGTCTCGGTCGGGCACACAGTTTTAATCTGCCAGGAAGTTTCAATATGCTATTGGTTGTTTTTTGCTTTCGCAACTGTGCCTTGGCTTGGGTAGATGACAGTTGTAATGCCAACACTGTAGCTATGTCGCTTGGAGTTGTGGTGTAAGCTGAAAATTCATCCTGTAAATCATTAATTCCATTGCACATTGTAAGTAACAAGGAGATTTTGCAAATCTAAGTTTATTTTTTTGTGGTAGGTACAGTATTCATAAATTGTATTAATATTACTTTCTTTTCGCATTGGATTATTTTATCATTGTAATGAGGTTCTTGGAAGCATTCATTATAGAAAACATGTTGATTAATTCTTTGTAATAGTTTGTAATTACTGAGTGACACATGACTGTCATTCACTGATGATAAACAGGAAATATTAGTGCTAGATAATACACAATTAATAGCCTATTTTTTGTAGTTCTCACTTGAACGAATTTCCAGTAATTTCAAACTTGAGGCTGCAAATAAATAATTCCATTTGAAATAAAAAACTCTGAATTCTGTAATATTTTTTCTCATATATTTATTGCATTACAGTTTATCAGATATGGGTTAATATGTTGATGATTATGTAGATCGATCCCCATACAATGTTCTGTTAATCCAGTTCTAATGGACTATTTCCATCATCAATCAGATACAAAGCGGAACTGAGAGTTTGCATTACATTAATTACAGAGATCAATTACATGGCTTTCGATATACAGGGTGGTCATCTGAAGTTTCGGATGAGATTATCTCGAAAACTATACATTGGGTAAAAATAGTAGGTAAGACAAGTTTGTAAGCTCAAAGGGGGAGATTAAGGGGAGCCAGAGTGATGAAAATGACAAAATTAACATTTTTTTTGTTTTTTTATTATGAAATTATTTGGAGTGTTCTGAATAAAACAAATAAAGTTTTACCCTTCTAAGTGAATTGTAAGTTATCACTGCAAAGGTGCCGTGCCATGTAAACGGTTGTAGCGACTTGGTGTGTCACCTCTGATGGCGCCACTCGCTAGCTGCAAGCAGGATATCTTTGCGGAATTAGATAGTGTTTTGTGTTCCAACATTGTATGGCTTTATCTCTGTGACAAGTGACTGTTCATATTGGTAAACACGATAAACATAAACACTATACCGTGTGTGTTGACTTGTGGAATTTGCTTTGTGTTGTTTAGCTGTTCAATTTTGTGTATTTGACGAATTTTGCTCTTACCTGTTTTATGTATTTGGTTTGTGGATATCAATATGCTCCGTTTCAGCAATCGAGTGTTTTAGAAAAGGCACAATGAGTGTAAGAAGAAATCTTTTGTTGTTTCGAAGGGAGATGCTGCTCAGACTGCTTCACCCACTACTCCAAATGAATTGGATAGAACTTCTTCAAACAAGAAACTTTGTGACAGCAAAGAAAAATTTGAAAACTGTGAAAGTGACAGTAATGATGTGAATGAAATAATTAACATTTTCTTGCTCTCTAATATTTTGAAACATAGCGTATTATGCCAAGTTTGTGAAAAGGGGACTGGAATTGAAAATAACTTCACACATTGGTTTGGCATATAAAATGTTACTGAAGTGTAACAAATGTGCAGTAGAAGTTTCGTTTTCTAATTCTAACAGTATTCCTCGTAGTGGAAATAGTGGAAAGAAGGTGTATGATACAAATGTTAAGCTAGTGTATGGCTTGCGTTGCATTGGCAAGGGCAATGCTGCAGGGATAATGTTATGTGGAATTACGAACTCGCCAAAACCACCAACGAAGTTTGGATTTTATAATGAATTGGTGGAATCTTCTGCTGAAGATATTGCTCAAGCAACAATGAAGAAAGCAGTTGAAGGAGCTGTGACAGATACTGGGAATCGCAGAGATTTAAATGTTGCTTTAGATGGATCATGGCAATGTAGAGGGCATAAATCTCTAAATGAAGTTGTGACAGCTACCAGTGGAGACAGTTGCAAAGTAATTGATGTAGCCATTCTCTCAAAACATTGTAGATGTAAAGGCAATACCAAGGACAAACATAGTGAAAGTAGTGAAGCAAATTTTCACGGCATGAGTGGAGCGATGGTAATAGAGGGTGTGAAAGCAATTTTTTTTCCAGATCACAGGAGTGATGTAATGTGTGATACACTAAATATCGGAGATTGTGATTCTAAGAGATATAAAGCTGTAGAGAAACTCACACCTTATGGCAATGAAATTCACATTAAAAAACAGGAGTGCATTGGGCATGTGGAGAAGCGCATGGGGCTCGCTTGTGCAAACTAAAGCAGACATTAGGATCCCAGAAAATTAGTGATGGTAAGACCCTTGGAGGAAGAGGAAGATTGACAGATGAAGCAATTGATCGATTGCAGAGGTATTATGGGTGTGCAATTAGGCAAAATACAAGAAACGTTGAGCATATGAGTAGAGCAGTCTGGGCATTATTTTTTCATACTGTAGCAACAAATGAGCACCCACAACATGCACTGTGCACCTCAGGTGATGACTCATGGCGTAAGTACGAATCTGGAAAGGAATATGCCCATAAAAACAGTGTGCCAAATGCTGTAATTGATGTAATTAAGCCCATATACAGAGATTTATCACAGCCAAGTTTATTGGAGAAGTGTTTTCATGGAAAAACACAAAATCCAAATGAAAGTGTAAATAATTTAATTTGAATTAAGATTCCCAAAAGAGTGTTTGTACAGATAAAAACATTGCATTTTGGTGTGTATGATGCAGTGGCAACATACAATGAAGGAAACAGTATCAAATGTGATGTGCCGAAACGTTTAGGTTTCCAACCAGGACACAACACCATTTCCACAATGCGCCCAATAGATGAAGAAAGATTAAGAGGTACAGGAAGAAGAGACAAAAGCGTACAAAATGCAGCAAAAGGGAAGAAAAGACCAGTGAAAAGGAAACTAACACTGGAAAAAGAAGAGGATGCTGATAATCCATCAAATGGGGCAGGAATGTATTAAAAACCTTTGGGAGCCATTTCCCGTAACTTTAAAATTTTCATCTTTGAGGCACATTTTCTCAAAAACTGCTAACAATATATCAATGAATTTTGTACACAATATTGTTTACTTCTTTTCCTTTATATTTATAACAAATTGTAAAAAAATATTGTGTAATTCAAGAGTTATAGAAGAAAAAGTGCAAAATTTTAGAGAAAAAAAAAGAACCTGTTTAAAAAAATTGTAAAACAAAAACCAATAAATATATCTTAACATGTCATTATAACTTTGTAGAGAAATATTCACTGAACATGTAGTCCAAATTTCAGAGCAATATGTTTAATGGTTTTAGAAAAAATGTTCCTTCTATTTGCTAAAATTAACATGGAGGAGATGGATTGTTTCGGCTCCCCTTAAATGATACCATGACCCCCAGCCTCCACCCCCTTGGCTGGGGCAGGGGCAAGCTTGCTTTTTTATTTATTTATTTTGGGAGGAGGCTGAATGGTATTAAAATCTCGTTACGGAAATCTTCACACTTGCATTACTCACACGACTGTGGCACTACCGTGGCCAAACTGTGAACTATGGCGCAGTATAAATGTTGGGACAGTGCGATCAGACGTCAGTTCACTTTCAGATTGTGAACTGTAAACATCAACTGACAAAAGTAAATTATTCTATAGCAAAACATGGCTCACTATCCTCCTACAGCGATTGTTGATATGATCTTAATTTTAGGTGAACGCCATAACAATTTTGCTGCAGCTGCGCAGTTGTATGCAGATCGTTTCCCAAACAGACAACATTCAAGCGAAAACATTATTTGAAATTGCACTCGACAAGCTCGAAATGGATACCTCATCATCGCGAATACAGTGAAAATGACACTCACCCTTTCCGTTCTTGCCTGTGTTCAACTGGACCCCGAAATTAGTAGTCGTGTGATTCAGAGACAAACTGGAATACCGCAATCAACTGTTTTGAGGATTTTGAAGGTACATAAATATTATGTGTATCATATCACACTGACACAGGCATTAACTCTGAAAGGTGTGCAAATACGCGTGCATTTCTGCCAGTGGGCCTTGAAAATGATAACAGGTGACAATGATTTTTTTTAGATACGTTGTGTTCACCAATGAATCCACATTCAAAAACAATGGCGAATTAAATCGTCATGATTGTCATTATTGGTCCCCTGTCAATCCACACTGGCACAGACCCGTTGACGATCAACACAAATGGTTGTTAATGGTCTTGTGTGGAATTTTAAACGGTTACTTGATAGGACCGTATTTTTTTGACTGAAATGTTACTGGGGAATCTTATTTACAACTTCTCTGTGATGATTTGTTGGAGCTGATGGAAGATGTTGACTTAGAAACTAGGCAATAAATGTAGTTCCAACAGGATGGAACAGCTCCCCATTATGCTAAAAATGTGCAGAACATTTTAAATTGGGCTTTAGTGGATCACATTACAACCACCAATGCATCCATTCAGAATTCTTCAGACTGTCTATGAAGCGTGCCTGTTTCCCTAGTGGATTGAGCATTGCCACTTCACAATCAGGAACACACACACACACACACACACACACACACACACACACACACACACACACACACAGAGAGAGAGAGAGAGAGAGAGAGAGAGAGAGAGAGAGAGAGAGAGAGAGAGCAGTAACCTCACAATCTTTCATGTAGTCATGACAATATATAACTAAATTGAGAGATATTCATGATAGAGACAATTAAGAGGATTTATGAGTGACATTGGAGGTCCCAGTTACTTGTATAATTAGTGGCCATTATCAGATTAACTGAAGAGGGACAGCCCAGATAACTGAAGTGTTTATTTCAGAAGGCAAGTGTCATTCTTTCGTCACCAGAGAACCATCTATCAGAGAGGCAATTGATGCTTCAGTTCCAAAAGTGAGGAACTTTACAGCTGCTCATTCTAAATGTTGGAAGTTGTATCCAGTATTTGCTGTGTTTCAAGAGACACAACCAGGTTAAGATACAATCCTTGAGGCAGTGTTGTTCCACTTCACAGAGCTAGCTAAAGATCTCTTCATCCTTTTCAACCTAATTTGATATGGTACAGATACCCCTTCTGAAACTAGAGGAGGACAATGCATGCTTATACCTCTGTTGTCCTCAATCACTGTAGATGAAAGAACTTGAAAGAAATGGGCTACCACTATCTTCTTAGGGTTGCTGTATTCAAGCACCTTGTTAGTGACTTCTAGTGTGGGTTTTATGGAGGTATCACTCCGCAATAGATGCTCTGATCATTCCAAAGCTAGCTACAAAGAAAATTCCCTGCTCAAACATCACCTAATAGATATGTATTTTGATCTTAGATAGGTCTATCACACCAGTTTGTGCATAATATTCTTCTCTCCAAGTACCCCATCAGTGGTACTCTGAGTGCATGTCTACATATGTATATGGTCCTCTGTTGGATCACTACTTCAGATACGAAGTTGCTTTGTCAATCATGTTTGAACAGGAGAATATTGTTCCTCAGGGGAGAAGCCTAAGCATCTCTGCTACCACCTTCTACACAGTAATGCTCACAATTTGGTGGTCAGTTCACACTCTCTGTTGATTGGCCTGCTGTGTTCTATTTTGCTTCCCAGTTGTAAGACATTTCCAGAGTAGACTCTGACCACAATTTATTGATTACAAATTGTATATTAAAACGGAAGAAACTGCAAAAAAAGTAAGGAATTTAAGGTAATGGAACCTGGATAAACTCAAAGAATCAGAGATAGTAGAGAGTTTCAGAGGGAGCATTAGGGAATGATTGACAAGAAAAGGTAAAAGGAATATAGTGGAAGAAGAATAGGTAGCTTTGAGAGGCGAAATAGTGAAGGCACCAGAGGATCAAGTAAGTCAAAAGATGAGGGCTAATGGGAATCCTTGGGTAACACTAAGAGATTTGGAATTTAATCGATGAAAGGAGAAAATATAAAAACGTAGTAAATGAAGCAGGTAGAAGGAAATACAAATGTCTTAAAAAAATGAGATTGACAGGAAATGCAAAATGGCTAAGCAGGAATGGCTTAGAGGACAAATGTAAGGCTGTAGAAGCATGTATCACTAGTGGTAAGATAGATACCGCCTACAGGGAAATTAAAGAGATGTTTGAAGAAAAGAGAACCATCTGTATGAATCTCAAGAGCTCAGATGGAAAACCAGTCCTAAGCAAAGAAGGGAAAGCAGAAAGGTGGAAGGAGTATATGTACAGGTGTCCACAGCCAGAGACTGTGGTCATGTATGTGGGTGCGTGTCCGTTGTCAAATTACAATGAAGGCCTGTTTGGTTAAAATCTTACGTGTTTGACAGTCTTTTTGATGTGCCTATCTGCGAGTCAGCATCTTCACAGTATGGTGAGTAGCAGTTTTACCTTTATCATAATATTGTCAGTTCCATCCTGGAATGTCCATAGTTTGACTAAAAGATTTTATTATGCAGGTTCTTAATGGGGTCAGAATTTGAACCTTTTTGTGGATACTCACAAGTCACCGTTCACCTTCAAAAATATTAAAAATGTCTTTGGAAGGCTCACAGATCTGAAAAATCATTGACATTTTCTGACTGTGAGTAACTTAGATTGTCTATAGATGACGATATCGGACAAATCTTACACTTTGATTCAGTAGTGATAGTGATGAGTTGCCAGTAACCTTCTGGTGTTAGCTCCTCATTGTGCAACAAGCATTTTTCCTCTTGCCTCTACTGACTTCTCTGGTTTATATGTGATTGTTTGCTCATATTTGCTAATAAAATATACTAACTGTTTACAAGTTGTAAAGCCATTGCCATTATTCACGAAGTATGACATTTTGGAAATTCCTGTGGGTTCAACAGTTCAGGTCTTATTCAGAAAGGAACTGTCTTGACGGATGCTAAAATTATACATTGTTAGAAAATGGATGCAACATATTACATTTTTAAATTAAAAATCCCACACATTTTATGCCAGCACCAAGGTAATACACCAATCTACATAGACATATCTAAGGGGAGTAAAACCTTGGATAGTCTGCTCTTCACCATGTTTCATACTTCATAATATGATAACCAATTGAATAAATCATCTTTGACACTTAGATAAATGTGATCTTTAGAATGAATGGGAGCTATAGTATAATTACAGTTCCTTGGCATTTTATTCTGAGTGCACTATGAGCCATGCAATTCCTACATCCTTCAGATAAGGGATTTGACAACACCCTGGACTTAAGTCTTTGCCAACATTGTCTAGAGAGAGAGAGAGAGAGAGAGAGAGAGAGAGAGAGAGAGAGAGAGAGAGAGAGAGAGAGAGTAGGAATTTGGAGCAGTGAGCCATTAGAGATAGCAGGCAAAATGGGCAGTATCCCTCCTGACACATGATACAAATGTATAATTATGAAGATAAGTGACCAGATGCAGTTCCGTCAGTGAAGCCAAATAACCAGCTGCAGCTGTGGTGAAGTTTTACACAGATGGGATGCTTTTAATTCACCTTCAGATTGAACAGTGTTCCATGACATAAAAATTCCTATGCCTGCAGATCTCTATGCCATGTTTTGGAAAGGAGCATGGAGTTTGCTTAAGAGAGTGGTCAATAATTACACTGGGGACATGCCGTATTTTTGGGGACCACATAAAGTGCTGCTAAATTTAGGTTTATTGTCACATCTTCAACATAAAGTTTCTCACCTTGAACATAAAGTTTTAGAGTTGGTTATGAAACTTGCTTTAAAAAACCACCCTGACTGTATACGGAGGTCTTTACAATTATGATTTTACAGTCTTTGTGCAGCTTCTATTTTCTAGCACTTCTGGTGTTGTATTTATTTTGCTGTTTTGTATTTTGATTACTGCGAAGTTAATTTGGATGCTAATGACCAATGTTTTAATTCAAGTAGTGTTTAAAAATATCTTGTGTGTGGGTTTTGTCAAGTGGTGGTTGTGTACATGAGGCATGAATGATACAATTACTCTTTGTTCTGACATTTTATTTCTTGTTCCTAAACTTGTTAGTCTTTGGTTCTTGATATATGTATTTAGTTTAACCCTGCCAGCCAGCCATCTTATTTTGATTTAAGAAGTTAGGAGGACATTAACTACAACTCAGTACACTGTTCATGAATACATCATCATTGAAGAATAATGAAGAAGTAATAGCATTACTCAAAAGATCATGAGTACAGAATTTCCTAATGATGTGGAATGTGTCAGTTTAACAGAAGATTTCTTTACACAATATCTAAAAATTCTGCCACTGATTGGGAGTTGTCATTCTGAAATTCTTTTACTTTTATTTTTAAATGTTGATCGGCTATCTGTCAGACTTTAAAAGCTATTTGGCAAATAACCAAAGTTTTTTGTGGCAACATAATTCACCCCTTTCTGTGCCAAAGATTTAACCCAGACTAGTGAACATCATCCTTTCTTCTAGTGTTGTTACTATACACTTCGCTATTATTTTTGAATTGAGATGTGTTGTTAATAACAAATACTCATAAGTGAGTGCATGTATTGCAAAGCTACTGTGAATATTCCTGATTCCTTAAATAAATGTCTGCAAGGTGATCTTGCGTGTAATCCAGCTATTATTCTGATTGCATGCTTTTGTGCAATAAATGATTTTTTCTCTTCATGATGAAATACCCCAAAATATGAAGCCACATGAAAGCAGTGAATGAAAATGACATAGTAGGCTAATTTAATGATATGTTTAGCACCAAAATTTGCAATAACCCTTAAGGCATATATAGCTGAACCTAACTATTTCAGAAGATCATCAATTTGTTTGTTTTGGTTCAATATCTTGTCAATGCTCACACCCAAAAATTTTGAATATTCTTCCTTGACTTCTGTTCAAAGTCCATATGTATCAATGGTGTTATGCCATTTAGTTTACAGAACTGTATATACTGCATTTTCTCAAAATTTAGTGATAGTCCATTTGCAGAGAACCACTTAATAATTTTCTGAAAGACTTAATTTACAGTTTCCTCAGCTGATTCTTGTTTGTTGGGTGTGATTACTATACTTGTATCGTTATCAAAAAGTAATAGCTTTCTATTTTCATGAATATAGAGTGGCAAGTCATTAATGTATATTAAGAACAGTAAGGAACCCAAAACTGAACCCTGTGGGACACTGTTCTTGATACCTCTTCAGTTAAAGGGCTTTTGCAGACTGTCTGTACCATTATTTCAGCCTTCTCCATTCTTCCAGTAAAAATATGAACTAAACTACTTGTGCACTGTCCCACTCATACCACAATACTTAGCTTATCTAAAAGAATTCCATGATTCACACAGTCAAAAGCCTTTGAGAGATCACAAAATATCCCAATGGATGATGTTGAATAATTCAATGCATTTAATATTCAATCAGTGAAAGCATATATAGCATTTTCTGTTGAAAAGCCTTTCTGAAAACCAAATTGACATTTTTTTTAGTACTTCATTTTTACAAATATGTGATGCTACTCCTGAATACATCACTTTTTCAAGAAATTTGGATATAAGTGTCAGAACTGATATTGGGTGGTAGTTGTTAACATCAGACCTAACCCCTTTTTTATGCAATGGTTTAACAATAGCATATTTCAGTCTATGTGGAAAAATGCTACGACATATGTGGGTGAGAATTGAGAATCCTACATATCAGTTGGGAACAAGTTTTTAGTACTCTGTTGGAAATTTCATCAATCTCATGTGAACATTTACTTTAGAGTGAATTTATTTTTTCCTACAGGGTGTATACTCTCCGGGACAACAGGAAAATTCGAGAAAAACTGGGGAATTTTTTATATGGGAGAAAACCCGTGAATTTATTAGAATTCTGGAAAATTTTCATTGTTTGAGTCCTGAGTTAAATTTTGTAATTTTGACTGGTAAGAACTGATAGCCCAACAAAGAATTTTACTGTATCCCACTACTGCACAATAATACTGCAGCAATAAAAGGTAAATGACAGAATAAAACCAAAATAAAATATAAGTTTCAATGGACCATTTATAACAACACACAGTGTACACACAAGCACCTGCCTAAAGCAAAGTGTTCCAAAGGCTGTAGGATGAAGACAATATAATGTTTCATAATAGCAAACAACTTCCGATGAGTGTGATGTCATAACTGTTTAAATTAAGTTCGTTTTGAGCAGTTGCCAGCTGGCTCCTGCGCACATGCACAGTTGAGTTGCATGTGAACAGAACCTTCCGCTTCTGGCTATTTGAAGTGTGGCTGTAGCAGTAGCAAGAAGCAGTCACACCATCCAGAAAAAAATTTTTGCCGCGTTTAAGCTGCCGGATGGGAGCACGCGCAGAGAAGTCTGGGTTGTAGTGGGGAAGGGGATAGTGACCCGTGTTTACGTTTGATGATTTTGCTGCTTTCTCTTCGTTTACAGTACACACATCAAATGGAAGCAAAACGGATTTCTGTGGCCGGCAGCTATCAAGTGACCCCCCTGCGGGTTCGGGGTTTGAATAGGCCCACGGTATTTGTGCCTGTCGTAAGAGGCGACTAAAAGGAGTCTCAAACGTTTCGACCTTATGTGATGTTCCCCTGTCGGGTTTGACCTCCATATCTCAAAATTTTTCCGAACAGCGAGCCGATTGGGGAAGGGCGCTTTACTTGATGTATTGTGTCCATCTCGCGATGAGAACTTTCGCCAGCTTATTCGTCGTTGCATTTCAATCCTGCCTGTTCTCCATCTGTTGGGCATGGATACATTCCACCATGCAATGTGCAGTGCCAATTTCTGCACTGACGGCAACCATGGACTACATGTCACCTAAAATCCAGCACGGTAGCCAGTTCGTTGTGGCAGGGCCGCCATGTACCCTGTTGGTTGTAGCCCCCTGACAACACAGGGATCTCTCTACTGATGCCTGCGCCGTTAACTCCCCACGTATGCCAAGGACATCGGGGACATTTGTTTCCCCTTCCCAGCCGGAGAAGTGTAAGACTTCTTCGGCTCCTCTCACCAGGAAGGGATCCCTTGGGGACTTCCCTTCGCAAGTTCCAACCAGTTTAAAAGTGGACATCCACAAGTGGCTGAAACAACCACCAGTCGCTGGTCATAGGGCCTCACGGTTGTTGTCCGTCTCAGAGACTGACCCAGTTAGGCCCTCCCAGCCTGAACCACCGAAGGCACAGCGAGAGAAACTGAAAAAGAAAAAGGTTCCCAAGAATCCCAACATTGCGGTGGCACCCGCCCCACCGCTTTCTCCAAGCTCAGCGTCTGAGGACGAGGTCAAGATTCTGGCGTCTGCTGAAGACCTGGATCTCGCCGGTCCCTCAGACGCCATGGCTGTCACTCGCACGGGTACTGAATCGGTAGCAGCGAGTGAACAAGCAGCGTAAACTGCCTTCCCAGTCCCTTCACGCCTTTCTCCAGTGGAACTGCAGGGGTTTCTTCTATCATCTAGCTGAGCTGCGACAACTTATCAGCCTTCACCCTTTCTTCTGCATTGCTCTTCAGGAAACTTGGTTTCCAGCGATGCAAACCCCCGCCCTCCGTGGCTATCAGGTTTATTATAAGAACCGGGCAGCTTATGAAAGGGTGTGTGGTAGCGTCTGAATCTATGTCCTTCACTCTCTTCACAGCGAGTCTGTAACTCTACAAGCACCTTTAGAGGCTATCACTGTTCGGGTGTGGATGCCACAGGCTGTTACTGTCTGCAGTCTGTATCTTCCACAGGATGGTGACGTCCCACAGCATGTCCTGGCTGCACTGATAGCCCAATTGCCACCACCTTTCTTGTTACCGAGCGACTTCAATGCCCATAACCCGCTGTGGGGTGGGTCAGTGGCAACAGGTCAAGGCGCCACCGTTGAGAATGTATTGGCACAGCTCGACCTCTTCCTTTTAAACAATGGTGCCTTCACACATTTCAGTGTGGCGCATGGCTTGTACTCTGCCATCGACCTTTCGATCTGCAGCCCTAGCCTCTTACCGTCTGGCCAATGGAGTGTGCATGATGACCTGTGTGGCAGTGACCACTTCCACAACGTCATTCTTCTCGGCACCCTTGCAGATGGACTATGGATAAGGCCGACTGGGACTTGTGCTCCTCCATTGCCACTATTGAGCCTCTTTCTAATAACGCCATTGATGCGGTGGTTCACTCAGTCACCACCGGCATCATTACTGCCGCAGAATCTGCCATTCCCCGTTCTTTTGGGTGCCCACGGTGGCTGATTGTGCCTTAGTGGTCGCCTGAGTTTGCTGAGGCGATTAAAGATCGCCGGCGGGTGCTCCAGTGTCACAAACGACATAGCTCCCTATAACACCTCATCACCTTCAAACGGCTGCGTGCGTGGGCCCGCCGCCTTATCCACCAACGCAAGCAGAAGTGCTGGGAATGGTATATCTCTACCATTGGCCTCCATGTCTCTCCATCACAGGTCTGGGCCAAGATTAGACGCCTCTAGCTATCGGACCCCTGTCTGCGTCCCTGCACTCTCACTGAATGGAGCAGTTTGTACTGACTCCGACGTAATTGCAAACCGCTTGGCAGAGCATTTTGCTCTGAGTTTCGCTTCTACGAATTACCCACTGGCCTTCTGCTCTATTAAAGAGCAGAAGGAACGTCGGAGCCTTTCATTTTACACCGACCATCCTGAATCCTACAATGTTCCATTCAGTGAGTGGGAATTTCACAGTGCCCTAGCCGCTTGCCCTGATACAGCTCCCGGGCCAGATCGCATCCACTGTCAGATGCTGAAAAACCTCTCAGTGGACTGCCAGCGATGCCTCCTCGACCTTTACAACCGTATTTGGGTCGAGGGGGAGTTTCCGTCGCAATGGCGGGAAAGTATTGTTATCCCCATTTTGAAACCTGGCAAGAATCCATTGGAGGTGGACAGATACCGCCCCAGTAGCCTCACCAACGTTCTGTGCAAGTTGCTCGAACGCTTGGGGTGCCGGCGGTTGAATTTTGGTACTCAAGTCTCGGGTCCTTCTAGTTCCGTCTCAGGGTGGGTTCCGTAAAGGCTGCTCTGCCACTGACAATGTGGTGAGCCTGGAGTCAGCCATCCGTACAGACTTTGCCCGCCGTCAGCACCTCGTCGCTGTATTTTTCGACATGCGGAAGGCGTACGGTACATGTCGCCATCACGTCCTCTCTACACTTCATGGTTGGGATCTTCGGGGTTCACTGCCGATTTTCATCCGAAATTTTCTCTCACATCGAACCCTCCGCGTGCAAGTCGCGGCCTCCCATAGCTCCTCCCTAGTTCAGGAGAACGGGGTGCCACAGGGATCTGTTTTAAGTGTCTGCCTATTTTTAATTGCAATTAACGGGCTCGCTGCGGCGGTGGGAACGTCTGTCTCAGCATCCTTGTATGCTGACGATTTCTGCCTCTTCTATAGCTCCATTGGCATTGGAGCTGCTGAACGTCAGCTGCAGGGCGCTATCCACAAGGCGCAGTCTCAGGCTGTCGCGCATTTCTTCCAGTTTTCAGCTGCCAAGACCTGCGTTATGCACTTCTGCCGGCAACAAACAGTTCACCCTGAGCCGCAGCTTTATCTTGCCAGCGAACTTCTTGCTGTGTTGGAGACACATTGCTTTTTGGGTGTGGTTTTTGATGCCCGGTTGACTTGGCTCCCACATATTCGGTAGCTTAAACAGATGTGTTGGCGGCATCTTAATGCTCTGCGATGCTTGAGCCACACCAGGTGGGGCGCCGACCGCTCTACCCTCTTATGGCTCTAGCAGGCATTAAGCCAGTCTCGTCTGGATTATAGGAGCCTGGCTTATGGTTCTGCCTCCCCATCTGCGTTGCGGGTGCTGGACCCAATTCTTCACAGCGGGATCCGCTTTGCCACTGATGCTTTCCGGACCAGCCCTGTGGACAGCATACTTGTGGAGGCAGGTGTCGCTCCACTGCGGTTACGGCACCAGCATTTACTGGCCGCTTATGCTGTGCATGTTTGTACCTTGCCCGGGCATCCTAATTATCGTCTCCTGTTCCCGCAGTCAGTCGTCCATCTCCCAGAATGTTGGCCCCGGTCGAGCTGTACGATCGCCGTCCGCGTCAGAGAGCTTCTCTCCGGGCATGGGGTTTTCCCTCTTCCCCTCCTTTCCGGGCTCCTCTGTGTGCACCCCCGTGGTGTGTGCCTTGCCCTTGCCTTCGGCTCGTATTGGCACAGGGCCCGAAGGTCCCTCCATAGGCCTTCCGCCATCATTTTTATTCCATCCTAGCCACGTATCCCTCCATGCTCTTGCCCGTTTCGGCCGCTCTGTGGTCTTTGTGTGGACCCCAGGCCATGTTGGGATACCTGGCAATGAACACGTACACCGCCTGGCGAAAGAGGCTACCAGTAAACCATCTCTGGACATTGGCCTCCCAGAGACTGATTTGCGAGCTGTCATATGCTCCAAAGTTTTCGCTCTTTGGGACGCTGAAGGGCGCGATCTGACCACGCCCAATAAACTCCGTGCTATCAAGGAGACGATGACTGTGTGGCGCTCCTCCTTGCGAGTCTCTCGCAAGGAGTCTGTCGTCCTCTGCTGCCTGCGCATTGAGCATCAACGGATGATGCACAGCCACTTATTGCGCCGTGAGGGCCCCCCCCCCCACTATGTTGCTGTGGGTCGGCATTGACAGTAGTCCACATTTTGTTGGCCTGTCTACTTTTAAATGTGCTCATGCAGATGTTTGCACTGCCTGATACGCTCCCTGCCCTTTTAACTGATGAAAATGTTATGGCAGGCTTAGTTTTGTATTTTTTTCAGGCAGGGGGCTTTTATCACTCAACCTAAGTGTTTGTCCTTTTGTATTGATTCTGGCCTTTGGACAACAATTTTAGTCTGAGTTTTTAGTGTCTTTTTTCTTTCTGTGGTTGGCTTTTCCTTTTTTTGTCTCTATGGTCGGCCAACCACTGTCACACTCTGTGTGATTTTAATTCGTTTTGTTTGTTCTTTGTCTGAGTCTATCTTGTCCTGTGTCGTCCGTTGTCTCCATTATTCGTTTTTACTCTGTGTGGGTGTTTTTAAGCTTTGGAACAAGGGACCGATGACCGTAGCAGTCTAATCCCTTTAATCCCATAAACCAACGAACCAACCAGCTATCAAGTGAATTAAAATACATTCACTTAATTATATGAGGCTGAAATTGTTATTAGTTTCAGTTTTCTTATTTTATTTCGACATTTCTGGCAGTCAAGCATTAATCGCCTTGCACAACAGCGAAGTTATTTTTGTCGGTTTGCTAAATAAATTTCACACTTTTGGCTAGTTTCAACTGTTCACTGAATTTTAAAGTGCACATTTTCATCTTCTGGTACGTATTGCATTATGCCTTAATACAGAACCAAATATGAGACAATACAGTACTCCAAGAAAATTTGGATTCTGAAAAAGTGCACTGAAAAGCCTCATATCAGTTAGAAGCTTACTTCATTGTAAATCTGGACATACAAATGTGTCCATTAAGAATTATGCATTTTAGTATGGTTTACGAAGTTCCTATGGAGTATCCTCTGATGTCCTGTTTCTTTTATGACGTCGTATAAAAACTCTTAATGCCATATGTGTATGAACATTCGGTTTCCTACATCATTGTAGCTGCCTACGCGCCTGCTGAAATGAACACATGTGGAAGAGGTCTCGGGAAAATATTGCGAATGGTTCTTTGAAAAGCGTTATTTTCAAAGGAAATTTCCTTTTACACGAGACAAATTTAGTTAGTGTGAGAATGTGCAATGAATTTCTTAAATCACAGAGCGTTTGCCTCTCATTTAAAACTTAACACTTTGAGTACCAACCAATTGGAATAGTTTTGAGCCCAGAAGACCAGTCATTAATGTCATTGTTAAAAATTTTACGGGCTCATTTGTGTGCTGTATCCTTAAGTGTAACATACGCTAAAAAAGACCAGTATTATATGTGAAAGCTTAGATCAGTATTACTCATAAAAGCTGAGCTTTTCACGTAGCTACACAATGTATGTTAATTTAAACTATTAACTTTTCCTATTCGTGTGTTCACACTGCTTAACAGTGATAATGTTATTGGCTGCCTACATGTGGTCTCCTATGCTCTGAATATCTGCTGTCGTTGGCTGGCTAGATCATGTGGCATGAGCTATGATTGGCTTACAAAAGCGCATAGGAACCTCTATTTCAACGCTTCGGAAATTAACATGCTGTGTTCGGTAGAATTCGAGTTTATACTTTCGTTATACGAAAATAAGCAGCATAGCGTAATATGAAAATATGCTGCGCACATATTGGTGCACATCAGAAATCTTTCCAAAACGCGTTTTTTCCCCCCTTTGCCGAGTTTCATTTTCTAAAGTGCCAGGAATGTTTTACGCCGACTTATAAAACCTTTACCATTCAAGGGATTGATGTTTTTACTGCTCCAAGGGAAACTACACTGTTGCTTATCGTGGAAAAAGTGTATTTTCACCTTGGAAGAAGTGGATTTTCACGTGGGGGAAAAAGTGCGTTTTTAACCTGGAGATCAGGGAAAAATTTTTTTCTTGTCTGTGTATACACCCTGCCCTAGTATCAGTTGCAGAGGTGGGTCGAAATTCAGTTTTACTAAATTACATAGGTATTCCCTCTTCCACATACATTTTCTAATGAATAGCTGGATCCTATTTTCTCTATAGCATTTATAAATGATTACTAAAAACCTTTTCTATTTCTTACTTTTTGAAAACAAACTTTTCATTGAGTTTGATAGAAATACGGTTTTCCTCTGCTCTTGGTTGACCTGTTTCTCTTTTAATAATATTCCAAATTATTTTAATTTTTTTATATGAGGTGCTAATGTCAGGCATAATACACATACTTCTGGACATTTTACGAGGTTGGTACCAAAAGTAAGTTTCCCATATTTTTTACAAATAGAAAACATTGTTTATTGTTATTAATTTATACATTGTTGAAAAACTTGTACTTTTGTCTATTTTTCAACATAGTCTTCATTTTTTTTATTCACTTTTAAAGGCAGTGCACCAGCTTTTGTATTCCTAAGTTGAAGAGGTCTCCTGTCAAACTGTTGAGGAAGCGTGCGACTTCTGCTCGGACTTCATCTTCGCTTTTGAAGTGTTTGCCACCTTATCTTGGGGGGAGAGGTGATAATTGCTGGGGGCTTAAGTCCGTTCTGTACGGGGGATGGGGCATAACAGTCCACCCAAGTTTCTTCAAAATCTCCTGTGTTAGACAAGCGATGTAGGGTCAAGTGTTGTCGTGAAGAAGCACTACTCCCTCCTTCAGTCGTCCTCTCTGGCGATTCTGGATTGCTCACCAGAGTTTGCTCAATGTTTCACAATATCTGTCCGAGTTTATTATCGTCCCAGGTTGCATGAAATCAATGAGGAGTATCCCCTCCCGATCCCAAAACACTGTCGCCATAACTTTTCGTGTCAACTGCGTTCGTCTGAATTTCTTTGGTGGTGAACCGGAGCGATGCCTCTGACGAGATTGTTGTTTTCTTTCAGGGGTGTAATGAAACACCCATGTTTCATCTCCTGTGACAATAGTCTAACAACTTCTCCTTGTTGTCTCCCCCCTCATTGTTGAAGAAACTTGCAGGCAGTCAAGTCCTTGTCCATCAGTCAGCATCCAGGGAACCCCGCGAGCACACACCTTGCAATAACCCAATGTATCTGTAAAGTTCTTTCAATTGTGCTGTGGGAACTTCAAGAATGTGTTTAACAAGTGGCTCTCCAATCTTTGAGCAGCTCGCAGTTGATCTTCTGGACAATCGCTTCTGAAACCAGCAGTCTTCCACTCCGTTCTTCATCGTGAACTTCTATGCGATCCTCAGCAAATGCGCTGTGCCATTTATGGATGTGTTGAATGGACATGCATCTCTTCACCATAACTCAGTCAGTTGCTGACGAATCTCCAAGGGCGGTAACTTCCTTTTGTGGAGAAAGAGGATTACTGCTCGAACCTCGCACTTGTTGGGAGCAGTGATCTCTGACAGCTGTGAAGCCAACACTGAGCGGCATAGCGAATCGTGGATGGGTGGGCTCAAGAGTGGGGGAACCACTGCACATAGTACTGTCATCAGACTTAGCCTAGCACCTTCCCTCGCGGTTGTAGCTCATTGGGAACCTTACTTTTGGTACAACCGTCATAATAGTTTGTATAATGTTTGACTGTTTCTGGATCGTTCAAGCTATAAGATACATTTTCCTTCTGTGCTTACAAGATATTATTATCCCTTTAGTAAGCCATGGATTTTTAAATGGTTGATTATAATTATATTTCACTGTTTAAGAACTGTCTTCAAATATACTCACAGAGGCATAATGAAATACGTTACTTACTTACTCACTGGTCATAGTGGACTCGAGAGTCCATTACCGCAGCAACGTATTTTCGCCATCTGTCCCTGTCTTGTGCTATTTCCTTCCATTCACCTTCAATACCTAGGCTCCTCTAATCAGCCTTCACATTGTCCTCCCATTTACGCCTCGGTCTCCCCACAGGATGTTTTCCCTCTAGGTGCCCTACCAGTACTCTGCGCACTGCCCTGCCCTCATCCATTTAAGCTACGTGACCTGCCCATTGCAGCCTATGCGATTTAATAACACTGATTATGTCGGGGCTTGAATAGAGTTCGTGAACCTCTTCGTTATGCAGTTTTCGCCACTCTCCGCTAATGTCATCCCTTTTTGCTCCAAATATTTTCCTCAAAATTTTGTTTTCAAATACTCGAAACAGCTTTTCATTTTGCACAGTGAGAGACCAAGTCTCACACCCATACAGCATAACTGGTAGAATAATAGTTTTGTATATTCTAATCTTTAAATTCCTAGACAATATCCGTGATGAAAGTAATCTATTCAGTGAGAAGTAAGACGCATTTCCCGCCCGTGATCTCTTCTTCAGTTAGGATTCAATCTCATTTCTCGAAGTGATGTCCACGCCTAGATACTTAAATGTGATCACTTTTTCAAACGGTAGAGTACGCCGTGGGGAAATTGGAGTCATCTTCACCAGCCTTTATTAATGCACTCGCATTTGCTGTTACAGATTCTTTCCTGTCGCTAATGACGCTTAGATCATCTGCATACCCTAATATCTTAATATTTCCATTTAACTCCACACCCTCTGAATAATCTGCTGCCATTCGTACAATATATTCTAGGACTAAATTAAAAAGTAGCGGAGACAGGGCATCATGAAATAGGTTAAATTTTAAATTAACGTCAGGTTCCCTGTACACCTCATCCCAGTGTATCTGTTGCGAGCTTCTCTAAAATTTAGTTAAATTGCTAATTGAGTGCATCATTTTGGAGGATTGTTCTGCATTACTGTATGGAGCTATGTCATATACTGTAACTAGCTGTGCATCATGATTAGACAGACCATTCTTAACAGGAAAAAATCTTATTTGATTAAATTTATCTTGATCCATCCAAGTAGGAAAATCGATAACTAATGTCAAATTGAAAGAACTAAGTAAAACTTCAGGGTCAGTCTTTCTATTGGACTCTTCCAGAAAATCTACATTAAAATCCCCACAAACAATATGAGGCCATTAACGTGGTGTTATGGAAGCTGGAAATGAAAAGAGTGGTTCCAGTTCACTCTCATACTTCTTGGAAGTATTTGTTTGACTCAGACATTCTCTTTAGCTACAGTAAGAATAATGTGTAAGTCTTCATTGCCAAATACATCCAGATGAGAATATGTTCAAACAGACCTATTTCTCTTCTGTCTGCAATGCATTTGTCGTACTGATATTTGTTCCTTTTCCATATACTGGTGTTGAAAAATCTTTTATTAATAAATATGTAGTTCCCCGTTATAGACGTGCCATTCTTGTATTATATTTATAAATGGCAATTTTGCTCAATGGGGAGAAACTAAAACAAAACAATCGCTGAGAGGATAAGGAGGAGTGGAAATGCACGGTGTCTGTGTTACAGGGTATTTACTAATTCATCGTGCTCATACAGTACAGTACAGTACAGTACAGTACAGTACAGTGCATTGCTCGACATGCTGTGATGTGACCACCCTCAGACGAGGTGCTCAAAGTGATCCCCATGGCCCTCTAAGTGTGCGCAAACATGGTGTAGCAGTAACTAAAAGACATGTTCAAATGTGCAATACTGTAAAAACGGTGTCACAGGCAGCACAAATGCGTTGTTTCTGTACCTGCATAACCAGGACAGATGACTTCTTACAGATGTCCCGAGAGGTAGAAACCTAAACGCTCAAGGTCCTATGACTAGGCGGACCTTGTGACTGGACTACCTTATGTGATCTGTTGGTCAGGTTAGATGTTGAGATCCTCCGCATGAAAATGCAGAAGTGAGCTGTAGCTCCATTATGTGGCAACCACATTAACCTTCATACTGTCAGTGCAACCCTTCCAACAGGAAACACAGGGTCACCAGCAGGAAGTGCAGGTCGCCTCACCTGTGAAGCATTGTGGAATGATGACTGGTCCCACAAGGCAGTTACAAATAACCCACACCCAGACTGAATTGCTACTGATGGTTCACTGCCACCACTGTAGGGATTCTCCGTAGCTCACAGATGGAAGGTTCATATACATCTATACCCCGCAAACCACTGTGAAGCGCATGTCAGAGCATCTTCCCACTGTACCAGTTGTTAGGGTTTCCTCCCATTCCTTTAACATATGGAGCATGGAAAGAATGACGGATTAAATGCCTCTGTGCGTACTGTAATTATTCTAATCTTACCATCACGATCCCTTTGTGAATGATACATAGGGGGTTGTAGTGTATTCCAAGAGTCATCATTTAACTCTGTTTCTTGAAACTTGGAAGTAGACTTTCTTGGGATAGTTTGTCTGTCTTCAAGAGTCTGCGAGTTTAGTTTCTTCAGCATCTCTATGACTCACTCCCATGGGTCAAACAAACCTGTGACCATTTGTGCTGCTCTTCTCGGGATACGTTAGATATCCACTGTGAGTCCTATTTGGTACAACTTCCCCCCACTTGAGAAATATTCTAGAATGGGTCACCCAAGTGATTTGTAAGCAATCTCCTTTGTAGATTGACTGCATTTCCTCAGCATTCTACCAATATACTAAAGTATACCACCTGCTTCACCCACGACTGAGTTTACGTAGTCATTCCATTTCATATCCCTACAAAGTGTTACATCCAGATATTTGCAAGAGTTGGCCGATTCCTGCTGTGACTCATTCATATTATAGTCATAGGATACGATGTTTATTCATTTTGTTAAGTGCACTGTTTTACATTTCTGAACATTTAAAGCAAGTTGCTAGTCTTCGCACGACTTTGAAATCTTATCAAGATCTGACTGAATATTTATGCAGCTTCTTTCAGATAGCACTTCATTATAGATAACAGCATCATCCACAAAAAGTCGGAGATTATTTGTCCAAGAGTTTAGTGAAACATAACGTGAACGGCAAGGGTCTCGACACACTTCCCTGGGCCACACATGAAGTTCTTATGAGGACTCTCCGTCCAAGGTAATCTGCTGCATCATCTTTACCAAAAAGGCCCTTAATTCTGTCACAAATTGCTTTCGATAACCGATATGATCGTACATTGGACAGTGAATGTAGGAGTAGTACCGAGTTGAATGCTTTTCGGAAATCTGCATTTCCGAAGTTTTCAATATGTCGTGTGAAAATTTTGAGTTGGGTTGTGCATGTTTGATGTTTTCGGAATATGTGCTCTTTGGCATGGAAATACACAATTTTGTTTGAGCTCAGAACATGTTTTGAGATTCTACAACTAATAGATATCAAGGATAACTTAGTCTACACTGGCAGACAGCCTGCCTAGTGCTGATACTGGGGTTATATTCTACAGTGCTCATGCTCAACATGAGTTCCTCAAAGGCTTATCTGCGTACTGGGAACATCTGCCTTTCGTGGTTACCCATTCCTTTCACCGTTACCCATTCCTGTAAATGCGCCTGCCTCACACAGGTGATGAAATGCTATTGTATACAGTTTATGGTGCAGTTATTATCAACAGGGGTACTTTTCCTGGTACAGTCGTGCTGCTGCCTCCTCATTACCATTTGCCTTTTCCTATGTTAAGAGGGGACGAAATGCGTCCAAGACAGTTGGGTAATAATTCTACTATTCAATATGGCGGACACAGAAACCATTTCACTGTCGAAAATATTGAAACCTATGTTAAGACTGTGTAGGCCTGTTCCTGGTTGGTGCACTCGTGTCCACAACATAATGAGCTGCCAAAAACAATAAAGTTGACTCCCACTAGTACCAGTTTGGAGCACGCAGTTGTGTTGGGCAACATTACTGCCCTCTTGAGAGTAGAGCTACAAACACAGTACATGCAAAACTTTCTCACTTGCTAGGTGTGTTCTCATGTGCCATTTCAACCATTAAAACCTACATTGTCAAATATCTTTTATCACCACTCTTAATTGGTAAGCATTTCTGGTCATATGTCCATACAACCTCTTTTGCTTCTTATTATGCCAAGGACTGTTGCCTGCAGTTCATTGCCTTCTAGCAAAATCATCCTGAATAAGCATCATTAATGCTTACATCCAACTGAATATTTCCACAGAGTGTAATGATTTGGTTATTGACCTCTGGAAATCCTTTCATAAGATTAATCTTTCAGTAGCTGGGGTTGCTGTTCAAAGACCATACATTTTTTGACCGTTACTTAACAGATAATGTGTTTGAGTTTCTTTGCAGCCATTGTCTGATGGCATTTAATAATTTTTTATGGAATATTACATTTGTGCTCCCTACTTTGACACTAAATTATAAGTTGCCTCATTATGAAGCCTTAGAAAAAACTTTAATATTCGTTGTTACATACTATAATGCTCCATTGCCTGAGTTTTGTTTAAGTAGGGCCTACTTTTATGTTTGTTTTTGACCTTACCGTTGGTGAGGAGGCTTGGGCGCCTCAGCGACACAGGTAGGCATACCGTAGGTACAACCACTATGGAAGGGTATCTGTTGAGAGGATAGACAAAATATGTGGTTCCTGAAAAGAGACAGCAGGCTTTTCAGTAGTTACAGGGGCGACAGTCTGGATGGTTGATTGATTTGGCCTTGTAACATTAACCAAAACAGCCTTGCTGTGCTGGTACTGTGAACAACTGAAACAAGGGAAACTACAGCCGTAATTTTTCCCAAGAGCATGCAGCTTTACTTTATGGTTATATGATGTTCGCGTCTTTTAGGGTAAAATATTTCTGAGGTAAAATAGTCCCCCCATTTGTATCTCTGGATGTCATTATCAGGAGAAAGAAAACTGGCATTCTATGGGTCGGGACGTGGAATGTCAGATCCCTTAATTGGGCAGGTAGTTACGAAAATGTAAAAAGGGAAATGAGTAGGTTAAAGTTAGATATAGTGAGAATTAGTCAAGTTCAGTGGTGGGAGGAACAAGACATCTGGTCAGGTGAATTCAGGATTATAAACACAAAACTAAATAGGGATATAATGCAGGAGAATGTTCAATATCGAATAAGAAAATAGGAATGCGGGTAAGCTAGTATGAACAGTATAGTGGACACATTATTATAGCCCAGATAGACATGAAGCCCGAGCTTACCACAGTAGTTACAAGCTCCACAGATGATGAAGAGATTGAAGAAATGCATGATGTGATAAAAGAAAGTATTCAGATAGAAAAAGGAAATGAAAATTTAATAGTCAGTGGGGTACTGGAATTTGATAGTAGGAAAAGGAAGAGAAGGAAAAGTAGTAGGTGAATATGGCCTGGGGGGGTAAGGAATGAAAGAGGAAGCTGCCTGGTAGAATTTTGCAGTGTGCATAACCTAACCATAGCTAACATTTAGTGTAAGAATCAGGAAAGAAGGTTGTATACGTAGAAGAGGCCTGGAGACACTGAAAAGTTCCAGATGGATTACATAATGGTAAGACAGCGATTTAGGAACCAGGTTTTAAGTTTTAAGATATTTCCAGGGGCAGATGGGCAAATGTGGACTCTGACTACAATTTATTGATTATGAACTGTAAATTAAAACTGAAGAAATGGCAAAGAATTAGGAATTAAGAGGAGATGACCTGGATAAACTGACTAAACCAGAGGTTGTACTAACACGAATTATGTACAAATGAATGGAAAAAAACTGGTAGAAGCTGACCTGGGGGAAGATAGTTTGATTTTCGTAGAAATGCTGTAACAGGCGAGGCGATACTGATACTACAACTTACCTTAGAAGATGGATTAAGGAAAGGCAAACCTACATTTCTAGAATTTGTAGACTTGGAGAAAGTTTTTGACAATGTTGACGGAAACACTCTCTTTCAAGTTCTGAAGGTGGTATTAGTCAAATACAGGGAGCGAAAGGCTGTTTACAATTTGTACAGAAACCAGGTGGCAGTTATAATAGTCGAGGGGCACGAAAGGGAAGCAGTGGTTGGGATGGGAGTGAGACAGGGTTGTAGCCTATCCCCACTGTTATTGTATCTGTATATTGAGCAAGCAGTAAAGGAAATGAGAGAAAAATTTTGAGTAGGAATTAAAATCCATGGGGAAGAAGTAAAAACTTTGAAGTTTGCCAATGCAATTGTAATTCTGTCAGAGACAGCAAATGACTTGGAAGAGCAGTTGAATGGAATGGACAGCATCTTGAAGAGAGGAAATAAGATGGACATCAACATAATGGAATATAATTGAATTAAATCAGGTAGTTGTGAGGGATCTAGATTAGGAAATGTGACACGTAAAGTAGTAGATGTGTTTTGGTGTTGGGGCATCAAAATAACTGATGATGGTTGAAGTAGAGAAGATACAACATGTAGACTGGCAATGGCAACGAAAGCGTTTCTGAAGAAGGGAAGTTTGTTAAGATCGAGTATAGATTTAAGTGGCAGGAAGTCTTTTCTGGAAGTATTTGTATGGAGTGTAGCCACATATGGAAGTGAAACACGGGTGATAACTAATTTAGACAAGAAGAGAATAGAAGCTTTCGAAATCTGCTACAGAAGAATGCCGAAGATTAGCTGGATAGATCACATAGCTAATAAGGAGGTACTTGAACAGAACTGGTGAGAAGAGGAATTTGTTGCACAACTTGACTAGAAGAAGGAATTGGTTGGTAGGACACATTATGAGACATCAAGGTATCACCAATTTAGTCCTGGAGGAAAGCTTGGATGGTAAAAATTGTACAGGGAGACCAGGAGATGAATACACTAAGCAGATTTAGGAGGATGTAGGTTGCAGTAGTTACTCGGAGTTGAAGAAGAGTGAAAAGGATAGAGTAGCATGGAGAGCTGTATTAAACCAGTCTCTAGACTGAAGACCACAGCAGCAGCAGCAGCAACAACAACAACAACAACACATTTGACCAAATAATTTTTCCACTGTTCAAATAGTAACAACAGTTTATCTGTATATTTGCATTATTTTTTGTTGTATTTGGCCACTATATTCCTTGTACTGTTTGATACTGCAGTGGTGAAATAATATTTGTTTGCAAACTGTGGTACGTTATACCATAAAATAAAATTCAGGGGGGGTTCTGTATTCTGTCACAGTATAGCAGTCAAAATATTCTTGAAAGCACAAGCGTCATTGAATGTTTGATGCTGCTGTGATCGGTGATCAGTGATCAGTAGGGAAGTTAGTATTATTGTAGAGGGACTATGGCTCAAGTTTAAAAGAATAATTGGCCGTGTACTAGACAGATACATACCCAGTAGAATAGTTCATAATGAGAGGGTCGCTACATGTATACAGTAACAGTAAAGAAACAGAGACCGCCGCATAATGGGTGTAAAATGAAACATAGTACCCTCGATAGAGGGTCAAGAGAGCAAAGCGTGAAGTCTTCAGTGATAACTGTAGCAAAGTATGATTAAGGGGACGTGTATGTGAATAACTGTCAAAAAACCAATTTTTTAATTTTGCCTTAAGAAATTCTCAGTAGTTTTCTGAACAAGTAGTAGTTTACTTCCAGGAAAATGGACCACAGAAAGTACCATAATTAGAGGAATTTAAAAGTGGCTGCACGCACCACGACGTCCCCATGGCACACAGTCAGCTCTGTTAAATATAAAGTTTTGCTGTTACTTGGTTCATTTGTATGACTTTTTAGTCCTTAAGTTGGCTAAATTGCAAAAGCATTACAGTGGCTTATCTTTTGTTTATGCAAAGATTTAAGTCATTGTTTACTGCTGTTTTGGTGCAAATATTTTGTTTGCAGTGCAGTAACTGCGTGCGTGAGTTTCTTATTCCACTTGAGAGCACTGGGAAGAATTAAGGAGTTCGGTGTTAAACAACATAAATTTTATCGAAGTCAGTTCACCGTATGGATTAACTCTGCTGATACCAAAATACAATGTGATACAACACATGAATCATCTTCAATTACTCCATGTGCTTTGAAGCTCAAACTGAAATATTTGGACATTGGGCTTGACAGTATTAATGTTGACAATATAGAGACGCCAGCTGTTGTTTCAGGTTGTATTATTGTAGAATTCTCTGCTCTATCTGAACCCATAAATGAAGCAATGCAGTGTAAGGAATGTGGTAATAGTGGTGCGAAGGTAGATGAGGAAATATGTGCTAGAAGAGGTTATGCATCAAAAGTCAGAATTTTTGTAAGTTTTGAGATATAAGCGAATGTGGCTATATATAGGTGTATAGGCAAAGTGTACAGAAGTGCACAAATTTTCTGTGCTCATATGGACTTACCTCCTGCTATAAGATTTGATAGGTACAATAAAATTATTCAACAGACTTTCGAAGAAACAGTAAATGATAGTACAAAAAATGCTGTTAAGGGAACTGTAGACATGAATGACAACAATGCACGTATGTCTGCAGTCCTGGATGCATTCTGGTAACAAAGAGACCATAGTTTCCTAAATGGTGTAGTGACAGCTATCTCTTTGTACTATGGTAAAATCATTGGTGTGGAATGTATTACCAAGTACTGTTACGGCTGTACTAGTGGAACTGAAAATAATAGATGCTTGATTAATTTTAATGCTTATAGTGGAGGGATGGAATCTGGAGGTGTTGTCAAGATATTTTACAGGTCAGTGAAGAAATATGGTGATCTATACAACTTTCCTAGGAGATGTAGATTCAAAATGGTACCAAAAAGTATGTGAATCCAAACCTCATGCTGACACAAAAATTGGAAAAATGGGATGTGTTGGATACGTCCAGTAAAATTTAGACACAAGATTGAGGAACTTGGAAGAGAAATTAGCTGATGGTAAGTGCATTAGTGGACATGGTTGGCTTACAGATGAAGAAATAAACAAGTTACAGTATTATTACGAACAAGCCATAAGACAGAATAAAAATGACCTTGATGGAATGATACAGGCGCTATGGGCTACCTTCATTGATAAATCCTCCACAGATGACAGCTCATGTCATGCTCGCTGCCCTCCTGACAGTGATTCATGGTGTGACTGCCAGAGGGCTGTTACTTAAGGTGAGACCTACAACCATAAACATTCTCTGCCATTTGCTATAATGGGAGTTATAAAACCTATATGTAGGGATCTTAGTGACACAAGATTATTAGAGAAATGTTTACATGGTAGGACTCAAAATCCAAATGAAAGTTTCAACAATTGTACATGGGAACAGATACCAAAACTGTTCTAGCAGGACGAAATACTTTGAAAATAGGTGTGCTAGATGCTGTTCTATGTTTCAATGATAGTGCAGTGTCAAGGCTTAAATGTTATGGAACTGATGGGAGTGCCTGGTGGACTAAATGTGCATAGAGCTCTAATAGCCATTGACTGAAGGAGACTCTCTGAAGCAAAAAAAATCAGTGTTGGAAGCCACCAAGCAAGAATAAGAAGAAATGTGAGAAAGAGAAGGGAGGAAGAACAACACAGGAAACAAGATGAATATGGACCTGTGATGCATTAGTGCCATGCCAGTTTAATAGAAAAAGCAAGTTTTAACTTTAACTTGAATTTTTTGAAACTTAAATTATTTTATGTTTTGGTACACTTGGGCTAAAAACTATTAGAGATAGAGATGAAATTTTGTATACTGTCTTAAAACATACTTAACTAAAAAGTAGACTACTCTTGTGACTTAACTTAGAAAATAAAATGCTTTTTTGATGAAAACCCAGAATTCATTTCCAAAATTTTTGATATCATACTTAAAAAATGTTTTTGTACCTTAATTTATGACAGCACCATCTTTTCATTGGTCTGCTTTAATGGTAATAGTGTAAAGAATTTACAGGGAAAAAAACCTTCTACTTTGTGTGCATTTTGAGTTATGTGTACGTATGATGTAGATAAATAATCAGCATGGTTTATTTCACTTGAAACAAAAAAATACAATTAAAAAACATGAGAGAGCTAAAGCTGTGGTTCATACATAAAAATGTTCCCTAAAGATGTCTTAAAAGATGGTAACCATTATATGAACAAATCTTATTCTTTGAGTTACACTGTTTTGAAAACTGACATTTTTTTCAAGGTTTCCCCTGGTATTCATGGACCAGTCCCCATAAATGATCTTTCAAAAAACAGAAGGAAATTCCGTTTGTATGTAAAGGCTGCTAGTGGCACAAAAGTTAGTGTCCAGTCCCTAGCGAATGAAAAAGGAACTGAAATCATTTGTAGCAAGCAAAAGCGAAAAGAGAATTGCACCAGTTTAATCCTCCCACCACTGAAAGGTGTTGAGAAACAAATTACAGCATTAAAATTGAACAAAGCTTCAGCGGCCTAAGATATCCTTGTCACATTATGTATTGAATCTGCGGCTGAGTTACCCACTTTTTTTAGTATAATCGATCGTAGATCCCGTGAACAAAAAACGATGCCCAGTAGTTGGAAGAAAGCACAGATAACACCTGCCTACAAGAAGGGGGTAGTATAAGCGATCTACAAATTTACCATCCAGTTTCTTTGACATTGATTTGTTATAGAATCTTACCTCAGACTGTTTGCAGATGGTGCGGTTATCTATAAGGAAGTACTGTCTGAAAGAAGCAGCATAAATATTCATAAATCTCAATAAGATTTCAAAGTGCAGGAAAGATTGACAACTTGCTTTAAAGTGCAGAAATGTGAGAATGAATAACATAGTATCCTATGGCTATATCAATGAATCACAGTAGGAATCAACGAACTCGTAGCAATACCAGGGTGTAATACTTTGTAGGAATATGAAATGGATTGATCACATAGGGTCAGACACGATAAAGTAGGTGACAGACTTAAGTAATATTTGTAGAATGCTGAAGAAATGCAACCACTGTACAAAAGAGATTGCTTACATATCACTCGCGTGTCCCATTCTAGAATATTGCTCAAGTGTGTAGGGTGCATATCAAATAGGATTAATAGGGGATATTGAATGTACACAGAGAAGGGCAGCACAAATGGCCACGGGTTTGTCTGACCCATGGGAGTCACAGAGATGCCAAAGAAACTGAACTGGCAGACTCTTGAAGGTAGATGTAAACTATCCTTAGGATGTCCCTGCTATTGCTCATGTAGGTATCATGAGGATAGAATTAAAATAATTGCAGCATGCACAGATACATTCAAATGACCGTTTTTTTCTGCTCTCCATGCATGAATGGAACAGGAAGAAACCTTAATAACTGGTACAATAGTACTTGCCTTCTGCCACGCACTTCATGATGATCTATAAAGTATGGATATAGATAGATAGATATGGTGTGGTATTCAAAACAAAAAGAGATAATGTTACATATAAAATGATAGAGAGAACCTCATTAAAAGGGAGGGAAATGGGAGTAGATGAAAGTAAATAAATAACAGCACAGTTAATGGGTATTACAGTGATTGACACTTTAATGCCAACCGGCCTTTCACAAAAAACATTCTGCATATTTCCATTAGTATTTTTATTCAGCATTGTGTGCTGTGTTGGATTCTCCTCTACATAACCCTGCCATTCGTATTTTTCTTTTCCTTATTTTTCTGAGAGCTGATTCTCTGTTTTCTAAATTATAAAAGGTAATTAAGTTATCACTGAATTTGTATAACTTTACTTCCACGTGTATTTTGATGTTAACACATCTATCTCTGGTATGAATACCATTTGTGAATAATGCCATCTCTTCATAAAGAAATTTAGTTTAGAACATTAATATTTCTCAAATGAAGCTATATGTTTCCAGAGACCTTTCCAGCTGTCAAACATCTATGATGTATGTATGTATGTAAATTGAAGTGATGAATTAAAATTTGTACCAAGGCCGGGATTCGAACTTGGGTCTCCCTCTCACTGGGCAGATGTGCTAACCATTACGCCACCCTGGCACAGTGGATTTGCACAGCTGCGTGGACTACCCTTGCATGCTTCCCTCCTTAATCCAAATTCAGGGTTCCCAGTTGTGTTCAATGATGGGGTGCTATTCCAATAGAGCTGGAGAGCTTCTGCAAAGCTGTTCAAGTTTAGGGGGAATAATGAGTGGGCTGTCGCATGAATGAGAATTTGGGCTGAGGAGGGAGGTGTGCTGGGTTGTCTGTGTAGTTGTGTAAAACCAGTGCCCCAGGGTGGTGTAGTGGTTAGTGCATCTGCCTAGTGAGCAGGAGACCTGCATACAAATCCTGCACTTCGTGCAAATTTTTGTTTGTTGTTTCCGTCTGCATGCATACATTAATATTACTTTTTTATTGCCGTCATTTATTTTTCGTTATGTTCTCTAATCAGTATATCGTTTTTGTGAACATTACACTGTGTATTGCTTTGACATGAATCATTCAGTGTTGAAACGACTGATGCTCTCTTGAAACTTACAATAGTTTACAGAGAACATTACTATTATAATATTTCTATCCTCCAAGATTGATGTGGTTATATCAATGCTTATATTTGCCAAAGTAGTACAAAAATAAATTTTGGATTTTGCCAATTCCGATGGCAGGTGATGACTTCAGCTCCATCCGAGTCTCCAAAACAACAGTTTCCTCCACTGGTGGCACGACTGGGTGAAGGCAACAACAAAATCAAGCTGGGTGGCTATTGGGTGAGCAGTAGACCACCATCGGGGAATGATAAAGGTAACACTGAGGCATCAAGTGATGGTGGTGGAGCCATGTACTGCCTCTCCCTTATGGACCGTGAATCGTCAGCAACAATTCCACCACTGCCACCACCATCGCTGCCGCTGCCCCCACCTCCGCCACCATTGCCGCCGCCGCCACCGCCACCACCGCCACTGTCTTCAGCCAGTGCACTTTCCAGTGCACATCCGAGTGATGGTGATGCAACAGATTCCAACAGTGACGACTCAGAAACAGACGATACTGATGCTCGCATGGTACTTCGCAAGAAGCGCAGTGTCGGTTCGATGGAAGACTTGTGGGATGAGAGTGTATTTGAGGATCGTCTGAAGCGAGCACGCACTGACGCTGAAAAAAGAGTGGCAGCAGCTGCTGCGGTTGCTGCTGTTGCAGCATCTGCAGCAGTAACTGTGAATACTAATGCAGTTGTTAGTAACAGTACGCGTACTACACCAGTAATAAAAATTTCATTTGGTGGTTCCAGTGGTGAGGGTACAGTGTTGAAAATTCCAGCCAAAGTGCAAGGTTATACAGCTCCTAGCGAAAGTGAGACCGAGACAGATTTGGTAGCAAAACAAGAATCCACCGGTGTTTGTGATAGTGATAGTGGGGAATGTAGTAGATTTGTTGGAAGTATTGTATCGACAGGTCAAGCTTTAGGCACCAAGGCAGCAAGACGAGCACTTCGTAAGGCAAAACGTGAGGCACGACGCAAAGTTCTGCCGCAGCCACCTATTTGTACTCCTGGTCCAGAAAACCCCTCTCCACAAACAGCTTGTGATGCCACGGTTACTCTGTATCGTCGCAAGCATAAACATAAGGTGAAACACAAGAAAAAGCACAAAGAAGATCGTAACAGGCACAACAAGGATGAAACTGCAGCAGACAATGTAGGAGGAATGCCGGGTGATGATGACAGGTTATGTATCTCAGTGGAATACAATATGTTAAGAGATATTAAGGAAAATGGGTTGTGCTAACTGCTTCAAGGTGGTGGAGTAGTTCCTTAATAGTCTAGTTCTCTTTATTTATACTTGCAGTTGCCTGCACACATGCTCCACTGATAACAGATTTTTGAAGAATGATACAACACTTCAGTAACACATTCCTTTCATTTTATTAAACAATAATGGGCTTATGTTTGCAGCATCTCTTATCAAAACACTGTCCTCTGGTTGCAGCAATGGCATGTTTTTTAGTATTAATTATATCATTGTTTCACATTTTTAATTATATCATTGTTTCACATTTTGCTTCTGATGGACTATCCTCTATAGCTATCAGCCCTCCTAACTTAATGTTACTACTTAATTGTTGTACTTCTAGTACTATTTGTCAGCCCATACCATTTGCAAGCCTTCTTTTGGATACTGTTTTTAATTCCCAATTTTAATTAGCTGGCGTCTCCTATGAAATATTAGTGTTTTACAAAGGTAAAAGGAGTGATTTATATGTGATTTGCGTTCATTTGTATTCTACTGCTCTTTCTCTTGGTTGAAAATATGTACACAACTTCATCTGTTTTCTTAATTACTACAAACATATTTTTTATAGTTTTGTGTGGAGTAAATATCCTTATATACCAATTGCCCAGTTGTATTTTTGTTTTGCATTTCTTTTTATTTGATTGCGACATAAAATGGCTGTGCTTGTGGGTGGCATCACTGGCAAGACTAGAAAACATGCAGTGTGTCACCAGAAACACATCTATACAGGGTGATTTTTCCATAATAAAATACTTTAATAATGAATTGTGCAAATTTTCTTCAGAACTTCTACAAATAGTTACCGCATCAAAAAGTTGACAGTAATTGAAATTCAACAGTGTTAAAAGAAAGTTCACTTCAAGTGCAGATGTAAATAATTTAGTTGAACATTAAATGAGAACTGTATAATTGCATGGAACGAAAGCTGCTCTCGGCTCCACAATGTATTTAGTGAAAATGCATTTGAAGTTGCAGTTTCATGATATTTAATCCATACTTATTTTAAAAATGTCCAAATACTTATATGCAGTTAATTGCTTAACGGCAGTATATGTAGAATTCACAGCCAACTTATGTTGGTATATCCGTGATCCTCCATTGATTTTAAAAAAATTGTACTATCTTTATGGTTTAAAGAATAATGGCAAGAACTTATTAAGCTGTCCCAATACCTTTGATAGGTATAGACCATACATAATATTTGACTGAATTGTTTTATGAACCACGAGTGTGCACAAATGTCTCGATGTAAGGTGTATATAATTACTTTTGGAAATTTTAATAAAAAAGTCAGTCAAACTGATTACCTTTTTTATTCTATGCTGACTGGGAGAATAGGTCACCCTGTATTTATTTTGTTTTCATGTATCTGGTGACACACTGAAAAAAACCTTATATATAAATGTTCTTGGTTAGGTTTTTAGAAACAGCCAACGCCAGTGATACACTCAGTGACTGTAAGTAATAAACAAGGTTACAATACAGTTTTAATCAAGTCTTTCCTCATGTATTTTTATTTATTTATTTTTGTATGGAGCCCATATAAAAATTACACTGGAAACTGTAGTTCCTTAAAAATTCCCTGCCAAGCTGATGACCTGGAGGGACGGCTATGTTTATGAGTGTTATTTGCAAAATGGAGGTACAAAACACAGAAATAATTTAAGCAACACGACATTTCTATATAAATTTCATGGGTATTTGAAAGATACGTGTAATTATTTTGCAGATAAGCGCCAGTCCCACACATTTTACTAGTCTGTATGCAATGATGTTTATTCCAGTAATTTCCTTCTAGTCCCATGTGCACTTAATCACTGTCTCTAAAACCTAACTGTCTTGTGCAAAAGTCTTCACTTACCTTACCTTGTAGAGTAAGTGAAGCTCTCTCTCAGTAAAAACATAGACTATACAACGTATGTTACCAAGTACTACAATATATGAACTGCAACATGCGTGTTAAGTGTCATTGCCACACAGTTTAAAAATTATCCAGGACAGTATTCTTCACTGTATGGTTACAATATCTATCTCTAAGATGATGTTGCACGTGCTTGCAATGGGCATGCACATGCCAAGTTGTCACCTGCGTCACTAGAGCTCACTAAAGTCATGTGCTCGTTTTTCATTGTACAAAGTTTGTTCTTGGTGAGATTTGAAATTGACATCACCTTTTTTAATTGGTAAAATGTGCCCAGTTGTGCATTCTGACTATTAAGCACGGAAAATAAATCACAATAAAAGAAGATAATTTAAGGATGACAAGAAGGAATTGTACTGCGTATTAGATAACAGAAGCAAGCAAAAAGTAAATACTTCAAAAGTCACCAAAAAAGAATTAAAACCTGTGTGGGAGGAAGAAATAGTTTTGAAGGTATGGAAAGAATACTTCCAAAATTATATGAAGGGCAGAATGGAACAAATACACATGATGGATAGAGAGAGATGAAAGAAATGTCACTATTACAGAAAAAAGAGAAAGAGAAGATCTGCAGTTGTTGAATGTCAAGTAAGTCACATTAGAAATGTCACAGTGAAACTAATCAAAGCTGCAAGACCTATCGGAATTCAGTGGCTTCATAGGATAATGAGGATAGGATGGACATATGGAAAGCTTCTTGTCATTGGACAAAGACAGTTACTGTACCTATCTTTAAGAAGGATAGCAAGATGCTCTGTGAAAGTTAGAGGAATAGCGCTACTGTGGCACTGCATGAAAATTTATGAAACGTTAATTTTAGAAAATCAGGCACAAGATAGAAAAACAATGAAGATAACAACAGCAAGGATATTGACCTGGAAGAAACAAAGTTCCACATGGGAAAAATATATTCAAAACAAAGATTCCAAGACTTACCAAGCGGGAAAGTGCCGGTAGATAGGCACAATAAATAAAACACACACACAGAATTTCAAGCTTTCGCAACCAACAGTTGCTTCATCAGGAAAGAGGGAAGGAGAGGGAAAGACAAAAGGATGTGGGTTTTAAGGGATAACAGAGACAATAACAAATGTAATTGTTGGGTTCAAATTAATGATGATGTAAATAAAATAGAAAGAAACTTCCACATGGGAAAAATATATATGGCGGGTGAAATGTGAATCGAACAACAAGATACCTGATATGAAGAAATAGCATATCAGGGAAGTCTATGTGAAGCATTCCAGACAAATTCAATTTGTGATGAAACTGAACAACAGACCCATTGGACACCTTTTATTGTGCCACTTACCTAAACTTACCATTGTTAACAGAGGGGTTATTGCAGAGCATGAACGAGCATCATTTTCCTTTCAATTCTCACTCTAAGAGGATAAGCAGGCTTCTAGCTTGTTGATATACAGAGTATTCAATAACAAATCAATACTTAACTATACAGCTCTGAAACTGGCAATATATTTACAATGTGCAACATATATATAATATCGGATTTCAAATAATTTTTAAAAATACTAACAGTCCTTAAAAAAGCATATGACACTGTTGAAAGGGAAGAAAGATTGCAAGGTCTAAATAGATTGAAACCATCAAAAGAAATGCAACTGACACTCAAACCTCCAGTTGTCAGACACACAGATTGGTACCAAATGTTGTATATAGATAGAGTATCAACCAAAACACCGATTTAGTTCGTGCTATGTGTTGTCCAGTAGAACATGTATAAATGGTAATTAAGAATAACACCAGAACTACAGAGCACAGGAAGGGCATATCTGTGAGTGATAGTTCTGTAGATCTCGGTGGGTGTGTGGTAGAATGTGAGGTTGTTGTGCCAAAGGTCCCATTATTCAAATCCCACTGATGACAATTTATTTTAATTGTTTACGTGTGAAACTGTTATATGGGAGAACATTTTTCTAACATGTAAAAGGACTCTGTGGAGTTTGTAGCAATGTTTTTTTTGCAGTCTGCTTTCGCTTCGTTGGTTGAAAGTAGCAAATCTATAGAGTACGTCTGTGTACGTAGGTGTTGCCCAAGTAGGTGTTGCCAAGACACCACACATGATAAGCAACTAGTGCATATGTAGTTACACAGAATAAACAAACAGTCAGAACAGTAGAATAAATAAACAATTGCATCACACATGCAGAAGTATTAATTGTCCTGTTCATCAACTTTCCCACGGAAGCTGTACATATTTGTTACTTACAGTTATGCTTTTCATGTGCTCCATTGTTCTGATTTTACTTTTAATCAGTGTTCACATCCATTCTGCCCGATGACAGCACATAGTATGGACTAAATTGGAGATTTTCTTGATAATGTATCGACATACAGTGTTTGGTAGCTATCTCAGTGTCTGAGGTCTAGGGTTTGGGTGTGAGAAGCAAGAACATACAAAATATGCCTGAATTGTGTTATAATAGACGACTAAGAATTGTAATGGTTTATAACGGACAGAGTGTTTCAGCAAGGAAGTGTGCTGCCACCAGCAGTTTTTAATATAGTCACGTACAACATTAGAAGGAAAATTTGCCAAGGGTTAGGAGCAGATGATATGAAGATCTTAGCATATGTGGATGATGTGATGATTTGAGAAGAAAAAGAGCAGAAATTGGAAGAAGAACTAAATACATGGCAGAGAGTAATTAAAGGAGCAACCACGGAAATAAGCTTGACAAAAAGTGAGGTAACAAAAATCGTCAGGAAAAATGAACATGTGGTGAAGGATGTAACTAACAGTGAAAATATTATTGAAGAACTAGATGCTTTCGAGTATCTAGGAAGTAAATTAATCAAGAAAGGAAGCAAGGATGAAGTTTTGGTGAGAATAAAAAATTGTTTGAAATTTTATTATTATGTTTCGGACATAATTAGGAATTGGAAAATACCTCCCAAAGCAGTGATCATAATGTACAAGTTATATTACCTGCCAATATTGACCTACGGATCAGAAAGTTGTACTTGGACAAAGAAAGATATGAGCAGGATACAAGAAACAGAGATGCACCTTCTATGAGGGATCCTGGGTAAGATGAGAGGGGGCTGTATAAGAAATGAAACAATACCAGACACCCTGGAGACCAAGCCCCTAAAAGACACTACAGAAAGTAATAGACTTAAATGGTTTGGCCACATTAAAAGAATGGGACAAGAAAGGCCTCTAAGAAAAGCCCTAGGATGGACAGAATCTGGACAAAGACCAATTGGAAGACCACAAACGAAATGGAGAGCCAGGTGAAGGATGATGTAAACTGAAGAGGATTGCAGTGGTAGGAGATGCTAAATGATAAGACTGTTGAAGAAAAGAGAAGCTTGTAAGAGGCTCTGTGAATGATCTGCATAGTAAGAAATGTTCCAGGAAGACGAAGAATGAGAATAAGAAGAAGACAGCAGACAAATCAACTTTGATGTATGCTGTGAAGAAGTAACTTAATTCATTTTATTGGGTGGGGGGTTAAGTTGTTAAGGAACAAGATATGGACTTCTGTGCAATGATCTCATTCTCCAGTATTTTTATATTGGTTTTTTTCATCTATAACTTGTCTAGTATGTATGTCATCTGTAGAAGTTGGAGGATTCTTCACTGTTGCCTTAGTAATTTTCTCCACAGTATTGTATATTGATACTTAATTTGAGAATATTGAAGTACCTGACGTTAACATCTAATAGTATTTATGACATTGAAAGAGTTCATTAAAGGGTACAAAAAAGGAAAATTCTTAGAACTTTTTGTGCGCAACTTTATTAGGCTTTTTTCTATTATCTTTTACTCCGCAGTACATATATGTTTTGCATATCTCTTCAGTTTGGACAGAAGGATAATCTTATAATGGGGTTAGTTTTATGCGAAAGCAGTTTGTGCTCTTCAGATAGAAACGCAGTTTCCCTCATCAGTATTGCGAAATATTCTACACATTAAATTAAGCTATGATAGTATCACTTCTCACGCTGTGCACTTTATTTCATTCAAAATATGTTATTTATGTTTTATCATATTGATTACAGTTTGCTCCTATTAGTGTCACACCACGACGTAGATGCCAAGGAGTACTACAGAAAGCTTTTTAAATTATAATTACCCAGCATGACATTTCCTTTTTATATGTTTATATTTTGCTGGAGTATGTTTTAAATTGCATAGTTTGTGGAAAAGATTTGTTACTATCCACTCAAGCATAGTATTGTAGTATACTGCATATTGTGACACCCTGTGTAAAGTTCATCAAGAATTTCACACACACACCTATAATGTATTTTCCTTTAAGTTTACAGTGCTATAATATTGATAAGTGTGAAAAATCACTTGCTGTGTGCTCGTGCACATTTTAATTGTTACGGTATGTCTTTCCAGAATTGCTAAGTAATTTTACACACACACACACACACACACACACACACACACACACACACACACTCCTAAGTTAGAAATTAGAAGAAAACCAAGAGAGCATAAAAAATTCAGCTTCAGGTTTTATTTATTAGTGCTTTATTCCCTATCCTTGAGCTCTGTGATTAGTATTATCTTTTATATACTGCTCTTTGTGTAAAAAATTACTTTTTTTCTGATACCTTGCCAGCCTCAATGTTATTGATATATGCCATTGAATGGCCAGAGCTTCAGTGCTTGTCATTTATAAAATATATTCACTTATTATCAGATTCAGTAGCAGTTTTATTAACACTGTCACTATGTGATCAGATCTCTTCCAATAATAATAATAATAATAATAATAACAAAAGGTATTGTAGAGGCACCACTGTGAAGTAAGAAATATTTTCTTCGGTGAATAAAAAATAAGAGTTGAAATATACAGATTGAATTGTAGTACATCATGCAGACAATAAAGAAATGTGAAGAACTTTGTGCACCATAATAAATTAAATAAAGAAAAATATATCTTAGAACATATAGCTCTATTTGAGCTGGTACTGAAGTATTATGTCTATATTTAACAGCAGATCGTACCAGCAGAAAGATAGGCTTGCAACAGTCTGTGCGATCTAGCAGAAATGACTGCAGATATTTTCATTAATGACATGTAACATAAATTTCTTAAAAAAATGTTGAAGGCTCAGGAAAGATCATCTGTTTCCAGAGATATGTCAAAAACTTTATTTTGTTACATAAAGGTTCTTATTAAGAAATTATCAAGTTTGCAGAAACATTAAGTAACACACACTTGGAAGTTAATTTCACAATGAAGCACAAAGAAGATGGAATACGTTTTTGTCTAGACATATGGTAGAACAAAGGCACTCTTTGATTTGGCATATTCAACAAGCAATAAGTGCATGCTCAATGCTTAACTGTGAGTCTCAGTGTGTATACCACTACTGATATTCATCCTTCCCTAGCAGGATTTCAGAGTGCTCAAGCTGCTGAATAGTGATGCTGAGAGAAGGTGGAAATTAATGGTAGTCAAATGGGTCAAAGTAGTGTGTAATTACAACACATACTGAGAAACTTAACACTAAATATTAACGGAGAGGAGCATAAAAACCCTACTAATGAAGTTTGGGGTGTGTTATAAAAAGTTTGGCGTAAGGAGCCTTTTAGCACAGAGAACAGTTTCAAAGGAAAACTGAGATATAACATTGGGAAAAAAACAACACCAACAAAAAAAAAGTTTAGATTATGATAAACTATACAGTGAACAATTCCGAAGATGTTTCACTACCAGGAATAAAAAGTGCACAAGGAACAGGAGACATGATATGCACATTTGGTGCTCATTTAAAAATGTTGAATCACTGTAGAGCAAGCCCTGTTAATAACAAATGTATTATTCACAAGTGTATAAAGAAGATTATATGAATTATTTTGAAGAAATTGGAATTTACCGTGCAAATAAAAAACACCTAGTTTTGATTAATGAAAGACACTTGTTTTCTGATGTAATCTTCTATGTTTTGACTTAAGGTGTGTTTTAGAAATGTTGCTTTCAGGATCTGGCTCTGTTTTTAATGTATTGATTAATATGGTGCCCTTATGTTACACTTAATATTATACATTATTTAGCTTCCTTGAGTGATGTTTCCTGGGTTATACATATCATGTTAATTGAAAATTACTTGGCAACATGATGTAAACAGTTTACATGTAGACATTTTGGCAGCGAGCTGTCGTGGAAGACAGTGCTGTTTTGAAGAACAGAATTATATTCTATCCACTCTCGTATTAAACATATTTTATTTTTAATTGTGTTACAATTTTTTTTTTCTGCTAATGGGTGATAGGTGTTTACTCTGGTGCTAGATGCAGCCATGTGAACTTCAGTGGTCACTAGCCATTACATAAGGCCTGACAACCTTGGAAGAATGCAATTCGTCATTCACCTACAACTTTAGATTTTTTTTTGCAGTTTTCCTGCTACACCATGTTAGTTGATTATTACTATCAATAATGATAAGTGTAATGTAATTGAATGGATAAAAAAAATCTACTTAACAAACCGTGGCAGACCAACACACATAAAAAATATATGTATACAAGCTTTCAGGGCCAGTGGCTCCTCCTTCCGGCAGAAAGGTTGAAGGGCAAAGTAGAAGGATGAAGGAAAAGGACTGGAGAGGTTTAGGAAAAGGTGTAGAGGTTGGAAAAACTGCTCAGAATCCCGGGTCTTGGGACACCTACTGGGCAGGATGAGAAGGAAAGACTGATTGGCGGGGAATGCACTGTGACAAGATTTGAGAGCTTAAAGGCAGAACACAGGGTAATATGAAAGACAGAGATTACTGCAAAAACATCGTGCACAAGTTAATAAGAGTGAAAAGCTGAGTGCATTATATATGTAACAGAGGTGGGAGGTGGATGGCGAAAAATAGATAGGTCAGAAAATGAAAAATGTGAAAAACTGAAATGGAGTGAAACCCAGATGACGTGTGTTGTGAAACAGGCACCGAGGTCATAACTGTCATGTTGCAGAGCATGCTTTGCTACAGGATATTGTGAGTTGCTGGTATACACTTTGTGTCTATACCCATTCATTCTAACTGACAGCTTGGTGGTAGTCAAACTGATGTAAAAGGCTGAACAATGTTTACATAACACCTGGTATAAGACATGTCATTTCATGATGGCTTTCCCTTTGGTACTATATGTTTTGCAAGTTACAGGCCTGGAATAGGTGGTGGTAGGAGGATGCATAGGCAAAGTCATGCAGTGTGGATGGTCCTAGGGGTAGGAGCCATAGGGATGGGAGATGGGTGGAGGAGCATAGGGTCTGACAAACATATAGCGGAGACTGGGAGGGCAACGAAAAGCTGTTCTAAGTGTGATGGGCGGAACTTCAGACAGAATTGATCTCATTTCAGGGAATGATTTTTGGAAGTCATGGCCTTTTCAAAGTAGCTGAGTAATACATAAGTGTGATTGATTAAACTGGTAGTAAAGGAAGTATAGAAATTGCTCACACTTGCAAGATCAGCTTTCCAACAGCCTACCAGTTTTAACATGATCAGTTTGTGACTAACTGCTATTTGGTTAGTTTGTCTTTTATGTATGAGGCTGTGTCTGTGGACTGATCCTGGTTAACAATGAAAAGGAAAAGATAATTAACTTCTTGCTTCATTACTAGCATAGTCCAAGTTTTCTTTTTATTTCAAAAAATTATTTCTGGAGTCATGTGTTGTGATTCCTCTGTTGTGACATTTAATATTTTATCTATTATTGTAGGCCATCCAAAGGTGACATTAATAAATTGTCATTGTCAAGATATCTCATTGTAAAATCTGGGTATTGTTTCTCATTGGTTCAGACTTCTTTTCTTAAAGAATACATTGAAGCATGTAGCCACAAAGAACAACAAGCTTCATTTTTAACATGTTTTTTTTTTTTTAGGTTGCATTCATGTCTATCTGTTTGTCTGTTTGATACAAATTTTGCAATAAATTTTAATCTAACTTCATGATGAGATGGAGACATTAAATTTCAAACAGGGCTCAGAACTGGATGACAACGTATATTAACTCGCTTTCTCGTCTGTCTGATCCACCTAGCTGCTGTGGTGGTGGGGATAAAAGGCTTGGTAACACTTGATGTCTTGACTGTCCTGCAGGACCCTGCATCCCATGTGCTGTGTGTGGAACTCTGTGATGTCTGGTAGAAGGTCTGCTGTATCATCAAGTGCTTGTATTGCCTCTGTGGCGCTGGCTTTGGAGAGTTGCAGGACCACACCTACCATGCTCTCCAATTATTACTCACGGCGACACTATAAAGCTAGCTGCCCAGCGCCTCTGTCTGCAGTTGTGTATTGTGCCCTTGTATTGTTCTCATTACACATCATCGGTTTGGTCTCAGATTTTGCTGTGCCTCAGGTTTCTGTTCTTGGATTACTAGGCTGAACTTTGTTATTCTGCAGTGTCTTCTCCATTGTCCATTATACTCTCACGGCTGTCCTCCTGTTCACACTCAGCTAACTGCTGTTGACAGTCCATGGGCAGTCAGCCAGTCTCTCCTGGCTCTGTTGAGACATTCACAATTCTTACCAGAGTCTGGACACAATAGTTTGAAACAATGAAATAAAAGTACATAGGTATAACATTATTTCAAATATGATCAGTTTTTAAAAGACATTGTAATAAACTTGAAATTTAACACATCTCTCATATAATTACATTGAAATGTTTAAAATCCATTTAGAAATTTCACACATACAAAACTAAAAAGCAGAAAATAATCATTTAAATAAAAATAAGCTTGTAGTATAACAATTTTTAAATTGGACTAAAAAGCATAAGTAATTTCTACAAGTCCAATAAGAACTCTAACCTGATGTGGATAGCTATGAAAATTGGTGACCACGAATTTTTAATTGCTGTGAAAACACTCATAAAATTTATAATGAAAAATACAGTGTGTATGCAATAGATAATAGTTTAGAAAATCAGTCTTTTAAAAATAGTACTTGGGTGAGGTTTAGTTAGAAGAACAGCAAGGTGTTCTCGTGTTTAAAAGTATTGTGTGTTGAACCAGCAGTGATTCAATTCATCAGTGATGATACGATACTTCACATCAGTGTGCTTGCTTCTTGACATTTTACATGATTTTATCATTGCTGTTGGACTCTTGAATATACTCACAATGTATCATTTTCGTGATTTTATGCAGTGATTCTTCTATGAAAGTCTTCACAACTTCAGTTTTTCACAACATTAAGCTCCAGCTATGTTTTCTGCTTCAGTATTAGGTAATGCAACCACACACTGTTTCTTGTAACAACAAGTGACTGGGGCATTACAATTATTGTACAGAATGAGAAATCTGCATCACAGTAAGCCACTTGTTCTTGTTCTTCCTGATATTCCACTCGCTGTAGCTGAATTTAGGTAGTTTAAAATTCTCCCCATTGTTTGGCTGACTGTGTGATCTGGAACATTCATTGATCTGCTTTCTATGTTCTCTGACAATGCCAAGTCCAGTCTTGATTTACATGCTAAATACAGTTAAGTGCCTATCGCTTGGCAGTATGGAAACTGTCTCTGCTACACCGATTTCTTGAACTTCTCTTTGTATTGAAATTGTAATAGTTAAAGTTTGTAGTTTTTAATTCTGTGCCTTTTCGCCGCCTTTTGTTCTTTTCATTTCAAGTTCAAGACACACTGTTGGTTCATCATCAGTTGTCACATCAAAATTTTTCTTCAATTTTTGCAGGAGATTTTTCATTTGGCGGATGTGGTTTCCAAATAGAATCCACTCATGAGCATGTAGAGCAAGACATGTTTTATTTCCAGTATCAGATTTGTAAACACATTGGTCAGATTTCAGTTGGAAGAGTTTTTCATTCTTAAGGAATTCATTCAGTTTCTTATTACATTGTAAAAGAGCTTGTTTCAATCCATACAGTGACTTTTTGAGTAGAGAAATTTTCCCAGCTGCTTTGTATCCCTCTGGAACTTCCATGAAAACCCATTCTTTCAGATCACCATTGATAAAGGCTGTTCCGACATCAAATATCATCATCATCATCAAATCTTCTTGTGCAATGAATAGAAATCTCATGGAATTAATTTGTGTAACATAACTAAAAATATTTTAAAAATACAATTCTCTCTGATCTTGCTGGCATCTTCTTGTTGCTAGTTTAGCTTTGTACTTTCCACACTCCTTTGTCATCAAAAACCATTTTCCTGTAATTATTTCTGTTTCATGAGCAGTTCCTTTATTCATTGGAGTCTATGTTTCATTTTTCTTCAAGGATACTCTCTCTTCATTTGTAGCCTTTATCCAATTTTCCTAGTTTTCACCTTTGGTACATTCCTGGTATGTGAACATTACATAATCATCTATCTCTTTGCAAGTTTATTTGATGTCTTGCTTTCTGATATGTTTTTAGACCTTCTTCTAACCTTCTAGAGTTTCTCTTCTGCTTCTACTGGACCTTTTTTCTTGTTATTCAAAATATTCTCTCCTTTGTCTTTTATACACTTTAATAATTTGGCTTTCCAAAGTCAGATTTATTCCTTCTTCTTTAGTTTCCTCATTTTTATGTTCATATTGATGTGTAAACTCCATCTCTTGTTTCAGAAAATTTTCCAATCTTTGGATTCTATATGACATGACTTTTGTCCTACAAGACCCTCTCTTCCACCTCTGAGTTTTTTTAAACACCGAAGTTCTTTTGTGAACACCATAGATACCAAAATAAGTAGTCTTGACAAATTTGGTCTTCATTTGTTCCACATTTGAGCTGGAGTCCCATCAATGTGGTTAGCACACTGGACTCGCATTTGAGAGGAATTCCATCCTGATTTAGGTTTTCTGTGATTTTCCTAAATTGCTTAAGGCAAATGCTGGGATGGCTCCTTCGAAAGAGCGTGGCCGACTTCCTTCACCATCCTTCCCTAATCTGATGGGACCGATGACCTTGCTGTTTGGTCCCCTCCCCCAAATCAACAAACCAGCCATTAGATACACTACAGTCAAAACTGCATGGTCCCAAATTTTGTTTGCAACTTTTGAATCAAACAACATGGCTCTTAACTCTTTTCATGATTGTAAGGTTTATTTTGTATGTTTTACCATTCATTTGAGGTGGCTAATTGTGTAGTCACTCCTATATACCCTTATTTTTACACTATTCCTTAAAGTCAGTACTTCACTACTCTCTTCCTGTCACATCTTCTTCTCTGTCTTTCACAGTGTAGGAAAAGATAAGATTGCTACTTACTGCAAAGATGAGACGTTAAGTTGCAGACAGTTGCCATTAAAAGTCACCTACATATTAGCTTTCAGTCTCGGCCTTCATCAGGAAGAGGAACACGCACCATTCATTCACCCAAACAAGCGCACCTCATGCACCCATGACTGCCTACTCTTGCAACTTGGTCCAGAATGTCTTTATATTGAAATGAGCTTCACTTTCATTTACAAATTCCAGGATGTGGTCTTCTGTTTCCCCTTTTGTGTGTAAAAGACACAGTTTCAATAAATGTGTATAATCATCAAGATTATTTTTTTCTTCATTGAGATAAGTAGGTGTCTTACACACCTTGCACATTCATCAGTGCGAATAATCTCAAGAGGTTTTATTGCTCTGTGTTGCACATTGTGGAATGGTTTTCATGCTTGGTTTGCCTTGATACGTGTTTCATAGCAATGCATGTCCTCTTCTGCCACCATCACGCATTTCTAGTATTTTCTTCAAATATGTTCTAGTAGTTTCGACTACCTCCAGAGTCGAACAGTTAGCAATTCAAGTTCCATTCAGTTCAGAGGCTGGTTGCTAGATTTGTTACCATTAGATTTAAACATCACACAGATGTTACAGAGATGCTATGGGAGCTCAAGTGGGAATCCCTGGAGGACAGGCAATGTTTTTCTGAGAAACACTATTAAGAGAATTTAGAGAATCAGCATTTGAAGCTGACTGCCGAATGATTCTACGGCCGCCAACATACATTGTGTGTAAAGACCACAGAGATAAGATACGAGAAATTATGGCTCATAGGGAGGCATATAGATAGTCGTTTTTCCCTCGCTCTTCTTGCGAGTAGAACAGGAAGGTAATTGACCAGTAATGGTACAGGGTACTGGCTGCCATGCACCATATGGTGGCTTGTGGAGTATCTGTGTAGATGTAAATGGTATTTCCTCAGATTCTTTCTGATATGGGGTGGTTGTAGTAGGGAGTCCACTCAAACCGTGTAAGCCAGATGAAGAGCTGCTTGAATAAAGGAGCAGCAGCCTCATCAAATTCATCTACTGGCTATAATGGCTGGAAGTTGGCAACCCCATGATCATGTATCTCATGACGGTGCTCATACTGTCTTTTAGGCATCAAGTCGGCCGTTTGGAACAGGCTTAATGCCTAGTCAAGGTTTACTTGTTTACTTTACTTGTACTTTGTGTCACATTATTTGTGCCACTGAATGGTTTACTTTATTTGTGTCATTAGTGTTTCCTTCTTCGGGTCACTTTGATGTCAGTGATGTACGGTCCAGTTTGTGGTTTGTTGATTTCCACGTTAACGTTCCACCTTTCGCAGTCTTCACCTTTTTCTCATGAAACTTTGCCACTCCTCTTTCAGTAATGGCATTTACTGATAGTAAATTTCTTGTCAGTTCAGGGATGTTTGACGCATTTGTCAATGACACCTGTTGTGGTTGGACTTCACCAACAATATTAGGACAGATGAAATTTCCATTTGCAATCTTAGTATTTGTACCTTCATGGCTATGCACATTTGACCTAATTTTCTTTTCATATTAGTTACACTCATTACTACCACTGCCTACAACTAACTTGGTATCTATTTTATCAGTTATCTTTTCTTGCTTTTCGGTCACTAGTACTTCTGTAAGAAAAACTGTCAAAACTGTCTTTGATGCTGTTTTTATGTTCTCATGTTCCTCTTTATTGTCACAGTTTTCAGAAGTCTCGATTTCAGAATTTCCATGTTTTCTCCTTCTTAGTAGTAGAGTCCCACATACTTGCAAAATGTTTATATTCATCCGGCAGCTTTGTTGTTATCATGGTGTTCAATGCTGTTTCTTCCCAGGCAGTTCAGTCTGAATGCTAGCATTTGGATCGTAGCAATATTGGACATCATTTTTTTGGACAACATGGTTGTGGAGAGAAGCAGCGATTAGTATGATTAATCAATAATACAAGAACAGTCTTAATTGCGTTTATTATCGTTATAATACCGCCAACTGGTTCAACCCGACGTAGGAGAAGCTATACGAATAGTTTCCTGCCATTATGTTGACAGGAGTGACATCATCAGTAATCGACCAATGGTGTAAATGCCCAGAAGATGACCCCTACATCGGGTTGAAACCATTTGGAGGTATTATAACAATAATAAATGTGATTAAGACTGTTCTTGAATTATTGATTGGACATCATATCTAGATTTCTGTCATATTCAAAATTGTAGAACCATCCCTATTATTGAGGTATCTGTTGGTCTGTATTCTTATGATGTTATCTTCTCAAGTGTGTCACACATTTCCTTAGATGTTTCACAGGTAAGGATGCGTGTTTTAACATTTATACTTATGGTTCCCAAAGTATAGTGCATCGTTTTGTTTCCACTTGGATGTCTTTTTGTTTTCGGTTTACTTGATATTGTCAGTGACGTACCCACCAGACCCCTTGGCACGATCATCACATTTATTTCCAAATCCTCTAACAAAAAATTGCAGCATCTTTTACTTCCTACACACTGTTTAACACTATATCTTCTGCAGATGAAGCCGTATTTCAGCACACGATGTACAAATCATCACTTTTTTACTTTGTCAGATTTCCAGCTCTACTGGCTCCATAATATTTACCAAGAATGACAGACTTCATTTTTTTATGCAAACAACAACCAGTTCATGTTGTCAGGTTATTAGAGAAACAAGGCACCAATACCAGCTGCGGTGTTATATTAAGAGGCACATGTTGTTTCTGTTTACTATAATATTTTCAAATCTCAGCAGTCTGAACTAATAGTGCCAATGATGAAAAAGTGCCATTGTGACTGATACATTAAAGTTAATATATTTAGCTTCAGTATCATATCATTCTACTTTGTATTCAGTACTTTATTGACAAATGTTTATGGATTGTGCTGTAGTCAGTATTCTTCTAGAGCAAAGCAGCATATGGAGGCTCCTGTATGTGGAAATTGTAATAACTGGAAACCATTGGCTTTTGAATGTAGACCTTTATAGTAGGTTCACAAGATTGACATGTCCAGGTCTCAATATTATTTTTTGTTTGGTTGCACCATAGTAACTTCTGAACCAACTCAGCTCAGATAAATAGCACTTTATAGAGGAAGCTGCGTGCAGTGAATAGCAAGCCCTCATATTACAAAAATCCCATTATTGTCACGTATTATTATGTTACAGCCAATGTGGGCCATTGCTAGTGGCACAACTCATTGCAAGAGCCTGTTGTCATGTTACCATGTGGAGACTGTGATCAGCTGAGCGCCATGCACGTTAATGGAAAACCTCAGAACATTGTAACTGAAACAGAGGAAATTATGAGTTTGAGGTTCCAACAATGCACTCCCTGTAACATTGTTGTGGCAGAGCACTGCAGCAGGATAATTTCTATGTTCATGTCACCTGTGTGATCCAAGGAGTCGTACACAAATTCTGAACACTATTCCTTTGTTGACCTCATCAGAGATACTGTCTGTCTGGCATATGTGAATCAGTTAATGTTAGTGAAAAATAAGGATTCAAAGAAAGTGACTAAATTAATGTTACAAAACTACTGGAAAATTGACATTCTTTCAGAAGGATGTTTTTGGAATATAGTTTGTGGAGTCGCCAGATAATTATCATGCCATGATCAGGCCGTGAATTCATGTCTTTTAACTGCTAACTTTGATGGAAGATCATGGATGTTGTTTCATTTTTATTGTATAGGCAATATATCGTATCATTAAAATATGAGAGGTCAGTAAATGTGGATATCAGGAGAGGTCTGTAAATATGGAGACAAAGCAAGCAGACAACTCTGCCTTATGTTTGTACTTATGTAGATACAGGAAGGATCTATTAAAGGTTTTACTTTGTAATCATATTCTTCCTGTCCATTTTGATTCTAAGCCATGAGTGATTACTTTATTGGAATGTTGTATATTGTTTCACTTTTAACTTTGTGATAATTGTTTTAAATCATATGATAAATAGTTTTCCCCATTTTTAGTATTTATGTTAAACGGCTGAAAGCAAGGGGAAACTACAGCCGTAATTTTTCCCGAGGACATGCAGCTTTACTGTATGATTAAATGATGATGGCATCCTCCTGGGTAAAATATACCGGAGGTAAAATAGTCCCCCATTCGAATCTCCGGGCGGGGACTACTCAGGAGGATGTCGTTATCAGGAGAAAGAAAACTGGCGTTCTACGGATCGGAGCGTGGAATGTCAGATCCCTTAATCGGGCAGGTAGGTTAGAAAATTTAAAAAGGGAAATGGATAGGTTAAAGTTAGATATAGTGGGAATTAGTGAAGTTCGGTGGCAGGAGGAACAAGACTTCTGGTCAGGTGACTACAGGGTTATAAACACAAAATCAAATAGGGGTAATGCAGGAGTAGGTTTAATAATGAATAGGAAAATAGGAATGCGGGTAAGCTACTACAAACAGCATAGTGAACGCATTATTGTGGCCAAGATAGATACGAAGCCCACACCTACTACAGTAGTACAAGTTTATATGCCAACTAGCTCTGCAGATGATGAAGAAATTGAAGAAATGTACGATGAAATAAAAGAAATTATTCAGATAGTGAAGGGAGATGAAAATTTAATAGTAATGGGTGACTGGAATTCATGTGTAGGAAAAGGGAGAGAAGGAAACATAGTAGGTGAATATGGATTGGGGCTAAGAAATGAAAGAGGAAGCTGCCTAGTAGAATTTTGCACAGAGCACAACTTAATCATAGCTAACACTTGGTTTAAGAATCATGAAAGAAGGTTGTATACGTGGAAGAACCCTGGAGATACTAAAAGGTATCAGATAGATTATATAATGGTAAGACAGAGATTTAGGAACCAGGTTTTAAGTTGTAAGACATTTCCAGGGGCAGATGTGGACTCTGACCACAATCTATTGGTTATGACCTGTAGATTAAAACTGAAGAAACTGCAAAAATGTGGGAAATTAAGGAGATGGGACCTGGATAAACTGAAAGAACCAGAGGTTGTACAGAGTTTCAGAGAGAGCATAAGGGAACAATTGACAGGAATAGGGGAAAGAAATACAGTAGAAGAAGAATGGGTAGCTCTGAGGGATGTAGTAGTGAAGGCAGCAGAGGATAAAGTAGGTACAAAGACGAGGGCTGCTAGAAATCCTTGGGTAACAGAAGAAATATTGAATTTAATTGATGAAAGGAGAAAATATAAAAATGCAGTAAATGAAGCAGGCAAAAAGGAATACAAACGTCTCAAAAATGAGATCGACAGGAAGTGCAAAATGGCTAAACAGGGATGGCTAGAGGACAAATGTAAGGATGTAGAGGCTTATCTCACTAGGGGTAAGATAGATACTGCCTACAGGAAAATTAAAGAGACCTTTGGAGAGAAGAGAACCACGTGTATGAATATCAAGAGCTCAGATGGCAGCACAGTTCTAAGCAAAGAAGGGAAGGCAGAAAGGTGGAAGGAGTATATAGAAGGTTTATACAAGGGCGATGTACTTGAGGACAATATTATGGAAATAGAAGAGGATGTAGATGAAGACGAAATGGGAGATAGGATACTGCGTGAAGAGTTTGACAGAGCATTGAAAGACCTGAGTCGAAACAAGGCCCCCGGAGTAGACAACATTCCATTAGAACTACTGACGGCCTTGGGAGAGCCAGTCATGACAAAACTCTACCAGCTGGTGAGCAAGATGTATGAGACAGGCGAAATACCCTCAGACTTCAAGAAGAATATAATAATTCCAATCCCAAAGAAAGCAGGTGCTGACAGATGTGAAAATTACCGAACTATCAGTTTAATAAGCCACGGCTGCAAAATACTAACGCGAATTCTTTACAGACGAATGGAAAAACTGGTAGATGCAGACCTCGGGGAGGATCAGTTTGGATTCCGTCGAAATGTTGGAACACGTGAGGCAATACTGACCTTACGACTTATCTTAGAAGAAAGATTAAGAAAAGGCAAACCTACGTTTCTAGCATTTGTAGACTTAGAGAAAGCTTTTGACAATGTTGACTGGAATACTCTTTTTCAAATTCTAAAGGTGGCAGGGGTAAAATACAGGGAGCGAAAGGCTATTTATAATTTGTACAGAAACCAGATGGCAGTAATAAGAGTCGAGGGGCATGAAAGGGAAGCAGTGGTTGGGAAAGGAGTGAGACAGGGTTGTAGCCTCTCCCCGATGTTATTCAATCTGTATATTGAGCAAGCAGTAAAGGAAACAAAAGAAAAATGTGGAGTAGGTATTAAAATTCATGGAGACGAAGTAAAAACTTTGAGGTTCGCCGATGACATTGTAATTCTGTCAGAGACGGCAAAGGACTTGGAAGAGCAGTTGAACGGAATGGACAGCGTCTTGAAAGGAGGATATAAGATGAACATTAACAAAAGCAAGACGAGGATAATGGAATGTAGTCAAATTAAATCGGGTGATGCTGAGGGAATTAGATTAGGAAATGAGACACTTAAAGTAGTAAAGGAGTTTTGCTATTTAGGAAGTGAAATAACTGATGATGGTCGAAGTAGAGAGGATATAAAATGTAGACTGACAATGGCAAGGAAAGCGTTTCTGAAGAAGAGAAATTTGTTAACATCGAATATAGATTTATGTATCAGGAAGTCGTTTCTGAAAGTATTTGTTTGGAGTGTAGCCATGTATGGAAGTGAAACATGGACAATAACTAGTTTGGACAAGAAGAGAATAGAAGCTTTCGAAATGTGGTGCTACAGAAGAATACTGAAGATAAGGTGGATAGATCACGTAACTAATGAGGAGGTATTGAACAGGATTGGGGAGAAGAAAAGTTTGTGGCACAACTTGACTAGAAGAAGGGATCGGTTGGTAGGACATGTTTTGAGGCATCAAGGGATCACAAATTTAGCATTGGAGGGCAGCGTGGAGGGTAAAAATCGTAGAGGGAGACCGAGAGATGAGTACACTAAGCAGATTCAGAAGGATGTAGGTTGCAGTAGGTACTGGGAGATGAAGCAGCTTGCACAGGATAGAGTAGCATGGAGAGCTGCATCAAACCAGTCTCAGGACTGAAGACAACAACAACAACATGTTAATAATTTCTTCTTGATATAGAAACATTCACATTATGGTTGTTGCCTCCAAAAGTCAGTCATGATCTTCAAGTGCATATCTGTTTCAACCATTCCCCTAAGCAATCATTATTTTTCAGTTACAGCTATAATAGTTTCCATGAATTTGTCTCTCTGTTTATTCCTGCCCTTTTATTGCTCTCTCTCTCTCTCTCTCTCTCTCTCTCTCTCTCTCTCTCTCTCTCTCTCTCTCTCTCTCTCTCTCACACACACACACACACCTTTTTTGATAGTAGGTGAACTACAGAATATGTGTGTTAATACTAGAGGTGTTCAGTAAGTAATGCAACACTTCTTTTTTTCTCTACCAATTTTGGTTGAAAAATTGCAGACATTGTGGAATATTTCCACTTCAGCCCCTATAGTTTCAGGAAGTTACAATAGGTGGCAGTGCTATACATAGCCTTCAAAAAGGCGCGTCTGTAGTGGAGGTGCATTCTAAGAAAAGAGCTGTCTACATCTACATTTATACTGCGCAAGCCACCCAACGGTGGTGGAGGGCACTTTATGTGCCACTGTCATTACCTCCCTTTCCTGTTCCACTCGTGTATGGTTTGCGGGAAGAACGACTGCCGGAAAGCCTCCGTGCGCGCTCGAATCTCTCTAATTTTACATTCGTGATCTCCTCAGGAGCTATAATTAAGGGGAAGCAGTATATTTGATACCTCATCCAGAAATGCACCCTTTCGGAACCTGGACAGCAAGCTGCACCGCGATGCAGAGCGCCTCTCTTGAAGAGTCTGTCACTTGAGTTTGCTAAACATCTGCGTAACGCTATCACGCTTACCAAATAACCCTGTGACGAAATGCGCTGCTCTTCTTTGGATCTTCTCTATCTCCTCTGTCAACCTGACCTGGTACGGATCCCACACTGATGAGCAATACTCAAGTATAGGCTGAATGAGTGTTTTGCAAGCCATCTCCTTTGTTGATGGACTACATTTTCTAAGGATTCTCCCAATGAATCTCAACCTGGCACCTGGCTTACCAACAATTAATTTTATATGATCATTCCACTTCAAATCGTTCCGTATGCATACTCCCAGATATTTTACAGAAGTAACTGGTACCAGTGTTTGTTCCGCTATCATATAATCATACAATAAGGGATCCATCTTTCTATGTATTCGCACTACATTACATTTGTCTATGTTAAGGGTCAGTTGCCACTTCCTACACCAAGTGCCTATCCGCTGCAGATCTTCCTGCATTTTGCTGCAACTTCTCTGTATACTACAGCATCATCCGCGAAAAGCCGCATGGTACTTCCGACACTATCTACTAGGTCATTGAGTTTCTTTCTGCAGAAAATCAGAGCTTTGCAGATATTTATAGGTTTTTGCAGAATGTCTATAGAGACCTGGTAGTGAAGAAAAGCACAGTGAGTCATTGAACAAGGTGTCTGTCATCATTGCAACAAGATTGTGCAAACCTGTCAGATCTTCCACATGCTGGCCAGCTGCACGTAGCTGTGGCTCCCGCAGTATTGGAACATACAGACACATTCATTTGTGATGGTTGACAGATTGCAGCCAAACACCTTGCTGTTCAACTGGATGTCTCTGTTGGTATAGCTGACACATTTTTCCTCCAGATGGGGTACTCAAAAGTGTTTGACCGCTGGGTTCGTTGCTGACTGACAAAAAAATCAGAAAGAACTCGTATACCCACTGGGTTGTTGCAGACTAGCAATAGGACCGTCTTTGCAGAATTGCTTGCACATTACGAGGTTGATCATGACAATTTTATTTTCAAACATTGTCCCAGGCAATGAAATGTGGGTTCATTACTTCAAACTGGAAATAAAATGGCAGTCCACAGTGTGGCACCACATCACCTCTCCTCCAAATACAAATTTGAAAACTGCACCCTGAGCTGGTAAATTCATGATGATCATCGTCCTGGACTCTGAAGGGGCTATTTTGTGTGATGTGCTTGCTCATGGTGCAACAGTCTACTCTGAAGTGAAGTGTATTGTGCTATTCTCAGAAAATTCTATTCTCAGAAAATTGAAGAAGCGACTTCAGCACAAAAATGCAAATGCACTTCACCTTCTCTGTGACAACATATAGCCTCACACAAATCAGTACATCCAAGAGGCACTCACAAAACTTCATTGGACTGTTCAGTCCATGTCTTGCACCTTCTGACTTCAATCTGCTTGTCCCAATGAAGGATGCACTCCATGGGAAGCAGTACATGGACGACGGAGAAGTTATTGATGCAGCAAGATGTTGGCCCTGACGTCAACCAGTAGAGTGATACCATGCGGGCATACAGGCCCCCACAGAAGGTCACACAAAGCCGTTGCATTGAATGGAGATTGTCGTAAAAAAATAAGGTTGTGTAGCCAGAAGACTGGGGAATAATATGATGTATTGGAATTCTGAATAAAAGCAACCAGCACCCTGCTTTCAGAAAAAAAATGTTGCTTTACTTATTGAATGCCTCTTGCATTTAAGTCCTACACATCAAAACTTGAATTGATATTACTGCAGAGTACACACTGAACAAAGTGGCACAGTGCTAAGATGCTGAACTTAAATTTAGTAGGATGGTGGTCCAAATATCTGTCCAGTCATTCAGAATTATGTTTCCATCATTTTTCCAAATCATTAAACAAATACTATGACATTTCCTTGAAAACATATGTGGCTGACATACTTCCCCAATCCCATCTTCTACTCTGTCTGTAATGATCTCTCTGATTGGATGTTAAACTATAATTTTCCTTACTTTCTCTTTTGTTTCAGTACACAGTTAATACAGTTACTATCAGTGCAATTGCATTGGGTTGTCGTGTTGTCTTCTTTATTCTGTAAAGCATTTGTTTATTTTACCTGCTTTGTCTCAAAGTTGTTTTGTAACTGGCTCGAGAAATAAACATCTTTCTCTGAGTCTAATTGCAGAAAGTTGCATTAGTTCCCTGTTTTAAAGTGATGACCTAAAAACTATGAACTGTGCTCAATATTATGAATATAATTTGGGCTGAATTTCTTTCAGATTTAGATCATAAATGCTCATAATGTTACAACTACAGCAAATGTAATGGAAACACAACAGTGTGGGCTGTCTGCTCATTGTTATAGTGCTCAGGTTAAATTTAATATATCAGTTGCAGCTATATGCACCAGTAACGCTCACGTAACATCCCTGATAATAACTTAATATTTTGTGGTAAAAGTCAAACTTCTGCTTGACATTTGTAAATTCATTTGTGTTTATGTTCTTACCTGTGTATAGCATTGTCCTTCCAGTTGCCCTATTTCCTGATGCATAGTGTGCTATTTAATTACACAGTGATGTCCACTTATTGCATCTTCTATGAGACAGGAAAAAGAATCAAATAAATCTATTGTGTTAAAAGAAAGTTTCACCATGTGGACCAAGGACAAACAAGATTTTATTGAAAAAATGAAATATACAAAAGTGTGTGTTGTGTGTGTGTGTGTGTGTGTGTGTGTGTGTGTGTGAGAGAGAGAGAGAGAGAGAGAGAGAGAGAGAGAGAGAGACTGTTGAACGAATAACTGTTGGAACGAATCAACTGTGACAAGTGCCATCCTCCCTCCCCCTTTTTTCCTTGATTCTGTACACAATTGTGTATTTAAGCATGTGTGTTTGTAGGAAGATAATTATTTCTCTTAATGTAAATGCATGGAAAATATAGTGAGAATTCTAAAATGATCCCTTTTACTTGTTTTTACCTTAGATGCCATTAGAACTGTCAACAAAGAACGTAGTGACACTAAGACCTGAGAGGTGTTGATAATGGGGGCATTTTTCATTATTTTTGTCACCTCTTTTTCACTCCCTCATCCACCCTTGGGGGGAGCTTGCATTGTGTTGCCCCCATGGCCACATTGTGAGTGAGTGAGCGAGCGAGCGAGTGTGTATTAAATTTGCTTGGAATATTCCAAGTGTTAGATTTCTGACACAGTCTGACTTACAGAAGATATCAAACAATGGAAATCCCAGGTAGCAATATCAACAACATAGGTAAAGACAGATTGCTACCTACCATAAAGGAAAAATGTCATGTAGCAGATTGGCACAATTAAGACACTTACATAAAGCTTTCGGCCACAGCCTTGATCAGTAAAAGAGAGACACATCCCGTTCACACACACATGCAAGCACACTTACACGCAAACATGACCGCCAACTCCAGCATCCCGGGCCAGTGATGGAGTAGGTGGTCTTGTGCTGAAGTGTGTGTGTGTGTGTGTGTGTGTGTGTGTGTGTGTGTGTGTGTGTGTTTTACTTATCAAGGCTGTGGCTGAAAGCTGTATTTAAGAGTGTTTTATTTACCTTTTATGCAGTTTGAGATTTCTTCTTTACAGTAAGTGACAGTCCGTCTTTTACTACATTGTTACAAAAGATAGCAGTTGATAGGACACATTCGGAGGCCTCGAGGAACAGTCAGTCTGATAATAAGCATTGAGTAGTGGACGACGGGGGGTGTGATTGCAGTGGGAGCAATGACCTGAGTGTAGGAAGCAGGTTCAAATAGATGTGGGTGGAGATGAAATGAATGAGAATGGACTAGTGTGTAGGGCTGCAGCAATCCCATTTTTGGACTCAAGACCACAACAATTAACAACATCAGTCCCTCCATCTATATATTTTGTTTTCCATGTTTATGTAACTCAAAATTTACTACATAGTTGCCTGATTATTTGCTGGAATAAGTGTATTGAGAAAATTTACTTAATGCTATTGGTGATACCTATAAGGCTAGATAGGTGTAACACCACTCATTTTTACTAACTATTTTGTTGTTACGATGAAACAGTCATGACAGTTGACAGGACAAATATAATCCTGTTAGTTTGTGTTAATTGTCGGTAGATGGTGTGGCATTCCCTTCTGTCCCACTATGGATAATATATCTCCAGGAGAAGTGGGGGAGGGTGGAGGCGCAGGGGAGACTACCAGATGACAAACACTGAGAATGAAGAAAAGTATGGGACAGTAAGCCCATCAAAAATCACCACTGTGGAAAAACTGTGACAACAGGTGCTGCTACTTCATGATGATGTACGTTTTTATATCATGAATATTGTAAAGCAGAAGTTACGCAAACTCAAAGTGGCAGACATTCTCATATCCACCCTATAGCCCTGATCTCCTCCCATCTGATTATCGTGCCTTTGGTTTTATCTGAATGGGTGTCTTCAACTTGTTGTGTCACTGAGATGATTGCCCCACTGCTCTTGGTGATTTTGCCTGATTGGCGTACCGCTTCTGGACTATGTAGACTCTGAACAAAAACATTTTCATTGCCCCTTATACATAAACTGATAAAGTACAAAGTATTTAAAAAAAAGTGTTTTTTATTATAATATGCAAATTGTTACAGATAACAAAAAATTAAAGATAAAATTGAATTTGGTTTTTAATACTAACATGTATGTAACTGAAACTTATATAGCAATAGGGAGGTAAAGAAAAATGTTTGGTCATTTGAAACTACACTGGTATTCTTTGGTATAATTAGAGCTCGGATTTCTGTGCACTGTGAAGTATGAATATAAGCATTATTTTAAGCACTAAAAATCTCATAAATATACTCTCAAAATTTTAAAATATGCGTTAAAAATAAAATACACGATTTCAACTTTCTCACATTTATTAATTTTGTTGAACTAATCAAATTGTAAATTTATTCTTAAACTCAATCATTGTTGTTTTTCAGATTGTCCTTACATCACCTTACTCACATCCATAAGAAACATTAAACCTGGATTCCTTGCTTCTGTTTTCTCAGTTTTATTACAAAAACACTTTCCTATTTCTCCTGGCACGCCTCTATTGACAGTTGTTTCACATACCTACAGGGCCAAAGAAAGATGCATCCTTTTATCCAAACATGAGATTGTGGCTGGGAGTTTATTAAAATAGCTGCTAATAAATACTGTAATTTACTCTGGAGACTCTTCCCATTGCAAGCACTAATTGCAGCAGGGATACTTGTGGCTTCATCAAGCACCTTTTTCACACAGTCTGTGAATAATCATTGTAACATAGAACTGCTTCAATCCATGTCCCCCATCTCATGATGGTGGAGCAGGGAGTAAATTAGTATCTTGCATCATATCAGTAAATAATTTCACTCTTGATGGTACTTAGCTAACACCTTTTTCTCAGAGGAAATAAGGCATTCACTTCAAGAAAATTCCTTCGATACTGTGCTAAATAAATCATTGCACTGCCTTAGAATAAAATACCCACAAAGCTTCAGCAACCTTAATCCATTATACTACTGCACCTATAACTACTGTATCACCTACAGTTTTTTTCTCATTTTCTTTGGAAGGCCCCAATACACATAATGCATAACGAACAACCATAACATTGAATGGTCTATTTCTCCATTATCCTGGAGGCAATGGGATGGGTTATTTCTAGTTCATATTCAAGCATTTTTTCCTCAAGATGACAGTGCCAATAAATTTCCCACTTGAGTTCATCATTTCATCTACAGATAACCATAAGTTTGAGTTGTTGATATCATCTTCTATTACCTGAAAATATTTATTTTATTGAAAATTAGTGAAGATCAGGGGTGTAATTTGGGTTTTACATTTGGAGTAACAAGTTTAAAAAATATTTCTTGATATAAAGCCAAATAAATCAAACTCAATGGCGCTATAGGCCACACACAATTCTATGTTTCCATTTTAAAATATACTTAAATAATACATTTAAAAATTTTAAATAATTGATAAGGTTTTATAAAGCTCAAATTACTATATTGGAAGGAGGAGGAGGGGGTAGTTGACAAACAAACTAATTTTATTATATAAATTTTTAAACTTACCTCTTCATGAACTTTACACAGGTATTTGTTCTTGATTGTTGATTCATGAAGAACTTTTTGTTCCAATTATTTTTCCAGGTACATTTAAAATTCTGCATTATTTAACATTTTCAAAGAGATGTTGGCTGAAAGTAATGGTTTGCAAATATCTTTTCGAAAAATTATCACGGCCACAATTTCCACTCCTACTTGCAGAAAATGTTGCTGGTAAGGTTGCTTCGATCTTGGAGACAGATTTATTAATAGGATTTCTGTGAGCAACTCTTTATAAATGTTGTCTAATCTAGAATTTTGTGTCACAGGGCACATATAACACTGGTATAAAAATAATTGAATTTGTTTCATGTAAATAAAATGACCATTTTCAAATCAAAAAGTGCAGTCATTTTTAAAATATTCGGACAGTACAAAAATAAAACTTAACTGTTATTCACACTCGTGGCACAGTACAAAATTTCCAGCTGTTCCTAGAGAAGGTTTTCCATCAATCCATTTTCAAAGCAACCAACTTTACTGCTCTGCTCCTTCCTCCTCTTCCTAACACTTCAGAAGTTTATAGTAACAACACACTATTTAAAAATTTATAACTTAACTGAAAATGGCACTTTGTAATTCTTGGAAGTGATATCTTGCATCAGCCAACTTCGTTTCTAACATAATATAAACCGTGTCAAGTTTTGTGATGCGACAGCTGCTCCAAACTTTAATAATTTGCCAGATGATTATAGAACACTGTTTAGTTTTGTATTAAGCTGTTGCGTGGCATATTTTTTATGCTACTTAAGGAACTGCTTATTGTTGGTAGCTATGTTGTCCTCATTTTTTGGTGCCCTTTTATGGATCTAGGAACATGATCAATAACAGTCCTTCTACACAGAGTGATTATGTGCTTTGGCTTTCCCTTCTTCTGAAGGTACCACAGTGAAATATCTGTATTTCAAAAACCATTGCTGAAAAAGTAAAATATTTACATAAATATGCAAAATTAGTTAAATGTGCACTAACTCGCAAATATGCAAAAATCTGAGCTCTAGTCATAAACTTATTGATCTCAAATATTTCTTGTTGTGTAGTTTTTCTGCTTTTCTTAACAGTGTGTAAAATATTAGAACCTTCTTGTATCGATGGTTTTCTGTTGAAAGGTGTTTTGCAATGATTGTCTTGTCTTCCCTTATCAAGAGCTTTTCTCATGTTCCAATGCCACAATTCTACCCAACATACCAGTGTAAACTATTCTACAGTGCTTGCTATTGGTTTTATACACACCATTATGTGCCAAATGATTCATTGTGTTTTTACTGTTGAAAGTAATGTAGCTGACATACAATGCAGGCTTTTACGGCTGGTGTTTGTGTCCTTCGTGATTTTTGTTTCATGAGCATTAACCATTTAAATATTATGAAGAGGGAGTATTGCACCATCTGACTTAACAAAAAGTAGATTGTTTTCCATTATGCAAGAGAGGAAATGCAACCGACTGTATAAATTACAGAACACTATCTCTTCTGTCACATGCATCAAAAATAGGTATGTAGTTAATGATCAGTTTGGCTTCAGGTCAGGGAAAGTAAAGCAGTATTGGTACTACCGGTTCTTCAGTTCTTGGAACAAATATTATAAGTAAACAGAAGAAACATGTATAGCATGTATATAGTATTTGATATGGTTGATGGGAAGTTACTATTTAAGCCAATGCAAAAAGTAGGAGTTGAATGGAAGGACAGGTGATTAATTTTGAATATAAACAAAAGTCAAGGTACTGAACTGGATATTAATAACAGCAAGAAAGAAACAAAAATCAGAAGGGGAATATGACACAGATGCCCTCTATCACATTACTTATTTTATTATGAGAAGGAAAGTTGACACTAACCATATAGCAGAGATGCTGAGTCGCAGATAGACACAACAAAAAGGCTCTTACAGTTATAGCTTTCGGCCATTAAGACTTCGTCAAAAATAGACACACACATGCACACGCACACGCACTCACACAAATGCAACTCATACACACAACTGCAGTCTCAGGCAGCTGAAACCACACTTCATGCAGCATATGGTGAGTGGCAACTTTCCTTCTCATATTGTTGTTACATTCCATCCTGGATTTTCCATTGTTTGACATTACTTATTTTAATATGTTCAATAGGGAGACAATAGCAATAATGAAAAAAAGATGGCTGGAATCGAAATTAGTGTTATTCATATTCACTGCGACAGATTTTCCAGTGACATTCAGTAATAACAGACTCAGTGAAAGAAATGCTTATGGTCTTAAATCAAGATGTAACAAAACTAAAGAAAAAAAATGCCAAGAAGACAAAAGTCGTTGTTATGGACAAGAAAGGTGCTGGGAGTAAGACTGACATAAAAGTAGGCAGTGAGAAACTTGTGGTAATCAAATTGAACTATCTTGGTAACAGGAAAACAATAGATGTTTCTAGGATATCAAGAGAAGAGTAACACTGGCTGAGAGTGCCTTCCAAAATAAGAAGATTGTAATACTGAACAAGCACATCAGCCTCCACTCTAAGAATACTTTTATTTGGAATGTTCTGACATATGGGTGTGAAACCTAGATTTTAGTATAGTGAAGGAAGCTCGTTTCAAAACTGTAGAACTGGGAGAATTAAAAGAACTATCTGGACTGACAGAAAAATGAATGAGATGGTTCTACCGAAATAGGTGAGAAGAAAGAACTACTGAAAGTTGAAAGCCAACACAAAACAAAACTCATTGGACACTTTATTAGACATGATATTCTTTTATAAAAAATTCCTAAGGCAAGATCATAGGGAAGAAAACAAAGTGACAACCATGAACAACCTATTTAAAAAGCCACAGTCAGTGAGATGGGATGTTCTTCATACAAGGTGACGATGAGGACTGCTGAAGAGAGAGAAAGCTGTGGCTGCAGATACTAGGCTTAGCCTTTAGAAAGAAGAAGAGCATTAGGTTGTGATTCATGGCATATTTACCTGCCTAACATTTCATCTTCCAGTGCTGGAGACATCATCAGACTGTAACAGCTCAGAAGTTACAGTCTTACAGCATCAGCAACTCGAACTGTTTATATGTATCCATGCAATGTTTGGTTCGTGTCATCATCAGACCACTGCCCAAGACAGCGGAGTCATACCAACTTGTGTTACTGAGCTTGCAATGGTGAAGAGTTGGTGCTGTTTGTATTATTTAGCTCTGCGGCTCACAATTTTTTAAATTGTCTTCAACCTTTTGAATTTTTAAGGCCTCTCTGAGCCTCCTAGCATTGTAATGATCGAATCTTGTTAAAACAGTAATAATTGAGAAACAAATTTGGTGTTTCCTTGTTTTCAGTACTGCTGATTTGTCCGTGTTGGCCAGACAACAACAGTTATTATAGCTTTTGTTGTTGTCTTCAGCATTAGGTGCAGAAGTATGCCTTGGACCACAGTGTAAAGCCCATAATATAGCTACACTGTTACTGTGAAATGTAAGTCTGTTGTTGTGAGACTAAAATTTTTTTGTAAAACAGTCTTAAACTTTGCTAGTGTATGCGATAGTGCACCAGTTTTTGTGATTACTGACTGCTTCCTGTGGGCAGTGTAAAACAGTGATGCAATTTTATCCCCTTTTTTTTCATCTACGAATGCTATAAATCAGGTCAGAGATATAGCTATTACTGAAAGCAACAAGTCTGATTGTCTGTAATCTGGTCTGATAGGGATTGATGCAAGGTGATGAATGATGGGATCGAAAATTGACTTTGTGAGTGCAGGCAGCTTGTGCAAGGATCACGTTATTGGTAGCTGTTGTTTTTTATAAATGACACACAAGATTTTATTTGTGCTGAAGTGTTTATCAAGCTCCAGGAAATTTAATGAAGAGACTCCCAGCACCATTGTATACTGAATTTTATGATGTTAAAATGTTGTAAGAATGTGTTTAATTCCCTAATGCATGTTGTTGTCACTGCTGCTGCTACTGCTGTTGTTTTCGGTGTGAAGACTGGTTTGATACATCTCTCCAGGCTATTCTATCTTGTGCAATTCTCTTCATCTTCGAATAAGTACTGCAACCAACATCCTTCGGAATCTGCTTACTGTGTTCACCTCTTGGTTTCCTCCTACACTTCCTTCCAGAATTAAAATGGTGATCTGTTGATGATTCAGAACGTGTCCCACCAACCAATCCCTTATTCTGGTCAGGTTGTACCACAAATTTCTTTTTTCCCAAATTCTGGTCAGTACATCCTTATTAGTTACGTGATGTAATCATCTAATCTTCTGCGTTCTTCTGTAGCACCACATTTCAAAAGTCTCTGTCTAAATTGTTGATCATCCATGTTTGACTTTGCTCACGACTACACTCCACACAAATAACTTCAGAAAAGACTTCTTAATACTTAAATGTATATTCATTGTTGACGAATTTCTCTTCTTCAGAAACATTCTTCTTGCCATTGCCAGTCTGCATTTTATATCATCTCTACTTTGGCCATCATCAGTTATTTTGTCACTCAAATAACAAACTTCATCTACCACTTTTAGTGTCACATTCCTAACCTAATTCCCTCAACATTTTTCCATTATCCTTTTTGTGCTTTTGTTTATGTTTGTCTTACAGCTTCACTGTCCATTCCATTTAACTGGTGTTCCATGTCCTTTACTGTATCTGACAGAATTACAATGTCATCAGCAATTCTCACAATTTTTATTTCTTCTCCTTGAACTTTAATTCCTACTCCAAAGATTTATTTTGTTTCCTTTACTGCTTGCTCAATGAACAGATTGAATAACATTGGGCAATGGCTGTAACCCTGTCTCACTCCCTTCTCAACCACTGCTTCCGTTTCCTGCCTCTTGACTCTTATAATGCTATTGGGCTTCAGTGTAAGTTGCAAATAGCCCTTCACTCTCTGTATTTTATCCCTGCTGTCTTCAGAATTTCAAAGAGATTATTCCAATCATAGTTGTCAAAAGCTTTCTCCAAGTCTACAAATGCCATAAATTTAGGTTTGCGCTTCCCCAACCTATCCTCTAAGAGAAGTCGTAGGATCAGTATTTCTTCACGTGTTCCTGCATTTCTCTGGAATCCAAGCTGATCTTCCCCAAGGTCGGCTTCTACCAGTTGTTTCATTCTTGGGTAAAGAACCTACAAATATGACACAACATCCACATACCTGATTCAGTGTTTAATTTTGCAACTGAATGGAGCTTTCTTTCTGTAAGGGAATCTATTCAAAATTATCTTATGACAATTTCTGGTAGTATAGGACTAAGAGGGGGGAGCCCATCGCTAGGCAGACTGTCTATATTGTGATTGATTAAATTCCATGATAAAACATAAAATTGCAGCACTTTTGTAGACTGGACAACAGAATAAAGCTCAGTAATTATGAAAAACCTTGTGCATTACCCCGTATGCTGGCAAAAAATTCAGATAGTTTTACAACAAAGATAGTCTCATGGCAGTGTAAATACTACCTAAGCAGTGGCAAAGACACAATGAAGTCTTTGGTACAGAGCGGTATGTATAAAACATACTGCAAGGACTATGGAATAGTTCATGGGTAGAACTGTGGCAGTTGGGTTATCAGAACATGAGAGAAGTTGTAGACGAGGTAAGACAAGACTCAAGCTTTACAGAACATCTTTTAACAGAAAACTACCTATATAATGTATATTGTGTTGTTTCATAAACTGTTAGGAGAAATAGGAAGACGACACCACTTGAAATGCTTGTCATAAATGTGTGAAACTGAATTAGTTTTAAACGACCAAATGTACTTCTTTTTCCCCTCTCTGTTATATGAAGTTTCAGTGAAGCAAATGTTAGATTAAAATAGCAAGTCCAACTATATTTTTAATTCTTCATTAGATGCAATGAATTCCTTAAAATACTTTATATCTTATCAGTTTTATATATCATCTGCATGAGAATAGTTGTGAAAGTCACAAGTCATTTTTATCTATCATTGTTATATTGTTTATTTATTTTTATTTATTGTGATGGATGTTCCATAGATCCATTGGTAAATGGTGGCACATGCATGTAGAATGGGTCAAAACATTTAATTCATTATTATATTCATGTCATTCGCAGTAATTACATACAGAGGTTAAAAATACAAATTTTGGATATTATTTAGACATAGAATATGATTTGTGAAGTACAACGATCATTTCCATGACTTTACTGGACAAAAAATAATATGATTCCTAAGGTATAATTAAAGCAGTAAGAGACAGTAAAATGACAAAACATAGAAACATGTGAGAAATCTCTCTCTGTTAAAGAATGCTAGCTTTGTTTTAAATGAGGAAGCATATTTTCCTTTTTTTCCCCATGGAATAGACTCTAGAGAATAAAAATTACAAAACTTCTTTAGCTTATGGCTAAGAACTTGATTATTACCATGTGATGTAGTATTACTTAGAAGTGAGTTTAAGATTTTTAGCTATGGTGTTTTACTAATTTTTGCACCAAGAAGTAGTTCTTCAGGTTCCAACATACGTCACGTTTCCTTCCTGTGTTACGATGGTTGTAGGGCTCATTTGTTTCATATTGAGAAGGATTGTGAGGTGCAAATGTCAAGATCGAAAAGAGATATTGTGAGGTAGTGTTTAGCTTCACCCAAAACTCTGACAATCTTTTTCTCAGCAGGAAAGGCTTTTTTCAGGAAAGGTGAATTGTCCCAGATGATGAGTCCACAACACACCATTGAATTGAAGTTGCCAAAATAGGCAGATTTTGAGACAGTGATGTCTCAGATTTAGAAAATTATCCAAATGGCAAGTGTGCTGAGCTAAGCTTTTCAAGGTTTTAAAAATGTGGTGTTCCCAGTTAACCCTGTTATCTGTTTGAACACCTGAGAATTTCAGTACCTGCTGCCTCTTGTTTGTAACATTAATCTCCTGTGTGATTTTTGTGAGTAGAATGGAATTGAATGTTGTCAGTCTAACAACCCTACCACAACAAAGGTCAAAATTTTAATAACGATTGTGGTGTTGCTTATGCTGCTAAATACTGCATTATCGGGCAACAACAGTTATATTATGTGGCAGGTGTGATTAGAGCACAGTTAATAAAGTCATTTCATGTAATAATAAAAAAACCAGGCACTCATCTTTTTGTGTTCCCCATGCTGGTCTCGTCGTAAAAACATGGCTCAGTCGATGAAAATCTAGGTGGTTATGATTCCAAGCTCGGATGCAAAGAGGCTTAGGTTTTATTCTGCTATATTCAAAAGTTTTGTAGATGCGCTTCACAAACCATTCTTGGAGATTACACTTTTGCTGGACAATGGTGATGTAAAAAATAATCAGCACTCCAAAATTAAGTTACACTTCCTTTTAATTGCTTTTATTGCAATATCACGTAAACACAAAACATCACTTCATAATACAAAACATACTTCACATTCCTCACAGTCACTATTAAAGTTCACATTTTATAAGCAGACTACGTTATGCGTCTTTCCAACATGACGTCCAACGCTTGACCTTCTTAATGTCCGACACACTAACAACTCAACAACTAACTAACCGCTTATGCGCCCAAAAATCAGAGTTACAAGTACGTCAAAGATCATAGTGACAAAAGAAAGAATACACATAAGAATAAGATCTTTGCAATATAAACATATCGATGTATCACAAATGAAATCAAATCTGAATGTTGTCTCAGAAATATGTCAACTACTTTACAGAAACACAGTAGAATATTACTGGTATCGAGAGGTTCAGGTGAGGTACCATAATGGTTACGTAATTCAAGTACCATTACATCATCTAAGGAGGGCCTAAGTATCTGGCAAACATTAATGGAGAATACAGTAAATGTTATTCCACCAATACTTGAAGTTTCCAGGGATCATGAGTACAAGATTAGAACAATTCATGCACACACAGAGGCATTCGAACAGGTCATTCTTCTCACACTCCTTAGATTAATGGGACAGGAAGAAACCTTAATAATTGGTACAATAGGATGTACCCTCTGACGTGTATGTCTGGTAGTCTGACGTGTATGTCTGGTAGGATCAGCATTGGGAGGCTGTGTTGGGGGGAGGGAGGGGGTCAAAAGGGAAAGGCGAGAAGGGGAAAGGACTGTGCAGGTGCACTGGATTGAGCCCTACACATGCCTTCTATCCCACCAGTGCACCTGCATAGTTCTTTCCACTTCTCTACATCACATCCATGTGTGCTCCCCCAGACAGCACCTTCTCACATTCCTGCCCTATCTTTGCTGTGTCACCCTCTCCCTGCCCCACACTATCTCTGTTTCCCTGCAGTGTCACTTAACACACATCATGCAAACCATTGTTAAATTGTCTCAGAATTCTAACCCTGCATCATTGTACATTGTACATATCTTTGCTATCTCTCCTCCCTGCCCCACACTACCTCTGTTTCCCTGCAATGTCATTTAACACACTTTATGTACACCATTGTTAAATTGTCTCAGTATTCTAACCCTGCACCATTGTACATATACTCCTTCATGTATTTTTTTAATAATTTGAGCTCATTCAAAAAGAAATGCAACACGCACTCAGTGAACACCTAACAGAAATAGTTTACGTTCTATTGGGCCCACAGCTTGGTATATGTTGGTATAAGATATTATGGAAATGAATGCTCCAAATCACCTGCAATAAGGTAATACATTTTTGTAATATTTAAATGACAGGCCTGTTTCAGCTTATGGCCATTATCAAGTGACATCTAGTTGGAAGTGAAGACCTTATTGCATCTATAGTAAAGTCTTTCTGTCCTTTCTTGGTAATTATAATAGGTCTTGTAGTTATGAAACGTAAAATACATTTTTGTCAGGTACCTTGACAGTTGAGTTTTGACGAAAACATATTTTACATTTTGTAACTACAAGAACTATTATACTTACCGAGACATGACAGTAAGATTTTACTATAGGTACAATATGGTTGTCACTTCCAACTAGATGTCGTTTGATAATGGCAATAAGTCAAAACAGACCTGTTGTGTAACATCTTAAAAAATGTATTACCTTATTGCAGTTGGTTTGGAGCATTTGTTTCCATATTTAACAGAAAAGTGATTGCACTTGTATAATACTTCCTTAACCATTGTGGAGAGAGATCTGCACTACTTCACAGGTTCCCTTTTCAATAGGTTTGTAGCTAAAAGTGAAAATTCTAGACTTTCAAATCTAAGGTGAAAGGCTTCCTTCTGCAACTCTTATTCTTTCTGCACAGGAATTCTTCACTGTAATATGTAATGTATTATATAATTGTCATAGTCATGAGTAATTTGGCATCCACTGACTGATGTAAACTTTTCCGTGTGTTGAGGCTTCAGTAATAAATTTTGCTCCTGCATGTTTTCTAGAACCATCTATCCATCTTCTGCTATATTCTTCTTTGTTCCATTTGTTTATTTTTCTCTCCCTCCTTATGACCCCAACATGTATTTCTTCACATTCAGTTTTTGAGTGTCCCTGTTTCAATGCCATGAGTTAAAATTGGTAATACACACTGATACCATACTTCCTGATTCATATACTCAGAAATCATTGATTTGTAAACTATGCTGATTTCACAGAAATCACTCCAGGCCATTTTTACTCCTTGTTTATTGCTATTGCTGTCCATCAAAATGTCTTCAGTTATCCTAAATATAAAAACTCATTACCTGGTTCTACGGCTTATTAGTTTGTACAAAGCTTTTTCCCATGTGTAGATTATATATTTTTATGTTTATTGGTTCATAGAATAGCTGCAGGTATTAACAATATTATGTATTTGTTTGTATCATAATTAAGTTTGAGGCTTAATTTCAGTCTTAACATTTTCCCATTAGTTGTTGAAGTTTAAATGCACCTGAGGGAAACAGGCGGATCATAGATCATGCCTGGGTAGTGCTTGTGGAAGAAAAGAGGTCAATTTGATCTTTAATCTATTGGGAATTACATGACATCACACACTCCACTGCAGACTGAAAGATTAAATTCATAACTTCACTGTTGGTTCCTAAATCTTCTACTGTGTGTTGATGGATGATTTATTATAATATCATGGTGTAATTTGGAATATTACCCTCCATACAGAGGAAAATGAAAGATAGTTACAGTAGCTATATACAGGTCATAAAAAAACATAAATTCATTGTTAAAATTTTATTTATTTGACCAATTTTGTTACAATAAGTTATGGATGTAACGTTTTTGAGACTTAATGTAATAGTGATTTCGTTTTATTGTATTTGAAAGGAATGTTTGTACAGTGCAATGATGCTCCTAAACCAGTAATGTACTCTTGATGAGAAAGTAAAGTGTATAAAGTTAAAACTCAAAATTGTTCTCCTGATAAATAAATTTAACATAGGAAACTAAGGATTGCATAGTTACAACATTGAGCATGCTACAGTCAGGGCAATTGTTCATGAAACAATAAAAATTTAGTTACTGCACACTCCCATCAATATCCAGTTACAAAGCTAAATTTTTGTTTCGGTCTGCGGGCCTTTGTATGAAAATGGGTTGCATGTGTAATAATCAAGCCATGGACAGGACTTAGTTGGCTTTAATTCACTCAGAAACTGAAGATAGTGATATACTCTTGGTGCAGGTGGCCTAGACTGCAGTTGTGTGACTACTTAAATGGTTTAAGGGAAGTATGGCCTCTGGCCACAAATAAGCAGAAAGATCAGAAGCATCAATACAAAGGAAACAACAAAAAACAAAGTAGGTATGAAGTGCCACATGTGGAAACTGTAGTGTGCTGCAGTAACTTGCTTGCAGGAAAAAACTTCCAGCTAATAATTTTATATCACTGAGATTGATGGCAAGTTACACTGTATACTACGTTCGTATATTGGCTTTTTGTGCAAGTGATCAATTTTGCGTTTTGGGGTGTAGAAGGTTTCAGCTGCGGTGATTCTGCTTGCGACCATGTCACATTGTCGACCCCTTCTCAACAATTTGCAAAGAGTTTAGATGACGTGTAAAGATGGAGATGGAGACAAGATACAGGAAGCCATACTGTAATTAATCTCATTGACAAACATCTGTATGAAGATACAATGACTATCCTTGCTAAAGGGCCAAATTTTGTGTCCAGTCCACAAAATGCCACCAGTATCTGAATACATCAGCTCCTTGAAGCATGTTGTTGCTTCTCTACCACTGGACGCAATGGAAGAAGTTCGTCACAAAATCTGCAGAGCACTTAGGAAGCACTTAGGAAGGCACCAATGCTAAGATGCAACAGTTGTAAGGGAGAACAAGCACCATTGAAAAATTTGCGAGAGGGCAAGGAAACTGTAGTCTTGAAAGACCAGTACCAGAGTCCTAATGTCGTGTGGATTGCAATAAAAATATATTTGATCTTTTGAATAACTTTGCTTATAGATAGATAAATGTTGATCCTATGATTAAATATGAGAGGAAGATGACATTTATTCTCATTCATGGTCCTAAAACATGAGTAGCAGTGTCACTGTGAATATATAGATTTCTTAAGGTGCGCACTGAAGGAATTCCTTTCTATGTCAGTAGTATTGGTGCACCTCAATACCAGCTAGCAAAATCCTGAAACATATTGCCAGAGAAAATGTGGGTTAGTGGAAACTCCTCATTCGCAACTGTACATCTTCTTAGTCAATTGCGGCTTCAGGATGTGGATATTATGGTCAGTTTCGGTACAGTCTCTGTCGAGTTCCACTTCTTATTACTTGGCACTTAATCACTGAAAATTTCATTGCTTGTTTTACAGGACTTTTTAGTTAGGCATGTTCTGACATCTACTTATTTCCTGTTTAATGGAGATATGATGAACAGACTGATAGTGTAGTGACAGGTAGTGTATTATTGCCTGTCATGGCAAACCTATAAAGGGAACACTGTGAAGATTCGCCAAGTTTAAACCAACGTGGTTCTGTCAGCATGTGGACCATGTGTTTGTGATTTGGTCACATGGGGCCAAAAAGCTCCAAGAGTTCCTGGAACAGGTGAACTGTATCTGTCAGAATATTAAAACTCACAAGGAAACTTGAAAAAGAGGACCTTTCCTCGACATGTTTAAGAGAAGACTGGATGGATTCCAGGGTCACAGAGTTTATAAAAAACTTGGTTCACAGTGACTTCTAACTTCACGCCTTGAGCAATCACCATCTGTCACAAAGAAAGACTGTGGTCCATAGAGCTCGAACACTTTCAGACAAGGAGAGCCTCTTCAGAGAATTACAATACCTATGAATAGTGTTCTGAAGGCATGGGTATTCAGATTTTCAGAATGAATGGGGATTGTAGCCAATGTCAGGAGTGCCTGAGAAATGGTTGAGGCTGAGGAAGAAGAGTCAAAAATGCTGGCTGAATATCCAGAAAGATTGGTGGACCCCTATAGAAATACAGCATACAGTGTACTTCACTCTGTTCAGTGAAGATCAAAAGTATTCTTTGTAATGTTGAAGACAGTTTAGGTCTCCAAAAGCTGAGTGTGCCTTACTTTCTTTGCAAATGTGGTGTGTCTTACGTGGGACTGAATGTCAGAATAGTTCATGAGAAATGCAGGGAACATCAGCAACACAGCCAACTAGAACAGCTGTGCAAGTTGGCTGTCACCACGTACTGCCTCTAAATAACCACAAAATGAAATATGGTGAGACCAGTAGTGTGGTACTAGGTACTGATGTCACAAGACCAACAGTAGTTCAGAGTCTGTTTGAAGTCCAGGCAGCAAGTACACATAACAGCACAACTTGCAGCACCTGAAGAAGACGGCTGGGATGTCATCGAAATATTGTGTAGAAAATGGAAACAACAACTTGGCAGAAAACCCAAATGTTAACTATTAATCAGTTGCATCAAGAAACTGAGAAATCACATTGCTTGAAATAGTTTGGTGGGGTGGGGGTGTGGGTGTGGGTGTGGGTGTGCATGAGAGAGAGCTTCAATTACTGCATCATGATGCAAACCATATTCCTAATTGCTGTAACTGTTTTAGATTGTCTCATTTTGCCCTGAAGAAGATAGCAGAATTTTGTAATGTCCTGGGGCTCCATGAGAGACAAAAAGTGTTTAAGAGTCAACCTGATCCATTACTGCTCAACAGCTTCAAATCATTAATGGAACTTTGGCAGAGGTGGGTCCGAGATGCTCATGTCACATTTTATGGTGTCCTAGAGTTGCTCAGCAGGTTTATGTTCAGGTATACTATGATATGCTAGAAATAAACAATAAATAGACATGACAGGACAGTAGTTTCATATGTAGTGGAAAATTCTGGATAGAATGTAACAATACAATGAAAAGGATTGTTGTTCCTCACCATATAGCGGAGATGCTGAGTTGCAGAAAGGCACTACAGAAAGACTGTCCGAAAGTTAGCTTTTGGCTAACAAGGCCTTTGTCAAAAAACACACACACACACACACACACACACACACACACACACACACACACACACACACACACACACACACAGGCAACTGGGTCGGGTAAAGAGGAGGCTGGGGTGGGAAGGGGAAGGGATAGCAGGGTAGGGGGTGGGAGATGGTAAAGAGCATGCAGGGACGGTGGAGAATATGGCAGCTGGGTGCAGTCGGGAGGTTAGACAGAAGGCGTGGGAGGAGGGGCGGAGATAGCGGAAAAGGATAGGAGTAAAGAGACTGGGTGCATAGGTGGAATAGACGGCTGTGTAGTGCTGGAAGAGGAACAGGAAAAGGGCTAGATGGGTAAGGACAATGGCTAATGAAGGCTAAGGCCAGGTGGGTGATGAGACCGTAGGATACATTGCAAGGAGAGCTCCCACCTGCACAATTGAGAAAAGCTGGTGCTGGTGGGAAGGATCCAGATGGCACAGACTGTGAAGCAGCCATTGAAATGAAGGACATTGTGTTGGGCAGATTGCTCAGCAACAGGGTGGTCCAGCTGTTTCTTGGCCACAGTCTGTCGGTGACCATTCATGACAGCTTGTCGGTTGTCATATCCACATAAAATGCAGCACATTGGTTGCAGCTTAGCTTGTAAATCACATGATTGCTGTCACAGGTAGCACTGCCTTGATGGGATAGGTGGTGTTCGTGACCGGAGCAGGTGGTGATGGTAGGATGTATGGGACAGGTCTTGCATCTAGGTTTATTAGAGAGATATGAGCCATGAGGCAAGTGGTTGGGAGCAGGGGCGGTGTAGAGATGGACAAGGATATTGTGTTGGTTTGACAGGTGGCAGAATACCACTGTGGGAGGGGTGGGAAGGATAGTGGATAGGACATTTCTCATTTCTGAGCACTATGAGAGGTAGTTGAAACCGTGCCAGAGAATGTAATTGAGTTGCTCCAGCCCTGGGTAGTACTGAGTCAAGAGGGGTCTGCTCCTCTGTGCCCAGACTGAATCTACACAATATCCTCATCCATCTCTAAACAGGCCGTGCTCCCAACCCCTTGCCTCATGGTTCATATCTCTGTAATAGACCTATATGCAAAACCTGTCCCATACATCCTTCCACCACCACCACCACCTACTCCAGTCCAGTCACAAGTATCACCTATCCCATCAAAGTCAGGGCTACTTGTGAAAGCAGCCATGTGATCAACAACCTAAGCTGCAACCAATGTGCTGCATTCTACACGGGAATGACAACCAAAAAGCTGCTTCACAGCCTGTGCCATCTGGATCCTTTCCACCAAAACCAGCTTTTCTCAGTTGTGCAGGTAGGAACTCACTCTGCAGTATATCCTAAGTTCCTGTAACCCTCCTGGCCTCAACCTTAGTTAACATTGTCCTTACCCATCTAGCTCCTTCTGTGTTCCTATTCCAGTACTACACAGCCCTCTATTCCACCAGTGCACTCAATCCTTTTGCGTTCTCCTTTTCCACTATCTTCTCCTCTCTTCCCCACTCTCAGTCTAACCTCCCAGCAGCACTTTTATGTCCCCCACCCCTACCTCACTATCCCTCTCCCTTTCCAATACATATATAAACCAGCTCTTTCACCTTGTGTAAACAACATCCACATGAGAACACGTTCTCCACTGGCCTGAACAGTGCAGTTAACAAACAAGATGGTTTGCCTTAAGATCATACTTTGGTTAGTGTTTGGATGCTCATGTTAGTCTTTGCCCTGTTGTGTGTGGCGAGCAAAATTACAGGTATTGAGCAGTGACTTTCTCTGCCCCTTAATAAGGTGATAATTCTGGATTATTTAGTAGCTAAAATTTGCCATTTTCGTCAGGAGCAACAGCAAATGGTCAGAATATAGTAAGTAATATAGTCTCCATGCAAGTGAGACTGTATACTGCATAGTTGCTCATGGATTGTAGTGCAGCACTAAAATGGCAAGTGCCTTGCTACAGTAGACCTCATCTATCTGCTTTTACAATTTGCAATAGTCAGTGGCGATTGCTGTTATTATTGTCCGTAGCAGTTGATTATAGCTGTGTGGATTTTAAACAAATTGTATTACTCACTCTATTCCCTTGTCATAGTGAAAATGGAAAACTTGAAGAAATGCGATTAGTGAAATATTCTGACTGAAGAAAGTATTGCTAAAGCAATAGAGAATTCATTAGTGAAGTTAATACTCTGTATTCTGAGTACTGAAAATAGAAAATACAGTAAAAATATTTTTAATGTGTCTCAAGAGTACATGAAACATGGAGGACAATTATTGGGAAAGTTCAAAGTGGTCCCTAGTAACACTAGGCATAATTGAATTGATTTCAGACTGCTACACTGAATTGTTTGTAATAAAATGATACCCAAACATATCAGCAGTTGTATGTGGAGTTGAACTTGATACTGCAGGTGACCATATGATGATGACTTTTTTCAAGATTTAGACAAACATTAGGAATTTATTTAATAATCACAGCCATATTATGAAAATGTGTGTGACAGTAACACATCAGTTGTAGCTACTCTTGACAATGCTTCATGTTTCAAGGATCAATGAAGTTTCTCTTTGACATGTTATTTGAATCAGTGAATTTAGGAAAATGAGAATGAGCCTTTGGACACATTACTGACAGAGCAAAGTATATTTCATTACTGAGTGACCTTTAGAAATTTTTTGTTAAATATGTGCATCTACTGAAGAAACACGTTACTTGGCGCAGTTGGTATATACCTCATGCATAGTAATTTTATGCTGCACATTTACATACCTGCTCTGTGGAAAGTCACTGTAAATAAGTTGCCTACTCTCCATTTTGTAAAAGCTTTCGAATGCAGAAAAGGAAAGAAGAAACTCACAGTGGGAAAGGAAATCAACTGTATCCTTTCAAGGGAACCATCCCAGCAATTATTTGCTTTAAGCTATTTTTGGAAACCACAGAAAACTTGAATCCAGATGGAAGGATGGAACTTGAAGCACAGTCCTAAGTATGAGTTCATTGTCTTACCACTGCATTACCTCACCGTAACCTTGATTTGAGTTGTATTAACACAAATCTATAATTAGCATGTATCCATTGAAAGCAGAACTGGTGTAGATTAGAAGCCTTCTTCAATAATGTGTATCATGTTGCAAAAAGAACTGATCTAAGAAGTATTTTGTAGCAAAATCAACTAAAGCAGCTATTGAAAAGTGTCCTGAACTACTCATTTTTACTTATGTAAATTTTAGTGCTGTGAAATTTTATCAGAAAATGGAAGCACTGTTGATGGCTACTTTCTCAGTTTGTATGGTTGATGGTTTCCAGTATTGAAACTGTGCAATTTTTCAGTGAGTTTCATACCCATCGTCTTGTTGTTAAACATGTGGACATTGTGGATGCCTCACTATTAGTATGTTGAGAGGTACCAACATGTTCCCACATTATGTGGGTGGTATTGTACCTGTTGGAACAGAGATGGGGTAGGAGTCCATACCCAATTCTCTGGAGGGGCATTGTTATTTTAGTCACCTGCTCAATCACTGTCAGGTGTGTTCTAACATATAAACACTAACACAGGACTCAGGGGCAAGCTTAGATGAAGCTCTTGTTCATGTTGATGAATTTGTTGTCAATCCTTGTTTCTATTAATTCTTTATTGATGCCTTTCCAATAACCAATAGTTTGGGATGCTGTAATAGTGCATATACCGTATATGCACTGGTGTGCAAAATTTAAGGATGAAAGTTACTGTTGCATGAAGTTTCACTGCCAAGTGCCGGAGATAACTGAAAGAAGTACGCAATGAGACAAACAGAAATGACGTTTGTATTCAAAATCAATAATTATACTATATGGTGCTGGTGGTGTGTGGGTGTCAAAAAAACACAGTATACTGGTCATTGAGCAAGGAATTAATCCTGCTGCAGTTGCCATGCCACTGTGGAGTGTGAAATTGCATGCCTTGCAGACCTGTTACATTTGGTTCCAATTGCACCTAGTGTTTGGCATGGAACCCTTCTTGCCAGTTCCACTACCTCTTCTCCATCAGGCAGCAGTGTCTGTGATTCAGAACACTCCCCTTATGTGTGAAAAGATGCGGTTAATGATACCAATTCCTGGGTTCTTTCAGTTACCTGATGATTTTTCCCCATGTGAAATCATTTAGATATGCCTCCGGGCCTTATTGTAATGAAGACCACCACCACAGTGCACTATAACTGCTTGCTGATGGACACACACACACACACACACACACACACACACACACACACACACACACACACACACACACACCAGCGCGCGCGCGCAGAGGCACCATAGGCGTGCTGGCTTCGTGCCATGTGACATCCAACTATCAGTGCACAACTGGGAGACATGTGGCAATATTCTCCCACATTGTCTATCATTACCCCTTAGTAGTTGTATTGCTTTATCTACACTCCTGGAAATGGAAAAAAGAACACACTGACACCGGTGTGTCAGACCTACCATACTTGCTCCGGACACTGCGAGAGGGCTGTACAAGCAGTGATCACACGCACGGCACAGTGGACACACCAGGAACCGCGGTGTTGGCTGTCGAATGGCGCTAGTTGCGCAGCATTTGTGCACTGCCGCCGTCAGTGTCAGCCAGTTTGCCGTGGCATACAGAGCTCCATCGCAGTCTTTAACACTGGTAGCATGCCGCGACAGCGTGGACGTGAACCGTATGTGCAGTTGACGGACTTTGAGCGAGGGCGTATAGTGGGCATGCGGGAGGCCGGGTGGACGTACTGCCGAATTGCTCAACACGTGGGTCGTGAGGTCTCCACAGTACATCGATGTTGTCGCCAGTGGTCGGCGGAAGGTGCACGTGCCCGTCGACCTGGGACCAGACCGCAGCGACGCACGGATGCACGCCAAGACCGTAGGATCCTACGCAGTGCCATAGTGGACCGCACCGCCACTTCCCAGCAAATTAGGGACACTGTTGCTCCTGGGGTATCGGCGAGGACCATTCGCAACCGTCTCCATGAAGCTGGGCTACGGTCCCGCACACCGTTAGGCCGTCTTCCGCTCACGCCCCAACATCGTGCAGCCCGCCTCCAGTGGTGTCGCGACACGTGTGAATGGAGGGACGAATGGAGACGTGTCGTCTTCAGCGATGAGAGTCGCTTCTGCCTTGGTGCCAATGATGGTCGTATGCGTGTTTGGCGCCGTGCAGGTGAGCGCCACAATCAGGACTGCATACGACCGAGGCACACAGGGCCAACACCCGGCATCATGGTGTGGGGAGCGATCTCCTACACTGGCCGTACACCTCTGGTGATCGTCGAGGGGACACTGAATAGTGCACGGTACATCCAAACCGTCATCGAACCTATCGTTCTACCATTCCTAGACCGGCAAGGGAACTTGCTGTTCCAACAGGTCAATGCACGTCCGCATGTATCCCGTGCCACCCAACATGCTCTAGAAGGTGTAAGTCAACTACCCTGGCCAGCAAGATCTCCGGATCTGTCCCCCATTGAGCATGTTTGGGACTGGATGAAGCGTCGTCTCACGCGGTCTGCACGTCCAGTACGAACGCTGGTCCAACTGAGGCGCCAGGTGGAAATGGCATGGCAAGCCGTTCCACAGGACTACATCCAGCATCTCTACAATCGTCTCCATGGGAGAATAGCAGCCTGCATTGCTGCGAAAGGTGGATATACACTGTACTAGTGCCGACATTGTGCATGCTCTGTTGCCTGTCTCTATGTGCCTGTGGTTCTGTCAGTGTGATCATGTGATGTATCTGACCCCAGGAATGTGTCAATAAAGTTTCCCCTTCCTGGGACAATGAATTCACGGTGTTCTTATTTCAATTTCCAGGAGTGTATAAAGTCCGTAAGTTTTGCAGAGCCGTGCATGATACAGCTGCCAACATGTTGGGCAAACACAGCACTGTGTTTTGCTGTGCTACATGGATGAAACACACCAGATGCAGATGTCTAAGACAGGGAGATATCGGCAGTGACAAAATGAAGCCTTAATGAAAAATACTCTGGTGGAAAAAGAAATTAGTACAATTTGGAAAGTGACGTTGATTTTGATCCAAAGGAGGCATATGCCACACGGGGGATAGTAGATGTACTACTGACGTTTGCAACGTCATCCACTGACAGGTAGCTTAGTGGCTTAGCTACCAGAATGCTATCTGTGAATAGTCTTTAATAGGCAATGCTCACAGCCAGAAGGCTCAGTGTGAAGCAAGCAAGCAACTGTGTCACAGAGACATACTCATTCTTCCTACAGCCAGCAGAGCAAATTACCACAAAAGTTGGATGTGCTGTGTCAGTTGTCCAACAATGGCAGTACAAATGGTCATGTGAACATTCTTACATCTGTAGGTGAGGTTCTGGATGTCCACGCAGTACAGATTCTTGCCCGGATCATCATATTGTAAGGGAAGCAGTGGCGGATTGTACAGCTACCACAGCACAGATAAGAGGTCTTGTGAACCAAGACATGTCAACACAAACTGTTGAGATCCAGTGATTATCAGCTGGAGTACGGGCGCGTGCGCGCACGCACGCGCCCACACACACACACACACACACACACACACACACACACACACACACACACACACACACATGCCTGGATGCAACTGTTGGTTGTTTTTGTGTACAACATAGACCTGATGAGCATGTCTCATAGGGTGCATTCATCCAAGACACCCTGGCACCATCTCAGGACTTACGGTCTGAGGTCGATAAGCTACAACACTGTCACCTTTGGTGTTTCTGGAGGGTACACTAGCCAGTGCTTGGTATGTGCAGAATGTTGTTAGACGAGTTCCTTTGCCATTATTGCAACAGAAAGGTGATGCATTGTTCCAACAGGATAGTGCTCACCCACACACTACTTGTGAAACTCAGCATGCTCTGCAATAAGTGCAGCAACTTCCCTGGCCACACAACCTCTTGACTTGTCTCCAGTCGAGCACATGTGGGAATTGATGAGATAGGAAGTGACTCATCTAACATGTCAACCAACGACTCGTATAGAACTACGTAAACAAGTCGGGCAGGTGTGGCATAACATTTCCCAGCACAATATTTGCTGTCTGTGCGATTGATTGGATGCCAGTTCAGCGTCTGCATTGCTGCCATTTGAGGCCACACCATGTACTAATATAGCTTGGTACCGGGGACTCAGATCCACTTGTGCTGTTGATCTGTAAATGTAATGATTTCATGTTGTGCATACACACTATTGCAACAGTAAATAGAGAGTGAATTGGAAACCTCTAAAAGGGTGTACTTCCCACGGCCATGTACATGCTTGATTTTTAGAAACTTGCACTGCTGTGTTGACCTACTTTTTATTTAGAGCTGTTATTTTTCAGCAACTGTAGTATATATTTCAGAAAAAAATTCAGATGTCAGTTGCTCAGGGACTTATATTTTGCTTTACTGGTTTCGGCAAATTAATTTGTCATCTTCAGAAGCCTACAAAAGCAGGAATGTTATAAATCAGTAGACTTTGGCCATTAAGAAGTGTATTACAGAAACTTACTTAGTGTTTGTTTTGCAGAAGCAGTGTCTTCTTCGTAGACTCATAATACCATGATAAGTCCAGAAATGTTCCTTGCCGCTGGCACAACAGCTTGACATGTACACAGAGATGATACATTAACTATAAATTATCAAGCCGCTTTTACAATAATCACATACAATATGCACGTTTTTGAACATTTCAGGGCATTATAATTCTGTGAGGACGGTATTGACATCTGCTAAGCCAGTATTAAGTAAGTTCCTGTAATACACTTCATATACTTTACATAAATGAATGGCCAAGGTTTAATTATTTTTAATATCTGTAGGCATCCACATATGACAGATAAATTTGTCGATACCAGTAAAGCAAAATAAAAATATCTGTGGAACTGAAAACTGAATTTTATTCTATAAAGTTGTATCTTTGCCTCTTTTTTTTCCCTTCTTTGTTGGTTTGTGACAAAGGATGATGTGTGTTTAAATTGGCACTGCTGACTTTCTTGACTGTCTGTTACATTTGAACATTTCCTCAATCTCAAAGGAAGTCTCTTGTTTCATATTTCATATCTCAGAAGACATGTCTTACTGAAGCACATTTATGAATATAACAGGCCCATCCCAAAAAATATTCTCCATTTTCATGAAACATTTAATAGTTAGGGAAGCAATGGTCGCTACAGTGACTCGTGCTTATAACTTCCACAGATTTATCATTGTGTTTTGCATGGGAGCATGATTAAACAATTAGGGTACTACAAGGTCTGTATTCAGTGGGCTCCAAAACGTCTTTTCGGGAATCACAAAAACTAAATGGCTGCGTGTCTGGAGCGAGTGTTTTTGTTATGTTTCTGAAGCAGAAGTCCTACTGAACAGAACTGTAACATTTGATAAGACTTGAGCTAAGACAAAATACTTCACAAGCTAATGGCTGGATGTCAGTATCCAATGTGCACAATATTTCATAAAGTAGTTTCTCTGATCTGCCTTTCTATCTGCCATCAGCAACAAGCATCTCCTCCTGCCAACACATTGCTTTTTACTAGGTTCATGTCCAGGTATCCGTGCTGGTGGCAACTCTGCGTGGCCACCTGCCTGCCCCTGAAGTCAGTTCATTGTGGGAATCTCATTTATTTTCTTAATCGTACTAATGGCAGATTCCCAGGACATACTAAGGATGTAAGAAAATGTCCATTGGACACAGACATGTGGCCATTCACCCGTGAACTATTTTGCCATAAAATGTGCTAGGAGAAACTGAAGAAGCTCAAGATTCATGTTTCTTATTCTAACGTAGAAGAAAAAAAGCAGCCACTGGTGTGGGATCAAACCACTTCACCTCACAAACAAGTAAATAGTACACCAAACTCTCAGCTAGGAAGGTTACCGCTACTGTTTTTTTGTATGCTAAAGAACTCTCCTTTGTAGGTGTTTTGAAAGGTGGAAGGCCAATAAATTCTGATGCCTACTGAGAAAACATCCAGAGAACAAAGAAGAGCCATTCAAAGCAAATGGCACAGGTTCTTGACCACTGATATTGTGTCTTTGCATGACAATGCTTGGCCACACCCTGCTCTTCTACTGATAAAACTATATGTTTAGTTTGCAAAACATAGTGTTGCAGTATTTTCAGTATGTTAATAAACATCACAGTTTAAGAAACATGGTTAGTTCTCAAACCAAAATTACCAAAATGTTAATGCTAAGGCCTCTGCTGTACTATATATAGCATCAGTAAGTATCATTAGTCAGTGAAACATGTTGCACTGGTTATTTTTGACAGTTCTAATGCAGTTGTACAATGCCGTCATGGAGTTCAGGGTAGCTGTAACTTAAAGCAGCCTGTTTGGACATGATTTGTGTTTTTTTTCCCCTCCTATGAGGATGTGAAGATTAGGGAAAATAAATAACCTTAAAACTATCTGCATTCAAAATACTGTAAAAAGTATCCATGTCACAAAAGAGAAATGGAACTTCTTCAGTACAATGACTGCATCACTGACCGTGAAGCACTTGTCATTTCTTTTTAACCATGTTTCTGGAATAAAGATACATGCAGTTTTCCTGTATGCTGTTTATTAGTGAAAATCATATTGTGATTCACAGAAATATTTGATCTGATAAATTCCCGTTGGTGACACAGTTGCTGAGCAAAGGGTTTTGCAGGCAGTGGGTGCAGAGTAACCTCAGTTAAATTACAAAAAAGTATTTTGTACAAACATCCAACTTAACATTAAATGATATAACAAGTTTACTGTTGGCAATCACTGTTTCATTTAATGTCATTAACAGTCGCAGTAGAGCCTAACTTAAAATGTTCTCTATCCAACTTGAATTAAACCTCATCTATAATGTCCATTATGTAGCATATTTTTATTTGGGCAAACTAGATGTATGACTGCTCACTTATGGCCACATCTTTAGTACTAATTTGATACACAGCAGTAGATGTAGTAAGGTGAAAAGTAGTTTCTGACACAATAATTTGCAATTTGCAAAGTTGATGAGAATTATCAGGCAGGACTTCCTGGCCTCCTGAAACTTATGGCGTGAGTATTCCACCCATATATTGTGTCCGTACAGACCTTTTTAGTCTTTAGTTGTCTATATTGACAGCAGATATCACCAGTTAGTACAAATTGACTACCTTTTATAATGGCTGATATTGTATTTCCACTGATACCTTAAGGCAAAAGCATATACATCGTGCTCAGTATGGTCCTGAATTTGCTGTCAGAGGCACAATGCTCAACAGTTCAAAGAGTTCACTTCACCACATTTTGTTATTTTAACATTTAATTATGCATGCAAATTTATAATTAAATATATTGTGGACTGAATAAACAAAATTGGTAATGTGCTATACAGGAGACAAGACAACTCGTACAGCGCTATCAAGGAACGGTGTCTGAAGCAGAAGCTGTCCATCAGTTTAAAGAGGCTCAACGCAAATGCATACACACGTTGTGACTATCCTGCAATGGACACAGATGGCAGTGGTGCGAAGAGTCCAGCAGGTAGCTGTACCAATTCAGAAACGTCCGATGATATGACAGATTTTCCTCCACCAGGAGTTGGTACTGTTACCAGTGCTAGTTCTTCTCAGCCTCTCACAATGCGCATCTCAACACATACTGTACCTTCGTGCCTTACCAGTGATGGTCGCAAGATGGCTGTAGGAGATGTTGTCTGGGGGAAGGTACACGGCTTTCCGTGGTGGCCTGGAAAGGTATGACATTTATGGGCACATGTGTTTACAAAAGCATTACAGATTTGTCATTATTGATTATTAATGGGTGCTGTAAAACTTACTAAGTTCTTTATCCCACTTACATTGCTTTGATGTCTTTCATACTTAGCTATTATGCTTTATAAAAAGTAATTTACTGCTTCAAATAAAACTACTATATGTTTCACTTTAGAATAAGTAGAGCATAAATAGCACATAAATCAAGGAATACCTGAGTTTTAATGTGAACTTTGATACTTAGATAAGCACTTGCACACATTTCGTGCAAGACGACACAAAGACATAAGAAGACCAGAAGTACTCTATAAGTACCACTTTATGATTTCTTCTTGTCAGTTATTAATAGAAACAGGGCACACTTAGTTCTGATTTGAGGGAAATGTGCGGTTCCTAGGCTAGGTATGGTCAGCTCCATCACTCCCCTATAACTACTAGGCCATGAATGGCTCTCAGTGTCCACTGCTTTATGTGATGTAACATTGTAACTATGCTTGGCACAGGAATTGGAGAATTCAGCTTAACTGACAGGATTGCATTGTACTTCTGCAAACAAACCTCAACAGAGAGGGAGCTATGTTCAATAGTGTGGATGGCTATTGAGGTCAAGATATTGTTCTGCATCTATATGCAGCCTCCACAAGCCACCACACTACTGTGCATGGTGGAGGATACCGTGTGTCACTGCTAGTCATTACCTTTCTTGTTACACTTTAAAACGTCGTGAGTGCTTCCATGCAAGGCCAAATTTCTCTTTATCTTTTCTTTGCAGTCATTAAGCAAAATGAATGTTGGTGGCAGTAGAATCATTCTGCAGGCAACTGCAAATGCTAGTTTTCTAAACTACACCGCAAAGATTCCCATTTCAGTTAACGGAGCATTTCCATAATACTCTTGTGTTTATCAAACCTACTGGTAAAGTATCTAGCAACAAGCCTGTTAAGTGCTTTGATGTCTTGCTTTAATCAAACCTGATGAAGATATCTGAACACTCTTGCAGTACTCTAGCATTGATCACACTAGTGTTCTATAGGCAGTCTCCTTTATAGATGAGATACTTTTTCTTACAATTCTTACAATAAACCTATGTTAGTCATTCGCCTTTTCCACTACAGACCTTATGCACTCCTTCCGTTTCGTATTGCTTTGCAACGTTACAGCAAGATATTTTACCAATGTGAATGTGTCGGGAAAAATTACACTAACACCATATTCGAACATTAGAGGATTGTTGTTCTCTACTCATTTGTATTAACTTAAGTTTTTCTACATTTAAATCAAGCTGCCATCCATCACACCAAATAAAAGTTCTGTTTAGAATGTGTCTTCTATTGTTCACTGATTGCTCTTAGCACGGTTATTCTCTTGGCTGCTGCTTGGCTTTCCCTTATTGTGTCCTCAGCACCTATGTATCATATGAATTGAATGTGTTTGATGAAGAGTTACTTGCAACCTTGGAAGGCATTGGGGTGGGCAGAGGTTGTGGTTACACTGTAAAATTTCTCATCTCTTGCAGTGTTTTGAGTGCCGTGCAAGCACTGCAGCTCTGTGTTCCAAACAAATAAACTAATGCAGACTATCAGAACTCCTATCTCTCCTTACAAAGGCTTGGAAAAATGGTGTCATTATGCTGGGCACTAGGGAATATGTGTAAGCAGATATGGCAACCAAGGAAGCATGTGTGGAATGTCCCATAGGTCATCGTGCTGTCCCCTTACAATGATGACCCTTTCTCAAACACTACAGTGTCATTAACAAACAGTTGTACATTGCTGCTCACCCTATCCATCAGATCGTTTCTGTAACAATGGAAAAATCCAGGATGGTCTAACAATAGTATTATCAAAAGGACCAATTGATACACACCATACAGGGGAGATGTTGACTCACAGACAGGCGCAACAGAAAGACTGCTAGACACATGAGCTTCCAGCCAAAATACCTTCTACCCACATAGAGAAAATACAAACACATTCATACAAGCATAACTCGTACACACATGACCACTATCTCTGACCACTGAGGCCAGCTTCAGTGGACTTTTGCTGATATTTGACATGCATAGCGGTCTTTTTGTTGGGCCTGTGTGTGGCTTGGCATCTGCTCTATATAGTAAGTAGCAATCAATCCTTTTCATAATATTGTCGTATAGATTTTTTTTTGTGTACATAAAAGATATGAGTTGTTCTTTCACACTTTCCTGGGGCGCTCCTGAAAATACCCTTGTCTCTTACGAACACTCGCCATTTAGGACAGTGTATTGGGTTCTGTTACTTAAGAAGTTTCCAAGCTACTCACATATCGAAGAACCCATTCCGTATGCTGAGACCTTTGTTAAAGACCAAACCTGACCACATTCTGGCCACAACTCTGTGTTAAAAAAGACCACAACCGAGTATATGTCAGGCTGTGAATTTCTCAATGCACGAGCCATCTGTCGCTCAAAGCTGGACTCATTTCATCTGAGAACAATGTATGGATGTCTTGCTACATGTCCCTTGACTGGTGCTGCCATTTGTTGTCAATTTCTGAATTATTTTGAAAGAAACGTTACATAAAGAACTTAACAACTACTGTTGTGAATGGCTAATCATTGATATAATTTTGTGTGTACTCATTAGGATTCATAGGTTGCTGTAATTCTGCTACAAATACTTCACATTTTTTCGTGAGCAAGAAATTTTGGGAGATCAACAGGAAGAAATTACTCAATAGCTTCACCTTGCCTTTTTTTTAAATCTTGGTTTTTTAAAGTATATATTACTCTTGAAGATACAGCAGTTACATATGTGCTAGTAGCATTTTAAATAATGGCATAAATGGCCAGTTTCCTGTACCTAATATTCATCTTAGTGACTGATTTCTGAAGAGTTAATAGTCTGTACTGTCAAATTATTTCCGGAAATCTGAGAATATGGAATCATAGGATGCAGGTTTTCACATTCGGTTTTGTCTCGAGGGAATTATTATATTCTAACTTAAAATATGCTCAATAATACTGTAGCAAATCGATGTTAAGGACATTGGTCTGTAATTTTGCAGGTCTATTGTTATGTATGACAGTCACCTGCAGTTTTTTTTTCCATTTGCATTAGTTTTTGTGCTGGATAAGAGATTTGAGATAAATTCGAGCTAAGTAAGGGACCAGTGCTAAAGAGTATGCTCTGTGAAACAAAATTGGGTATTTCATCGAGACCTGGCATCTTACTTGTTTTCAACTCTTTCATTTGCATTTCAATACTAGGGATACCTATTTTTATATCCTCCATACAGGAGACAGTGCAACAGTCAATCAGTGGTACATATCTATGGTCTTCCTATGAGAATAATTTTTTTTAATGTGAGATTTAGAACTTCAGCATTCCTTTTACCGTTTTCTATTGCAACACCAGAGTGGTTGATGTACGACTGAATAGAAGCCATTGACCCATTTACTAATTTTATGTAGGACCAGAATTTTCTTGCGTACTTACCAGTATCTTACACTAACATACAAGGCAGAAGTTGTTGAATGCTTTGCGCATTTATCTTTCTGTACAGCCTTAATCCACTTACTTGGCACGTACTTCTCCAGTGCATGATTGACATTTAGTATAAACTTTATCCATAATTCCTCTATGTCCATCATATTGGAGCTAAATTATGTACTCTCATTGTCTAAGTAGCATGGTAACAACTGCATGTCTGCTCTTTCCAGTATAAAAACTATCCTCGCTCTCCTGATGGATTTATTAACTTTAGTAACTATTGTTTCAATGATGAATCCCTGTCTATATACTAACACTATTGATAAGGTGTTTGTACCTAAAAGATCTAATATATTATCACTGTGTGTATGTTGCTGGACTAACAGCTTGAGACAGTTTTTGGTAAATGTGTTCAGGACTATGTCACAAGACTGACTATATGCCCCTGCAAAAATCCATCTACAGTAACCTCTGGGATGCCTGTCACAACTCATTTGTATTGGACGTATCCAGACAAATGATGCCCAAATAAATGGGTTTTTGTATCTCCAAGTTCGTATGGGAATTCAGTTGAGTCTATTGTTTTATAAAAAGCTTTCCAGAGTTTGGGATGTACTGTTACATAACATTAACACCCAATGTAACTAAAGAAGTGAAGGGTGCAGCCCTCTTGAACATGTGCAAACAAAAGTAAGCATTAATGTAACAGAACATGTATCAAATATCAGAATGTGTTTTAAAACATAAAGAGAGAAGAAAGTATATTAAAACAATGTTTCCTTTCTCCCCAAAGAAATTGTTGGATGGGACAGCAAGATGTCTGAAATGGGACTTCGCCAATGGGAACTCTCACACCACATCAGACCACTCTGTTGTAGAATGTACGCAATTCTGACTGAACTGTGTCAAGGTGTTTTAATTTTAAGAAAGTGGTTTGGGACTTAATGGATCTAGGCACAAGTGAATTACAGGAACAATGGGAGCCTAATTGTTTCAGTAAGATACAAAACGTAATGAAAAAGTAATGCTGAATTGCAAGGGAATACTTTCACAGTATGTCAAAGCAGATTCTCTCCCCTAAAAAGCTTAGCTGTGTGTACCAAATCATTTAAGATGTTGGTCAGTTTTCTAAGGGTCACGTAACAGGCAGAAATTTTGACCAGGTCACCCATAAGCTTCACACCTCTTTTCAGTGTTCACTATTGTGTTAGTTGGAGTACAAGACATTATGTAAGTGATTGGGATTGTATTGTTTTCTTGGAGGAAAAGAAGATACAGGAGGGGCGGGGGGGGGGGGGGGGGGGGGGGTGGAACACGTGAAATTCAACAGCTGCTAACTGTTTCGAAGTTACTTGCTGCTGCTACAGTGAAGAAACTAGTGCAATAATATAGCGTGTCAAAACACAAGAGGTAAATGACGAGTGTGTAAATCTGCCTATGTGTGAGCAGTTGTTGGATCACATCAGCTGCAATGTAGTTCATGTCTTCCATGCAACTAACGAAGCTTACTCTTAGCTGTGCAAAACAAACTGTGTGCGAGCAGCTGACATATAAAGAAGACTAAAGTATCAACAACAGATAAATTTCCATCATCGCCAAAATCTGATGTCTTAGGAAACTGCGACCACACCTATTAGACCAGTCAACCTTACTAAACAGTCTTTCTGTAGACTAAGCTCTCCAGCTGCATGCCGGAGTGCAGGCAGCCAGGCCCCCATTGGTGGGCAAACAGCAGGTATGCAGGCATTTAGACAGTCGGGCCATAACCTACTTCAGGGATGGTCAAGTGGTTGAAACGGGCACAGAATAGAATGTTTGGCAAGTACTACTTACACCTGCCTTCAGGTGAGCCGGCGGGTGCTTGGGGATGCCTGTGCGCCGAGGGCCAGCGCTGGAGCGGCCTTCTGTAGCTGTGCAGTCTGAGGAAACCACTGAGCTCTTCTCCGAATTCCTTGTCTGTTATAGATTTCCCAAGCTGGTGAAAAGATACAGGGTAAGACACAGAAAAACGTCAGTGCAAAGATGGACTTCATATTGCTGTGGAACACTGGGCTTAGGACACACATGGAGGAACTACTCGCTTGGGGTACAACTGTTGTGATTGTGTAGACAAGAAATAAATTTTGCTTACTACCTCAAGAAGAGGCTTTGAGACTAGTAGCCTCTCACTAATTTTACAACATAACTTCATTGCAGATTCCTCCTGCTGGGTGACTTCACTGCACAAAGCATGCTGTGGCACTGAACATCTGGTTGCTCAGAGATCTAATTCTTGAGGGAAGCGTGACATGTCGAGAATTATTGAGCGAACTACTACTTCGGCAGTGTTACTGTACACGAACTATTGCTTGGCATCTCCTGCGCGCAGTGCAGGCGACACGAACGTGTTTCTTAAACTTCCACAAAAGCAGCGATATAGAGTTAACAGTCAGTTAAATACTTTGTGCTATCTAAATTGAGATCACTGTTTGCACTGACATATTAAATAAAGACATTAACGTCTTACATTATCAGTTACTGTATCAAAATAAATGTGAATTAGAAGTATGCAAAAGAACAATTTACGGAACTAAGTGTGGCAGATAACTTAGAGTTTATTTTTTAAATTTACTGGATGTCACACGTTTCAGCAAAGCAGTAATAAGATTCAACACAAATGTATAATAAAACAAGAATGAAACAGGCCAATTTTGATGACACTTCTGATAATTCCGATGCATTAACAGTTCCACTTTCGCACGTAATCGTTTTCTCTGACTCATCACTGGTATCTGAAGTGCCAACGTCGACAGTGAGGTTGTCGAAGGCTATTTCCATCACACCGTCATGCCTCCAGTACTCCTGCTTAAGCTGTTGTACCTTTTTGCAGTAGCCTTTCCAGTCTTTCTCAGTAACAGCTAGAAAACAAGTGCTCGCAAGGGTCAACAGATTTTCAGATGACATGTCACCTGTAGTATTGTGCTCCCCAAAGAGACTTTTTATTTTTGCCCACACTAGCTCAATGGCATTCAAATCGTAATGGTGTGGTGGCAAGTGAATTACTTTGTGGCCCTTTCTTGTTGCCAGTATGTCAACTGTACACGACTTCGCTGCCGCCCTATTCTTCTCCCGAACCCAGGAGTAGAGTGCCTCCTTTGTCACAGTATCGTTACATTGGATTTTTCTATTCTGTAGCCGCTGTATCATAGATACTTTCCTATTGTATTTGGTGGGCAGTTTGCTGAGTTGTATGCTGTGATAAGGTGCATTGTCCATGATTACTACTGAGTGTAGAGAAAGATTTCGTAGTACAAGCTCTTTAAAACATTTTTCAAAGTTGGGAGAATTGATTTGCCCGTGGTAATCTCCCTGGCTTGATTTGGCTCAGAACTTGAGCTCTGCCTGCCTAACGAATCTGTTTTTAGAACCCACACTTCCAGCTATTAGTTTTCTGGAGACACTTCCCCACACAGTAACACCTACATCACCTTTTTTTTTGCCAGCATCTGGTGCATGTTAGGTTACTGTCCATCCAGGATTCATCCAAATAAATTTCTGTGCCAGTTTCCCTGATATTTTTCAACTCTATGAGGAACAGGAACCGCCAGTGTACAATGTCGATACGTTCTAATCATAAAGTCCTCTTGTTTTCAACTTTTCTCCACATGAAACCAATGGGCTTCAACATTTTCCTGATAGTGGTTGTACTTCATCTCCAACCAATCTTCTGTTCAAGAACTGGCAGAAGTTTTCGCACAGAGGGCACAACCTTTTGCACAGTGTAAAACTCTTCTGTTGTCTCCCTGATGACTCATTTGTTGAAGTCATCAACAACTGCTTCAGTTTGCACACTTTTTTTACAAACTGAAATTGCATTCAAATATTTTCAGAAATGGGTAAAAGTGTACGATTAGTCATTACTGTAAGCATCTGACTTCCTACTGGCTCTCTCAGTAAAAGAGTACACATTTTAAATTAATTACAACCAAATGTAGAGCTATTTAGAAATATTCTCTAAAAGGATTATAATTGAAAGTAACCTCTTTTTGCTAGGAGTTCCCGGGGATACGTCTGGGTGATTACTGGAAAATTCTCTAACTCTTGCAATACTACGGAGGCTCTTACCAGTGTACACAGCAACTCTGAGGGAAGGCTGCCATATCGAGTATAACAGAGATTTTTTATCATTGTAGCACATCACTACATTCATCATCATTTTATGACAAGCACTCCTTATAACCGAATTCTTTTTCTGAACTGAAGTCGACAGTAACTGCCCCGATGGGCCATTAACAGGATCGTCTCTCATTTTTGAAACAGTGAAAACACAGCTACTACACACTGACAGCAATATCCCTGCTAAGCGACCGACATAGCAGGCAACAAAGCAGATGACAAATGCAGTCTGCACCACACAGTTGGCAACATGTGCAAATTGCCACACCACAGTACAAAATCTTCTGACTGGCGCCGACGGTTTCTGATCTGAAACCAAGGGGCCTGCATGCCAAGTTACAGTTCCCATACAGTGCAGGGTCCTCCTACTTGTTGTGCTCATCAGTCCCTGCAAGTTCTTCTCAGTTCTGTAGTCACAGGTGATCTACATTCTAATGACAACTTTGTGGGTCTGAATCAACTACCAAACAGAACAGTCTTTGAAAGCAAGATAACAGCATTTTCAAAGTTAATGAAAGGAAATGATTGTTGAAAGTGCTGAAGAACAGGTAAAAAACAATGTTTGCTGTGTGCGTTTTTAAGGGCTGACAGTTTTGAATGTCTGTGTGGTCAGTTGTTGTAGCAACATAGTAACTTATGTAGTTTCTAATCTGTTGTGTGTGCTGTGATATTTCCAATAAAGTGAACTCAAGGTAATAAAAAAAAAAAAACTCAGCAGACACTGGACCATGCTTTGAGAAAAATAAAAATGAAATAAAATCCACTTAAAAGTAGCTTCAAGAAACAAAGAATTTCACAATGTACAAGTGCTTAAAGACAGTAGTACATTCTGCCTGTGGGATGTTGAAACTAGAATATTATTTAATGTGCAGTATGTCATGACTTTGTGGATGGAACTGAATGTTAGGAAATTGTGAATCGTGTACCGTGTTGTGAAACTTCCAAAGGTATGTATGATAAACTGCAAGCAATTTATGAAAAAGATGCTTCACAAAGAACTCAGTAGTTGCTGCAAGAATTTTATAGTTTCTTCAAGTACTATAAAAATAGAGACATAGCTAATAATATAAGTGCATTGCAGAATATAGCATTTGAACTGAATCGTCTCCAGTCAGAAAAATGGTGACAGGCACTATGATCGTACCCAAGACACTATTTTGCTAGATGAATTCAAACACTTATTGCCCAGTGGTGAGAAGAAAATGGTAAATCTAATTGGAAGGCTCATAAGAGAAGAGGAACGATTAAAAGTCTCATCCTCACTGCAAAAGGACAAACCACAAAGAAGAAAATTGTTATTTTAAGAAGAAAGACAGCACAAAAATATAATTTTTCCCCATTTAAAGGCATTAAAGGAGATCTAGACTCTCAAGAAAACAATAAACAAGACATCAATAAAGACACTGCATTTATTGCATGTGTATGTAACAAAGAATCGTTTCACGAGAAGCCAGCAAGAAGAAGATGATATTGTGATGGTTGTTGATATTCATGACATAGGTCTAATGAAGGGAGAAGTTAACAAATGTAAAAGGCCATGATAGCATTGTAATAGTAGCCAAACAAGGCGGGCCAATTATGGGTGTACAGAATGAGTTTTTCGACGAAAAAATCGATTTTTGGGTAAATGCATTTTCGAAAAATTTAGACTCTCCCATTTAATACCATGTATAAAGTATTTGGATGACGTTAATAGAACTATTTTAAATAATTTTTTAAAATAATTTTGACACACGATGTTCCGCACCTTGTATATGAGACGCGAAATATACCTGATATAGACAGCCTTGCCAGAGATATAATTGAGCACAAGAAAGTTAGCTCTTGCTCTTCTGTTGGCTACACTGCTAGACAGTTGACAATAGATTCTGTACCATTTGTATTGTTTCCTTTATGAGTACATCCATGTCATTGTTGTGAAACTCGTATGTGGAGAAGTCACTGAGTTTTCTTTATTTCAACATGCCAAGACCTAGTCTGAAGGTATTTAGAAAGTGTGTACGTTGGCGCAAGAAAGTAAAGTGTACTAAAAATTCGTCTGATTCATCTTCATCAGTATCTGATGTCTTAGTAGCGACTAACCTCAACACTGGTAGTGATACATTGAGTGATGCTGCTGCTGCCGCCACTACACCGGAAAGTGCTTCAAGAAGAAAACTAGCTGGAATTGAAGAAGAATACAAGAAACTAAATGCTGGGACTACAAAATATGAGGTAATTAATGTCTCTTTATTATCAGACGTTTTGGAGAACAATGTGCTGCAAACAATGTGGTGTTTCATTGAAAACAAACTTACATGTAGGACTTGCTTGTGAATTTGATGTGCAGTTATTGCAAACACAGTGTTACTTTCTTCAATTCCTCACATGTTACTGCAGATACAGGTAAACTATACGATATAAACATTAGACTGGTTTATGGATTATGGTGTATAGGAAAGGGCAAGGCTGCAGGTGCCATGTTGTGTGGTGTGATGAACCTCCTCCTCCACCTTCAAAATTTAACAAACACATAATTGCTATAGGCTCTGCTGTAGAAGATGTGGCACAGGAAAACATGAAAAATGCTGTTGAGGAAGGAGTTGTTGAAAATAATAATAGCAGAGACTTGTCCATAGCTTTTGATGGAAGCTGGCAGAAGAGAGGCCACACATCTCTGAATGGTGTAGTAACAGCTACAAGTGTGGACACTGGTAAGGTAGTTGATGGCAATACTTTCCAAGCATTGCAGATGCAAGGAGAAAATGAAAAGTAAACATGAAGAGGAGTGCATGGCAAATTACTATGGGTCAACTGGTGGTATGGAAGTTGCTGGTGTAAGAAGTATTTATCAACGCTCAGTAAAATGGTACAACATTAGATACATAAATTATCTTGGAGATGGTGACTCGAAGGCTTTCAAAGAAATTGAGGAACTGAGACCCTATGGTAACGATGTGAAATTTACCAAACTGGAGTGTGTTGGCCATGTTCAGAAAAGGATGGGATCAAGACTTTGACGGCTCAAAACTAGCATGAAAGGCAAGAAATTGAGAGATGGAAAAACTTTAGATGGGAAAAATAGACTGACAGATGCTACAATACATCATATTCAGAAGTGCTATGGTCTAGCAATAAGACAGAATACAGCAGGTGAAGAATTAATGAGAAGAGCAGTCTGGGCTCTGTTTTTTCATACAGCTTCAAACAATGAGAATCTCCAACATGGGCTATGTCCAAAAGGAGACAATAGTTGGTGCAAGTACAACAGAGGCAAGGTAACTAAGAAACAATACAATCACCTGCCATAATGGATGAAATAAAACCAATATTCCTAGACCTCGGAGATATTAGTCTACTAAAGAAATGTCTTCATGGCCAGACTCAAATTCCAAATGAGTGTGTGAAACGTGTTATATGGAATAGACTACCTAAAACTGTTTTTGTGGGTATAAACACACTTCACTTTGGCATTTATGATGCTGTTTCATCATTCAATCAGGACAATATAACAAAGTGCAAAGTTCTGCAGAAGTTGGGGCTCTGTGTAGGACTACAAACTGCCGCAGCTATGCTTTGTTTCGACAAGGAACGGCTCAGCTCTTCAGATAATGCGATAAAAGTATATTCAAAGATGGCTAGACAGCATAGCAGAGCCATCAAGAGGAAGCTGTTGGACGATTCTGATGATACAAGCTATGGAGCAGGCTTGTACTGAAGTAAAAACTTGGAAGCTAATTTCCCGTAACTTCAGTTTTTTTTGTGTATAAGGTACATTTTCTCAGGGCCTATTTATAGTAGAAAGATGAAATTTTCTGTAGTTGTTCCTTAAGACCTTCTAATATAACTGAATTAAAAGGTATGTGGAATTATTTTGTATTAATGGATGCAACTTTTAAAATACTTGTTAAAATGTATAACTCTTTTTAACATTTACAAAAAATAAAATATCTGAAAAACTATACATTATTTTTTTTTTTCAAAATAAATAATTCAGCATAAAAGCAGAACATATCTCTGCGTTCTGTGAAAAAATCAAGAGTATCGTCCAAATAACAAATGAGAAAATGTTCCTAACTTTTAGCTCAATTTAACATTGTAATCATAGGGCGTTCCGTATACCCTTAAAATGGTAGCAACAGACAACTTTGTCAGTGATAACTATGTTCCCAAAGACATTACGCATGTTCAGCCGAGTAGACATCTGATGTCTGCGAAAGCTATCTCTGGAAATGGTTGTACAGCTGTGTTTACTGAACACTTAAATCTATAAAGTACACATTTTGGAAGGACAGAAAACAAGAAATGGAGTATATTTAAGAAATGGAGTATGTTAAGTGAACACTAAATCAGAAGTACAATTACTACTGAAACAAGAAGAAAAACAAGAATGGCATAAGAAGCCATGTCATCCAGGTATAAACTGTACATCAATGACTTAGAATGTGCAATGAAGTTCATAATACACTCCTGGAAATTGAAATAAGAACACCGTGAATTCATTGTCCCAGGAAGGGGAAACTTTATTGACACATTCCTGGGGTCAGATACATCACATGATCACACTGACAGAACGACAGGCACATAGAGACAGGCAACAGAGCATGCACAATGTCGGCACTAGTACAGTGTATATCCACCTTTCGCAGCAATGCAGGCTGCTATTCTCCCATGGAGACGATCGTAGAGATGCTGGATGTAGTCCTGTGGAACGGCTTGCCATGCCATTTCCACCTGGCACCTCAGTTGGACCAGCATTCGTGCTGGACGTGCAGACCGCGTGAGACGACGCTTCATCCAGTCCCAAACATGCTCAATGGGGGACAGATCCGGAGATCTTGCTGGCCAGGGTAGTTGACTTACACCTTCTAGAGCACGTTGGGTGGCACGGGATACATGCGGACGTGCATTGTCCTGTTGGAACAGCAAGTTCCCTTGCCGGTCTAGGAATGGTAGAACGATGGGTTCGATGACGGTTTGGATGTACCGTGCACTATTCAGTGTGCCCTCGACGATCACCAGAGGTGTACGGCCAGTGTAGGAGATCGCTCCCCACACCATGATGCCGGGTGTTGGCCCTGTGTGCCTTGGTTGGTCGTATGCAGTCCTGATTGTGGCGCTCACCTGCACGGCGCCAAACACGCATACGACCATCATTGGCACCAAGGCAGAAGCGACTCTCATCGCTGAAGACGACACGTCTCCATTCGTCCCTCCATTCACACGTGTCGCGACACCACTGGAGGCGGGCTGCACGATGTTGGGGCGTGAGCGGAAGACGGCCTAACGGTGTGCGGGACCGTAGCCCAGCTTCATGGAGACGGTTGCGAATGGTCCTCGCCGATACCCCAGGAGCAACAGTGTCCCTTATTTTGCTGGGAAGTGGCGGTGCGGTCCCCTACGGCACTGTGTAGGATACTATGGTCTTGGCGTGCATCCGTGCGTCGCTGTGGTCCGGTCCCAGGTCGACGGGCACGTGCACCTTCCGCCGACCACTGGCGACAACATCGATGTACTGTGGAGACCTCACGCCCCACGTGTTGAACAATTCGGCGGTACGTCCACCCGGCCTCCCGCATGCCCACTATACGCCCTCGCTCAAAGTCCATCAACTGCACATACGGTTCACGTCCACGCTGTCGCGGCATGCTACCAGTGTTAAAGACTGCGATGGAGCTCCATATGCCATGGCAAACTGGCTGACACTGACGGCGGCGGTGCACAAATGCTGCGCAGCTTGCGCCATTCGACGGCCAACACCGCGGTTCCTGGTGTGTCCGCTGTGCCGTGCGTGTGATCATTGCTTGTACAGCCCTCTCGCAGTGTCCGGAGCAAGTATGGTGGGTCTGACACACCGGTGTCAATGTGTTCTTTTTTCCATTTCCAGGAGTGAATTTTATGATCAGCAGAAACATTGTGTAGGAGCTAGGCTAACAAGCAAGTTATTTTTTACAGTAAGAGAAAGAGCAACAAGACAACTTGAAACAGTACCTACTGATATCTGTGGAGAGGTAGAACCGCCAACATTTAATGGATGATGTCACTCATTTTTGTGTAACCTATTTGTTAAGATGCAAGTCAGAGGCTGCAAGATTCATAAGAAAATATATGTTAGAAAATGAATATCAATTCAGTCTGGAAGTGTCAAAGGCAAGACGTGATGAGATTAAGAATTGATGTGAAGGAAAAGGAATTGTGATAGACTATAGTATTCCTTGTAGTCCTCAACTCATTGGGAAACCAGAGAGACTAAATCTGACAATAATGCACAAGGCAAGAGTTATGATATTTTATAGCAAACCGGAAAAAAAAAGTCTGGGAGAGGCAGTGCTGACAGTTGCATTCTTGATCAGTAGGAGCCCAACTATCAGTCAAATTGACCCACCTGCTGAAAGTGATTTAGGAAAAGATCAAATCTGTCAAGACTTCAGATTTTTGGATCAAGAATTTTTCCAAAAATCTAGGCCACTTGAAGAAACTAGATGAAAAAATAATTCATACATTTTTGTTGGTTATGCCCCAAATCACTACAAACTGCTTTATGCATAAAGAAGAAATAATGTTGTGTCAAGAGACGTTGAATTAGAGCTGTGAGTTACAAAAGAAACTGTACAGAAAAATCTTGTGATTGGTGGGCTACCAAATGACACTAACAACCAAGTAAATGAAATTCAAGACCAATAAAATGAACGAGAAGAAAATCGAGAAGAAAGAGCATTGTATGAAGGCACAAGAAACTACAATCTGAGGGATAGAACCAGTCTGAAGAAAACTTTAAAATATTATGATTTTGAAACAGCATTACTTACATATGAAGAATGTATTAATGGCCCAGACAAAGAAGATTGGCTAAAAGCAGTAGGAGACAAAAAGAAATCTCTTGAACAGAATGAAATATGGAAGTTGGTGAGTCCACAGGAGGCATAAGGGAAAGAGATCTTAACAAACAAATGGTTCTTTAAAGTGAAATATGATGGTCAACATAAGACCAGACTGATTGTCAATAAGAAAGGATATAGATTTCAAGAAATTATGCAGCCCAGTAATAGATATACATTCATTAAGACTTGTTTTCTCTGGCAGCAGATAAAAATTTCCATCTCAGAGTCTTTGTTGCAAAACAGTATTTCTCTATGGGAAGTTGGATGAAGAGATTTTTATGAAAATACCTGAAGGATACAAAGAAGCTGGAAAAAATTGTGTTTTGAAGATAGCTCTGTGAGGACTTAAACAAGCTCCATTCAGATGGAACTAAACCCTCAGCAGATTTCTTGAAAACAAGACTAATTCAGTTGCCGTCAGGTCAATGCATATTTAAAGATGTAACTGAAGAAATGTACATTGCCATACATGTTGATCATGGAATCATTATATGAAGAGGCTTGGGGAGAATAGAAAATATACTTAAGAAGAATTTTGGAATGGTTGTGGTAGAAAATCTAGATATGTACATAGTGATACAAATAATGAAGACAGAGGATGGAATATTTGCACATAAAGAACGGTATGTGAAGGAAATATTAGAAAAATTCAGTATGAGTGACTGTGAAGCCATGAAGACTCCATTAGTTCCAGAGGGTAAGACAGGAGAAGAAAATCGAGAGATGTACACATTACATTTCCATATCTTGAAGCCATAGGAAGTCTTATGTATTTCTCATGTAAAATCAGACCAGATCTTGATTTTACAGACAATTATGAGAGCTATTTAACAGAAAACACTAAGAAAATGGATTACCAAAATGTAAAAAGAACTCTGAGATACCTACAGGATATCAAGAATTATTGCCTTTTCTATAAGAAGAAAGAAGAAAATGACACTATTCATCTAAATGTCTATTGTGATGCCGATAATGCACAAGATATAAGAGACAGGAAGCGTAAAAGTGCATACATTGTTCTTTATAATGGTGCCCCCATTAGCTGGTGTTCCAAGAAGCAGGAAGTTGGTGTTCCAAGAAGCAGGAAGTGTAACAGCTACTTCATCAACTGAGGCAGAGTACATCTCAGCAGCAGAATGTAGATAATCAAAGTGCTATCCAAATGGTCAATCAGGACATTTAGTTACACGAAGAAAAGATATAGATGTGAAATTTTGCTATGTTTAGTGAAGGGATAAATTATTGTAGTATAGGAGAACTGTTAGCAGATAAACTGACCAAAGCTCTGCAAAGATCAAAGTTTGAGAAATTTGGATATCGTGAAATCAGATGCCATAACTTATTTGTTGTAGTAAAGTATTAAGTGACAACTGGATTAAATAAAATTGTGAAACTCATGATTAAGATTTATTGAAAACATTGAATTTTAAGGGGGGGATGAGGAAATTGTTGAAAAACAGGGAAAAAAATGGTTGCTATGTGTCTTTAAGGGTTAGCAATCATAAAAAGAATAATATGAGTTGTCAGAGTGTACATATGAAAAGAATATCTGTGTGGTCATTGTTATGGCAACATAGTAACTTATGTAGTTTCTAATCTGTGTTGTGTCCCTTTTTATATTTCCAATAAAGTGAACACAAAATAACAATAAAACTCAACAAAGTATTAATGTGCTGCATAAAAATAAATAAAAAAATAAATGTGGCACTAATTGTCTATGGTTACCTTTTCAGTGTATTAGAAACAGGACATTGCTTCTTAACTGCTCTGTGGGGGTTAATGACATATTGGATCTACTATTTACAGTCAGAAGTAAGCCAGAGTAGCTATACAGCAAGCTTTTCTACGAGGCAGCAACTACACAACTGGAGGCACAATATTCTCTGCCTGGTGTGTTTGTAGAGTTTGTGCCTATATTCACACAGTCATAGCTCACCAAAGCTTCTCACAATATTGTTGGAAAAGTTCCATCTGATAGATAATGGTTCCTCTCAAGAAAGTAGTTTAAATGCGATCCTTTTTTACATTACTATAAGTAGTATATTGCTCACAAATAAAAACATTAATATTGCTCCTTTCTGGATACCTTGTCCGTTTTTGTTCTTTGTTCCTTCTCCAGCATCAACACAGCAGCCTATCACTACATATCATCCAGAATTACATCAGTCACAGGTCTTGGAGAATATTGCTCCTTTCTGGATACCTTGTCCGTTTTTGTTCTTTGTTCCTTCTCCAGCATCAACACAGCAGCCTATCACTACATATCATCCAGAATTACATCAGTCACAGGTCTTGGAGAATAGACGTCCACTCTAGTTTTATATAGTATTTGTACAATCTCAACTAGATTATTGGTGCACAACGTATGAATCAGGGAAAATTTCATATCCCAAGACAGTTTTATGTTTTCTACCATGAGGGAGGATTAAGCTAGTCACTTGTGCATTAAAGAACTCCTGTACTGCTTATGGTATACCGGGCGTACAGTTGAAATTGGAATATTGGTACTAGCAGATACATTTTTAATTCATGTTCACAGATGGCTCTTAGCAGGGCTATTCTCTTGGCTGCTGCATGGTTTTCCCTTATTGTGTCCTCAATAACTGTGTACGAAATGAATTGACTGTTAGGTGAAGAGCTACTTGCAATCTTGATGGCATTGGGACAGACAGGATGTATTGTACTGTAAAATACTTCATCCCCCAACTTCTCGAGTGCCGTTAACCACTACATGTGTGTACCAAACAGATCAACAGGTGCAGACTATCCAGAATGCCCTTCTCTGCTTATGAAGGCCTGGAAAAGTGGTGTCATTTTGTTGGGTACCAGAGCAGACAGGTAAATAGATGTGGTAGTCAAGGTGGATTTCATTATGCAACATTTTAACTGGGTGTATTTTACCAAGAAAAAATGGTAGGAGTTTCTTTACCAACTGATTTCGCCACACAAAGAGACAAATCGTGATAAGACTTGATATTGACTGAGGAATATGGTGCAGGGATTAAGTAACAGGAATCACGTTCAGGAGCAATATGACTCAGATGCCCATCCACGCAGACAAATTTAAATTTTCAATAGCTTCTCTAAATCTTTTAAGGCAAATGGTGGAATAGCTACTTTGATAGAAAATACAGCAGACATGGGGAGTGGGGAAAGAACTGTTTAATCAGTTTCCTAATTTGTGAGTATATTGCAAAGTGGGAATCAGGTCCTTTTTTTTAAAAAAAAAAATTGATCAGCCAGATACACTTACGTGGCTAGTTGCTGTAGCCATTCTTTATTGTTCTGTATGGTATGGAAGTTTTGCCAGAATTTATATAATTTGGTAGTGAAGGTAACTACTCACTAAATAGGAAATGTGTAGAGTTGTCAACAGGCATGTAAATAACACTCAAAACCTTGCAAGGTTTTGGGCAAATCCTGTTTCAAAAAATTAAAGTGTGTTTGCCCCCCCCCCCCCCCAAAAAAAATAAAATAAAATACACACACACAACCTGTGCACTACATTATGCTACCTGAATGCACAATGCCATTGTGTATTTATCCAGTAAAATGTGGCTGTACACATTGTGTGTGTGTGTGTGTGTGTGTGTGTGTGTGTGTGTGTGTGTGTGTGTGTGTTATCACTTTAAGCAGAAAGACAGTGATGTTCTTGCATTTCATACACACTTGTCACTGGGAAGTGATGTTATATTAGCTAAGGCAGTATAATTCCTTTATATATTTCATTTGCTCTCCTTTGTGCTTTTCACACCAGATTCTTAAATGTGTTGAATTCTGCTTTCGCACACCCGAGAAATGTGGATACCTTGTAAAGTTAGCTTTCTGTGCTTCCCTGTTAGATGCCATTATTCTCACAGCATTGACTTGCACATTGTTCAGGTCTATTCTCATGAAATATGAAGTGAGTTCAATAGACATTTTCCTATTAGTTATCTGGCAAACATTGTTCATATGCAAAATTCTGTATATAAAGGTCCACCTCTATTGCCACCAAAGGAGATTTACAATTGTGAAAAAATACTGTTTTTATTATGACGTTATAAAGCAGAGTCCTTTTTTTAACTTTTTTCTTTTCAACTGTAGCAGCAGTAAGTCCCATCTTACTGATGGATCTTGCTGCATTAAGATTTTCCACTTCCATGTAACTGCAGTAATCTTGTCCATTTTTTGCTATACTCACATTTTTCACACTACCTTTAAGTTGTGTGCTGTTGTTAGACTTTGATGCTGTAGGAAAGTTAAGAGTGTGTGAGTGAAGTTATCTGTTACGAGGCATTTTTGATGGCCTGTAGCTTCTCTCTCTCTCTCTCTCTCTCTCTCTTTTAAGTGATGAATGGGATCCCCTGAAGACAGCAAGCATCGCAGGAACACAGTAGTATGTAAACTCGCATTGAAGTGCCCAGTTGGGTGAAAGGTGTTGATAGGAAATCCCACCAAGTGCGAGCCATGTGCTGTGATTGGCTGCCTACTTACAGAAAGAAATTTTTTCATGAATCAAAAAGGTTTATGCTGAAGGTGTTATGAACAGAACGAATGTGTTTAAGTGGTATAGGGAGTTTAGTAGAGGCAGAACAAATGTTCATTACAAACAGTTTAGTGGAAGACCACCAATTGACAGTGGATAATTTCTGTGATGTTTCCACATCTCTGTTGTACAAGACATCTGTGTGCAAGATGGACCCCCAAAACAGCTGACAGAGAAGCACAAGAATAATTATGCCAGTAGTGCCTGCTAGTTTCTTGAGCGATTTGAATAGGAAAGTGAGGATCTTCTGATTTATATTGTGACTGGAGACAAAATGTGGGTGTCTCATTACACACCTGAGACCAAAAGACAGTCTTCACAGTGACATAACACCAATTCCCTGTGTGTCAAAAAATTCAAAACTACAATTTCAGGCATAAAAATCATGACCTCAGTGTTTTGGGATCGAAAGGGCAGCATATGATCAAATTTCTGCCTCACTGGAGACCATCAATGTGCAACAATATTGTGGGATTCTGAAAAAACTCAAATGGAGCATTAATAACCAAAGATGTGGAATTCTGATGAGAGGAGCCAGGCTTCAAGTCATGTCAAGCGGTTAAAACACCAGTGGCAGTCTAAAGCCACATCATCAGGTGCAATCTACATGGTAAAAAGCAAAGTACATTGTAACCACATTTTGTGGATATTACAATAAATAAAGGATTGTCTAAAATTTACTCACAACATCAAAAAATCATAGGCGTACCCATCACTCCTAGTCAGAATTTACTATTCAGTGAATATTCTCAATACTATGGGGAGTGAAAGAAAATGAATATGTGCTTCAGTCTTTTAAGACAAATTGTGTTGCTACTAACATGATTAGTCGTGGCACTGTGTGAATTACTATGTTGAATGTATCAGCTGACAGTCTCTTACTAGTTTGATGGCAGGGCAACCCAGTTTTTTGCTAAGTAAAAGTGGTCCATATGAACGACAAAGAGAGACTAGCTGGCTGGTGGAACGGAAGTTATCCATGTGGTCAGTGTGACATCATATACTCATAACTAGGAGTGCTGGATTGCTACCTTTACAAGCGGGAATAATACAGAATTTTATTACGACCTAATACCCAATCATATAAACAATCAAAATTAGCCAGAATGCTGTGGTACTATAATTCTAACTGGCTATTCAACATGAACTGTGCATTTTCTGCCCTCTGGTCTCTGTAACCACTAGTTTCATCTATCAGCAATTTGTCCTAATGAATAGAGCACATCTTTGTTACCTTTTGCCCGCCATAGTATTGACAATATCCACAGCTTTAATAGTAAATTTTGACTAGAAGCGATGGGTATGCCTGTGATATTTTGTAAGTATATTTTAGACATTCCTTTATTAACAGATGTGGTGAGACTTTACTGTGCTTTTTACCATGTATCTACATAGATACTCTTGTAAGGCACCATACAATGCATGATGGGGGATACCCTGTACAACTACTTGTCATTTCCTTTCCTGTTGGGCGGTGGTAGAATCATTTGGCAGTCAGCTTCACTTGTTTGTTGTCTAAATTTGCTCAATAGTATTTCTTGAAAATAATGTCACCTTCCCTCCACAGATTCCCATTATAGTTCCCATAGCACCTCTGTAACACTTACGTGTTGTTCGAAAACTGAAGTCAACCATTTGCCTTCCCCAGCACATTTCTCACATGCGTATTGGGCTCTGCCTTTTTAGCCATCGTCATTTGCCCACCACTTTGTACGCATTGTGCCGAAATTTTAACTGTCTGTCACTATCTGCTGGAATGCCCTTTTCTTACCAATTTACATTTCCATCTTCGATTTGCCACCTGATTCATCAGCCATTTTAGTGAATGACATGTGGGCTGTCACTCGTGTTTTACTTTTTATCTGCCAAAGCAATATGGTGATGGCCATTTAATTTTTAGTTTTGGATCTCCATATTTTTTATTTTTTTAAAGCCCTTTTTCCACATGCCATGTTTAGATGTCTCCTATTCTGTGACATACAGTTGTTCCCTTGTCTCTGAGTTTGTGTTCTATAGTTTTGACTTGGGCACGTATGACCTCAGTTGTTTTTTGCGCCCTAAAACAAAACAAAACAAACAGTTCTCACATGCTCATTTCATTTCATATTGCTTTGCAATGTTACACCTAGATACTTAAATGACTTGGCTGTTCAAGTAGGACACTAGTATTACTGTAGCCGATAATTACAGGTTTCATGAAATGCAATTGTTGATTCTGATTGTTCCATTGTTGTTGTGTATGGTTTCTGGCAGGATGAGAAAACACCTTGAAACTATTCATAAATGTGATCACTTTTGTCTGTGATGTTTTCTTTTTTAAATACAGGCTGCTTGACTCAATGATTCTGTATGCTTTATCTAAGATTTTCATCTTAGGCCCAAACCACTGACAGGTGGAATTTGTTGTGAGTGTTTTATACACCTTGGGTTGGAGTAGCTGGTGCACACTTAAGATAGCCATGTTTTAATTGTTCATTTGGTTTTTTTTTACAGTGATGTTGATAATGTCTTATCTACTGCTGATTCTTTTTGTGCTGTTCCTTCAGAAAAAAAGATGAAAATGATTAACATCTTTCCTCAGTGTGAATTCGTCAGAAGAGTCAAAATGTTAGACATTGAGTTGGAGACAGACCCAACAAAAAGACTACTAAACAAGTAAGCTTTTGGCCAAAAGGCCTTTTTTCTAAATTATACAACGTAGAAACACAAGTTCAAGCAAACGCAACTCATTCACACATCACCACTGTGTCTAGCTGCAGAGGCAAGATTGCGAGCAGCAGCACATGATGGGATAAGTAGTCTGGATGGTGGTGGTAAAGAGGAGGCTGGGGGAGGCAGGCAAGGTAGGGGTGGGGGACAGTAAAATACTGCTTGTAGGAACATACAGAGGTGAGGTGGGGAGAGAGTAAGGTAGATAGATACATTCGGAAGGATAAATAGAGGGAGGGGGAGGGGGGGGGGCAACGGAAAAGGGAAGAAGTAAAGAGACTATGGGTACTTGGCAGAATATAGGGCTGTGAAGTATAATGCTGGAGTATGAACAGAGAAGGCGATAGGTGGGTGAAGGACAGTGACTAACGAAGGTTGAGGCCAGGATGGTTATGGGAACGTAGGATATATTGCAGGGCGAGTTCCCACTTGCACAAATGAGAAAAGCTGGTGTTGGCAGGAAGGATCCAAGTGGCACAGACTTTGAATCAGTCATTGAACTGATGGGTGTCATGTTTGGCTGCATGCTCAGCAACAGGGTGGTCCACTTGTTTCTTGACCACAGTTTGGTGGCCATTTGTGGGGACGGACAGCTTATTGGTTGTCATGCCCACATAGAACACAGCACAATGGTTGCAGCTTAGATTTTAGGTTGCATTCTCTGCCAGGGTTTCAACTACCTCTCACCATGCCTGGAAATGATGAATGTCCTACTCAATATCCTTCCCACTCCTCCCACCACATTATTCCACCGCCCACTGAACCTACATAACATCCTTGCAAATCCCTACTCAACCCCTGCTCCCAACCCCATGGCTCATAGTTCATATTTCTGTAACAGACCTAGAAGTAAGACATGCCCCATACACCCTCCCACCACCACCTACTCCAGTCCAGTCACAAGCAGCACCTATCCCATCAAAGGTAGGGCTATCTGTGAAAACAGGCATGTTATACACAAGATAAGCTGCAACCTCTGAACTGTATTTTACGAGGGCATGACAACCAAGAAGCTGTCTGTCCGCATGAATGGCCATCGACAAACCGTTGTCGAAAAACAGCTAGAACGCTTAGTTGCTTAAAACGCTGCCCAACAGAATGTTTTTTTCATTTCAATGACTGCTTCACAGCCCATACTGTCTGGATCCTTCCAACCGACACCAGCTTTTCTGAACTGCACAATTGAGGATCTCCCCCTGCAAAGTATCCTACGTTCTCTAAACCTTCTGGCCTCAAATTTCATTAGTCATTTTCCTTCACCCACCTATCCCCTTCGCTGTTTCCACTCCAGCGCTACACTACATAGCCCTCTACACAACAAACACAACCATAATCTTTTTACTTCTCTCCCTTTCCGCCACACCTGCCCCCTTCCATCTAACCTCCCACCCAGCTGCCCTACCATCTCCCCACCTCATCCCTGTATGCTCCCACAAGCAGCACTCTATCATCCCCCATCCCCACCTCTGTATTCAATTCAATTTTATTGTCACATAACATTTCTTATACAATCAAACATTGTGACAAAGGTGACTTTTCAGTTTTACACTATGTATAATAATACTAAACATAGACAATAAACTAATAATATATATGGTGTAACATCTTCAGAGAGATATTTTAATTACAATTATAATGCATTGTTGCCATTCATGAAATCTTCTACACTCTAGTAACATTTATCTTTCAGATATTTTTCCAGGTCTCTTTTGGTACCTTTTACATTTGAGTCATCCATATCTTTCCATATTTTGTTTACAAATTTCATGCCCATATTGTACGGCTTTTTTCATATGATTTTAAACGGTGGGTAGGTAACATGTAGCTCGTTCTATACCTAGTATCATATTGATGCAAGAAGAAGTTGCCCTCAAAAAGTTGTGGGTTTCTTTTTGTGCAAGTGAGAGTTCCATAGATGTATATGTTGGAATGCTCATTAGATCTAGTTTTACAAGTAAAGGTTTGCAATGTTGCTTTGGTTTTGCTCCCACCATTGCTCGGATGATTCTTTTTTGTAGTATAAAAGCTCTAAGTAAATTTGTTTCTTCAGACCCCCAGAAAATTATACTATACCTAATTACTGAAACAAAATATGCATTATACACAGTTTTTCTTACAGCTAAATCATTAACACTGTACAAGATATTCATAATATATACAAGGCTATTTAGTCGACCCAGTATGTTGTCCACATGGTGACTTCATAACAGGTTTTTATTGACTAACACGCCAAGGAATTTGACACAGTCTGCAGTCTCTAATTTTTTGTCCATATACCTTATTTCACTTATAGACTGTGCAGATTGTTTTGTGGTAAAATGAACAATTTCTGGTTTTGTAAAATTTAATGTCAAGTTATTGTTTTTGACCCATGCCTCCACTTCCCCAAGTGTTTGTTCAATATGATGAATTAGGTCTACCTCATTTTACACCAGACTACAGTTGTTGAGTCATCTGCATAGAGGGTAGTATCAGACTGGACCTGACATGGCATATCATTAATATAATACAGAAAAAGCAGTGGTCCTAATATTGAACCTTGTGGAACACCTAATTGAGTGTTTTTTTCCAGCCAGAGCGAAATTTCTTGCTGTTGATGTTAATAAGTACTCTTTGTTTTCTGTTTGCCAAGTATGATGACATCCAGCTAAGAGATTTGCCTTGAAAACCATAGCGTGCCAATTTTTGGAGAAGCAGGTCATGATTTACTGTGTCGAAGGCTTTGGACAGGTCACAAAAGATGCCTGACACACACATTCTATCATCAAAACATCTGCTAACTTTTGTGACTAATTCATTTATTGCATGGATTGTGCTGCGGCCTTTTCTGAAACCATATTGATTGCCTAAGATAATACTGTTAGATGAATTGTGATTTTCGATCTTCCCTCCCCCTGCAGACTCCAGCCTCCTCCTTACCCCTACGACCCAGATTACTTCTTCCATCATGTGTTGTTGCTCGCACTCTGGCCACAGGAGCCAGAGACAGTGGAACAGGCAGAGACAGTGGTCGTGTGTGTGTGTGTGTGTGTGTGTGTGTGTGTGTGTGTGTGTTGCATTTGCATGAGTGTGTATCTGTGTCGTCTAATTTAGAAACGGTCTTTTGCCTGAAAGCTTACTTGTTTATCAGTCTTTTTGTTGTGCCTGTCTGTGACTCAACATCTCCACTGACAATCTATCTTTCTCATAATTGTCATTAGTCCATCCTTGATTTTTCTTGTTTGAGAATGTTGGATGTAATATACATTATTTAATGAGTTTGTAATTGTCTGACATTTTGTATGGGACAACATACATTCAAATGGAAACAGATATATTGATTTAAATGCCCTTTATTTTTTTTATTTTTTTTTTTTACCATGGTAACCTATCATCATCTTAGTGGATTGTGTGTGTGTGTGTGTGTGTGTGTGTGTGTGTGTGTGTGTGTGTGTGTGTTCAGTTCGACGGTGATCCTGTGTCATACAGTGCTTCATGTGCTTTAGTGGGTACCCGATCCCTCTCTGCGCAGCATGGACTCAGTGAGATAATTGATGAATTTCTGGATGGAGCAATCACCAGCTTGTTAACAAATGTGGAATGTGCTGGTCCAGCTGCAGTAATCTGTCCAAATGAATTTAACATATGAGTAACCACATTTTTCATCTTAATCCTCTGCAAAACTGTATTAGTTTGGTCACAGATGAGCTTCTGGCATCTTAGGCTGATCATGGCCTAATAACCCGAAACCCAGTTTGTGGCTAAACAAATATAATTTTCCAGAGCATGAGGAAGTGTTTTCTGTGTAATATTGAATCTAATATATTTGTTGGAGTTTAAATGTGAGCACCAACTAGCCATTATATTGAAGTGGTACCTGCATCATAAGGATGAGCTTTGTTGTTTGTCAAAAAGAATCATCAACAGTACCAGTATTTAGATTAACAAAATGCCTGATGTCTACACTTTGAGAATTTTGTCGGTATAGGTACTGAAAGCAAGCTAAGGCAGGAGATAGTCTAGCTAAAATTTTTACAAAAGACGTAACAGAGTTCAGAAAGGGTCGATTAAATTCACTTGTTGGCAGCATATTTGTTGCTGCTAGAAGTTGTTTATCTTTTAGTGAAAATGAAGTAGTTAGGTCCTTGGGTAGAGGTTATACCAGACAACTGTAATAAATTAATAATTGGTTTCTTTTACGTAGCCCCTCCCCATCCCTCTCCAATGATTCAGATGCTGAACAGTTCAAATAAAACTATAGTCTCATTTCAAATAGGTACCCTACCCATGTAGTAATAGTTGGTGATAACTTCAATCTGCCCACGATATGTTCATGAAAATACATGTTTAAAGCCCTTGGTAGGCATAAATCATCATACGATTTCACATTGAATACTTTCTCAGAAAATTATTTTGAACAATTAGTTCAGGAACCGACTAGAAGTGTGTAAATGGTTACGGAAACATACTTGACTTCTTGCAATAAAGGAAATAGGGCACATCATGACAGATATAGGGCTTAGTGGCCACAAGGTCACTGTAGTGAGATTGACTGTCGCAACATCCAGATCTGCCAAAAGAAAATGCAAAAATGTATCTATTTAAAAAAAACTGATAAAAATTTGTGTGACATCTTGTTGTAAGAGAGAGTTTTCACTCCTTCCAAACTGACTGTGGAAGTAGAGACCAGATATGGCTTCAATTCAAAGAAATAATAGCTTTAGCAAATGAGAAATTTATTTTTTATCCTTGTATGTAAAAGACAATATCCTGACTGACTGATGGACCGACTTATCATCACCCAGCCCAAACCGCTAAGGATAGAAATGTGAAATGTGGAGAAAGGTGTGGATCTTAAACTCTAGGTGTCATTTAAGAAGGGATTTTTCGAAATTCCAACCCTAAGGGGCTGAAGTAGGGGATGAAGGCCTTTTTTTGAAAAATGTCACTATTCAAGCAATCCTGAAGCTAGACGTATAAATATTGGTATTTGGTTTCTTGGTCAGAAATAGAGATATATATGTGTTTCACCATTTTTGGAATTTAACCCTATGGGGGTGAAATAGTGGGTGAAGGCATTTTTTGAAAATATGTCCTTATTTTTAAAGCTACAGCTATGAACATTGGTATCTGACTCCTCGGTCAAAAAAAAAAAAAAATAGTGTTTTAGTATTTCTGGAAATTGAACCCCTAAGGGGATAAAATAGAGAATGGGAGTTTTTATGAAAATATTTTATTATGAAGCTAGAACTACCAAAATTTAAATTGGGCTTTGCAGTTAGAAATTAAAAAATACGTATTTCACTGTTTTTGGAAATTCAGGGGATGGAAGATTTTATGGGAATATTTATTGTGCAAACATTTTTGAAGCTAAACCCACGAAAATTTGTATTTGGTTCCTCTGTTAGAAATAAAAGTTACGCTTGTCACTATTTTTGAAAATTTAACCCCTAAGGGAAATTTAATAAGTCACAGCTGAAAAATACTAACACGAATTCTTTACAGACCAGTGGAAAAACTGGTAGAAGCCAACCTTGGGGAAGATCAGTTTGGATTCCGCAGAAATATTGGAACATGAGGAAATACTGACCTCATGACGTATCTTAGAAGAAAGATTAAGGAAAGGCAAACCTATGTTTCTAGAATTTGTAGACTTAGATAAATATTTTGACAATGTTGACTGGTATACTCTCTTTCAAATTCTAAAGGTGTCAGGGGTTAAATACAGGGAGCAAAAGGCTATTTACAATTTGTACAGAAATCAGATAGCAGTTATGAGAGTCGAGGAGCATGAAAGGGAAGCAGTGGTCGGGAAGGGAGTGAGACAGGGTTGTAGCCTTTCCCAATGTTATTCAATCTGTATATTGATCAAGCAGTAAAGGAAACAAAAGAAAAATTCGGAGTAGGTATTAAAATCCATGGAGAAGAAATAAAAACTTTGAGGTTTGCCAATGACATTGTAATTCTCTCAGAAACAGCAAAGGACTTGGAAGAGTAGTTGAGCGGAATGGACAGTGTCTTGAAAGGAGGATATAAATTGAACATCCTCAAAAGCAAAATGACAATAACGGAATGTAGTCGAATTAAGATGGTTGATGCTCTGGGATTAGATTAGGAAATGAGACACTTCAAGTAGTAAAGGAGTTTTGCTACTTGGGGAGCAAAATAACTGATGATGGTCGAAGTTGAGAGGATATAAAATGTAGACTGGCAATGGCAAGGAAAACGTTTCTGAAGAAGAGAAATTTGTTAACATCGAGTGTAGATTTAAGTGTCAGGAAGCCATTTCTGAAAGTATTTGTATGGAGTGTAGCCATGTATGGAAGTGAAACATGGACGGTAAATAGTTTAGACAAGAAGAGAATAGAAGCTTTCGAAATGTGGTGCTACAGAAGAATGCTGAAGATTAGATGGGTAGATCACATAACTAATGAGGAAGTATTGAATAGGATTGGGGAGAAGAAGAGTTTGTTGCACAACTTGACTAGAAGAAGGGATCGGTTGGTAGGACATATTCTGAGGCATCAAGGGATCACAAATTTAGTATTGGAGGGCAACATGGAGGGTAAAAATCGTAGAAGGAGACCAAGAGATGAATACACAAACAAATTCAAAAGGATGTAGGTTGCAGTAGGTATTGGGAGATGAAGAAGCTTGCACAGGATAGGGTAGCATGGAGAGCTGCATCAAACCAGTCTCAGGACTGAAGACCACAACAACAACAACAACAACAACAACAACAACAAGTGTGATTGACATGGGATCTCAAATTGATTCTATATTTCTAGATTTACAGATGTTTTTTGACAGTGTTTCTCAGAAGAGACTTCTGGTCAGAATGTATTTCTGTCACTTCATCTGTGTGACTGTATTTGTGGTTTCCTGTTTGAAAAGTCACAGCATTAAAATTGAGTAACACGTATCTGGTATTCCTCAAATAAGTGTTACACGCCCTCTGCTGTTCATAATCTTCATAAACAGTGTAGGAGACAATGTGAGCAGCCCTCTTAAATTTTTTGCAGATGATGCTGTCTCCAGAAGATCAAAATCAATTGCAAAATGACTCAGACATGATATCTTAGTGCTGCAAAAAGTGACAATTGTGTCTGCATAAGGAAATGTGGGAGATCATGCCAGTGAGTAAGAAAAGAAATCCGTAAAATTTTGGCTGCACAATAAATAACACAAATCTAAATTCTCTCAATTCAGCTGAATAGGTAGGAATTATGATTACAAACAAATTGGAATGAAGGGACTGTGTGCACTGAACTTGACCATCTTCTACTAAAGTAGTTCTGTGCAGCATGTTATCACTGACATCGAAAAAGTCTAAAGAAGGGCAGCTTGTTTTGTATTATCACAAAATATGGGAGAGAGTGTCATGGGTATGATACGCGAGTTGAAGTGGAAATCATTAAAACAAAGGCAAAGGCATTTTTTGCCGTGGCGAGATCTTTTGTTGAACTTTTAGGCACCAACTTTTTTCTCTGAATATAAAAATATTCTGTTGGCACCCAATGACATAGGGAGAAATTACCATTGTAATAAAATAAGAGAAATCAGAGCATGTGCATTTTTCCAATATGCTGTTAGTGGAATGGTAGAGAAATAGTCTAAAGGTGGCTCAAAGAACCATCTGCCAGGCACTTAAGTGTGAATTGCAGAGTAGAGATGTAGATGTAATTACTTATGGATAACATTGGTCTGGACTTCTGGATTTGCTGTTTTATGAAAGTCTGTGGTTACGTAGTGCCACTTCACAGAACAATAATTGCTTTGGCTGACAGCTTCTGTTCTGTTAATGCCCCATTCATGCCCTTATGTCCTGTTATTGAGATACATCATCATTTCTTCTCGCAGTGAAAGTGAGCACTGTGGTTGTTACTCTTTAAAAATGTGCAGTCTGTAATTACTGATTATAAACTTAGATTCATAATGTTTTCTAAAATAAATATCTGCATTCAAGGACATACCAGTTATATATTTTTACATAGGATTTAATTGGAATAATTTGTTTCTTTAGGTTTTGAGTATTACTGTTGCGCGGAAAGACGATGGTATGTCACTTGCTCCACAAGCTCATGTTGCATGGTATGGATCATCTACCTCATCTTTAATGCCTTGTGATCAGCTTAGTCCATTCTTAGAAACATTCAAGGTATGTATGCTATTTTGTACATGTAGTTATTTTTCAGTAAGAAGGTAGATAAGAACTCAGTTTATTTATGTGTGTGTGGTTTTTTTCCTCTCCTACATCTAGACACGATACAATAAGAAAAAACGTGGTCCTTACAAGGAAGCAATTAGACAAGCAACTTGTGAAGCGAGAAGAGAAGAACAACCAATGTTAGCAGTAACGTCGTCTCCTCGAGAAGTTAATGTTGTCTCATAGTCATTTTAAGATAAATGTCCTTGGTAATGTTACCTGTGATTGTACTTTGTATTTGCCTTTGACTAAGATTTGCAGGGGTTTATTGTATTTAAATGTAAATAATTTCATATTTATTTTAGAAATTTACCCTGTGAGTAACACCAGTTTGAACACTTCTCAGTTCTTAGTCATCACATTAAATGTGAACATTTGCTTTTGTTGTAAGAAAGATATTCATGTATAGTTTGTATGTACATATAAAAATTTATTCTGTACATACATTTAAGAAAAATATGACACATAAGAGATGCATGTTGCCGATATGAATACATATAAATGTAATTAGAACAGTACATTTGAAAGTTACTGTTCTTACTATATTACATATTTTTACAGACTTTTTTTGTAAAAAAAAGTGATTTGCATATATGGCAAAATAAGGAATTCTAAGAGCAATTATTAATAAAATGTTAACTATTTTATATCAATATAGCACAAATTTCTCACCAAACAAGCAATTTACGGATGCCAATATAAATGAATATAGTGCCTATCTTTGCAAGATATTTGCTTTGTTGTCTACAGAAACAGATAAACATTTATCAAACTGACTGAAAATATAGTGTAGAGTGGCTGTGTGTAACCACTGCCATGTGAATAGAAGTAAATAACATGGAATACTTAGCTGAAAGATAGGTTTTTATTCTGATATTGAAACAATTGAAATTACATTCCACATAGTTAAGTGTCATTTTTTGTGATATTCCACACTTAAAAGTCAGTGCAATAATATAAAGCATTTGTGATATTTTCATAATTTCAACTTTTGTACCAAAATAATCTTTGTAATATGTAATGTACATCATGTCTTTTGAAATAAGCATTTTGTTGTTTTTTGTTTTGCCATGTTTAAAAAATTGATGAATACATGTCAGCCATTGTATCCCTGATGCTACAGTGGGAACATGAATGACAATGACCTGTTTAGACACTCTTCTTCCAGAATCCCATGCATTTATGATTATGCACTGTAATTACTTTCATTGAGGGCACAGAAGTTAAATGGACCACCAAAAGTGTTGCTTGTTTTAAAATGTTTAAGTTTCCATAGATATTTATCAAAACTAATATCCACAGCTGTGATGGAAATTATATGCCCATCTTTTGTTAGAAATAGATCTGGTTTTAATTGTAAGGGTTTGAAGGAACAGCAGTAATTCAAACTTTTGATATATTTACTCTGGAGCTGTAGTGCAGGGAGCATTAAACAATCGCATGTCAATTGGAGCAGTTTCAATGGATTTTTTTATGCAAAGGAATTATGCAATCTTTTCTTAAGCTATGGTTTGTCATTATGCACAGATTGACCTTTGCTTACAAGTTACTGTACTGTTATATTCTTTAACAAGTTGTGAAATATATTTTAAACAATGGAAACTCCAGCTTGGAATATCAAGAATGTAAGGAAAAGACAGATTCCTACTTACTGCAAACATGACATGTTAAGTTCCAGACAGGCACAACTAAAAGATACTTACATGTTACCTATTTTATGGACTATAAGACACACCTTAATTTTTAAGCAATTTTTAAATAGCTTTTTGACCATTTTTCGTAGTAGATTGCAAAGACAGGCTTAAAAAAATTCTTAGTTTTATAAACTAAACTGACCTTTAAAATCTCTGAAAATTGTCACCTGATTGTTCTTCTTCTTCCTCTTCATCACCGTCATTGTTCTCTTCATGTATAAGATGGTCTTCACTGCCACCAAGAGCATTGCTGATGCTGCATTTCTTGAAAGATTTAACAAAAATGTCTTCTCTCACTGTAGACCTTGATTGTTTTATCCAGTAACACACTTGTTTGATTGTAGGTCATGTTAAAGCTCCCTTCAGCGTGAATTCTTGTTGAGTTTCATCCATCGTCCGTTTGTTCCATTCTTTTCTCTCACACACTTTAAATGGTTTATTTATAGAGACATTAAGAGGTTGCAGTTGTGCAGTAAGTCCTCATGGAATAACAGCAAGCTCTATATTTCCCTGTCTCAATTTCTTTCTCTTTCACAGAATACTTCAAATGACTGCTAAACTGATATAGCACATGAGAGAACTCTCCATACAGCTCCTTTCCTTCTCTCCCATACACTCTTAATCCATAATTTCATACCAGCCTTGTCCACCCAACCCTTGTCTTGTATGTGAACAATACCTGGAAAAGGACATCAGTGTAGTGTATTTTTTCAATTCCATTTGTTTGCATAGTTACAGTTGTAGCATCTTTCATAGCAACAATTCTGTTACTTGGCACTTGAAATGTTAGGGGGGTTCCATCCTTTTTTGCCATTTGGCTTAGTTCCAAACTGATTTTCTTTCAGTATTGAATAATAAAGTGATGGAGAGAGAATATTTTCTCTCCATACTCTTGTGACACTTTCTGAGATATTTTGGTTTTAGCTCATATGTTAAGTCCATGCTGCTTCATAAACCTGTAGCCCATCAACTCCATCCTTAATATCTGTTAAGTTCTACTGTAGCGCTAGCTTACAAGTGTGTATTTGAATCGTTTTTGTGTTAATTCCAGTGCCCCATTTTGAGGGTGTTCTTGATTCCATTTCAGTGAGTCATCTTCTAGTTTTGGCCATTTTGTAGTCAGTCCTCTATTTGCACACTTAGCAGAAAGAATGGGAATGTCGAAGTACACACAGCGATTTTCACTTTTGTTGATGTTTTCCTATTTTTCCATTAGAAATTACAAATTTCATATTCATTTACTTTCTGACCACACACATTTAAGTTTATATTACGACTATGACATTAGACATGTGGCTAAGTTTAGTATATAATTGCAGTCTGTACAGAATAACCATAGTTGAGTCTTTACAAGGAATGGTGTTTAGGCTTGATTCTCAGAATTCAGTATCTTAGTATCAATATAGTAGTTTTGAAAAGGTGTAACCATACAGACATATTGGATTCTTTTTTAAAAACATGGAAGGATTGGAACACTATTATAATTTCATACACCATGCAGAATCATTCTTTTTTAAGCCAGGCTGACAGTTTTTGGAACTGTTGCACATACTGTTCTCATTATAATACTTTCTGTAGTACTGCAAATAATGAACATTTGATGCAACTTTTACTCATGCAACAGGCCATTTTCCTTTACTACCACCATCCTGCAGTTATGGTTTTTAAGCAACATACTGTCATTGTCTTGGTATTCACAAATGCATATCATTGCATGACTACAGCTAATGATGCTTTCCAATGCTTATTCATAGCTTCTTTACATTTCAAATGATTTGAAGATGGTTGTTGATAGCCCCGAAACTAGTTATCATACTTTAATAATTGCAATAGGAAATTTGCAGTTTAAGCATTAAAAGTTTCTTACTGTAAAAAGATTTTATTGAATAAAACCAACTTAGGTTGGTCAGATACTTGATTTTATCAGTTAAGGTGGCACAGTAACAAGAGAGAGAGAATTGTAGAAGCATTTATTTTGAAACACCACCAAGTGGGCAGTGTGGATACATCTATCTGTGGTCTGTTCATTCTCAATGGGTTCGGCAAATATATCTATCTGTTGTATTCTGTAGCTTGAAGCTAATGGGAATGCTATTAGTTAATGCATTCTCTACTAAATGGTACTGCTTGTCAGTCAATATAGTGTATTCCCAGTTTGTTATAACATTCATCTCACAAGTACTGTAAATGTGAGAGTGACAGTCAAATACTTATCTATTTTGCACTGTTAGCGGTGTGTTTTTACTAGTTGGCAAAAAAAGAGCCATTTGTTTAATTCAGAAATAGAATGGTTGCTTTTAGAAAGTAGTGATGACTTGATGACACAACACTGCAACAGATGCCACAAAATGTTTTTGTGCAATTTAGTTTAGCTCAACAGCAGTTTTTGTTCACTGGTAAGAGTGGCATAAATGTGCCACTAATACAGACTGATGTGATAAATTGTTTAAATATTTATTTTGAAGTTGACTGTGCAAAACAGTAACTGGTCAGACAAACTTATAAGCACATCAGTACATAGCTTCTTATTCCAATTTAACTGCATGATCTTGAGTTTCCTGCTGACAATACACAACAGGTGATAACTTGAAGATACTGACTGGAATATTCATGCTTCAAGAAATTTTGCACGAGCCAGAATGCAAACTGTACTTTTCGAAGAGGAAGTCATTTGACACATCATTCTTTAATAAACCTGTTGCTGTTGTTGGGGTCTTTGGTCCGAAGACTGGTTTCATCTAGCTCTCCATGCTACTCTATCCTGTGCAAACCTCATCATCTCCAAGGAACTACTGCAACCTACATCCCTCTTAATCTGCGTACTGTATTCATCTTTTGGTCTTCCTCTACAATTTTTACCACACACGCTTCCCTCCAGTACTAAATTGGTGATCCCTTGCTGTCTCAGAATGTGTCCTACTAACTGACCCCTTCTTTTGATGATGTTGCACCACAAATTTCTCTTCTCCTCAATGCTATTCAGTATCTCCTCATTAGTTAGATGATCTACTCATCTAACCTTCAGCATTCTTCTGTAGCACCACATTTCAAATTCCTCCACTTCGCAGAAGTCCATCATATGATTCCTTAGGTAATGTAAGCAGAAAACTATTTGAATTTCAGCCAATTATGGAACATCTGAAGTGCAGAGTCAGGTCTGTTAATACAGTGCAAAAGGACATTACGGTTGGTGAAGCTCTTCTGAGCTGGAAAGGACATATTGAAAGGAGGCAGCTTATTTCCACAAAGAATAGCAATATGGTAGCAGAATTTATGAACTGTGTGAAAGCTGTTCTGGAAAAGAGTTCATTACTTATACTGGTAAGGTCACAAATTATGGTAGTCATTATACTGAAGAGAAAATAACTTCTTGAATTGTTTTGAAGCTTGCTCATGATTTCTGTGGGAAGAGATATATATAATATCTTGACAACTGGTCCAGTAGTCCAGATGCAATTTACGGATAATGTTGCTACAATGTAGCAAAATGTAAAGGAGCTCTTTGACTTTGTAAAAAATGAAAAACTGGAGATCAAAGATAGGCAGTAGACATCAAAATACAAAGGCAGTCATTATACCAAAGTGAACTCTGTGCTGGTTCCTTAACATTGCATACCCATTGTGGAAAAGTGGTTAAGGGGATGTCAGCCACATCATGTTAGGTTGCATGAACTGATGCAGGGCTACAAGCCACCTCCTATAACGTTTGGTCACCATTGGTTGCTGTTTGTATGTATTGCCATACTGCTCTAGTTGAAAGACTTGAGAATATATTACCCTTTTCTGGAAGAGCAGGTTAACTTTTAATCTAATATTTTAATTATGTTTATTCTGATGTCTTAAACCTTGTCTGTACAATGATGGCTGTATGAGTCTTGCTTGGATGCCAAAAAAAAAAAAAAAAAAAAAAGAAGACATGATGATGGACAATGTGTCTATGGTGATACATTTTGACAAGTAAATTCGAGGAAGGGCATTGTGCAAAAGCCACGAGTTCTCACATATTATAACAACAATATGGAGTGTTTCGATTGGAGCAATTCTCCCTCCATCCAGACCACAATGGAAAATACTTCTTTCCTGACTGGTGGTATGCGTACCAAGTCTGGTTGTGTCTGAATTTTTTTGTGAAACCTTAAAGCTTTTTTAAATGATACAGGCATTATTAACATTCCACATCTACTTATTTATTTCTCAACGTAGTCACCCAGGTGATAACATATTTCTTCATAGGTGTTTTTAAAGTTCAGGAAACAGATGAAAAATCTGGTAGCGCCAAGTTGGGACAGTATGTGGGATGATCAATGACAATGAACCCAAGGCACTTGATTGTTGCAGATATCACGGTGCTCATGTGTGGTCTGGCATTATCGTGCTCAAGACACTGCACTGTTACACACAACAATCTAGAGCCCTCTAGTGGCACAGGGTTTCTTCTTGTATCGCATAGCGGGAAAGTTAACAGAGTAAGGTGCACAACATGTTAATACCTCAACTGATATTGGGAACAGAATAAAAAGTTCAGAAGGCTTACTTTTCACCATGCCCTTGCACATATATCCACTTTTGTAATATATACATGTGTTTGTGCGGATGGATGCGTGTGTCTTTCCGCTCCCGTGATTGGAATGACTCCTTACCCTATCCCTTAAAACCCACATCCTCTCGTCTTTCCCCCTCCTTCCCTCTTTCCTGAAGAAGCAACCATTGTTTGTGAAAGCTAGAATTTTGTGTGTATGTTTGTGTTTGTTTGTGTGTCTGTCGACCTGCCAGCGCTTTTGTTTGTTAAGTCACATCATCTTTGCTTTTAGATATATTTTTCCCACGTGGAATGTTTATATATATATTTCACCCTTAAATGCATAGCTTCTGTTCAGATTGGAATTCTTGATTAGTCTTCGAGAACAGTTGACTGTTTCCTCTTCACAGCAAGCATCATCCATTGGTCTCCCACCACAAACACCAAATACAACTAGTCTTACAGCCAGGCATTTTCCGGACAAAGAAGAAAAGACCAACAACCTGGTTTGCATTATGCATGAAAAGAGCTCTTTCAATAGACGTGTGTTGATGGAGTACTGAAAGTGAAAATCCCCTCTGTGTAGCACCATGTTTTAAAATATTTCACACAAAAAATAACCTGCGGTTATGTGGAAATATAACATCCTCTTCTTCGACATACATTCTATTAGATACCAGTGCACTTCAGTTTGGTTAGGTTAGGTTATGTCCTTACTGAAACCAACAAAGAAACATTCTAATAAGTGAGGAGGCTCACGGTGTGACTGTGCCAGCCGGCATTGTGGAAAACTACCCGCTGAGGCAGAGTAACAGATGAAGAATACTCGTTCAATACAGAGGGGTCCAGAAAAATGTATCCACTGTTTAAAAGCCCAAAATTTGCAAACTAATTGACAGAGTTGTCTCACTTTTGGTGAAAGTGTACTCTACACCACCTCTACGGCCTATCCATCTTCCTGGTGCCCTAACACGATTTTGGTAGTGGGTTTGTTGAAAGTAAACTCTTCATCTCCATACAAGTCTCGGATGGCAGGTAAAATAGATGTCTGAAGCTTCTGAAAGTACACCTCACCGGTAACTGTGTCGTCAAAGAAGAATTGCCCAATCAGTCCCCAGTAAAACAACCCACACCACACATTTACTCCTGCCAAATTCACGGCTTTGTTCAGATTTTTGGCAGCCCAGTAGCTGCAATTGTGGCAATTTCCTGTACCATTGAGTTTGAACTGTGCCTCATCAGACCACACAATCATCTCTGCAAACTCTTCATTGTTGCGGCACCATGTTAATAAACCACTCACAGTACTCCATTCTACGATCTGGGTCGTCCTCGTTCATTGTGTGTAGCAATCGTGGGATGTAGCACTTCTACTTTGCTGTCTTCAAAATTTGCCAAACACTTGAGCGACTCACTCCAGTTTCACGGGTACACTGTCTCACAGATATCTGAGATTGCCGTTAAAACTCATTAACATTTTCATACTTAAAATACAACTTCAAAACTGACTTCCTTTCATCGAGTGTAAGCCTTGCGCCAGCCATGTTTACTCGAGTAACTAGGTGCAACTAAGAACGAAGCACTGACTATATGGCGACTTTCATCTGACTAAACAAAACAACGAAATAAAACACTCGTGTGGCGACTGCCGGAACTACAAGCTATTACACTACCAAAGATAGACAACTCTGTCAATTAGTTTGCCAGTTATGGACTTTGAAACTGGATACATTTTCTTGGACCCTTATGCATACTTACTGCCATGAGGCTGCTGCTGGCCACTGCAGAGGTGATGCCCAGTCATGGGCGTGCCTCCCAGTGGCCACATACTAAACTATGTTTCTTACAGTGTAAAGTGCAATAATTAATATTACTTGATTGAGTTTAAGCTGGCGTATAGATAATAGGGTACATTTTGTTCAGTGTTTGAACTTTTTTTTGTAGTTTTACACACCATCGATACATGTACTGTACCAAACACAAAGGAGTGTGTGGCTGCTGATGGGCAGGAAGGGTCAGACATAAACCTCTGCTGAGTCCGTCAGTGGCCTCGTGGTTGTCGAGGCATTTGAGGGCTAAATCTGAAGCAAAATAATACAAAAGAAACCTGCAATATTATTTACAGCTGAAACTGGAACAATATTTCTTTTCTGTAATGTACAAAATATTCATTAAAATTATTGTCTACCATATAGGAAAAATAAATTGGATTTAAAATCAAGGGAAAGAAACAAGCTGGCTTAAGAAGTGGATAAAATGGAGCAACAAATAAGAACTACCAATTTTTGGCTAGGATACATGTATCCTGAAAAAAAAACTTTTGACCTATTTTCAATTAAATGTGCACTAACACCCCTAAACAAAAAAAAATGTTGATTCCATCTATGTTAGTATGCTAAAGAATATACAGGAAGGTCACAAATAGCCAGAAATGCTTGAAAGGGTGTCGCTGGGCACATTGTGCTGAGAAATAATTGTTTAAACACTACATTGTGCTCTTTGCAGCGTGCAAATTGAAGTGGCCCACCAGCTACAATCAGTGTCACTTGTTCTCATAATGTTGATGGTAGTGCACAAGACAGGTGAGCCTTTGGCTCGGGTTCTATTCTTGCTACTATCCCATACACAGTTCTCATATTACTCTATTGTTCAGTTGTAGGAAACCAAACAAAACACACATTTGGTGTCACTGTCTCTGGCGGCCAACTTGAATTTGCACTCTCAAGCCTGACTGGCTACCTTCAGTGCTAATTAACACAGAAATAGCACAATGTATCTGTTTTTTCCCTTAACAATTATTTCCAAGCATAGCCATACTCAAACACCCTTAGCTTCTCAAACTGTTTCTGATCATCCTGTATATGTAAAACCTATAGCTTCCATTATGTTATGTCAGGATAGCACAAAACTTTCAACTCAATGAGACTGGAGAAGGAACTTCCACTAAAATTTTTCCAGTAATCCTAAGGCCTCGGCTATGATGCAATCGTTGACTAGCAGGCAGTACAGCGGCGCCACTCGTGTTTATGTTTACATTGAATTAAATGGAAATATGGGGCGGCCTACTAGCATAAGCACGAGCGGGAGGGCGAAATATGTTTTCACTTGACCTCCATTGCTCAATCTGGACATTAATTTTCACTTATCACTCGAGAGTCTTTTTGCAGTTGTTTAGAAGCTCTTGTGTAGCACATAACTGAGAGGAGAAAACTGACAGACCTCAAGTGTAAGAATTTGATCTGGGAAGTACAATCCAGACCATGTTTGTGGAATAACAGCTGTATTAATTTCAAAAATATTGTTGTGACAAACAAACTGCGGGGAAAAATAGAAAATGCAATAAACTTGTCAGATAAGGTTATTTGTTAAAATAACAATCAATTTCATACAAATGTTTTCATTTGCTAATGAATCATTGTTTTATTATCACCTACCAGAAGTGGACTAGATATACTTCAGCTAGTAACTAGTAAAAATATGGTCACGTAGGAGAAGGTGTAATGAGATGAATGACAAACACTAACTTCACTTAATGAAGGTTTATTCAGCATTTGCACGTACAAGAGCACAGAGCGAACTGCCTCCGGCCAGAAACACATACAGTATATATACAGCTACAGAACATTCCAGGACAATGATTCTTGACATTTGCGGATACTTCTAGAATGTATCTGAACCAAATATAGAAATTAAAATTGTACAGTCCAAGTGAGTTTTGAACTCAAGACCTTACATGCAACAGTTTAGTATCATAACCACTACACCATGGAGCTACTCAGCTTGTTCTGTGACATCACTCCCTCCTTAAGAGAACAGCATCCCTGTGTTACGTTGTCCTATTCTGGGAACGAGTCATTGGTCCTGCACACTCCAACTCCGGATGACTGATTCTCCCCCTGGCGGTAATCAAATTGGAACTCCTTTTGCCGCTACGTTCTTCGTCACCTTTCCGTTTGTTGCCTGTCACTGGAGCTTCAAATTTACCCTGGGTTGCAGGATCCTTACAGGTCTTCATTCAAAGGACGTGGACTGTATCTCTGATCTTTTGTTATCTTGTGTTGGGGTCGAAATCTTCAACTTCACAAGTACCATCAGACAACTGTCTTACAACCTTATAATGTCCAAAGTAGCGCCTGAGGAGCTACTCAGAGAGACAAACCTTCCAAATAGGAGTGAAGATCCAGAGAAGGTCACCAGGCTGGTAGACAACAGGGCAGTTGCTCATGTCATACCTTCAGCAATCGTTTTCTTGAGCCTGCAGTGTTCAGACTCGCGAGCTAACTGCCGAGCTTCCTCAGCTATGTTTTGGCCGATGTAGTCGTCGTCCACGTCATATGGATGTAACAGAAACACAGTGCCCATCGGCGTAGTTGCCTCCTGCCCATGCACTAGGAAAAACTGTGTAAATCCTATGGTGTCTTGTCTGGCAGTGTTGTAGGTAAACGTCACGAAAGGTACCTCATCCCAGTTGCTCTGTTCAACATTGATAGCATGTCGGCCAAGGTCTTATTAAGGCATTCAGTAGGCCCATAATTTTGTGGATGGTATGTAGTTGTCATGTGATGAGTAATGTTTCACTGACAGTCTCTCTCTGTCACAAGATTCAATTGAAAACCTTTCCCTCGATCCATAATGAACGACCTTGGGGCACCAGGTTTTAATACAATGTCTTCAATGGTGAATTTGGCTATCTCGGATATTTTGGCTGTTTTCAAGACTTTTTCAATGGCATAGCATGTCAGATAATCAGTGCAAACAATAATCCATCTATTTCCACTAGCAGATGTTGGAAATCGTCCGACGAGGTCAATCCCAACGGATTGGTACAAGTCGGCCAGGTGGTTTCTGAGAAACTGCCTTTCTCCTGTGGCACTCTTGACAGTGCGACACATAGTGGCAGACACTCCGAAATAAACTTGGCCAGAAAAGTCTCTTGTGGATTCTATCGTATGTCTTGATAAATCCTACATATCTGGCCTCAGGCGTGTCACGGAATTTCTGTAGAACATCTAAGCGCATTTGTTTAGGAATCACTGGCAGCCACCTCTTTCCAAATGGATCAAAGTTTTTCTTGCAAAGTAATCCATTAATTACCTTAAATAGTCCTTTCATATCCTCTGACCGATTTGAGGCAAGCATAATTTGAGATATCATGGTGTCCTCCTTCTGCTCAGCAGAGAGATCCTGGAGTGCAGTGAGACAGTCACTATCTTCATCAGAGTCTTGATGGTCTTGCACAGGGTTTCTTGAGAGACAGTCGACATCTTGGTGTTTTCTTCCACTTTTGTGCACTATGGTAATGTCATACTCTTGAAGATGTAGTGCCCACCTGGCAAGCCGTCCTGTTGGATCCTTAAGACCTATCAACCAACAAAGTGAATGATTGTCTGTTAACAACTGTGAATGGCCTTCCATAGAGAGACTGTCGAAATCTGTACATGGCCCAGAGCACAGCAAGACATTCTCTTTATGTAGTTGAGTAGTTCCTCTCGGATTTTGTAAGTGTCCTACAAGCATAGGCTATAACCTCTTTTCCATCCGAAATTTGCACCAGAACAGCACCGATCCCATACCCGCTAACATCTGTGTGTAGTTTTGTATGTGCGCTCTCATCGTACAGACCAAGCACGGGTCAGTCGTCAGAGATTTTTGCAGCACATCAAAAGAATCTTGTTGAGCACCACCCCAGATAAATTTAGCATCAGCTTCTAACAACTCTTGGAGTGGCCTGGCTTTGATACAAAAGTCTTTGATAAAATGACGGTAATAAGAACATAATCCGAGGAAGCTTCTCAAATCTCTAAGACTTTTAGGAATAGGAAATTATGTTATAGATGTCACCTTTTCTGGGTCTGGCCGCACACCTTCGTTTGACACAAGGTGTCCAAGTATTTTAATTTCTTTTGCTCCAAAGAGACACTTTCTTGGATTAAGTTTCAGTCTGGCTTTTTGGAGAAACTTAAGAATGGCACTCAGTCTTTTTATATGTTCATCAAATGTTTCTGAGAACACTATAATGTCACCAAAATAACAAAGACACATCGTCGACTTCAGGTGCCTTAGAAGAATATCCATCATCCGTTCAAAAGTTGCTGGTGCATTACACAAACCAGATGGAATTACCTTAAACTAATACAGGCCCTCAGGGGTATGAATGCAGTTTTCTCACAATCAGCCTAATCTACTTCAATTTGCCAGTATATGTCCATGGCTGAGAAAAACTTAGCCCCCTTCAGACAATCTAGTGTATCGTCAGTTCGTGGAAGAGGGTAAACGTCCTTTTTAGTTATCTTGTTAAGCTTCCTCTAATCAACACAAAAGTGCCAATTGCCATCCTTCTTCCTGATGAGGACCCATGGTGACAACCATGGACTCTGCGAAGGCTGAAAGATGTCATTCTCCATCATTTTCTCTAGCTTGTCATGTATTATTCGACATTCCACTGCTGACAAACAGTATGCTCTCTGGTTTATTGGTTGATGGTCTCCAGTGCTAATCCAGTGCTTCACTATTGATTTGTCTAATTTGCTCTTCACCTGTGGATTGAAGCATTCAGAGAACTTTTGAAGAATGGCAAGTAGCTTCTTCTGTTGTTCCTTACTGAGATCTGGTGATAGTCAAGCTAAAAGATCTCGTCTCGTAGTGGTAGCGCCCACAGACTGTACATGAGAGGTTTCTGTGATGAGCAGCTGTTCTTCAATTAACAGCTCAGCGTTTGCTACGCACATGCATCTTGGAAGGATCTGCAATTCTCAGCAACAGTTAACTATCCACAATTCACTGTATCTGTTCTTAAACGAGACGGCAGAGGCTAGGATGACCAAGTTATTCTTCAGTGGTGTGCTTCTCTTACATTCCACTACAAGATCCATGGGTTGATGCATGGCATTACACGTGGCAGTTACCTTTCTAGTACTGACTGCAGGAATGATCACTTCATCCAGCACACAGTTTCCACACACTCGGATGCGCATCTCCCTGTCCACAGTATGTCATCTCATCTAACATAATCTTTGAGTGACCACAATCTATAATTGACTGAGAAGCTTTCAGAAAGTCTCATCCGAGAATGATGTCATGACTACACTCTTGTAAGATGATGAATTCTAAGGGCTGTGCATGGCCACTTATACCCACATGAATCGTACATCTTCCTGTAGGTTTTACATATTTCTCATTAGCCACCTTCAGCAGAGATGTTTTGTTGTTGACGAATATGGTTTTCTGCAACTGGCAACTGTATTTCTCCGATATGACTGAATATGATGCTTCAGAGTCCACAAGAGCTTGGGCTGGTCAGCCATTCATGAGGATATCAATGTAGTTTCCTATCATTTTTGTAGCGATCGGCAGCTCACCTCCAAGGAAGGTTGCACCCTTTAGTTTTCCAGCTTGCAGTGGCTAGGTGATCCGGCTGGAGCTTCTAAACGGTGATGGAGACCTTGGTTGGTGTGTTGGAAAGCGTCTTCTCCAGTGGCTAGCTTGTGGTGATTGTGACCTACGTTGTCCAGCATCCACATCATCTTGTTCATTTTCGTCGTCTCGGAGATGGCGTCAGCTAAGATCGGTCTTCTGGCGTGGGCATCATCAAATATCCGCCGCCTGTCCCAACAATAGCACACCACTTCCCGTCCGTCCATAGTGGAAACATACTGGTTGGTTATCCTGGGTCCTCCAGACATCAGTCTTCCTTGGTGCCCAAACAGGTTCCTCATGCGGCATTGTAGGAATGTAACTCTGCCTTAGCCTCGACTTTTTCACTGTTTTAAAGGGAAATCAAGGACGAGAGATTGGGTTCAATGTCTGTTCCACTTCCTCCCTTATGACCTCTTGAAGTGTGTCGGTTTTTTGCTCGCCATGCAATCCTAGCACCTTCTGAACTTCCTCTCTCACTATATGACAAAAAAACACTTGTGAAATCAGTTGCTTCCTCCATCAAAGACATCAATACAATGTTTGGAAACCGTTCAAACTTCTTGCGTGTAATTCTTTTTTGATGCATTGTCTCGATATACTGGCACAATTTTATGAAGCCGTCTGTTATTAAACCTCATTCAGGAGTAGGGCCTGATACATGTCCTCCGCAACACCCTTCATGAGTGTGCAACCTTATCTTCCTCCCTCATTCTAGGATCCACTATATTACACAGCTCCAAGACGTCTTGAATGTAGGATGCTGTAGTTTCTTCTGGGTGCTGTGCCCTGCACTTTAATTTATCTTCAGCCTTGCGCTTCTGTCACTGTGTGTCACCGAAATACTTGCACAGTTCCGCCTGGAATACTTCGCAGCTTGTGGGAACTTCTCGTTGTTCTCATACCATTGCTTGGCAGTGCCCTCCAAGTAGAAAAATACATCACATTTGTTAAATTTGGCTATATGCTCATATACCTTCAGCCACTTGTTTGGATTTTGGCCATCATCACCAGAGAAACCGGAAGGCACACAGTTGTTGTCATAATAATGTCCTCTTCTTCTTCTGTTTCTGATAGATTGCGATCTGTTGAATATAGCTCGAACTCGGGTTTCTCGTCATGTGAATGGCGGCTCTGTCGTGGCCTGATGGGAGCCACTGTGTAGTCGATAATGTACACTATCACAAATTCCAATACTCAGCATCTCCACCAGAATAATTTCACATAGAAGAAGGTGTAATAGATGAATAACAAACACTTAACTTCACTTAACGAAGGTTTATTCAGCACTTGCACATACAAGAGTGCAGAGCGAACTGCCTCCGACTAGAACACATACAGTATATATACAGCTACAGAACATTCCAGTACAATGATTCTTGACATTTGTGGATAACTTCTAGAATGTATTTGAACTGAATATAGAAATTAAAATTGTACAGTCCAGGTGAGTTTTGAACTCACAACCCTCCATGCAACAGTTTAGTATCATAAACACTACATTATGGAGCTACTCAGCTTCTTCTGTGACAATATTGTTACATTGAAATAAGCTACCTTTAATTACCAAAGGATAATGGCTATTGATTAAAAATGGTCATAAACTGATTTATATTTTTTCTGCAGTTGGGCTTCCATACTGATCTGGAATCGGATCCGACAGACTTCACAATCGCTTAACAGTAAAATGATATGCAGTCTACGTTCTTAATGCCATGCCTGTCACTAAAATTATTCAACATGCAAGCAGTTGCTAAAGGCTTGTTTACTTTTGATATGTTTGGTGCTCCTAAAACTTGCCATTTTGTCTGCAAAATCACATTCAGTGGTTTTCCTAGCTTTTGGTAGACTAGTATTTAAGTTTTCTTGATATGCCTTTATATGTTTAGCTGGAAATGAATGCAGAAAGTACAGTTTCCATGGGAAGGATTCATCTCCAGTGAGAAAATGTGGTGCTGAAACATTGCTATTTGGTAAGACTTCTTGGGGAGGTACATTAAATTTTTTGTTTTCCGGCTTTCTTGACAATTCATAGGCCATAAAAATTTTGTAATCACCTTTTTTGCCTCTTGTGCCTACATCAATAACCAAAAGCTTTTTATAGGCATCAGCAACACATATTAGAACTACAGAAAATTATTTCAGATAGTTGGAATAACTCGATCTACTATGTGGTGGATATTTTAAGTTCACAATGACGCCCATCTATATCACTCCAATGCAGTTTGAAAATTTAACGAAAATACTGACTGCTACATTCTTGAGGTGGACATACAAATTTAGGTCGACTGTTTATCTACCATTTATTGGGAATATTTCTTCACAGATGCGCAATGTCACCTCAGAAGGCCTTAAATAGCGGAGCTCAGCGCGTACTCGCCAGTACTACTACAGTGGCATTCACCTGAAGATGGCCAGAAGACTCTGCGCCGAAATATCATGGCAGAACATTACTGATATCCGGCAGTTCTCCCATGTTTTTATGGAACAATCACTACGCCGGGAAAGCTTTAAACATCACATACAAATTCTAGCATAATTGCTAAACATGTATCACAAACTACCAAGCCAACAGTACATCTTCCAAGTTTAAATACAAATGTTACACACCTAAAGTTCAATTCATATAGAGATGGTGTGGCACAGACGCCTGGAGGTAGTGAGTCAGGAACGTGGCACACACGGGACATGAGCAATTCAAAGTGAAATGGTACTGTCAGAGAGACATGGGGCAGTTACACTGCTACATCTGTTATTGTTGAAAACAGCCAAGAAATATGGCACACTCAACATAATGAAAGAACTGAACATGTATCCCGAATGCCTTCCAGCACATTTACAATATGTCTCAAAAGTGTTTCTATATTGTGTCAGGCAAAGTGCAGGACAGCGTTTAGAGAAAAAAAAATTAAGCTGGGATGTTTATTATTCCTGTTTTTCATAAGATTTTCATTTGAAGCCAAAGCAGTGCTGATTTTGTGAAGGATATCCAAAAATATTATGACACTTCCCAAAATCTCACCGTCTGTAAATATTTCATTGCTGTTGACAAGAAATTCATCATTACAGGGCACAGTTTTCTACAATGTGATAGAGATTTTGCCCTTATAGAGAGGAATAAATTTCCTTTCATCCAGAAAACAGGATTCCAGTCATTGCCAACGCTAAGGGCACCGGATTGCTTCTGTGCAAGATGGAACCACAGAATTTTAGGGATCTTAGTGCACTAGACCATGGTTTGTACAGAGGCCCAGTCAAAATAACTGAGTACATCTGCTATTGCTACCACAGTAATGTGAAGTCACAACAGGATTGCAAATACGCTGGAGGTGCTGGGAAAAGACATCTGCTGTTAGTTAACATTACAGTTTTCCCTATCTTATGTGATAAAATTCTGCCACTAAAATGTGCCAAGCCTTACATGTCACGTGATGATATATTCCAGCTGAAAGATAGAATTTCTATGAGCATATACCAAGCGAATAGTGGATTTGCATGTATGTCTAGAAAATCCATTGACTGTGGACAAGAAATGCTGACTGTACATGTCTAGTGCAACTACAACAGAAATAGTGTTAACTTTTTCCATACCTTCCTGCAGCTGCTTATGCAGATATGTATGCCAGTAAAGATTGTGCATTTTGACCTGTGTTGCACATTCTCGAAATAAGGTTTCAATTTCTGCAGTAAGTAACACTGAAAAACCATGAGTGTTTCAGCAACACAATGTTGTAACTGCAGCATAAATTCAAGGTGTTCATCCAGGAAAATAAAAAAGATAATGCTAGTTTTACAAAGGTAATTGAAGTAATTGTATAGTAACTATTACAAAAAATGCCAAATGGCATTTTACCTTATATCTATACTGCCTGCATCAAGAAAGGCCAAATATGTAAACATAAAATATATAAGCAAATAAGTCAACATACAACATCCATAATGCGAAATACTTTAGTTTATTACAATGAAAAATCCAGGATGGAATAATGACAATATTATGAAAAGAACATATTGCTAGTCACCATATGGAAGAGACGTTGAGTCACAGACAGGCACAACAAAAAGACTGCTATTTATTTAAGCTTTTGGCCAAAAGGCTTTCTGAAGTACAAAACCATGCTCATTCACACAAGTACATGGCTGCTTACAGAAGCAGACCTGCTTTTGATAGGATTGTTCAAATGTGTGTGAATTCCTAACGGACCAAATTGCTGAGGTCATTGGTCCCTAGAGTTATGGACTGCTTGAACTAACTTATGCTAAGAACAACACACACACACCCATGCCTGAGGGAGGACTCGAACCTCCAGTGGGAGGGGCTGGATATCATAGGTAGTGCCTGCGACTGTCCTGGAGTAGGCAATTGTGGGAGTATGTATGGGGCAGGTCTTGCACCTATGTATATTACAGAGATTAGAGCCATGAAGCAAGGGGTTGGGAGCAGGGTGAAATAGGGATGGACAAAGATATTTCACACCACGACTAGAGGTAGTTGAAATACTGGCAGAGAATGTGATTCAGTTATTCCAGTCCTGGGTGGTACTGAGTCACAAGGTGAGTGCTCCTTTGTGGCCGAACAGTAGAAATGTGTGAGGTGGTTGATGACTGGAGAGACAAGACACAGGAGATATGGTTGGAAGGGTAATTTCAGTATGTGCAGACCTCAGTGAGACCCTTGGTACATTTGGAGAGGGACTGCTCACCACTACAGATGTGATGGCTACAGGTGGCTAGGCTGTATCAAAGGGACTTCTTGGTATGGAATGAGTGGCAGTTGTCGAAGTAGAGATATTGCTGGTGGTTGGTACATTTGATATAGATGGAAGCATTGATGCAACCATCTTTGAGGTGGAGGTCTACATTGAGAATGATGGCTTGTTGGGTTGAGGGGGGGGGGGATCAGGTAAAGCGAACAGGGGAGAAGCTGTTGAGGCTCTGGAGGAATGTGGATAGAGTGCTCCCACACTCATTCCAGATCACAAAGATATCGTCGACGAATCTGAACCATCTGAGAGGTTTGGGGCTCTGGGTGGTTAGGATGCATTCCTCTAGATGACCCATGAATAGGTTGGCACAGAATGGTGCCTTGCAAGTGCCCATTGCTGTGCCACATATATGTTTGTAAATGATGTGTTCAAAGGTGAAATAGTTGCTGGTGAGGATATAGTTAGTCACAGTGACCAGCAGAAGTTGGTGCATGACACAAGAGATTTTCTCTTTAGGAGCAACACCTTCTGCCTACTATCTGTAACCTACCATCCTATATAAAAGACAACTATCTCCTCCACCGATTCTCCACAGTTCCTGTTCCTTTATCACACGGTGCCCTGCTCATCACTATCAATGCCTACATGGGCCACCTAGAGTCCCAAATACCTCACCTGGTTCAGAATCACTGGCAAAATCTTAATGATGTGGGCTGAGGGTGAGTACACAAAGAAGTACTCACCTTGTGACACTGTACTACCCAAAGACTGGACCAACTGAATCACATCCTCCGTGACTACCTCTCATTGTGGCTTGAAATGAGCAATATTCTGCCCATTATCCCTCCCATAGTAGTAGTCTGCTGTCTACCAATCTACACAATATCCTTGTCCATCCACACTCCACCCCTATTCCCAACCCCTTGCCTCATGGCTCATATTCCTGCAATAGACCTAGTTGCAACACCTGCACCATACGTCCTCCCACCATCAGCTACTCCAGCCTGGTCATAGGCATCACCTACATTATCAAAGGCAGGGCTGCCTGTGAAAGCAGTCATGTGATCTACACACTAAGCTGTAACCACTGTCATGTATTCTATGTGGACATGACAATGAACAAGCTATCTGACCGCATGAATGGCCAACGACAAACTGTGGCTAAAAAACAGCAAGACCAACTGGATGCTGGGCCCGCTGTCCAACACGTTCTCCATTTGATTTCAATGACTGTTTCACAGCCTGCGCCACCTGGAGCCTTCCTACCAACACCATCTTTCCTGAACTACACACCTGGCCTCAACCTACACTAGTCGATGACCTTCACCCACCTGTGCATTTTCAACTTCTCGCGGGATAATGAATAGTCAATCAAATTTATGGCATGGAGCTGTGCAAATAAAACTTCTTCCACTGATATTTCGGCCGCATATCACCCGGCCATCCTAAGAGTGGGTCACAAGACTGATGTCAAGATGCCAAGGGTGGCCTTGTATGCTCCACTGCGGTGTATTGCACATGCGGATCACAAACGCTGGTCAGCAGCAAAGAAATACGCTTGCACATGAGCCTCCTGTGGTGAAGGCAAACTGACATTCGATTTGCATAATGATTTATGCTCGGCTGCCATGACACCATGATGACATCACTGCAGTTTATTACCCCAAGAGCCGGATTCCATGCTTTATCCAAATTACACCATTATCTCTATTTATTAAATTATGAACCATAATTTATTAAATTATGAACGATGGACCTTGCCGTTGGTGGGGACATTGTTATCAGGAGAGAGAAAACTGGCGTTCTACAGATCGGAGCATGGAATGTCAGATCCCTTAATCGGGCAGGTAGGTTAGAAAATTTAAAAAGGGAAATGGATAGGTTAAAGTTAGATATAGTGGGAATTAGTGAAGTTTGGTGGCAGGAGGAACAAGACTTCTGGTCAGGTGAATACAGGGTTATAAATACAAAATCAAATAAGGGTAATGCAGGAGTCGGTTTAATAATGAATAACAAAATAGGAATGCAGGTAAGCTACTACAAACAGCATTGTGAACGCATTATTGTGGCCAAGACTGACACGAAGCCCATGCCTACTACAGTGGTAGAAGTTTATATGCCAACTAGCTCTGTAGATGATGAAGAAATTGATTAAATGTACGATGAGATAAAAGAAATTATTCAGGTAGTTAAGGGAGACGAAAATTTAATAGTTATGAGTGACTGGAATTCGGAAGTAGGAAAAGGGAGAGAAGGAAACATAGTAGGTGAATATGGATTAGGGGTAAGAAATGAAAGAGGAAGCCATCTGGTAGAATTTTGCACAGAGCATTACATAATCATAGCTAACACTTGGTTCAAGAATCATAAAAAAAGGTTGTATACATGGAAGAATCATGGAGATACTAGAAGGTATCAGATAGATTATATAATGGTAAGACAGAGATTTAGGAACCAGGTTTTAAATTGTAAAACATTTCCAGGGGCAGATGTGGACTCTGACCACAATCTATTGGTTATGAAATGTAGGTTAAAACTGAAGAAACTGCAAAAAGGTGGAAATTTAAGGAGATGGGACCTGGATAAACTGAAAGAACCAGAGGTTGCACAGAGTTTCAGGGAGAGCATAAGTGACTATAAGTGACTATTGACAGGAATGGGGGAAAGAAATACAGTAGAAGAAGAATGGGTAGCTCTGAGGGATGAAGTAGTGAAGGTGGCACAGGATCAAGTCGGTAAAAAGACGAGGGCTAGTAGAAATCCTTGGGTAACAGAAGAAATATTGAATTTAATTGATGAAAAGAGAAAATATAAAAATGCAGTAAATGAAGCAGCCAAAAAGGAATAAAAACATCTCAAAAATGAGATCGACAGGAAGTGGAAAATGGCTAAGCAGGGATGGCTAGAGGACAAATGTAAGGATGTAGAGGCTTATCTCACTAGGGGTAAGATAGATACTGCCTACGGGAAAATTAAAGAGACCTTAGGAGAAAAGAGAACCACTTGTATGAATATCAAGAGCTCAGATGGAAACCAAGCTCTAAGCAAAGAAGGGAAAGCAGAAAGGTTGAAGGAGTATATAGAGGGTCTATACAAGGGCAATGTACTTGAGGACAATATTATGGAAATGGAAGAGGATGTAGATGAAGATGAAATGGGAGATACGATATTGTGTGAAGAGTTTGACAGGGCGCTGAAAGACTTGAGTCGAAAAAAGGCCCCGGGATTAGACAACATTTCATTAGAACTACTGACGGCCTTGGGAGAGCCATTCCTGACAAAACTCTACCATCTGGTGAGCAAGATGTATGAAACAGGCGAAATACCCTCAGACTTCAAGAAGAATATAATAATTCCAGTCCCAAAGAAAGTAGGTATTAGCAGATGAGAAAATTACCGAACTATCAGTTTAATAAGTCACAGCTGCAAAAAACTAACACGAATTCTTTACAGACGAATGGAAAAACTGGTAGAAACCGACCTTGGGGAAGATCAGTTTGGATTCCGTAGAAATATTGGCACACGTGAGGCAATACTGACCTTACGACTTATCTTAGAAGAAAGATTAAGGAAAGGCAAACCTACGTTTCTAGCATTTGTAGACGTAGAGAAAGCTTTTGACAATTTTGACTGGTATACTCTCTTTCAAATTCTAAAGGTGGCAGGGGTAAAATACAGGGAGTGAAAGGCTATTTACAATTTGTACAGAAACCATGTGGCAGTTATAATAGTCGAGGGGCACGAAAGGGAAGCAGTGGTTGGGATGGGCGTGAGACAGGGTTGTAGTCTCTCCCCGATGTTATTCAATCTGTATATTGAGCAAGCAGTGAAGGAAACAAAAGAAAAATTTGTAGTAGGTATTAAAATCCATGGAGAAGAAATAAAAACTTTGAAGTTCGCCGATGACATTGTGATTCTGTCAGAGACAGCAAAGTACTTGGAAGAGCAGTGGAATGGAATGGACAGGGTCTTGAAAGGAGGATATACGATGAACATCAACAAAAGCAAAACGAGGATAATGGAATGTAGTCGAATTAAGTTGGGTGATGCTGAGGGAATTAGGTTGGGAAATGAGACACTTAAAGTAGTAAAGGAGTTTTGCTATTTGGGGAGCAAAATAGTGGATGATGGTAGCAGAGGAATTGCTGTGGCACGTTAACACAAGTGAACGTAGCAAGCCAACACCCAGCGAGACACCCAGAGCTATGCGTCCGCACTCCTCGACGTTTGCAGAGCCAATGATGCTGCGTGCTGCGGCACAGCTGGACCCCAGTAGCGCTTATCGTATCCGCAACTTCCGGTTGCAGCGTGCCAGAACGGCGCCAGTGAGCCTTATCAGCCTGACTGCCGCCCCAGAAGTGAATTTTAGCGCAACGCGGGCCTAGTAAAACTAGGGCCCGTGTAGCCCGGCAGCCTCGTCCAGTGGCTAAGTCCCGTGCTACCTCCAAACACTGCCTGTGCATCACAAGTGAAGTTCAGATGCAGTCCATAAAAAACATTTGGACCAATCAATTGCTGTTTATTAAACTGCCCAGCCAAGTCAATATCAATCGCTTTCAAACTACGAAAGTCGGCAATGTCAATTGTAAAATAAAGATCAACGGTGATTGTATGATTTATTATAGAGAATAAAGTGTGTTCTGTCCTTTCCTTATCTCTATTCCTTATCTACCTCCTTTTTTTTTATTCAAAAAATGTATTCACTTTTTGTTTTGGTGGCTGTGCCGCTCTTGATTCCTCGCTAGGTGGGTGACCTTGAATGGGACTTAGCCGCTGGACGAGGCTGCCGGGCTACGCGGGCTGTTGTATGGGGTAACCAAGCAGATTGTGGTGGCCTTGAAGCATTTCCAGATGCAAACATTTTGCCTTGGAAGACATGGAGTATTCCTGAGACTACAGGACTTTTGGCTAAACAGCCTTATGGTACTCTTGTTCCGAGCATGCCATTTGTTTTGACTATGAGAAGGAAGAAGAAGTTAAATGCTGATGAGTACCTGTTTATATGGGCGAAAATCGGATAGAAAATGCAGACTGGCTATGGCAAGGAAAGCGTTTCTGAAGAAGAGAAATTTGTTAACATCGAGTATAGATTTAAGTGTCAGGAAGTCTTTTCTGAAAGTATTCGTGTGGAGTGTAGCCATGTGACAAAGCGAAACATGGATGATAAATAGTTTGGACAAGAAGAGAATAGAAGCTTTCGAAATGTGGTGCTACAGAAGATTGCTGAAGATTAGATGGGTAGATCACATAACTAATGAGGAGGTATTGAATAGAATTGGGGAGAAGAGGAGGTTGTGCCACAGCTTGACTAGAAGAAGGTATCGGTTGATAGGACATGTTCTGAAGGATCAAGGGATCACCAATTTAGTATTGGAGGGCAGCGTGGAGGGTAAAAATCATAGAGGGAGACCAAGAGATGATGAATACACTAAGCAGATTCAGAAGGATGTAGGTTGCAGTATTAGTGCAGTAGGTACTGGGAGATGCAGAAGCTTGCACAGGATAGAGTAGCATGGAGAGCTGCATCAAAGCAGTCTCAGGACTGAAGACCACAACAACAACAGGTAATCTAATTTCTATAGCTTCCTTGAAGACAGAACCCTAAAAGGAAGAGGTGGATGTTAAAATCTTCATATCACTGTAATTCAAGGAATGCCCTGTATCAATACAATTTCGGCCACAGGTGAATTGTCTGGCTGTGATAAGCATGTGTATCTTCGATGCTCCACACATCTCTCTTGAACGGTGAGAGTTGTTTGATGTATGTATGACTCCTCACAATTTCTGCAAAGAACCTGATACACACCCACTTTATGAGGCAGTAAATCATCCTTTACAGAGCCGGGTAAAGCTGCAATCTTCGTGGGTTGCCAGAAGATCAACTTAAGATGGTGTTTCTCAAGAATACAGCCTATCTTCGAGGAAAGAGTACCCACATAGAGCAAAAATTCACTTGATCTGAAGAAATTACTGTCTTCTTCCTCATCACCTGCCTGCATTCTAGGTTTTACATTGAATGCTCTGCGAATTTGTTTCACAGAAAATCCGTAAGCAACTCGAATGTCAGTATGTCTTTGCCACAGGTGGTGCATATGTAAGTGTATTTCTTTGCCGCTGCCCAGCATCTGTGACCCGCATGTGCAGTACTGCCGCAGTGGTGCACATAAGGCTACGCTTAGCATGTTGTCGTCAGTCTTGTGACTCTCTCTGAGGATGGCCGGATGACACGTTATTGAAATATGTGTGAAGAAAGTTTTATTTGTGTGGCTGCATGACCAAAATTTAATAGACTATTCATTATGTCGTGAAAAGTTGAAAATGCACAAGTACCTCTTCAGGGAGGAGATTGTTTCATGGGTCCATAATTTGGACAACACCAGGGAGCAAGACTATTGTGATCCTTGAGTTTCTTACGGAAATGCTGGCCCCATAGAGTTTCCCAAAATTTGCAAGGTCGGTTCAATTTGTTAATAACACTGCAGTAAATAGAAATTTACATAGGGCTGGTTCTGCTATTTTCAGAGAAAGAATTCGTTTTACTCGTCAGAAGTTGGGCATTGTTTCTGAACACCTGTATCATCTGTATGTTAAGGTATCAGCTGTTTTATCTCCTGACTCATAGGAATGGATTTATGGCACAACACGAGCTAAGTATGACTGGGTTCATGAAGTAGCTACAAAAAGACAGATTACCAGGCACAGCCAATTGGACCAGCCTTCTCAACTGGACTCTGTTATTTGACACCCTGTCATAAATTTGACCAGTAAGGATCTGGACGAAGCTATGTTATCTGTCTTAAATAAAGGGCTAAATTTTTCCCCTGCTCCAAAGACTTTGCCAAAATCATGTTTCATCACTGCCACTGAAGAATCTGTCCGACCGCCATCACAGGATTCTGCTGAAGAAATCATATGTGAAACCTGCTGAGCAATTATGAAACATCGTCCACAAAGAAGTAATGTTTCCAAGGAAGAAACATATGTGAAACGAAAGCTGCATGAGGATTCTGACACAGTCATCCTGCGTGCTGATAAAGGTAATGCTACCGTCCCTTTTGCCTCAGAAAGTCTACAAGGAAAAGATATGTAGTCTACTTCGTTCTGGTGCATACCAGAAGATTAATAAAGATCCTACCAACAATGTCACAATAAGGACAGCTGCCTTGCTGAACGCTCAATCACTACCAAGGCAAGTCATAACAAGTTTAAAAGTGCAAAGTGCAGTACCACCAAGATTTTATGGGCTTACTAAGGTTCACAAGATGGATAAGGATGAGCGTCTACAGGACTTGTCTATGAGGCCTATAATGAACACTATTGATTCAACAACGTATTTTTCTGCTAAATACTTAGCTTATTAAAAACCACTGGTAGGGAAATGTAGTCACCACATTCAGAAATTCTATGGATTTTATTCAGAGACTTATCGATCAATGTCAGGCTAAATAGTATGGATGTGCTTGTTAGTTCTGACGTGGTATCATTATAAACCAAGGTACCTTTAAAGGACTCTTTATCTCTTATTGGCCAACACTTTGATAAGAACATTATGGCCCTATTTGAACATGTGCCTTTATCATTCTTATTTTCAGTTTAATGGTGAATTTTATGAGCAGATTGTTGGCATTGCTATGGGAAGCCCCCTCTCCCCACTGGTAGCTAATTTATTCATGGAAGACTTCGAGGACAAGGCACTGGACTCAGCAAGTTTTAAACCAACTGTCTTCTGGAGGTATGTGGACGACACATTTGTGGTATGGCGGCACGAGATGGATGAATTACATTTATTTCTTGAGCATTTGAATTCTATCCATGCTAGTATAAAATTTACTATGGCAATAGAAAAAGATGGCTGCCTCCCCTTTTTGGATGTTGTCGTTTGCCATAAAGATGATGGCACATTTGGACATGCTGTATATCAGAAACCAACACACATGCTAGTATAAAATTTACTATGGCAATAGAAAACGATGGCTGCCTCCCCTTTTTGGATGTTGTCGTTTGCCATAAAGATGATGGCACATTAGGACATGCTGTATATCGGAAACCAACACACACAAATCTACATCTACATGCCAGTAGCTGCGATCACACTTCACAGGCCATAGGTGACCTTAAGACCTTAGTGCATAGACAGCACTGTATATCCGATTTAGATAATTTGCAAGAGCAGCTCACACACCACAAGAGCATTTTTAAAGGGAATGGATTTTCTTTGCAACAAATTCATAGAGCATTCAGTGTAAAACTTAGAATGCAGGCATGTGATGGGGGAGAGGATTGTGATTCCTTCAGATCAAGGGCGTTTTTGCCCTATATGGGTGCGCCTTCCTCGGAGACAGGCTGTATTCTTGAGAAACTTTGTGATCTTCCAGCCACCCACTAAGATTGTAACTTTACTTGGATCTGTAAAGGATGATTTACTGCTTCGTAAAGCGGGTGTGTATCAGATTCCTTGCGGAAATTGTGAGAAGTCATACATAAGTCAAACAACTCACACTGTCCATGAGAGATGTTGGAGCATTGAAGATACACACGCTTTTCATAGCCAGACAAGTCAGCAGTGGCCGAACATTGTATTGATACAGGGCATTCTGTGAATTACAGTCATGTGAAGATTTTAACATCCACCTCTCTCTTTTGGGATTCTGTCTTCAAGGAAGCTATAGAGATTAGATTACCTAATAATTTAATAAACAGAGATAAAGGTTTTAATTTGGACTAAGCATGGAATCAGGCTCTTTGGGTAATTAAACTGCAGAGAAGTCGTCATGGTGTCACCGCCACCAAACATACATTGATAAGCAAATGGAATGTCAGTTCGCCTTCGCCACAGGTGGCGCATGTGTAAGTTCGCCACAGGTGGCGCATGTGTAAGCGTACTTCTTTGCCACTGACCAGCATCTATGACCCACATGAGCAGTACTGCCGTGGTGGAGCATATAAGGCCGCACTTGGCACCTTGTCATAAGTCTTGTAACTCACTCTGAAGATGGCCACACGATATGCAGCCGAAATATCAGTGGAGGTAGTTTTGTTTGTGCGGCTGCATGCCCGAAATTTAATGGTCTCTTCACCCACCTATTCCTTTCCTTGCTCCCACTCCAGCACTACACAGCCTAATATTCCACGAACATGCCCAACAAGTTTTCTTTTCCCTTTTCTACTTCTCTCCTTTTGCACCCTCCCCCACACCCCCTAAACCCCCCCGACTGCAGCTAGAGACCCTACCATGTTCCAACTATGCCCCTTCACAGTCCTGCTAGCAGCATTACTAGCAGCATCCAAATTTTACTCTTACTTTAACTTTTGCTACTCCTTTTACTTTAGACAAAAAATCAATTTTGAACACGTGAATGTCAGAATTGTTCATTTAAATCAGGATACTCGGTTTTAGTAACTCTGCGTAGGTCCGTGATCAAGATTGAAGTTATGGTTTCAAACACAAATTGACATTTTATGTGATTATTATTGAAACAACACACAAATTAACTGGTCCATGCCAATATACATTACGTAACTGAATGTATGAACTCTGTGAAGCAGTGGCGAAGATTAGTGGCAGGCGACATGGCTGCTCATTCTACTCACGACTCTTGATGTGTGAATGCTCTATAAAATCTCTTCTTGGCATCGGATTTTCAACATATTAGAGCCATTCCATTATTCCGGAAATACCACGTAATAGCCAGATCCACATCCGAGGCAAATCCCTTCTAATACAGCTTCCAATTGCCTCTCTTACCACTGTCGAAGTGTACTGTGCTAAGCCTAGCCACACAATCCGTGCCGTTCATGCAAAAGAGCCACCCAGTTTAACTGCCAAACACACCTTTTATATCGTGCCTTGCCACTTTCATTGCGGAGGAACTTCCCTACAGTGTTTACATGTAACACATACAAGTGCCCTAAGCGTGAATCAGCTTTTAACAAACATAATTCTTTCATAAACATATTCATATTATAATAATTTAAAAATATTCTTTTGCTTTTTTCATATGTACAATTATAAAAAACTGATTTTCTTGCCAAACATCAAGGAGTTCAAACAACACAGAATGCACACTTCAAAAATTGCAGATGCACAGTTACTCAAAATAAACCTACTCGTAATTGATATAAGTGTTACAAGTTGTTGATGATTGGGTGAACGTTTCCAATGTTTTCATGTGTTCGGGACATGGAAGGATGACCAGAATGAAGTTTGTCATCAACTGACATTTCACCATTTTTGAAACACGAAAACCACTCAGACCATTGAGTTTTCCCTATAGAATCGTCATTGTACATCATTTATGACATTGCAAGAGTTTGTATTCCGCTTTTTGAGCAAGAAGCAAAATTTCACCACCACATGCTGTTCAAGAAAATCAGCCATTGCAAAAACAACAATTACCGAAAACAGTTGACACTGTTAACTCAGCTGAAAATAGTCCTGACATCCTTCAGCGATGGCACTCTGCTTACTGCCTCTGGAATGTTTTCTCTATATGCTCCTAGTGTCAAAATGTGGTACTATATATGCGCTGCCCACCAAAAAATTTGTTCAGTTTCTTTTGGGTAGCCTTTTGTATGTACACAGCATATAGCTAACGCCACCATTGAATCTATGATTGCCTACGTCTAATATTAAAATGAAATAACTCTTAATGAAATATTAACTTCAAATGTGATTGTAACTGACTTCATAAACCACATATGAAAGAGGAACACAAGCCAAAAATCCACATAGGGTGCACATTAAGTGTGGCGCATCATAGTTCATCATGGCTGAACATCAAAATGTGTCACTTGTTACTTGGGAGTGCAAAGAAATCTCTATCTCCTCCCACCATTGAAAACAATTTTGATATGTTAGTTATATAACCATATTTCATATGCAGCAACGTATGTCCTAACCCCCCCCCCCCCCCCCAAATTGCAAACTGGCCAGTGACTACGTTCTTCACTGCCAACTTTTATAAATATGCCTGGTGGTTTATTTATTCGGGAAGTATCATGATAACTATGGGCAATAACAAAAATAAAACCAATTCACTATCAATCTGTGATGCCAGACTATAAGAGGAAAGAAAAATATCTCATTTTTCCGAATGATTTCCTTAAAATCAAATGAGAAAGACTACACAGCGGAGAACTTGTGTGAATCCCAAAACATTGTCTTTTAATTTTATATGCGAAAAGTAAAAGTTTTACAAGGAAATTATCTGCAGAGATGGATGTAGCTTTGCTTCATTTATCTAAAACAAGTTTTTGAGACACATCATGACTTCAAATTAATGAAAACAGCAATGTGCCACTGGCACATCTTCGCCACATGCCAGTTCAGTGTGCCATTTGTGGCATCAAATGGACGTCACGTGAATCAAGAAGTGTTGCGTCCCCACCACAGCATGTCTGTGAATTGCACTGTATGTTAACATGAAGGTGGCACAAAACAGTGCCACAACCCTCTCAGATGTCCACACTGTGCCATTTCTATGTGAATTGAGCCTAAAAGTGGTTCTTGCTGCCAAAAGCCTGACAGAAAAGAGAACAAAATCCTTTAGTAACAAATAATTTAATTAAGATAGTTAAAATTAATTAACTATAATGTAATTAAAGAAATAATTTATATTTTTAAATTTTAATGTAACAGCCTAATTAATTAAAAGTTTTGACATTACCAGCAGTATGAGAGCCAATCCTGTTTATTTATATCTTTACATTATAAGTATTTAAAAAATAGCAGAAATATATTATTTTCAATGTACGCTTAGGTATAGATATCATCAATAATAATTTTTTTGTTTTAACAATACAAATTCTCTTTTATCTAGGGATTAATCTTGAAAGGAATGGAAAAAACCTGAAAGATATGTTCAGGGAGAATATGCAAACTCTGCAATCTAAATCTAGTTCTGCTTTCAGTCCCCCCCCCCCCCCCCCACACACACACACACACACACACACACACACACACACACACACAGAGTGGAAATAAGCAATTCTCACGGAAATCAACAGAGATGTTGCTCTTCACAGCCCAATGGTAAGAAACCTTATGTCTCCCTTCAGTGACTGACATTGGTAGCAAAATCACTGAAGCCGATGTCACGCAACCTAACATGCAACAGGGCACAATGGCTTCCTGTCCTGAAGATGACAGTAGGTTTTCCACACCACACCATTCTGAGAATAGCATATGGGAAAAAGATTGGAAAAGTAAATGTTGAAACTGGAGGGGGATAAAATTCTATTTTAAATATGGGAAACAAACAGACGCTATGGGGGATTGTAGCGCCTCGAGAATTTCAAGGTAAATTCTAAGGACACTTGGTCTTCCACTGTCTCGAACACTCGATAGTTTAAGTATGAGTGTGGGAGAGTGGAGATGTGTCTACCACGCAACCGGTTTTTGTGTGTGCAGGATGGACATGTATTGGGAGAATACTCCATTCGTGGCGATCGATCGGGGCAGACAAGTGTTTGCCGCTCACACCATATAAGCTGTATGTGACGTACAAGGAGCAAGCATGCGTTATTCCTTGACAGTGTAATGAATGTGATTGTTATGAATGAACAAATATGAAATATGATTTGACTAGAGACTTTTAATTCAAGTGTTAGACTTGCTAGAAGCAAGAACAGTCTTTGAATTTCTGATGGTTATTAAACACACCACATTGTAAATTTACTTAATTGTATCTGACGATTAAAGACATGAATGACTTGCAAGAATTTGTATACTTATGTGAGACTTGTGGAAATGGAAATATACCAGAACTGAACTGAAAGTATTATGAGAGTACATAGTTATTTCAAGAGCAGAAAGAGAGAGAGAGAGAGAGAGAGAGTTTTTTTTTTTTATCCCTCTAACCAGCATTATTTCTTCGGAGAGGAAGTTGTGGAGACAAAGCTGCATATCCAGAAAAGAGGATCGGCTGAACGTTTCAAGTAAGTCAATTGCAATAAGAGAAAAGGAAAGTGCGCCCCAATCTAGTTTTGCACCGCTTCTCTTGCCACTAAATCGTTAGAATGTGGTGACTGATGTGATCAGGACTCAAAGGAAGAGGAATTTTAAAACGAAATCCAGATAAGAAGATATTGTGAGTTGCCATAGCAACCAATAGCAACAAGATGGATAAATTGTTTCACAGAGTTGGATTCTGCATAAACGGCAAAAAGGGTGAAAGTTGATGAATACCAGACAAAAGAAGTAGTGCAGAATATCTCAACAGTTAAGACTAAGTAAAGATACGATGAGATCTATTCGATGATGAGGATCCAGTGTGGAGAGTAAGCAGCCCTCACCCATATGCAGGGGTGTGGACGCAGTAACCAGCAACTGGCGCCAACTGCTACTCACCGGTGCTGACTAAAAATCTGTTCACTGACACCAACGCTGAAATTAACCTTCGACACTGCCTGTGCCCATGCTGTTCACCGGCGTCGATTTCACACCTGCTCAGCTACACAGCCGAAGACTCTACGCCGGGTGAGCAAAAGACAATAATTATTTGAATGTAAATTTAAGGACGCTGTTCAATAATAGACTGTTAGTATAGTTATTATACTCAGAGGAGAATTTTTTTTAATGATCACTAGATCTAAAAGTAGAATGAATATGGATCAAGAACAGCAACTAGCAGAACCAGCCACTGTTATTAAAGTGACTAGGGAAATGCCAGACTGGTTTGAAATAGTGAATTTAAATCAAGCCAAGTGGGCAGATTCAGCAGCTGTAAACCTCCAAATTACTACTTTAAGCAAAAATCTAGAAGTTCAGAGTTTACAATTAAATTCTGGAATAGATGGACAAAGTAAAGCATTTACTGCTCAAAATACTTCTTTAAGAAAGGAACTAAATACAACCCTAAATGCTCAAAGTCTTAAAGTAGATGCAGTGAAAATTCAATTGTATAATAAAGTGGATGTTCAGAATGAGACTTTAGGATTGTTAAGTGCTACAGTAGATAAACAAAGTAAAGAATTTAGTCAGTTATGTGAAGGCATGGGAAATCTGAAGACTGAATTTGATGCTTTAATTACAAAAGTAGAGAATTATCAAATAGATTTGAGAGAGGAGTTACCTAGTTCATTAAGTAGTCATGTAAACCAACTATTCACTGACTTCCGTAAGACACAGAGTAACCAATTTCAGGATTTGCAAAGAAACTAGAATTCAATATTGAAGATAAAAGAAGAATAATGTAGAAGCTGAATTTGGTGAATAATTAGGATCATTTCAAAGTGTCTGTAATGTTACGTTTTATGCTGTAAAACATAGATTACATACCTTAAAGGAGAGTGTTGAGAAACAGCACAAATTATTACCAATAGTACAATCTCAAATTGCAGGCGTTAACATGTGAGTTGATAACGTAGAAAGAAATTTTAAAGAGAAACTAGCCACTTCAGACATCATAAATATCAGTAATCTGGAGGAACAGGTAGAAGAGATGATTGACAGAAAAGTTGCCACGAGAGTAATATCTGACAATGTGTCTCCAATTTTATCTTCCAAACTTAGTGGTATTAAGAGAGGCATAGATAATTTATGGAAAGAATTCAAACTTATCCAAGATAGAGCAGAAAACAGAATAACTTTACCTGATGTTGTGTTACCTAGTAAAGTGGAGATTGATTTTCTGTGGGGAGACTTTCACTCAAAATTTAATGAGAAGTACTGGTTTGCCCTTGCTCAAGTGTGGTTAATATCAGATCCATGGGATCCAGGTGGAGTCACATCTGTCTCCCAGGGACGTTAACGTTCTGTGTTAATGGGCAGAGTGATGACCGTCAGATCCCTAGTTGTTTTCGGTGTTTCTTCTGTGCTATTTTTTTCTACACCAAATTCCCTTCAAATCTTAAACTATTCTGTAATCTACTCTTGAATTCTTAAAACATCCTATAATTTTAATATGTAGAAAACCGGACATGACGGTAAAGTAGAAAACTTAAGAGAATCACTGATAAACAGTGATCTCTAGACATGAAATTAAATGAATAAAATATTATTAGAGTGAAAGATATAATATGATGATACTATTTAAACCGAATGATGTCTAGACGACATAAACTGAACAGAGTATTTTATGTGTGTATAAATTGTAGTGTAAAGTGATTAACTAAACAATTATTTGACTGTAGTGTACAATTTTCTATTTTTATAGAACATTTTATACCTTTTATGAGATGTGATGTAAAGGGGAGGGTTTGTATTAATTTTGGTAGTGGTTGGTAGTGTAAGAACAAGCATGACTAACACCGAACACACACCACACCTTTCAGACAGTCCTCGCAACAAGTGTAACTGATTCTTCACCATTTGCCATTCCATAGGGGTTGCTAAGATTTTTCATCGTGCACTTCAAAGGCAAAGGTGAGAATGTACGTTCTGTAGGAGACATTTAACGCCATAACTCCTCTGGTTTCTCACTCTAGTACCAGCGAAATAGGTATCGTGGGGAAGGGTTTCCTGTCTTTGGGGCTATCTTCTTTCTCTTCTTTGATCTTAGCAACCATTTCTACTTTTTCCTTTCTGACTTCTCGTCTGAGCACTGGTCTATCTTTCCCTCTTTACATATTCATATACTTCTATCACTGAAGTCCTCCTTATTTTTCGTTGTTTCCAATAACCTTCAACTTATTTCATATAAGTAGGCCAAAGAATCAGGATACACAGACACACTTATGCATACAGACAACAAAACACGAAAACACAAACAATGAAAGTACAGATAAAAATGATGTAAGAACCATCAAGTGTTGTAAGGGGAAAGAACGTGCACATTGAGAAATATGCACATATGGCTGTTTACTGTGACGGTTCTACATCACCTAGTTACTAGAGAAAACTATCATGTACATGTTTATTAATATGTATGTATAGGAAATATGTGTATAAGAACAATAATTATTCTATATCGCATATGTACTTAAGGATACAAAAACTATGGTAGTACATCAGGGATACATAAGAAGGAAGTGTGAGTAGTTATGGAGAAAATAAGCAAAGGAGGAACTAATCAGCATAAGCCAAGGAGGAACTAGTGAACAAAAGCCAGGGTGGAACTAATTGTTATAATTATTCAAGAATGTCAGTCGAACATTTGTTCTGATGATTTGTAGGATAGTGGGGCAAGTACAGCATAAGTAAATGTATGTTATTTTGAATAATATATATGTGGTCTATATTGGAAGCGTAGGAGTCGAAGCATACTTGAGGACTCTAGGGGATTAAATGAAGTATTAAGAAATGAAAACAGATTTAGTTTCCAGACAATGTTTAATTATAGTGAACATAAAGATGTAAACTAGGGTAATGAATCATGAGGCCTACTACTCAGGATGGATAAGGAGGGCGCACGCAGCATCTATTGGATATAAAAGGGGAGGTAGGCAGACCGAAGAAAGGCTGACCTATACTGTGCAGGCAGAGGCAACAAGAAGGAGATTGACCTGTACCATAGGAAAAATAGGAATTAAAAATGGACATACCTGCCAAAACAGAAGGAGAAAGGATACCCATAGGATCAACCTGTATGTAAGGTGTAGCTACTGTTCCTAGAGGGGAAAGGACAGTATCGTGACAAAAGACACAAAATTTTGTAGAAATTATTCTGGTAAGTTTAGATTCTCTGTTCCACCAGCATTGTTATGTTTTATGTTTATGAATATGAGAAAGAATGCTTTCATTTTCCCAGAGTTCCTCCAGACTACAAGCTATGGTAGATGATGAAACGAATACATACTAGAAAAAAAACAGTACAGAGAAGTAGAGCAACATAATTAAGTGTCTATGACACCTGGGGTTTGTAACAGGAAATCAAGAATGTAGTTCACACGATTCCTAGACATAAAAGTACAAACTCCAACAGAAGGTGAAATGCTCAGATAGTTATTATCAAAATGAAGAAGGAAGAGCTAGATATTAAGTTCATGATTACTAGAAGAAATACAATGTATACTGATTAATATGCGAATTAGTGTTATGGGAGGTACTGATGTACATAATGAATATGTATAAAATATTGCACTTTTGTGTTAAGGGGAGGGATATGTAGTGCCTTGAGGATTTCGGAGTAAATTCGAGAGATACTCGGGTCTTCCAACGTCTCAAACACTCGATATTTTAAGTATGAGTGTAAGAGAATGGAGTTGTGTCTACTGCGCCACCAGTCTTTGTGTGTGCAGGATGGATGTGTATCAGGAGAATTCTGCAATCGTGGCAATCAATCAGATGGACAAGTGTTTGCCGCTCGCACCACAGTAGCTGTATATGACATACAAGGAGCAAGCATGCATTATTCCTTGACGGTGTAATGATAGTGACTGTTATGAACTAATGAAATATGATTTGACTAGAGAGTTTTAATTCAGGTGTTAGATTTGCTAGAAGCAAGAGCTCTTTCTGAATTTCTTGTTGTTAATCATACCACATTGTAAACATACTTAATTGTATTTGACAGTTAAAGACGCAATTGACTTGCAAGAATTTGTATACTTATGTGAGACTTGTGGAAAAGGATTTTTTTTCTTTTTTTTTTTTTCTTTAAATCCCTCTAACTAGCACATTATTTATTCGGAGAAGAACTAGTGGAGATCGATGCAGTCGCATATCCAGAGAAGAGAATTGGCTGAATTTTCAAGTAAATCAACTGTAATAAGAGAAAAGGAAAGTGCACAATCCAGTTTTGCACTGCTTCTCTTGTCGCCAAACCATTAGAAGAAGACCATCATTTCTTTTTTAAGTTTTCTTCTGTATGTGACTTTGATGATCTCGAAAAGCTTCAGCTCCCCTCTAAAACTGAAAGTTGTGTATTCGTAGACTGTAAAAGAACATGAACTGAGGAAGACAGATCAGCAATATTCTCCACACTATGCGTCACTATCAACCACCAGAAGCTATATTGATTCAGAAAACAACTTTTTGGGAACAAACTGTCTCATTAAACACATGAAAATTTCGAGCATTTAAATATTCTATATAATAATTTGGTTATATTCAAGGTTTACTTTCAATATATTTATGTATATTATAAAATAAGGCCAATTTTTTGATAACTTAAAACAATAAATATATAACTGAAACTGGAAAGAAACTGCTTATTTTTTTTAAAATGATATGTCTATAATTTAGTAAATGTCTTTCTTACATACCTCGGCATTGCAACAAATTTCTCTTCTGGTGAAAATTGCACTAGAAGACCTGGTCTCTACTTTTCCAAGCTAGGAGCCATTATCTGGAGTATGTAATTGGATGTTTAGACAGACGTTCTTGTATAAACAAAAAACCTAGTTTCATCATTTTTTACATCACATATGGTGGTACTGTCCACAAACTCTCCTAATAATGTAATGAATTCTGTGATTTGCCCTGCCCTTCGATAAGTCATTTTTCCAAAAACAGTTGGTTTCACTCAAAATATCACTCTGTCGATTTTACAGTAGCCGAGGCCACTCACCACTTTGTCGCCTGCCGCTCGACTGTTCACATGGTAGCGAAGGCCTTACAGTAATTTACAAGATTCTTAAAATGTGAGATCAAAGACCTTCGTTTGTGTTGAAAACAATGTGCTGTTTGCCTCTAGTGTCAAAATTGTACAAATTAGCAGTGAAGTCATGTCGTTAGAGTTTTTGCATTTAAATTGAATGCAAAAGAAATGAACAGAACTGTGAAAATGGGGTGACGTGTAATAAAGGGCTGGAGTGCTTTTGGTAAATGAAGCAGGATTTTCAATATTAAGTGACCAATCTGGAAAGCGATGTTTGTTGCTGACATGTATTACATTTTTTTCTACTTACAGCAATGAGGCATAGACTTTTAAAGTGGAAATTACTAGGAGAGAGAGGAAAACAAACTGCAGTGGAAGAAATAATAATGACTGACATTGAAAGGAGGTTGACAGGTCATTTAGCTAAGTGACTGTGTAGCTGATTGACCAGGGAAGTACCCTACTGGATACCAAAGGTGGTTTGAAAAGTTCTTGGAATCACCACGAGAGGACAGCACTAGTGCAACAAGTTGTTCACGTGATATTCACTGGACTGTTGCCTGTAAACACACGCCATGTCAGTGCTCTTTGAAGAGAGCTATGGCGGTGACATGGCTCTGTTGTTGTTCAGAATATACTGAGGGAGTCCGCTCCTTCATATTCAACTGCCACCAAAGGGGCAAATGAATTTAAATTTGGCCAGGAGAGTTTAGATGATGATCCGCAGAGTGGTCGGCCAAGATGTGTCCCTACTCCAGAAATCATTGCAAAAGTGCACAAAATGGTCATGGAGATCGCTGATTGAAAGTGCGTGAAATTGCTCACGCTTGCCAGATGTCATCTGAAGGGGTATATCACATTTTAACTGAAGAATTAGAAATGAAAAAATTATGTGCAAGATGGGTGCCGGCACTCTTGAAGCTGGATCAAACACGCATGAGAATGGACATGGCAAAATTACATGAACTAAGGTATGAATTGTTGCCACACCCGCCTTATTCACCAGATATGGTGTGGTCAGACTTCCATCTCTTCCTAAAATTGAAATATTTTTTTTGGTGGATGAAGATTCACTTCAAACGAAGAACTGATAGCCGGAGTTGACAACTATTTTGCACGTCTGGAGGAAACACATTTTCGAGATGGGATAAGGGCACTGGAACACCGTTGGACCAAGTGCCTTAATCTATAAGAAGAGTACATTGAAAAATGAAAAAAGTTTTAGTGATGTATGTTTTTCCTATACCGTTCCGAGAACCACCCATGTATAAGAAAAGACTGAGATTAAAAAATAATGAAAGATGGGTTAATGACTGGAGAACATGTAAAGCAGTGTATAACTCAAGATCATCATAATGACTGGAAAAGTGTACTCTGTAATAGTATCAGACAGCTGTTGATGAACTATTGTCAGCTGTTACCAATCACCAAACACCATCTATGTTCTTATTTTTGGGTAACACGTATCGTTATAAAGATTAGTATGGCCATATTGAATTCAGCCATCCCCTTCCTAATGTTGAAAACTAAGGATCATATTCCTTATGGGGCTTACCAACTTTGGATGACTTTACAATAGCAATCTATTCCAAACAAAAGACTTTTATGATGGCATAATAAGCTGGTTATCAATTTAATTGAACCAGGACAAAACAACATCTATGAAAGCAAAAAAAGGACAACTATTCCATATAGAATGTGTACTAATACATTATTTCTTCACATCAATGCCATATCTTTGTCAGGCTAAGAATTTTTCACCCTGCCTTTGGCTTGATTTGAATGTGGTTCAAAATCCTCATATCCCAGAATCTTATGATCTCAACCTTCCACTACTAAGCTTCAACCAACAGTTTTCTTCACATGGATTCCTTCAATAAATAAGCTGTTTTCTACTTTGGCTCCACACCACCTTCAGTTCCAACAATATACTTTATCTGTGAACAAAACTGCAAATAATGGAACTGAATATTTTTACTACATCTGCATTTTTATAAATAGTGAGCATCTCAAAAGCACTTGGGCAACTGAGGCCGGGTACAGATTTAGCACACCCAAGATTCTCAAGCTAGTAGGTGGTCAATGCTTCAAGTCCTGTAGTATGCTTCAACAACTGCTGTTATGCCAGTAGAATGTTGGGAAGTTTATCTTAACAGAATGAATTGTGAAGTTGGTACATACCTATATAATAAATAATTTTTTAAGAAACCTCATCCTCACGATGTGCCTACACAAATGAGGTGGGTGTCTGTTCATGTGAATCAGGCATTAACAAGCAACATTTGGGGTAACTGCTCACTTTTATTTCCAGAACTACTCATGGAACTTCTCTGTTGTTGACTAATTGCATCAAAAAATCTCCCAGTGCTTTGAGATATCCAGTGTTATCAGGAGACATTTTAAACATAGACATCCCAGCTTAAAACAGAATACAGCCTCCTTAGTGACGGAGGCAGGAGGAAAATGTGGACTGGCTCTGTATATGAATGACATAGAATTTATCTGTCTCTTTAGTAATAAGTATCGAAACAGTTTTGTAGTAGTGCACATTCTATCTTAAGCAGGAGTGGCCAAGTATTTGGCTCGCAAGTCATTACCTGGTATGAGTGTCATAATGCTCAGCCTGGGTGCACACTTCTCCCACCACCATGGCATGCTGTTAGAGTGAGCATAGATCACAAACAAGACAAATTGTAAGTATTTTAATTTTTTTTCAGCATGCTGCAAACATAAAAATTATATTATCTAGCACAAAAATTCGGCATACGGATAGATGTGGACAACTTTTTAGATTTTCGCACTCAGGTTATTTAGTTTCATATTTGAAAAAAAAGGTTTTTCTCACATACATGTTGATTACTGTACCACTTCTGCTATCTCATCACGAGGCATGGACACACTACCTGATGAAAACAATGTAGATAATGTGGACAGTTTTAACATAAAAGGATTTGTCTTTAAAATAGGAATTACAGTGGTGATCAATCAATTACACCTGCACATACACAGGTGTGGTTTCAACTGATATGGCAAACAGTCTCAAAAACAGATGTAAGGAAATTCTTTTAAGGCCACAATAAATTCTTCAAATCTTGTGTTTTCTATAATGTCAGTGAGCTTAGGGAACCAAATGGTGTTTGTCAACATTTGTCCCTTCTACAGTGTGATTTTATTTTTAAATGCATCGCTGTAAAATTAGAAATAAATTGTTTCACATCTTGCAATGTCTTCTGTGGGCAGTGTGCAGTCAAGTCCTCTTAAAATGCAAGGTCTGCAATCCATTCTGGACATTCTAATTTTTATTCCTGCACTCCCTTTTCCTACATAAACTCAACAATAATGGGTTTTAAAGAGAAACATCATTCCCAGCATTATCCTCGACTTAACTATTGTACTTTGCCTCTTTCTCTATCAACTAATCTCTAAATTCCTTCTGGAGGGTATTTTAATTTTGTTTCATGCAAATTTGCAGAGCTCATTCATTAGGCTACTGCATAACAGATATTGAGAATTCTCACCCCTCTCATCTCACATTTCCGCAATTTTAAAGGCTCATAATGATAAATGCCTAGGCTGCCTCTTTTTGTGCAAACAGCCGCTGAACCTCTGAACGTCCTCCCTAGCACAAACAAATAGTGAAGGATAAACACTATGATTCTGCTGAGCTAAAGAGAGTTGTGCCAACCAAAAAATGCCACACCGCAATACTAAATTATACGTTGTGCTATACTGAGTACTTCCAAGAAGCGCTGACAAAGATGAGATGGGCGGAGCCTCAGCCCACCTGTGCAATTTGGCATGCCATGGCTGGCCCTAATCTAGGAGAACAATCTGCTCACTTTATGTGTCACTCACGAATCTCTTGAGACTGAGGCTATCACCAATCTAATTTTACAAGCTTGCCTTGTTTGTATGTCATTTTACTGCATGTAGTGTGCTTTGGTGGCCTACATTCAGCTGCCCCACGGTTCAGCTGCTGAGGGGCTCGTATCATATGAGTTGTCTCCTAAATATCTTTTCACAGCATGCACTACAGTATTGCAAGACTCTGTTACAAATCTTGCTTGACTGATGCTCAGGAGGTCTCTGAACAGACAACTGCCTATTCTTTATGTATTATCCAAGATTGATTGGATCACATTAAGGGGACCACACCGTCGTTCAGGTAGAAAAAAATCGATTTTCGGTTTTCATCATATTTCGATAGATTAAGGTTTTATTTAAGTACTCTGAAAAGGATTTTGCTAAAAAAATTTTTTTTTAGCATTTTAAGAGAATTTTATGTGTTTATGAGCCACACCCACTTTTCTGCATATATTTTAGATCTTTATATCCCCTACATTGCACGTTACGAATTCTTTTTTTTTTTCCCCCTCCCGAGTGCGTTGGCTACCCTTGGAAGCAACGGTTCGTATTCTTTTGTTTCTGCTGTTTGTAAACAACATGCCTTCAAACATGCGGTTAGTTTTGTTCAAGTGTGATTGCAAGTAGTTGTTATACTTACGTTTGCAGTGCTCGTTTACATGTGTTTTGTTGTGTTTATTGAAGATGACGAAATGCAAAGACATTTTCAAGAAACGACAATTTAGAGGAAACAAGTTTAGAAAGCTTTCTGTAAAAGAGGTTATGTCCCCTGACAATGATGTTTCTAATTGTAATTCTTCAACAAGTGCATCATCAAAGAAGCTCTCACCATTTCAAGACAGTTACAACAAATTTGCTGCAAGTGACAAGGGGTGCAATAACATTATTGTAAATATGAAAATATTATCAGATGTAATTTCTAAATTTGTACAATGTAGACAGTGCGGTGAGTCACAGTGTGTGAAAATTTGTGAGAGTGCCAGTGGGAGAAAAGGCCTAGCAATTCCTTTGGATTTAATTTGCACTAAATGTTAATTATTCATTCCATAGACCCATAAAAGGGAGAATCCTCCTGGGTGTGGAACATGTCAGAAAAACACATTACAAAAATGTAATTAGAAAAACCTGAGTTTCATTAATTCTAATGATCCTAAGTCAATAAACAGTAAAATTATGTACATGAATTAAATTTAAACTTCTAATATTTACAGATTTAATAATTACATCTGCTTTTATTAAATCCAACATTCAGACATTTGCTAGTTTCTTAGCTATTTCAACCAAGTATTGTCAAAAATTAAGGTAAATTATTCATTTCAATTATCCTCAGTTAAGAACAGTCAGATTATGTACAAATTTTAAAATTAAACTTCCACTATTTACAGACTTACATCTGCTTTCCATACATCCATCATTCACACAGTAGGTAGTTACTTGGCTGTTGCAACGAAGTATTGCCAAAAATTAAAGTATAATAAATTTTCATTAAAATGGTTTACTGCACTTGCTGAGAAACTCATTGATGGAATAGAAGGAGTTGGCCACCAAAAATTCTTTTAAATTATGTTTAAATTGTGCTTGTCTGAAACAAAACTCTTAATGGTTGCTGGTAACTTATTGAAAATATGCATTGCCGAATACTGGACTTCATTCTGGGCAAGAGTAATGATTTTAAATCATTGTGTATATTGTTCTTATTCGTAAGTTAGTTGGAAAGAGAAATATTATTTATAACAAACTTCATTAAGGAATAAATATACTGAGAAACTGTGGTTAATATGCCCAATTCTTTGAATAGGTTTCAACATGATGTTATTGGATTTACACTATTCACAACTCTTATTATACACTTCTGTACTCTAAAAATTTTTTCTCTGTTTGTGGAGTTACCCCAAAATATGATACCATATGACATAATGGAGTGAAAATAAGCAAAATATGCCAGTTTTTTTATTTTGTATCTCCTATGTCTGAGATCATTCGCATTGCAAACACAGACTTGTTTAGGCGCTTCAGCAGTTCATTAGTATGTTGCTCCCAACTGAATTTATCATCAAGTTGTAATCCCAAGAATTTTACACTCTCAACTTCTCCTATTTCCGTGTCGTCATATTTTATACACACACACCAGTAGGAAATCTCTTGGAAGTTCTGAACTGCACATAGCGGGTCTTTTCACAGTTTAATGACAGTGAATTGGCTATGAACCACTTATTAATGTCAGTAAAAATTTGATTAGCTGCCCTTTCTAAATTTATATTTGATTTACTATTTACTGCAATGTTTGTATCATCTGCAAATAATACAAACTTGGCATCTGGTAATGGAACAGATGACAGGTCATTAATATACACAAGAAACAGTAGTTGGCCTAGTATGGAACCTTGGTGAAGACCACATGTAATTTCTTCCCAGTCAGATGATGTCTGATTGCCTACTGCTGAAGTGTTACGTAATGACACCTTTTATTTTCTTTTAGTATGGTATGACTGAAACCACTTTGCAGCACTACCAGTGATCCCATAATATTTTAATTTACTTAAAAGAATGTTGTGCTTCACACAGTCAAATGCCTTTGATGGGTCACAGAATATGCCAGCTGCCTCTCATTTGTTGTCCAATGAATTAAAGACATTTTCGCTGTAAGTGTAAATAGCTTTCTCAATATCAGAACCCTTAAGAAACCCAAACAGTGACTTTGCAGTATGTTATTTTCACTAAGGTGCTTAAGTAGACACTTGAACATAACCTTTTCAAAGATTTTTGAAAAATCTGGCAAAAGTGAGATCGGTCGGTAATGTGATGGCATTTCTTTGTCCCCTTTTGTATAACTTCAGCACATACACAGACACAAGCAGACATTATGCTTGTGTCTGTGTATTTGCGGATGAATATGTGTGTGTGTGCGCGAGTGTACACCTGTCCTTTTTTCCCCCTAAGATAAGTCTTTCTGCTCCCGGGATTGGAATGACTCCTTACCCTCTCCCTTAAAACCCACATCCTTTCGTCTTTCCCTCTCCTTCCCTCTTTCCTGAAGAAGCAACCGTCGGTTGCGAAAGCTAGAAATTCTGTGTGTGTTTGTGTGTTTTATTTATTGTGCCTATCTACCGGCGCTTTCCCGCTTGGTAAGTCTTGGAATCTTTGTTTTTAATATATTTTAACCATTAGAATGCTTTGATTTCAAGGACATTATGATGGATTCTATTTCTTTGGGTGCAAGTGTCAATTCCATTTTACTGAGATTGCTTGTGTGCACTGGTCTCAGATATTCCATTGCAATATTTACTGAACCTGACAACCCCATGCTATCAGTAACAGAGACAAAATACTTGTTTAAATGGTTTGCAACACAACATGCGTTTGTTACCAGGGTTTCATTTATTTTTAGAGCTATTTGTTCCTCCTCATTTCTGGTCCTACCTGTCTCCGACTTAACTATATCCCATATTGTTTTTATTTTATTGCTGCATGTATTTTTCTTCTTCTCATTTCATTTATGAGTTCTTCAAAACCAGATGCAAGTGGCCCTTATGAAATCAATACTAGATTAGTTTATGCCTTACAATCCATTGGCAAGGGCATGACTGCACAGAGAACATTTTGTTCAGTGATGAACTTACATCAACCATCAAATAACTTTGTAAAACTGACTGCAATATTAGAGAAAGCTGTATGTGAGGTCAGTGAGGAAAGCATGAAACTGGCTGCTAGGAAAGTAGTGGAAGAAAATGATGGATGTTCGGATACTGCAGTTGCACTTGATGGAAGTTGGCAGAAAAGAGGACATACTTCTCTGAATGGAGTAGTGACTGCTATGAGTGTAGACACAGGTAAAGTGTAGGATGTGGAGATAATGTCTAAATATTGCAAATGTTGTAAAGTAAATGAACATAAAGAACACAACTGTGTGGCTAATTTTAGAGGAACACGTGGTGGTATGGAAGTACAACAAATATTTCATCAATCCGTAGAAACAAGAGGCGTACAGCACACCAAATATTTAGGCGACGATGACAGTAAGGCGTACAACAATGCGGTGAACTCTAAGCCATATGGAGATGTCATTATTAGCAAAATAGAATGTGTAGGCCATGTTCAGAAACGTTTGGTAACAAGGCTGAGAAAACTAACTGTTGATATGAGAGGAAAAAAATTAGAAGATGGAAAATTGTTAACCGCACAGGGTCAGTTAACTAAAACTGAAATAGAAAACTTGCAGGTTTACTATGGGCAGGCAATTAGGAGAAATAAAGAAATTCTGGAGGCAATGAAGAGAGATGTTTGGGCCGTATTCTTCCATAAGTCCTCTACTGATGTTAAGCCATGTCATGGATTATGTCCATCAGGAGAAAATTCGTGCTTCAAATACAATAGGGCTCAGGCAACTGGAGAATCTTATTCTCAGCAGCATTCTCTTCTTGCTGCTGATATTACAGCAGTTAAACCTATTTTCAGAGACTTGGCTCATCCTGACCTTCTAAGGAAATATCTGAAAGGGCAGACACAGAACCCAAATGAATGTTTCAACAGCATAATTTAGAGCCGCCTTCCTAAAACTGTATTTGTAGGCATGCATATAATGAAACTAGGAGTTCATGATGCTGTTATTACATTCAATTGTGGTAATACTGGAAAGTATTGGGTACTGAAAAAGCTGGGAATTAATCCTGGTGAAAATATGATCACTGGGCTGCAAGATTGCAATAAAATGAGGATAGCCGATGCAGACAGGTCTGCATCTAATATGGCCAAGAAAGGAAGACAAACATCCAGGAAGGTGAAAAAGAAGCTGGAAGAACTGCTAGAGGCCAAAGAAGGGCCATCATATGCAGCACGACAGTTTTAATTAACTTTAAGTAACAAATTTCAAAAGTTTTTTCTTTAAAGTCAATTTCCTGCAAACTAAAATTTTCAGTACAAATGCGCGACTATATCAGTAACTATCATAGATAAATGAATGAAATTTTCAGAGACTCTGCATAACATAAAAAGTCGCCTCTGGTACTACATTCATTACTATTACCCCATAGGGAAGTTCACTAAAAAATATTTTCTGCAGAAAAAACTTAATATTTCTTGTTAATAAATTAAAAAAAGTATTTCTTAAAAACTATGAAATGGATAAAGTAGATTTCAGTACAGTTGACACTATTAGCATCATGTCAGATATAAAAATATCGAGGTCCTGCATCAAATAGTTTTTTTCAGAAATGGGTCAAATACTTGTCTAAATTAACATGGGTTAGACAGGCAGGGTGTGGTCCCCTTAAAACTGTGATTCATCGTGCTTCTCAAACATCCATTACTAATGCCAGGACCAGCTTGTGGTAGAATGACAAGTGCTAGTTTGCAATTAGGTGCAGACATGAGACTTAGTATGGTACAAATGCCAACCAAATCTCACAGTCTTTCAGAACACGAGAGCAAAAGTGTAGAGAACAACAGAGAGAACAGAGACTTCATGGTAGGTGATTCTGTATGTAATGAATCATTACTCCATGATAAGTACTGGATGCCATGAGGGACAATTCTGGCTGACATAGCAGGTAACCAGTAACTGTTGTTGTGAAACAGGAATATTGTCTAACAATATTTGAAGACAAGGGCAGGATGTTTCTTTTCATCCTGCACCACATAAACTAGTTTGTGCAGCCACCGTGTGTTAATGGAGGACAACTTGGATTGCCATTTCAACAGTCCTTTCACCCAGTGGGAGACAGAGTCAACATTGTTTGAGGCTAGCAAAATTGTTCCTGGATATGACTAAATAAAATACAACTTCTTGTAAAGTAATGCAGAAGAATCCTCTTCGCATTTTTTAATGAAATTTTGCTGATTGTATATTTTCACCACTTGTGGAGTGAAGTAATCATGTTCCCTCTCCTAAAACCAGGGAACGACTGAACACTGCTTAGTAATTATGTTAGTGCTGCCAACATTAAATATATAGAAAAATTGCTGGAGTACACTGTCAACTGACATCATACTTTGGTTCTAGAAGCTAGGAAGATAGTTCCTTTCAGTGTTAAGTGGAGGAGGTATTACTCAGCCCTTGACTATATCCTTAACCATAAATTGATATCTTCATATTTGCTGTTTCTTTCTACATAATTTTCCAGGTATTCTGAAAAGATACAACGCCAGACAGAAGTGGGAAAAAGAATGGCGTCCCTAAGAATCAGTTTTAAATATTAAAATGTCTGCTACAGCAATTCTTGAAATTGCAGTTCACCCTATCGTGCAGTATTAATTGATTACAGATGATTGATATTTTATGCTCCTCCTCCAGCATTACAAAGGCTACATCTGCTACAGCTTATGCTAAGGCATTTTGAGGCGTGGGCGGAATGTATTCGACGCTGGCTTTAAATTATCGTTAAGGAAGTCACTGTGTGAGCATTTTCCCTTTTTGATCCACCAATACTTAAAATGAAGGACATAGTTTACAGTTTCAACAGGTAAGTTAAGAGAGTTGTCACGTATTACACGTTGGCTGTTGTGAGGTGACCTGAGAACACAGTGGAGGTTCACACCTGGTGGTGTGTGCTCCCAGTGGCCACACGCTACACTTTGTTTACAGTATATAGTGCATTAATTTGTACTTCTTAATTGAGTTCACACGAGTGTACAGAAAATCTGGTACAAGATATCGTTCAAATTTTTGAACACTGTTGTTTGCAACTTTACGCTCCACCTAAACATATACTGCACTAAACAGAGAGTAGCGTGTGGCCACCAGTGGGCACTCGGCATCAGGTATGAACCTCTGCTGTGTCTGCTGGAAGCCTCACAGCAGTTAACAAGTTAAAGGTGTTGAAAGCAATCCACCTTTAGTGGATTTTTATTGGCCACAAATGCCTACAGGAACAGGCCACATACTCAGCTTGTGTGGTGAGTTCCAATTATACACCAAGCAGATCAATGATTCCTTCAAATAGACATCTAATCATCTGTATTTGACAAGTCACGAAATGAAGATGACGGTTGAAACAGTTTTGAAGTTTTATGTGTCTTTCCTTCTCTATCTTTTGCACTACCACCTGTTATCTTTTGCACTACCACCTGTTTCAATATTTATGCAAGTAAAGGTGTATACATAACATTTAGACTTGCTGTAAGACAACTGTGCTGAGAGCGAGAGAGAGAGAGTAAATGTATCAAATTTACATTTTATAGTGTTTGTGAGCTTCTGAGTCAAATTTGTAACTAACATAAGGGATTAAGAAAATCTAATAGCTAAGTATATTTCAGGTAACTCGTGTCTGTCATCTCACTAAAATATGGTCACTTTCTGAATAATAATAATAATAATAATAATAATAATAATAATAATGTTCAGTATTTAGACTGTGTCGAAACAATTTATCTGTGCATTACTCAACAAGGTCAACTGTATTCCCATATGGAGTAGCTGTACTATCACATTCATGTGCAGAAAGGAAGAGGGGGAAAAATTTGTTACACACATCGACAAAGATACAAGTGAACAGTTGTCACATACAAGAAGAGAAGTTGATCACAAAATGAGTGCCAAATCATTACAAGAAAGCAAATAACACTAAACATTTCAATCGAGAGTTTACATTTTTCGAAAAGAGAATTAATACAATGTCCTGCGTCCAAAATCTATAAGCAAAGTTAGATGCTCTGAAAATCTGATCTGTTTTCTCAGTTTAAAGTCTCATACATAACCTCACTAATCAGAACATCTGAGGAAAGCAAGCCTCAGGATACAAATATTTTCTACAACCACTCCAGAATTTCCTATAATATGTGGCACATGAAATTTCTGAAAGAGCAGATATTGTATCCTATTTGTTCTAATTTTCTTTAGCCTTATAGACAGGGGTTAGAGAGCACAGTACATTAGCTATACCCTGAGAACCGATTGCTACAGATAGGGCTGGGGTGTGTGCCACCTCCTTCATACAACATAAGTAACTTATGAAATGGCCCATGTGATTGTTCTCCATCTAGCGTAGCCATTAATTTAAAATGGCCAGGAGATATAGCAAATGCTTAGATATTTGATACAGACTGAACTGGCACATTTTGTAGAATTCTCAAACATTACAAAATAACATGAAAATTCAAGAATAATGGCACTGAGGTTTTTACTGCACCACCATATGGCTTTCAAAAGCTGGCAAAATCACAAGCATGTACACTGTCTGAAGGTTTATGAATATTACTGATTCTGAGCTAGACATAGTGAATGAGTACATAATTTACAAATGATTCTATCTTGTGTAAATATCAGAATTTGTAACAGTGGCCTATCATTTTTGACTGACTATTCCACTATGAACCACAAATTCATAAAAATGTGAATTTCTTATGCTCAATCAGACTTTGGGATGTATAAAAATTTAATCATTTTAGCTTACAATCCCTGACAAATGTGACTAAAAATCATATCTATCTGAAAACAAGGCAGAACGAAACTGTTTATATTAAAAATTTATATGACAGGAAGAAAGTAAGGTTTTATTTTAACTAGTAACTTACTTTTGGAATAAAACACACAACTTTTTCCACCAGAAAGTCCTTCCTTTCTGTAAGTCCATCTTTTATTGCAAAATAATGAAAGCCAGAAAGAAACAAGTCTCAAACCGATTTTTAGTGGAAAGTAAGCACAGACAATATATATATATATATTTGAAACTTCTAAACAGCAACTGCAAAAGGAGTTAATTTCTCTGCTGTAACATGTACATTTTGCAATCAGAATACATATACACAATCAAAAGACCAATTGAATATGTTCTCATAAAACATACCCAACAGAAACACAATGAATAATGAAGCATCCACAAATATGCATGTGAGTGTACAATACAACTGCAATCAGATTAGTGAAATGGCAAATATATTAATGAGAATTCAGATCATTGTAAATCTCTATTAAACAAATATTGGAATTTTCTTATTCTACTGGATGTTCAGATACATCCTTGTGCAATGTGGTGGTATCAATACAACTGGTTCCACTATTTTAACACATATAAGGTCTCAAACTGTTTTTTGGCAGTCAACTTATTAAACCATGAGAAATACAGACCCCCAAATACAATGTGATTGTTATTTGGATACAGTGTTTACAAAAAATGCCTTAGCAGAATGCACAGTCAGTCTTAAACTCTAAATACTGTGACAAACTACAAGCTAACACTTATAAACACGCAAGAAAGAATAAAAAATACTTATGAGAGGCAATCACACAGCTTTCCTGTGATACTCAGGTGCTGCAATGTGGTAATCCTGTACAGCTTGTAGTGATGAGTAATTTTTATGTAAGAATCTGAAACAAGCAAAATCTGTTAATTAATTTTGTTGTCTCTTTTTGATATTGTATGTGGTTTACACTACAAATTATTAATAAAAATGTGCAATTCACTATCCATTCCATATTGATTAACCGAGGCAATTCTGTAAAAAACTGTGGCCCAAGTTGCAATAAAGTTACGTCATCTGCCTGTTTGAGAAGATTGCATCTAATATTTTTATGACAAAATCCACACACACATTGCAATAGCCTTCTCATATGGGAAAAGTAAGGAACAGATTAACATCTGCAAACTACATACCCTGCAAATACACTTTATTGACACCACAAAAGTCATTATACCTTGATGAACATGTAAATCGGAGAAATATTTATGGAAGAGGTTGTAACACCCCCCCCCCCCCCCCCCCCCTCAGCATTACTATGATATTCGATACCCGGAATTTGTAGCCAGGTACCGGTACTTTCTGTTACACAAAGAATAAAAATCATGCCACTATAGCAGCTTGTACTATATAATACTATGAATGATATTTAAACAAAATTTATGAATAATTAAATAATATGTAAATATGAGATGTAATAATCACTATGAACCATCAACATTCACTCAGAACTATAATAATCAGTATGTAACTCATTTGATTAGAAGTAGTTGTAAATGTTAGCATCGTTATTACTTTTGTTAATTAACTGCAATTAGATATTGACAGCTCAGTCTGGAAAACGTTATTGTAAATCGATCAAAAAACAAGAACCAAATTTAAATTCACATAATTTCAAGTGATACGTAATTTCAAACCCAAATTTGTAAACCAGAATTAATACCATTACTAAAATAATTAACTGATCATTGTTAGCACATGTAATTAATTCCATTACTTACATTTGGATTTATATTTCAAAGTTATGAGCCATTAAAGAGGTTAGACAACTTGTGTATATATTACGTAAATGTTACCAATATTTCCCGATCGATAATTGATTTGTATTTATTAAATTAATGAAACGCATTACTGTAAAAAAGTCATATTTAATTTTCAATCTTAAATTGTACAATTTCTAACCTAAAGCTCATCTGTAATGAACTAATATTTTATGCTGTAAGTAATCTGATTGTCAACCTTTTGTATATTTGTAACTTTTAATTGTAGCTATTAATTTCACGATGGTGTTTTAATTGAAGTAATGAACATTCATTGTTTGGAATATAAATATAAGCAAATGCAGCAATGCAGCATCAGTTCGCCTAGGGGATCACTTTGTAGTCAAGTCTTTTCAGTCAGTAAGTCAGTCTGTCAGCTGTCGGATTGTCAAAGAGACTATATGTGAAGTTTGATGTATTCTGCAATGACTTTGGAAAAATGTTATCATCAACAAATAAACCACTGCAAATTGTATGAACTGGAGTTTTAATTAGAAGAAATCACCAGCTACCCGACTCAGGCAAATCACAAGATAAGTACAATAAAAATACTTTGTTATGCATCGCCCTTACTTACGTCCACTGCATGTGCAAATATATAAGTAATTATATTAACGCACCAGATTAGATTAGATTAGATTAGATTAGATTAATACTTGTTCCATAGATCATGAATACGACACTTCGTAATGATGTGGAACGTGTCAGGTTAATAAAAGATGTCTGTACAAGAAATTACATTACACAAAATATTGCATGACACTAATGATTAAGTTTTTTTTTTTACTTAGTTTATATCTAAAAATTCAGCCAATGAGTAGAAGGAGTTGTCATCTAGAAATTCTTTTAATTTATTTTTAAATGTTAGTTGGCTATCTGTCAGGCTTTTGATGCTGTTTGGTAGGTGCCCAAAGACTTTTGTGGCAGCATAATTTACCCCTTTCTGTGCCAAAGTCAGATTTAACCCTGCATAGTGAAGATCATCCTTTCTCCTGGTGTTATAGGTATGCACACTGCTATTACTTTTGAATTGGGTTGGATTATTATCAACAAATTTCATAAGGGAATATATATACTGTGAGGTTACTGTGAGGATCCCTAGATCCTTAAATAGATGTCTGCAGGATGACCGTGGGTGGGCTCCAGCAATTATTCTGATTACACGTTTTTGTGCAATGAATACTTTTCTACTCAACGATGAATTACCCCAGAATATGATGCCATACGAAAGCAGTGAATGAAAGTAGGCATAGTAAGCTAATTTACTGAGATTCTTATCACCAAAATTTGCAATAACCCTAATAGCATACGTAGCTGAACTCAGACGTTTCAGCAGACCATCAATGTGTTGCTTCCAGTTTAACCTCTCATCAATGGACACACCTAAAAATTTTGAAAATTCTACCTTAGCTACAGACTTCTGTTCAAATTCTATATTTATTACTGGAGTTGTGCCATTTACTGTACGGAACTGTATATACTGTGTTTTATCAAAATTTAAAGAGAGTCCGTTTGCTGAGAACCACTTAATAATTTTGTGAAAAACATCATTTACAATTACATCACTTAGTTCTTGGTTTTTGGATGTTATTACTATACTTGTATCATCAGCAAAAAGAACTAACTTTGCATCTTCATCAATGTGGAATGGTAAGTCATTAATGTATATCAAGAACAGTAAAGGACCTAAGACCGAACCCTGTGGGACCCCGTGCTTGATAGCACCCCAGTTTGAGGAATCAGCTGTTTTAACATTACACGAACCACTTATTTCAACTTTCTGCATTCTTCCAGTTAAGTATGAATTAAACCATTTGTGCACTGCCCCACTCAAACCATAATGATTTAGCTTATCTAAAAGAATTCCATGATTTACACAATCAAAGGCCTTTGAGAGATCACAAAAAATACCAATGGGTGATGTCCGGTTATTCAGAGCATTTAATATTTGATCAGTGAAAGCATATATAGCATTTTCTGTTGAAAAGCCTTTCTGAAAACCAAACTGACATTTTGTTAGTACTTTATTTTTACAAATATGGGAGGCTACTCTTGAATACATTACTTTCTCAAAAATTTTTGATATAGCTGTCAGAAGAGAGATTGGGCGGTAGTTGTTGACATCCGACATATCCCCCTTTTTATGCAATGGTTTTACAATGGCATATTTCAGTCTATCAGGGAAAACACCCTGCTCCAAAGAGCTATTACATACATGGCTGAGAATTCTACTTATCTGTGGGGAACAAGCTTTAAGTACTTTGCTGGAAATGCCATCAATTCCGTAAGAGCTTTTACTTTTCAGTGAGTTTATTATTTTACTGATTTCAGAGGGAGAGGTTGGTGGAATTACAGTTGTTTCAAACTGCGCAGGTATGGCCTCTTCTATTAATAGCCTTGCCTCTTCTAGTGAAGATCTAGATCCTATTTTCTCCACAACATTTAAAAAATGATTATTCAAAATATTTTCAATTTCTGATTGTTTGTTAGTGCACTTGTCATTCAGTTTTATTGCACTAAAGTCTTCCTGTGCTCTTGGTTGCCCTGTTTCCCTTTCAATAATATTCCAAATTGCTTTAATTTTATTATCAGAGTTACTGATCTCAGACATGATACACATGCTTCTGGACTTTTTAATAACTTTTCTTAGTACCGCACAATAGTTTTTATAATATTGAACAATTTCGGGGTCAGTACTCCATCTTGCTGTTAGATACAGTTCTCTTTTGCGGTTGCAAGATATTCTTATTCCTTTAGTTAGCCAAGGTTTTTTATATGTTTTCTTGGAATTATGTTTAACTATTTTCTTGGGAAAACAATTTTCAAATACCCTTAAAAATGTATTGTGAAATAAGTTATATTTCAAGTTTGCATCGGGTTCCTTATACACTTCATCCCAGTCTAGCTGCTGTAGGCTTTCCCTAAAGTTTGCAATATTTATATTGTTAATTGAACGCACTGCTTTGAAAGTCTGATTTATTATACTGCATGGAGCTATGTCATGTACTGTAACAAGCTGTGCACTATGATCTGAAAGACCATTCTCAACAGGATAAGCATTTATGTCCTTAAACTTATCTTGGTCTATAAAAAAGTTATCTATCAATGTACTGCTGTTCTTTGTTATCCGAGTAGGAAAATCAATGACGGAGCTCAAATTGAAAGAACTGAGTAATACTAAAAGGTCATTCTTCCTATTACACTCTTTCAGGGAATCAACATTGAAATCCCCACAAATGATAATTTGCTTCCCCCTAATAAAATAAATCATATGGATTCATAAAGTAAGGGAGATGTCATAAGGTTCTCAGAAGTGTAGAAATATTTACAGAAATTCACTGTGTTGCATAAACATCAGCTGCATAATTAAACTTTACCTGTAATTGTTTTTGTGAATAAAACTGTCTAGATCACTTAATATACAAGATGTCACTAACTGGTTTCGTCACAGAGTAGGAATGGATGTGCCAGAGATGAATGACCAATAGCTGTGAAGCATGAAGCCTTCTCAATCAAATGTCACATCTCTGGTGTCTAATGACAAATCAGTGTGGCCATAGTCATCATTTGTGCTAAGAGCTGATGTTTTGTTTTGCCAGAAAAATGATAAGTGTAATAATAGAGCAAGAAATTGTTGCGAAGTTTCACATGAAACTTGGAAAAACTGCTACTGAAAACAAATCTCTTACTGAAATAAGTGTATGGCGAAGACTTGTTTGTCATGTCCGCAATTTTTTTAATGGTTTGTAAGATGGCCGAGAAGATGTTGAAGATGAAACACACCTCGGACACCCTTCAGTATAAAAAATGGATAAAAATATTGAAAAAGTAGGTAATATGATTTGATCTGACTGTTCTTGAGTATTCGACTGATTGCTGAGACTGTTGGAATTGAGAAGAACGTGTAAGGCAAATTTTACGTAATCAATTGAACACGAGAAAAGTGTAAGCAAAACTTGTGCTGAAAATTCTCACAAGTAAAGAAAAAGAAGCTCGTGACATTGTTTCTACTGTCACTTTGAAAACCACTGAAAAGGATCCTATTTTCCTGGAAAAAGTGATTACATGGGATGGACCTTGGTTTTTCACTTATGATCGAGAAACTAAGTGCCAAATCAAGCTTCACCAAGAGTAAAAAGGGTTTGAATCAGCAAATCAAGGTTCAAAGTGTTGATGATGTCTAAGCATCATAATGAATTTTGACTAATTAAATAAGAAACTTTTCCGTGGGAACATGTAGTCACTTTCCACCCTAATGACTATTGTAACCCCTTCAGATGTGTACATTACTGGGAAACAAAATCACTGAGAGGCTGTATTGATTTATTAAAAAAAAAATTGGAAATGACATGGCTTGTAAATCGAGAACATTGTGTTGAAGCATGCCACTGCGGAAGATTCCAAGGACACTTGTTGATCCACGACCATTGACTAGCTGCATACAACTCAAGGATACTGGGATGAGCATAATGATAGATAGATACATTTCTCAATAGAATTCCAAATGCTAAAGAAAATGAAGTGAATTAAGGAGAAAAGCAAGGGGTCTTATAATTTTGTTTAATTTTATCACCAAAGACTCTCTCCCTAATAGCTGCACGTTTCATCTGAGATTTTCTTTTATTTTGCCACGATACAAACCTCCAACATCTTTTGTTATTTACATCAATATACCAGACAGCACGAAAAGTGGCAATGAGAATCAAAACCAGTGTCGAAGACTGGTGCAAATGTAATGAAACATGCAATTTATTTTCATATATGTGGAAGAGGAATAATTACTTGAAATATTATGAAAAACTGGTCCTATCTGTGTTATAGACATTTTCTGTGAAGAGAGAAAAACTTTTCTGAAGGACACAAAGGGTGTGTGGGTGTGGGTGTGTGTGTGATTAGCTATTTGTACACTATCAAGCTCCTTAACAACATTGTTTTTGGATATCACTGTAACTGAATGGTGAAAATGCAGGCTTTCTTTGTCAAGGGACAGAAGTTTGATTCTATGTTAAATTGCAACAGTTTGTTTGTTTTTCTTCCTCGCTATAAGAGACACAGACCACAAGGAAAATATCCCTCTATTCTGATGACATGCACTTAATTTTCAACAACAGAAGTGAAAGTTTTTAGACTGTAAGTCAATGAGCATCACATGTGGTAGCAAGTATTATAAAACTGGCAGCAACACTTATTGTTAGCAAGCCCGTATGAAATTACTCTGACTTTTGAAATAATAATAATAATAATAATAATAATAATAATAATAATAATAATAATAAATTAACTCCATTACAATCTAGCAGAATGGCAAAATTGTCAAAAGCTGATTACTCAGTCTATGGTTTCCTTATTTTCACGAACATTTTTGTTTAGACTTTACCACGACTGTTACTAATATCAAATGAAACAACAAGTTTACTGTTACCAGTTAGTGTTTGTTTACTGTCACAAGACATTTTGAAGGGTTAAACCTGTATCATCAGGTGGAATTATACGCATGGCGCATATGTTGTGCTATGACTTTGGAATAACCTGTGGCGTCATCTCTATGGTAGTCAAGGGCTCCTTTTCTTGCCATGATACATCACATCACATACACCATCACTGACAAAGTGCAGTGTTATATGTGATGCATCATTGTCGAGGAAATATTCCTGTGTACTGGGGACAGTGCCATAGGTTATTCCAAGCTCATTACACAACTCATACATGCCATTTTAATCCACATAGTTACAACTTGATGCTGGAGAGTTAAACCTTCAAAATTTCTTGTGGTAATAAACAGTGACTGATAACAATGAAATTGTTGAGTCATTCGGTTTCCTTATGTTGCAGAGTTCATAATCCTAACACATTCAGTTCATATTATTGTTTAGATGGTTTCTTTCTAAACTTGGTCCTGACATTTCATGGGAAATAAATGCCATAAAACATCTAAACACTCTACACAATGTGCACTAAATAAAAACACTTTGACACATGGGATTTTTTCTGCCTTACATTCACTGAAAAAGAAACTTGGACTGAATTCATGAAGTTGCGTGTGTACATAATTATTTAAGGTAATCAACTACTTGAAAAGTGAAAGTAATGACATGCATTACAGTTAACCAGTAATTATTGCACAAAACAAAGTCCATCTTCAGTTTTATTAAATACTTATGAAGTATAAAAAGAAAGTACGAGCGAGGATTAGAGTCCACATTGTCCAGGTTGGTAAGCATAGACTCTATAAGGTGCTCCAAAAGCGTTGGATGCCCAGTGATGGCAAAGGTCCCGACCTCGACCCCGGGTCGCGGTCGCACACTCCACCGCAGAGTGAAAATCTCATTCTGGAAATATCCCCTAGGCTGTGGCTAAGCCATGCCTCCGTAATATCCTTTCTTTCAGGATAACTGTTGCACCATCTCTCCTACTGAACACAGTAAAGTACTCAATTATCAGTTTATGATCATCTTCCTGACTTTTTTTGTTATTCATACTACATAACAACGAACTTCTTTCAACTATAACTATTGACATTTATGACGGTGTCACTATAGTGTGCCTTTGGCTTATATTTTATATATACGTACAGTTCTTTAACTACTGACACAATATTTAGTAAATGTCTCTAATATGACATATGCCATCGGCAAATGCTGATTGTGACAAGAAAGCATTGCTAAAAACAAAGAAACTAAACAACAGTGACTCACTGTCATTCTTAATACCATATGCATTATATTTTTTCAAAATGATTTACTAGGAATCACAGTTATTCATTAATATTTTTGTTAACTGTCATTTCTTTGGTAACACCACACAGACCACGTGAAAAATATGATACTACAGTACTTCAATTAATAAGCTTATTAAAATATGTTTTACCTGAGAAAATCATTGATGTACGCTGTTAACAGTGCAATACTCTTGTCGTCTAGTGGTGTGTATGCCAGCACACTTCCAAGGCGAACTAAAAATAAAAATTTATATATTTTTCAAAAGTAACAACAATTATAACAATGGGATATTAAAAAAAGTGGCATTAATTATTTGGATGACAGATTGCCAATCATGTTACAGAGGAGAGCAAACTTAGAAGAACATCTCTTCATCTTTAAAGATGACACACAAAACATCCCCCTTTTAAATTGAAAATATCAGAACAGGGATGGACTTGGGGGAAAAAATTTCTACAACATTCTGTTCATGCTAGAAGTTGATACAAAATTTAAATAAACAGTTTCTTTCTGTCATAGGCAACAAAGTTCACAATTTCAGTTACCAGCAATACCACAACTTGCAATGTACTTCTGTTCTGTACGATATGTATGTGGAGAATACTAGGAAAAATGGACTACATATACCTTTTCATGCTTAGTGATAATTCCAATGAAAGTGATGTTTTTCCCATGACTTTAGAATCATATTTTCAGCAGTATCAATTTATGATGGTTCAAGAACAAGTTATCTGTTATCTTATGGACTTATTTTTACTACTGGTGACTGGAAGGAGGTGTAGCATACAACTGCATCATTTTAGATTACAGAAACCTTTGTAACATAATCATATCTCATTGAGAGCAAAACACAATAACTGTTTCACAGAAATTATGTGTATCCATAAATGAGAAATGTCTTTGATGATAGGTGGAAGAACTGGAGAACAAATCATAAAATGCAATGAAATCATGGCTCTGAATAATGTCTGTCCACCACGGAGGGGAAAAACAATCGAAAGGAAATAATAAAAAGCAAGAAATTAAAAATGGCAAATACAACTTTTAAAAAATATATAAGGAAGGGTTGAAAAGTAACACATAATAAATTTTTATTGTTGTATTTGTGTGGTTAAAATAGCAGCAGCAGAACGAAAACTCTCAATTTTTTGTTTAGATGATGTGAGGTGGCAGACCTCTCAGAGCAGCAGCATAAAATAATGCTTAAAGATGCCATGTGCAATACATGTAATATAATGACAAACTGTACCTGACACTGCAATCTTATACCCGAGCACTAACAGGAAGACAATTCATCATATAACAATTGTAATTAATGCACTGTTGTCAATCCTATCGACTCAATAAGGATAAGCTGACGTAATGAATTAAAATTTGTGCCAAGACCGGAACTTGAACCAGAGTCTCCTGCTTACTAGACAGAGACACTATGTGATCAGAAGTATTCGGACACCTGGCTCAAAATAGCTTACAAGTTCGTGGTGCCCTCTGTCGGTAATGCTGGAATTCAATATGGTGTTGGCCCACCCTTAGCCTTGATTATAGCTTCCACTCTTGCAGGCATATGTTCAATAAGGTGCTGGAAGCGTTCTTGGGGAATGGCAGCCCATTCTTCACGGAGTGCTGCACTGAAGAGAGGTATCAACGTCAGTCAGTGAGACCTGGCATAAAGTCGGCATTCCAAAACATCCCAAATGTGTTCTGTAGGACTCAGGTAGGGATTCTGTGCAGGCCAGTCCATTACAGGGATGTTATCGTTGCCTACACACTCCGCCACAGGCTGTACATTATGAACAGGTGCTCGATCGTGTTGAAAGAGCACCCGCCATCCCCAAATTGCTCTTCAACAGTGGAAAGCAAGAAGGCGCTTAAAACAGCAATGTAGGCCTGTGTTGTGATAGTGCCATGCAAAACAACAATGGGTGCAAGACCCCTCCATGAAAAACATGACCACACCATAACACCACCATCTCCGAATCTTACTGTTGGCACTAAACACGTTAGCAGATGATGTTCACCAGCCATTCGCCATATCTACACGCTGCCATCGGATCGCCACATTGGGTACCATGATTCGTCACTCCACATAACGTTTTTCCACTGTCCAATCATCCACTGTTTACGCTCCTTACACCAAGCGCGGCGTCGCTTGGCATTCACCGGCATGATGTGTGACTTATGAGCAGCTGCTCGACCATGAAATCCAAGTTTACTCACCTCCCACCCACCTGTCATAGTACTTTCACTGGATACTGTTGCAGTTTGGAATTCCTGAATTATGGTCTGGATAGATGTCTGCCTATAACACATTACAATCCTCTTCAACTGTCGATGGTCTCTGTCAGTTAATAGACGAGGTCACCTGTACGCTTTTGTGCTGTACTTGCCCCTTCATGTTTCCATTTCACTATCACATTGGGAAACAGTGGACCTAGGGAGGTTTAGGAGTGTGGAAATCTTGCGTACAGCCATATAACAAGTGACACACAGTCACCTGACCACGTTCAAAGTCCGTGAGTTCTGCGCAGCGCCTCATTCTGCTCTCTCACGATGTCTAGTGACTACTGAGGTCACTGATATTGAGTACCTGGCAGTAGGTGGCAGCACAATGCATCTAATATGAAAAACGTACGTTTTTGGAGGTGTCCGGAAACATTTGATCACATAGTGTATGTTATCCACTACACCTCAGTTGGCACTGTGGCTAACGCAGCTCCACCACCAACTATCCTAGTCCAATACCTTTCTTAACACAAACTCCAATTCACACCTCAGTCCATCTTGATTTTCTCCTCCTTAAATAACCAGTACTGCCAAGGCTCTCCAACACTGGAACAGCACCCCAGGGGAAAATCTTGCCTGTACCTCAGGTGTAGGTGATCTATCAATTTGATGGAGTTACACTTTCCTGGAGACATAGTATGTTTATTATTTATGTTTGTTAGTGTTATAAGGTAATTCATATCACCAATATGCTAGAGCTGCTTCACGTGGAGTGCGAGGGCAATGTGACAGGGCTGGATCTTTACACATGCGGCAACTTCAGCTAGGTTGGAAATCACTAAGATTTATATGATATCCATCATCTGTGAGAGGATGGAAACCCATTTGTCATAATAATCAGTGTAGATTACTATTACTATTATTATTATTATTATTATTATTATTATTATTATTATTATTATTACTATTAACTGAATTACTACCCTGTAAAAAAGCTAATTATGTAAAGTTGATTATATACAAACTGATTATAACCGAAGTCTCAGTTTCAAAATGCTGTAAAAAAATAACTACAACTCAGAATAACATCAAACTTGAACAGACTGTTATGAAAGATGGGGGACACGTTACGGACGCAAAAAAAAAAAAAAAAGGTAGAAGGCACTATATTGGCAGAATATGCAAAATAAATGACACGGGGTACACAGCTGTTCCTCAGTTTGCATTCGAGATGCTTGCCATGACTAATGCAGGCTCATGCACTGCTGATAATTCTCTTTTATGAGAACAGTGACTGTGCACTGTTAGCTCTCCAGAAGTTCCGGATGCTCAAGGGTATGTAAAAAGGGGTTGCTCTGATGTCTGCCATTGGCCTGGAGAAATGGATTATGTAATTTGAAAAGACAGATACTTACTGCTTGAGGAATCGAGCAGCGGTATGCAAATATGCAGTGCAAGGGGAATTGCCCCCCCCCCCCTCCCCACCTCCAAAGAGACGGGTCCTGTGGGTGCTGTGTGCTGTTATCTGTACCATCACTGGTAGATACTATTAAGAGTCTTTTTCGCACCAACATCATTCCAATCCTCCAACAATGTGCATATGAGAGTAGGATGATTTTTATGCAAGATGGCACTCTTCTGCACAATGAACAGCTCGTAAAGTAACACCTGCTGCAGAGGCATTTTGGTAATGCTGGAATTCTCAGCCATAATTTCCTTACAGCCTGGCTATCAATATATCTTAATCTGTGTGACTTCTGGCTGTGCCTATTATCTGAAAAATGTCACGTTCAGTGGTCTGATTACTAACATACTTGTACTGAAAGCACACATTATGCAACACATTCTGGACATGACCTCTGAGAAATTCTGGTCATTGTGGAACACGCCATTTCTCGATTCTAACTTGTGGCAGAAAACAGTGAACAGCATGTTGAACAGTTCTCGCACCAGTTTCATGACAACTGCAAACCCATTGTTACTTTTTACACAGTCTTCTGGTCTCAGGACAATTAAAAACCTATTTTTCCCATCCAATGTGATACAATCTTGCTGTGGTGGATGGGTTTACGTAACTAACAAGGCCACAGATGTTGTATGCCACACATGTGTGGTCATGGATATTGCACAGTACAATTGGTTTAGTGTGCAACTCATGCTATAGCCATTGCATTGTGTTTCATCTGTCCTCTGCAACTGAACTCATTAACATTATGATGTTTACAGCGCTGTCCAGTGGGAAATTATTTGTGGAATTTTTTTGTTTCCGTAATGTTTCCCCCTTCTTCAATATCATTCAATTCAAATTTTGCATAATTCTGAGCAATGCTTAATTTATTCACAGCTTTCATTCTGAACAATGGATCGTTTTTTTGGAACTTGAACTTTACTTACAATCACTCTGTATTTAGTCAATCAGTAGGCACCAACAGTGGTATCAAGTTGATAAACTGATATTGTAAATTATTTGTGCAATCACATGAGTGCTGAACTCTTTCAACAATACGCCAGAATTTAAAATGAGATGAGAAGTTAAATTCTTTGAAAAAGAAGAAATGAGTTTGACTGCTTGTTGAAAATAATTTAATAAAGGAAAGTCGCACGCAAATGTGAATTTGTTTTCTGGTATAATTACATACTGAAGGGAATCAGTATCCCCTTGTATCCAATTAAGTTTGCTCAGAGTACAAGAGCAACACCCCTCAGAAATAATATAAACAAATACAAACTTGTTGATAATATCCAATATCAATAAGCACAATCAGTTTCACCTGAATGTGGATCAGTGTAAAAGGCTCACCATATTTTTAACAAAGCTGAGGGAAAAATTCATGTAAAAAAACCACCAGTAAAAAAATATAACATGAAAAAAATCCATGTTTACTACATTAAACACAAGCAACTGCACTTTGTGAAACCAACTGATGGCTGCCAAACAACGAGTCAGATAACCACAAGCAGCCAACCGAGGCTTTCAGAAAGAGATGATATCTAGTTATAAACACTGGGTACGCCATAAGATGAATGTATTTTTGCAGGCCACTATGGTGTGGAAGCATTTCTCTTCTCCACTGACAAAGAAATTTTAAGTGGTGATAATAATAATAATAATAATAATAATAATAATGTCTGTATTCTGAGGCACACATGGTATATAGTTAATGGTGTACCATGTAAGTAGTACAATCATCCACATCTAGACACATGGACACACTCCTGCCAATCTGCATGATGCTCTTTGTGACAAGTATCCAAACAAGGAAGCTACAAACACCTCATTGTTCCATAACAAAGCAAGGCCTCATTTTATGGCTACCATTTGGATCACGTAATGAGGCTAGAGGGTGTTCCAGCACCATTCATGCATTTACTACCTAATTCTATCACATAAGCATTTTTTGACCCATATTTGTATTAAATATATTTTCTATTCGTATCAGACTTCCTGTTAGGTTTAGAGACTTCAATGTGTAACACAAATTTTAGCGTTTTCAATGAATTATCAATATGAAACTGGATCTAGCATTTGTTTTGGTATACACCAACCTCTGACCCAGTAAATGTAGTTTACATGTCCAATCTTCCACATTCATTCAGGAAGCACAGATGGCTTTCCTGAAGGTTTTTGTACGTGCAATTTTGTCTCTCAGATTTCTTTGCTGATATAACAACTGACACTGTGAAACAAATTAGTCTATCTTCCTTGAGCTTTTTCCTCTTAACACGGGCTCTCTACACAATGAATAAAAGGAAGAAAAAACAATTATGAAATATTACCAGCTGTATTTCAGAATATGTTCTGTCAAGTTTAGAATAACCAAACCCACTGTAGAAAGCCTCGTACAAGCAATACTTTCAGCTCAGTGCCAACACAGTGCACAGACATCAGCATATATAGGTAAAATTGTTTTATGTACTGGATATTCTGAAACTCAAGTCCAACCAGAAGAAATTTGGAGGGAGAATTTGTGCACATTTTTAAAAGAAGCTAAGGAGATTGAGTATTAATGAACTTTGCTTCGATGAATGCCTAAGATTCCTTAGGCAACAATTTGAGTGGAATGTGTTTTACTCAAGCCTCACATTACCAAAAGAGAAATGTAAGTAACACACTCAATTTGTCTCAAGACTGTTCAACAGATAAATTTGTGAATCAATATTTGACAATCAGGTTCATACACAAAACACCAGGAAAATAATGATTTGGATAAGAGAAAGAGGAAAGTTATGACAATCTTGCTTGTAATGGTGTCAGTGGGAAACTGTTGCTTTTAATAGAATCTTACCTTAAAGATGGACAACAATGCACAGAAATTGTGTATAATGGAGAGGTAATCGAAAAAAGGAGATCAAAGATAAGAAATATAAATTTTGGTGTGCCACAAGGCTCTATCTTGGGCCCCTTCTTGTTTATTTACTACGTGAATTATTTCCCAAAAGTATTAGACACCAGTCATCGTATTACTATGTATGCTGATGACACCTCTGGGGTTTGCTGGGCACGTAGTAATGATGGCCTACATTCAGTGGTACAGAATTTTGTTGAAAAAGCACAAACACATTTTTAAAAAGAAAACCTGAGGATCAATATTAACAAAACTAATTTAATTTATTTTAAGACCAGTGGCTCAAATACAAAAACTGTTGTAAATGAGGACATTCAGGAAAATACCTGTTCAGAATGTAAATTTCTGGGGATATACATAGATGACAGACTTTCGTGGTATCAGCAAATAGATCATGTCTGTGGTAAAATAACATCTATTCTGTATTTACTAAGGAGATTAGTTCAATATCTAGATATTGAAGCAATAAAAATAGCGTATTTTTGGGTTGGCGTATCCCCATCTATCTTATGGAATTGTGGGGTGGATGTAGCCAATACAATATAAGAACGGTATTTGTATTGCAGAAAAGAGTAATAAGATCTATGGTAAAAGCAAGACCCAGAACTTCATGCTAAAACCCGTTTATTAATTTTAATATTATGACTATCTATGCAGTACATATGTTTCAATCAATATTATTAGTGAAAAAAGACAAAAAAGTGACAAACGGGAATATGGAAATCCATGATTACGATACAAGACACAAATCAGACTTACATATGGTGAGCAGAAGATTGAATCTAACAACAAATACCCTATTCATTAAGGGAGCAATATTTTATAATTCTCTGCCAAACAATCTGAAACAGCTTTCTGGTAGAATTTTTAAAAATGAGTTAAAAGAATGGCTTATATTGAAGTGCCCATACAGTATGGTGCTGACATGATTTGACCTCAGGAATGCTATGTTAAATATACTTTAATAATCTTTTACTTAATAGCATGGAATCTATATATTTTGTGTATCAATAATCTAAATGTAATTGCTGTAACACTGCCCATGCATGTTAAATACATGTTTTGAGCTGTAAGATTTAAAAAAAAAAATGAAAATAAAAATAAATCTTCCATATAATTATCTAATTTTATGTTAAGGAGTCCTGGCAACAGCTTTGTATGAATATCATTTTGGTTATTAGACAGGCAAAGGTTGCAGTTTCTGCAGGAAATGAACACAATTTTTGTTAGTCATGAGCCAAGTAACAAAGGGAATAAGTTGATTCACATACTGATTCTTTTCCTATGGATATAAGAAACTTGACATGGTTAAGGAATGCATGTCACATCTGTCAGGTTTAAAAGAAGGAGGCTATGATTTAATCAATGGTTCATATATTCCTGTAACCATTTGTTTAGTTGTTGTTGACCATGCTCATTAGGTTGGAGTACATTATAACAGGGTTTAACACCATAGTAAGTGAAACTGTTTTCAACCTACAGGTACTTTACTACACATGGTCCTATTTGAGGTGCTATGTCCTTGACTTGGTCCAACATAGGACTCACCAAGCCAATTACAGGGGAACATAGCATTTGCCATGGATTCTGAATCGCAGTGTGACTAGACACCTATGACATATGCAAGTCCTCACCAGAAAAGATAGAAAGAAAAATAATTCTTGTTTCCTTGAATCTTTGAATTTGTGGTATGTCCCATATTCTCTTAAGCATGTATAAATGAAATGGAGAGAAAACATATTGTACCAGCATTCCAGAACATTGGTAATTTGGAATAGGAATTAAAATCCATGGAGAAGAAATAAAAACTTTGAGATTTGCCGATGCCATTGTAATTCTGTCAGAGGCAGCAAAGGACTTGGAAGAGCAGCTAAATGAAATGGACAGTGTCTTGAAAGGAGGATGAACATCAACAAAAGGAAAATGAGGAGAATGGAATGCATCAAATTAAATCAGGTGATGCTGAGAGAATTAGATTAGGAAATGATGCACTTAAAGTAATACATGAGTTTTGCTATTTGGGAAGCAAAACGACTGATGATGGTCAAAGTGGGGAGGATATAAAATCTAGACTGGCTCTGGTAAAGAAAGTGTTTCTGAAGAAGAGAAATTTATTAACATAGAGTATAAATTTAAGTGTCAGAAGGTTTTTTTTTTTCTAAAATATTTGCATAGAGTGCAGCCATGTATGGAAGTGAAACATGGACAATAACTAGTTTAGACAAGAAGGGAATAGAAGCTTTTGAAATGTGGTGCTACAGAAGAATGCTGAAGATTAGATGGGTAGATCACATAACTAATGAGGAGGTACTAACTGTAATTGGAGAGAAGAGGAATTTGTGGCACAACTTGGCTAGAAGAAGGGATCAGTCAGTAGGGCACATACTGAGGCATCTATGGATCACCAATTTAGTATTGGAGGAACACATGGAGGATAAAATTCGGAGAGGGAGACTAAGAGATGAATACACTAAGCAGAGTCAGAAGGATGTAGGTTGCAGTAGTTATTTGGAGATGGATGAGGCTCACACAGGATAGCGTAGCAAGGAGACCTGAGTCTCTGGACTGAAGAAAAAAACAACAACAACAGCAATATGGCGAAGGACATTTAATCTTTAGTTATAACTGATGACAGTGATTTTTTCCTCCCATTTTTGTTTATTCTGCACACAACTGTAAATAATTTCCTATCAATGATCTTTAAGTCTGTGAAATACCCATGGAAATCAATGATAAATATGGAAAGTTATTCACAGTTATAGCCCTTTCGTGACTTTTAGCCCACATTGGACAATAAAAACTATTATTTAAATGACCATTAGAAACAAATTATCTACATACTCATACAATGTTAAGTTATGATAAAATACCAACCAAATAATCTAAGAAGATGTGCAGCACCATACAACTTGCTCATTGGTGTATCAGGATTAGCTTGAAGAAGCTGCAACATTTTAAAACAATGGTCATTGTATATAAACAGCAAAAACAATCAATTATTGACAAAATTATTTGACTGAATAGGTAAAAAAAATCTACTCACCAAGCCGTGACAGAACACACACATAAAAGACGGTTGTTCTGCCGCTGCTTGGTAAGTAGATTTTTTATCTATCCAATTAAATGGTCAGTGCTTCATTTACATATTTACAATCAAAGATATTGCTATGAGAAATAACTAATTATTTTGATCTGTCTGTGGAAAAATATCACTTTTACTAGTGAATTCTTGGGGAATACCATATCTGTAAAAAAATTAATAAATAAATGTACTTGCATGAGTAGGGCTAAAAATTATAATGTTCTTTAATGTTAACACTAATCATGTATAAACTAATCATGTAGACACTGATTCAAACGACCTAAGGAACATGTAACTACCTACCTACATACCTACCTACTGACCTGCTTACCTAATACTGAAAACATGACAAGATGTAATGGAAACAGGAATTAACCAGACAGAACATGCCATATGGCTAACTGACAATGCTGACTCATACAAACACAACAACACATTTTTTTTCTGAAAGCAGGTTGGTTTTATTCAGGATTTCAATGCAATGTATTAACCCCCACTCTTTAGGTTACAAAATTCTATTTCTCAGCATAATCTCTGTTCAATGCTTTGGCCTAATGCCATCTTACTGGGAGCCCTCTATGCCCACATGGTACCTGTCTACTGATCGGTGTTGAAGACAACCTCCCCATGATCCATGTAGTGCTTCCCATGGAGTGCATCCTTCATTGGGCCAAACAGATGGAAGTCAGAAGGTGCAAGGTCATGACAATAGGGTGTATGAGGAAGAACAGTCCAATGAAATTTTGTGTATTCCTCTTGGGATGGGAGGGGGGGAGGCGGTGTGGGCACAGACTTGTGTGAGACCTTACGTTGTCGTGGAAGAAAACTACATTTGCATTTTTGTGGCAATGAACATGCTGAAGTCATATGTTCAGTTTCCTGTGAGTAGCACAATACATTTTAAAGTTGACCATTGCACCACGAGGGAGGAAATCAAACAGAATAAGCCATTCAGAGTCCCAGAAGAACATCGCATTGACTTTACCAGCTGAGGGTGTGGCTTTTCTTTGGAGGATTGCTTGTTTCCGGTTCAAAGTGATGAACCCATGTTTCATTGCCTGTGACAATGTTTGACAAAAAATTGTCACAATCAGCCTCGTAACACACAAGCAGTTCCGCACACGTGGTCCTTTGTTGCTCTTTATGGTCTTCTGTTAGGCTACAAGGAACCCAGCGGACACACACCTCTGAGTAGCTCGACGAGTGTTGCAGCACTACCAAGAGAGTCGTCCAACTGCGCGGTGAGTTGCCTGATTGTGATCTGTTCATCACCACAAATGAGTGTCCGCAAGTTCCAACACTGCAGTCGTCATAGATGTGTGCTTGGACATGTTTGTGTGATTTGTTGCAGTGATGACATACACCTTGCCCTATGACTCACCATGCTTTTGTTCGCAGTCAGGTCTCTGTAGACATTTTGCAAGCACCTGGGAATATCTGTGATGCTCTGGTTTTCCGTCAGAAGAAACCTGATGTCAGCTCTCTGCTTGAAATGCACTTCCATTAAAGACACTGCTCTGAAGGCTACATATAGCATGGCATTTTTTAGAACTTCATGAAACTACAGGGTCTGAAGTGAGAATATTCCATGTTGCCTCACAACAAAATCTGTTCACTTTTTCAACCAAAATTGTCTGAGAAAAAAATGCGTCTTTTATTTACATCTATGGAAGAACTAAACATACTTCGCATACATACAATTCTTAGTAACCTTTAAAACTAGAGGTTATGCATCTGAGAATATAACTTTCATAACTACAGCTCCCTTTGCAGGAAAGAGCAGGCAATACCATTTACACAAAAATAATGAGAGAGAGAAAAAAAATTTTGAATGAAAATATGAACAAACTATTCAATGCAAGAGTAAACAATATGTTACTTCTCCACAGTGGATTTGAGTATACTGTGCACTACTTGTCACGGTATCAGAAATTATTTTGGACTCTAACAGTTTGGTTAGTAGACATCAAAATGGTAAGTAGCTTGATATGTAAAATTGTACACAAGTATGAACAGAATACCACAGAGAGAGGACATCGACATAAATACAAGTTAATCAATGTAAACTTCGGATGCAAGATTTAAAGGTTGTCCTGCCAACAAGATAAGTGGCACACGAGAGATCCAAATAATGTTGGGTAGTTTCTGCAAGTCTGAGGAGAAAAATAATTTGTTTGAAAGTTGAAATAAGTTTTTGTACACCAATGTAATTCTGTATCATATGAGGTCATGTTGAAATGAGAAAAGGCGAACTTATGTTTCCAGGGATCTAACTGTCGGCATTTTAGTTTAAATTCTTAAATTTCTTGCACATCTGTGTATCTAGTAGTTACAGTTCCTTGCTTTAATAACTGTCTAGTGTATAGCTATGATGTCTTCAGTATAGACAGGGACCGTGATTACTGTGTTCAGACGCAAACTGAGTTGGCGACCCTTTGCTCACAGCTCCAGGCAGAGCTGGCTTCAACCACACAGCTTAAGGATGCTGTCAATAGGCATCACTATGGGAAGCCAGATGTGGGGATCCAAGAGATGTCCAGTACATACCATGTCTCCTGATTGATCTACTGCTGTGACTGCCCTGGCTCTGCCCGCACTGAGGTTGACCCCTTACCCGTGGTCGAGTGGGAGGTTATTTCGATGTGTGGCAAACAGTGAAAGACCTTCCACCCTGAAGTGTGAAGGGCGATTATAAGACTTTCCCAGTTTACCTGACAAAATGGTTTCAGGCACTATCTGTGGCTGATACAGATCCTGAGCCAGATGCAGTCGCTTGCCATGTTTTAGAAGCCTTCAAGGTCTGGTAATTCATAGAGGGGTGGAGGGGGGCATTACTGGTAGATGGGAGCCCAACAATGTTGGGCTAATAATGAGACCTCATAGGGGTATGATTGCCAAGGAAGAGGAGAAATCCAGTGTGCACTCCATGTGCATACCAGAAACAGCTATCCCAGATGCGGAAAATGAGCTTGAGGATGCGTTGAAGAGCATAAGGTACAGCCAACTACAGGTGGTGGCTCATGTTGGAACTATTGGTGTGTGTTTTGGAGCAGAACAAATTCTCTCTGGTTTTGGACAGCTATTTGAATTGGTAAAGACCACCAGTTTTATTTGAGAGATGAAGGCAGATTCACCAACTGTCGCATCAATGGCATGACTGATTGTAGACCCTTGGTACAGAGCTAAGTAGAGGGTCTGAATCAGAAGCTCAAATGATTATGCGATCGTTTTGGTTCCAGATTCCTTGATTTGCACCATAGAATGGTAGGGTACCAGGTTCCACTCAATAGTTGAGGGGTCCTTTATACACGGGAGGTGGCTATGTGGGTAGAGGAGACTGTATTGTGTGGATTGGGTGGTTTTCTAGGTTATAGGGTCTCTGGTAAGTACAGAAATGGCTTCAATCTCAAAGACTGCAGGACACACACAGGATGATAGTAATCACTAATAATGTAGTTTTAAACTATTGTAGCTGTACTGGAAAAAATACCAGAGCTCAAAGCACTAATACAAAGCACTAAGCTAAGTACTGGTAGGTGGCTAAAGCCAGAGGTAATACTTGATGACATTTTTACAAAGGACTTAATGGTGTTTGGAAATGACATTTTAAATACAAATGGTGGTAGCATGTTTGCTGCTGTTAGATGTAGTTTGTCTTGTAGTGAAATTGAAGAAGGAAGTTCCTTTTGAGTTAGTATGGGTAAAGGTTATACTTGACAAACGAAATAAATTAATAATTGGTTCCTTTTACCACCTGCCCAATCCAGATGGTACAGTTGTTGAACAGTTAAAAAAAAAAAACTTGAGTGTCATTTCAACTAGGTGACCCGCTCATACAATTACGCTCAGTGATGACATCAATCTACCCTCAATATGTTGGTCAAAATACATGTTCCATACCGGTGGTAGGTACAGAATATTGTCAGAAATTGTACTAAGCAGGTTCTTCAAAAATTATTGTGAACAATTATTTCAGGAGCCCACTCGAAGCATAAATGGATGCAAAGACATACCTGACCTCTTGGCAACAAATAATCTTGAGCAAATAGGGGCCATCATGAGAGATATACGGGGGTTAGCGACCACAAGGTCGTTGTAGCGAGACTGGATAGCACATCATCTAAACCCACCAAAAATAAATATAAAATATATTTACTTAAAAAAGCAGATTAAAATTCACTAAGTCCTTCCTAAGATAAGTCTCCACTCCTTCCCAACTATGACATTTATCTCATTGTAAGACCAGGTCGTCCCCCCCCCCCCCCCCCCAAAAAAAAGGATCATCTTATATTCACAGATCACAGATTAAACTATTGTTGCAGAGGTTAACATATTTACATGGTTTAATACACCGTATAGGCATTGCCTTACATTCACAGATGAAGTTTTAGCTATTGAGTGAACCTGCAGATTTATTTTAAAGAATTTAGAAGAGCATGGCTGGGTAAATGATATCTGCCTTCGAACAGGTTCAAGCTCTCCTAATACAACAAAGTGCTCAATACAGTATCGATGTCCTCGAACAATCAAGTGATATTTGACTCGCATGGTGTCAGTGGAAGGGATATCCAAGAAGCTATGAACTAATCACTTTCAGTCTATTGCTCTGCTTAAAATTTGATAATTTTGTGAAACAAAGGAGGAAATAGCACCAAATTTTATCTTCCTACAAACTCTTGTCTATTTGAATAGGTTTACAACAAAAGTCCTCATATATTAGGGATACTGTGTATAAACAACATGTCGCTTTTTAAGTATAGGTAACAGTCAATAGGGGAGATGTTATCTTTCAAAAACATTACTTAATTCTCAATCCAGATCAAAATTTCATTTCATTATAAGAGACTGTACTGATTTACTAAGTGGGTTGCAAATGAAGTTTGGTCACTGCTCATGTATTAGAATACTGGATAAAAACATAACCGGGTTTTAATCAGCTTTAGAACATGATGCTGACATTCACATGAAACAAGGAGGAAAATTTATCGAGAATGAAATATCTAACAGATGAAATAAATCATATTAACCTGACTGTAATTGTTGTTGCAAGAATAAATTCAGCAGCAAATCCGTAGTGGAGATAGTATAGATAGAAGTAAGTAGATGGTGGGACGAGCTGAAGTTCAAGAGCTGTACTGAATTGTGATTGCGATCTTTTATTTATGTATTAATTGCTGTTGTTACATATGACTTGCACCCTAGAAGATATTGCAGTCGGAGTTTCACACTTGTTCAAGCATGGCACTATGGAAAGGTTGGAGGTTTAATTGATATCAGCTTGGCTGAGAACTAGTCAAGTGCAGGACAGGGAGTATGGAGCGGACAGCGAATTAGGCTGTGCTGCAAACCATGGGAATCTACATAGTGTAGTTTGGCTTCTTATGAACATCTACCACATTTAAAATGGAGTTTGTCTGAATCTATTTGTAGTCAGAATAATTGAATTGACCTTAAAAATTGGACATAAACTGTAGTGCCTCGAGAATGTTTGATGCAAATTCTAGAGGCCCTCGGCTTTCCACCATATCGAACACCTGATATTTTACATACAAGAGAGTGAGAGACGGGTGAGGGTCTACCTCACACTGATGTGTATCAAGAGAGTGCCACAATGTGGACAAGGAAAAAATAGGAATGGTTGCTAAGATCGAAGAAGTGAAAGAAGACAGCCCCAAAGACAGGAAACACTTCCCACCCCCCTTTCCCCAGGATCCCTACTTCGCCGGTACTTGAGTGAAAAGCCAGAGGAGGCATGATGATAAACATTTCCTGTAGAGTATACATTCTCACCTTCACTTTTGAAGTCCCCGAAGAAAGATCTTAGCAATTCCTGTGCATCGGCAAATGGTGGATAATCAGGTGCACTTGTCTGCGAGGGTCGTTTGAAAGGTGTGGTGTGTGTGTGTGTGTGTGTGTGTGTGTGTGTGTGTGTGTAGTGTTAGCCATGTTTGTACCTACACTACCCACCCCTTTCAAAATCGATATCAACCATCCCCATCTACATCACATCTCATAAAAGGTATAAAATATTCTATACTAAATAGAAAATTACACACTATAATCAAATACAGGGTGTTTATAAATGAGTATCGGGGTTTCAACGCTTTATAATATTTATTATATTAAACTTACAGTTATAAATGATATGTTAAATGAAAGAGCAACTAAAAAAATGGTTCACATGGCTCTGAGCACTATGGGACTAAACATCTGAGGTCATCAGTCCCCTAGAACTTAGAACTACTTAAACATAACCAACCTAAGGACATCACACACATCCATGCCTGAGGCAGGATTTGAACCTGCGACCGTAGCAGTCACGCGGTTCCAGACTGAAGCGCCTAGAACTACTCGGCCACACCGGCCGGCCAAACTCAAACAGTTTTACCAGGAACCTTATAAATGTTTAATTTGTCTGTTAGAAAACTTTGATCCAACGACATTCTGTCACTGGACTTTTTGTAGCAAGCAGCAGTGCGGAAATGAGTCTAACGCCTTTCAAAAGTCGAGAAATATGGCATCAATCTGAGAGTTGGTATCTAGAACCTGTTGTATATCACGCACAAAGAGGGCCAGCTGTGTCTCTCATGACCACTGTTTCCTAAAATCATGCTGGCTTCTGCAGATGAGCTCCTCAGAGTCATTACTTTTTCACCAGTCGTCCTGTTTGTCTTTCCTGTGTCACTCATTTCTGTAGTTTTGCAGGTAGCCAGCATGAACACTTCTCTCTTGCTGCACCACTTGATGGCAAGAATTGCGTCAGTTGGCATAAACTCAACTTCTCCTTCTTTCAGTTACTTTTTTTAGCTTCGGAAAGTTGCACCTGTTCCTACATACAGTACCGCATGCTGCTGTTCTCTGGTTGTGAAGCCAGCGGAACAAGGCTGGACTTGTATACCAATTGTCAACATACAGGGTATGTCCACGTTCAAGGTATGGCTTCATTAATGTTGCCACAATATCAGCAGATTTCCCCAAATTATGGACTTCAATTTCTGTTGTTGTGTCTGTGTATACAATGAAATCTAAGACATGTCCAGTTTTACAGCTGCGCAACACAAATGTTTTGATTCCAAATCTACTTCGTTTTGAAGGACTGTGTTGTTTAAAAGATAAGCGACCTTTGTACAATAATCGGCTTTCATCGACAAAGAGTTGTCTGTATGGATTAAATGGACTGCGAAACGCCACACGAACTGTATCAATTATTTTCCTAATTTTAAACAAACAGTCATCTCCACAATTGGCCGAGTTGTCACTAAAATGCAACATTCTCAAAAGTAACATAAAACGGTCATGGGACAGAACTTTGTCAAAAATCGGAGAACTCAGAAGTACATCTCTGGACCAATATTCCTTTATTCTCAACTTTTTAACACGAGCCATGAGGAGCCAAATACCAATGAAGCTATACATAAAGTCCACGGGCCCCGTGGCAACGTGGAGTGCCGCGGCATAGCATGTCTGCAGTACTCAAAGGTTTAAGTACTTTTACAATAAATTCAGTTCCACAAATCTCTCAAAGTTCTTGCAAGCCCACCATCAGAATCTCAAGAGAGTAAGTAAGTATCTTTTTCTTTTCTTATAACATAATTCAACTGTTCCTAATAATGACTGAGGTAGCACCGTCACGGAGTAAGACGCGCTTGTTCTTTGTGCCGGGCATTTAGCTTCTGTGACGAGTGCGGCAACTACTCTAAACTGAAGGAAACACTTCATGGCATTCGCTTAAGAACTGCTACAAATTCGTCGGGCAATAGACCACGCCGCTCGAACTGTCAGCGCAACTGGCACTGCTTAGGGTATCCTACGACTTCCACATCATTGGCAATGGGTTATACACAATGCTGGTGACTTTGAAGGTCAGTAAAACTTTTAAACACGTATCTATTCTGTACGAGCTGTAAATAAATAGTTGCCACTATTAAAGTTACAATCCTCGTAATAAGGTATGACAAATCAGAGAGCTTCTAGAGAAAGACTCAAGAGTTTATTTTTCCCACACATTGTTAAGAAAGTGGAATGATAGACAAAAACAGTATGAAAGTGGTTCAAAGAACCCTCTGCCAGGCATGTTAGTGTGAATTGCTGAATAGATAAAGAAGATATCACTTGCACCGTGGTTATAAATGACTGGTTTGAAATTATCCAAAGAAATTGTTTTTGTACGTTTGGTGGAAAAACAAATGCTGTTAAAAACATGTAAAAACATCATGTTTGCAAGAGCTGTTGATAGATGCCAACAGAGAAAATGATGCAAGGCACTATATTGAGGACATAATAGTCACATCCTGAGCGTGAAAACAAAGATCCTAGTAAATTGTGTCTGAAAACAGAAAGTGTGTTCTATGTTTCAAACAATGTATTAGGTCACCAGATACTGTAGGCATCACTGAGGGGGTTGATAGTGAGGGTGGGGAGTGCCAACTCCAGTGAAGTTTTACCCTGACCTGCTGGAGGTTGAATGACCCTGCTGGAAAAAGTCGCCAACATATACAAAGTGAAGTGTTCGCTCTAAGAAATGGAGCGCACACTCGCTGTGCTTGTACTGCTTTTCAGAGATAACAGATTTGTACCTGGATTGTTGATGACCAGCAACCACTGCTGATCTCACAGCAATTACAGCACAAATGTTGTACTTTAAAAGTTAGCCGAGGCCAGCACCAACCCATTTGCTGGAAGCTGGTCTACATGTAAGGGTGCTGGTCACCAGGTTTCCTTTCACTTCTCATTGTACAGTTATCTCTGATATTGTAGCAAAACGCGTGGTAACGAGTGGCAACAAGTTATATTTACAAAGGCAAGATCAAAAGTTTTTAGCCTGGTACAAAGATGTCACCCTTATCAATAAAATTAAGTTTCTATTGCAGTGACACATTTTGTATAATAATGTAAGGAAGGTGTAAATATTACCACATTTACTCCATTATAACATGAGATTTTTCCTACTTTCATCATTAAAAAACTACTGGGTCGTCTTATACTGATATACTGAACTATTGCTTGTTTAATAGATTGATACAGGTGTTGACTTACATTTACCGGTGAAGCTTGGGCTATTGAGATCACATGCAGATCTATTTTGAAGGTTAGGTAGGGCAAATGAGACTCATGCTCTAACAGATTCAAGATTCCACATTACACCAAAGTGCTCGATACAGTACTGACCTTGCTCAGTCACGTGACATTTGTCTAGCACGGCATTAGTGCAAGGGATACGCGAGTAACTATGAACTAGCCAATATGACAATCTACTGCTCTGCTTAAAATTCAACAATTTCGTGAAATGCTGGAGGTCATAGAATTTAATGCTATTATCTTACAAACTCTTGCTGCATTTGAACAGGAATGCAGTAAGTCTTCAGACAAGTATAGATATTTTACACAAACATTTAAGGTGCTTGTTACATAAAGTTAACACTGAAAGGTGAAAATGTTGTCCTTCAAAAAACATAACTTGACTCCGAATGCAAGTCAGTATTTTATTATGAGATGTAGTAATGATTTACCAAGTGGGTTGCAAATGAGAAATTCGGTTGCTGTTCACGTCTTAGAATAAAGGATAAAAACATTACCAACTTTTAACCAGCTTCAGAATGAGATAGACAATCAGATGAAACAAGAAAGAAAATTAATCCACAGTTAAATGTCTAACAAACAAAATAAATCATATTAAATTGGCTATAATTATTATCACGAGAACAAATTACAGCAGCAAGACCCAGTGTGGAGATAGTAGCAACAGACATCAACAAATCTCAAGATGAGTGAAAGTTGAGAATTTTACTGTATCATGATTGGGATCATTTATGTAATATTAGTTAGTGTTGTTCCACATGACCTGCACCTTAGAAGATACTGCAGTCAGTGTTTCACAGTTGCTCAGCACAGCATCACAGGAGGGTTGGAGGGGGAACAGTGATACTGGCTTGCTTGAGAACTAGGATGGGTGCGGGGAGGGACATAGTGATCAGGCAGCAAATTGCATCATGCTCCCAACTACAGGAACCTATATCAATGCAGTTTGCCTGAATCCATTTGAACTAACTTTAAAATTGGACAAATACACAGACTGGTACACATCTCTGCAGGAGAAAGTAAAAGTATAGATAGATGTCAGTGGCATGTATTGATAATAGGATGATGGTGATTATTGAAAATACTGATATCACAGATGACAGGCTTAATAAGCAAAAAAGGTCATGTAGACAAAAATGAATGCAAATTATTCCTCTGTGTAATGATGTGGAAAGATTGCTCAATTAATGTAATGGATGTGAATGTTAACGTTTCATTAAGAAGCTGTTCCAGCATAACAACAAGTGCCGGCACAAAGATGAAGAACGCAATATCAGAGAAGGCTGTGAGATGACATCAGCCAATAGTTTCTCTGACTAGTACCACACCACGACAGGAGCGGCCTCGCTGACGAGAATATAAGCAACGCTCCTGGCAGCCTCGGCCAGGCAGTAGAAGACAGACGCTAGTAGAGCTGTTCCTTGCGACCCATATCCATTACTACCATTGATATTGTATATAGCAAAGGACACTGTTTGCATGTTGCCCATCGCTTGTGACACCATTGTAAACCAAAGTTAAGTACTGTCTATATACTTTATTGTAATACAAACCACTAATGTGAATTGCTTGAATTGCTGTATAGCTATCCGAGATAGCAGCATCTTTTAGGCACCCTGTAAGAAACGAGTGGGCAAGACCCCACATTGGCGATGAGTTACAAACAAATCCCGAGCCTGACGACCATGGAATTCTCGTTTTTTTTTTTCCCCCGGCACCTTAATTCTCTCTTGTTTTTCAGGGGCATTTCATCACTTTAACCATTTCTTTTGCTAATCAGTGTTTTCAGGTGGGGGTTGCCGAAATTTTCTTTGCTTTTGTCCTTGCTTGCCTTGTCTGTTTGTTGCACTTGTCTCTTCCAAAATGCCCACCCCACCTATTCCACTCCCTGCTGACGCACCACAGCCGCAAGTGTTAGTTACAATGCAGCTAAAGCAGATGCTTCAGTTCCAGATGCAGCAAATCTCCACCCTGCTCAACACAGTACAGAACCTACTAGCCAACGCTGTGCACCCAACGGAACAAGCGCCACCTACAGCAACACCTACTGCTATACCGCCTCTTTGACTGTTTTGTGAACAAGTGGAGGAATGGCTCAAGTGGTTGTCCCAATTTGAAGCCCACATCCTCGCTCACCCTGTACCAAGTACTGTGAAAAGCCATTATTTCTTATCCACAGTAGGAAGTGTGGTGTTCCGCCTTATCAACAACTTTTTCCTATCAACACTCCGAGTGAACTTGCTTACGACCAGATGGTACACTCACTAACTAACTAACTATTATGACCAACAAGTGAATGTAGTAGCAGCTAGGTTTCAATTCTTAAATTGCACAAAACAGTCAGAACAAACTTATCGCAAGTGGGTAACAGATTTGCAGTGTATGACAAGGAACTGCAAATTCAAATTTGCTTGCAGTGCTTTATATTCAGATGTTATGTTGCATGATGCAATCGCGTACAATATACCTGATGTCAAACTCAGAGATCAGATTTGGAAACAGTCCGATCCATCATTTCAGCAGGTAGTGCAAATACTAGAGCAATACAATTCAGGTGCCCTGTCAGCTGATAAATTTGAGCAGCCAGCTATTTTTCAGCTTGAGTTCCTTATTTGTGATCGGTCCATCCAGCGGCAGCTTGCGCTAGCCATGCCGAGTAAACACTTTATGTGTCCTGTAAGCCATTCACTAAACAGGCGGCTACACAGCCGAACAGAAATGTCTCTTTCACTTGGTGTTATTCACGGCACAAATGCCAAGACTGCCCCTCCTGACAAGCTTAGTGTCACACTTGTGGTCGGAAAGGACATGTGCAATCTATATGTTTGCAATGGAAAAGATATAAGAATTCGGCCTACTCACAAAAATCTAGTCACAATGCCCACGTCATTAATGCAGTATATTCCAAGACTGCAACTAGCAAGTGTGCAGTTTCGTCAGTGATACCTGAGCCAAACAAACTTTTGGTTCAGTTACTTCTTTGTGGAAAATTTTAGTTGGACATGGGTGCCTCTGTCACACTGCTAAATCATCACACATATGAACTGTTAGGCTTCCCATAGCTGTCTAAAACTATGACACAACTGACGGCTTATAATGGACAAGGCATTCCTGTTATCGGAACGTACTTTGCCTGCCATGTATTGCTCGCATACGCGATTAGTGACTTTTACAGTGCTACAATCACGCTATGGTCAGAACATATGTGGTCTTGATTCTTCTGATTTGTTTGGCTTTAACACTGAGGCCTATGTGTTGTCAGTGTCTGCATTTCACGCAAAAAGCAGTGTTTTAGCTTGCTAAAAGACTTCCTGGAACTCTTTTCTGAAGGTTTAGGCAAGGCTCACAATTTTGCAGCACATATTACTTTGGAAGACAATGCTCAGCCGAAATTTTGCCGGGCCAGAACAGTTCTCATTGCAATACGGGACAAAGTTGCAGATGAACGTAAAGAATGGCGGAGGAATTGCGCTAATATCCGCTAGTCAATGGGCAAGTCCACCGGTTAAGTCTACGGTTAACCCACAAACTGTCATTGATACTTATCCATTGCCACGCCCAGAGGATTTCATGCACAGATTAGGAGCGAAACACGACTTTTCAAAAACTGATTTGTGCGATGCATATCTTCAACTATTGCTTAATGAAGAATCTCAAAAAGTGTGTGTTGTGAATACTCATTTGAGTTTGTTTAAATATTTGTGTTTGCCTTTTATCAGTGCTTGTGCGTCCACCATTTTCCAATGGTATTTTGGTATTTGGAACAGCTGACTGCACAAGTGCCAAACTGTTCAAACTGTTTGGACAACATTGTCGCAGCAGGTAGTACACCTGAAGAACATATTGCAAATTTGTGTGCTTTGTTTCATGTGTTATCTGATGCAGGAGTAAAGTGTAGACTGGACAAATGTGATTTTTTTAAACCTGAGTTGCAATATCTTGGTCATGTCATAAACAGCCAAGGTGTACATCCTTTTCAGTTGCATTTGTTAGCAGTACGAGATTTGCCAGTTTCTCACAATGTCACGGAATTACAGACAGTTTTAGGGAAAATGAACTATTGTATTCAGTTCATACCAAATGCTGCGCAAAACGCAGCTCACTTGCATCACAAGAATGCCCCCTTTGTCTGGACAGATGAGTGCCAAGTAGCTTTTCAAGACCTTAAAGATGCATTGCTCAGTGATCGATGCTTAGTTCACTTTGATCCTGACAAACAAGTTGTATTGCAAGTCGATGCTTCCTCTTATGGAAACGGTGCAGTACTTTCACACAGAACCGGTGATAAAGACAGGCCTATTGTTTTCTCATAGAAGTGTTGTCCAAAGATCAGTGTGACTATTTACAAATTGAAAAAGAGGCTTTGGCTATTGTGTACGGTGTCACTAAATTTCACCACTATTTGTATGGCAGAAAATTCTATTTAGTAACAGATTATAAGCCTTTGCAGTCCTTGTTTCATCTGTCGAAACCAGTTCCTGTACGAACTGCCCAAAAATTGCAAAACTGGGCTTTGTTGTTGTCTCAATACCAGTACAAGATTGTGTATCATCTGACAGCTTAACAGGGTAATGCGGACGCACTTTCACGTCTTCCAATTGGCCCTAACACAGGCTTTGACACTTCTGCATCTTGTTGTCACATTGATGCTCAGAATTCTGAATTGCTTCAATCTTTTCCACTGAATTATAGGAAAATTGCACAGGCCATGGAAGCTGATTCAGTTTTGAACATTTTGCTAAAATACATTTGCACATTTTGGCCTCATTCCTTGAACAGCATAAAAAACACTTTAGTGCGCCAATACTTTGCCCGTCGGCATATCCTCGCTGTACAGCAAGGTGTAATTCTTGTTCAATATGACGGTGGACAGTCACGTCTGTTGATCCCTAAAGCTTTGCAAAAAGAAGTGTTGCAGTTACTTCAACAAGGACATTGGGGGATTGTTCGTACGAAGCAGCCTGTTGACACTGTACTTGGCAGGGTATGGACACCCAAATAGAACAGATGACATCACAGTGTCACGCATGTGCGGAAAATCAGTACATTCCTCCACTAAAATACTCTGCTTGGCCTAAGACACAACCACCATGGCAAGATGTGCACATAGACTTTGTGGAACACTTGTTGGTTGACTCATACAGCAAGTTTCCTTTTGCTGTGCCAATGAACTCAACGACGTCACGTAGCACAATTCAGGTGTTGTCATCAATTTTTTACCTCAAAGGTTCACCCGAAGTACTAGTGTCAGATGATGGCCCTCAGTTCACATCAAATTAATTTTAAACATTATGTGAACGCAATGGCATACATTATCTCAGTAGTGCATCGTTCCATCCACAGTCAAATGGCGAAGAGCAACATTTTGTTAGAAAATTCAAGCAGCAGATGGCCAAACTTTGCTCCGCACACACCAGGGATCAAGCACTGTAAGTGTTTCTCGCCTCCTATCGTTCGCACCCAGGAGATGGACCATCGCCGGCATAATTGTTTCACGGCTGCCGCCATTGGACACTGCTCCACCTACTCCACCCTCCTCAGCATCCAGCACCAAAGGAAGGCCGAAGTATCACTTAGCACCACACAATATTGTCATTTGCAGGGTTTTTAGCAGCAGCAGACTGTGGGCACAAGGCGAGATTGTCCATCGACTTGGCGCTTGCATGTATCTTCTTTCAGGTCCAGATGGCGGGCTGCACCGACATCAAAATCAGCTTCATCTGTGTCATGGGCACGATGATCTTTCAGTATCTCTTCCCCCAGATTCATGGATCCAGATGGCAGCGTGGCCGCAAGCAGCCACCAGAGGGTGTCATCACGACAACTCGGGATGACCCCATGGAGACGGCGCCTTCCCCTCCACTCGTCTTATCGGTGGAAGGGTGGCCCCGCCCACACCGCAGCAGTCGCCACCTTCATCTGGTTCATGGCATCAGGAGGTGGATGCGTACCCTTCTCATAGTTTTCCAGGAGACATTTCCGCCAGAGCAAATGCCGGATGGTGGGGTACAACCGGAAGCTTGACATTTTCTGTAGCCACAGCTTCCATTCCAGCGATGCGCACACCCTTCTGACTCCCCCGCCGTGATGGAACTCCCGTCACTTTGGGGAGAGGGGGGACATTCCGGCGTAATGACAAGTGCCGGCACACAGATGAAGAATGTAGGAGCAGAGAAGGCTGTGAGATGATGCTAGCCAATAGTTCGCTGACTAGGACTGTACGACGACAGGAGCTGCCTCTAGCCGAAGAGAATATAAGTGCTGTTCCTGCCAGTCTCAGCTGGACAGCAGAAGACAGACACTAGTAGAGCTGTTACTTGTGATCCATATACATTACTTGCATGGACACTGTATATACCAAAGGACATTGATTATTTGCATGTCACCCATTGCTTGTGACACCATTGTAAACCAAAGTTAAGCATTGTCAATTGACTTTATTGAAATAAATACCATTAATGTGAATTGCTTTAATTGTTGTATAGCTATCTGAGAAAGCAAAATCCTTTAGGCACCCTATAAGAGATGAGTGGGAAGGACACCACAGAAGTAATACTTCTTAACTGTGTACTCGCGAGCTAGTTTGAATTTACATTTTCAGCCCCAAGATTCCAGCCTCCAGAGATGAAGTCAATGATCAAGAATAACCACAGCACATAACTACGGCAAGTGAAAAAGGAATCTCAGGTGATCGTACTGTGATTCCTGTACCATTACAGCTTAAATTCTAACTACAAATTAACTGAGACAGATCCCAGGTAACACTTCAACTTCTGAGGGGAGGGGGAGGGGTGGGAGAGACATTTAAGAGCAAATGTAACACAACTGTTGGCAGATTCTTCTGCTCACTCCCATCTCAGATGAAGCCTATAAGGCTCTTGTATTACTAATATATTTTTTTACCTGACTCTGCCTTTGAATGACATTTGTTCGAGTCGATGTTAAACTCAGAAAGCAAGGGGGGGCAGGGGGCATCTGTTGTTTCTTTCCCCAACGAAATAAAGGTATGTTCTAAAGAGAAACAGCTGAGCCATCACAGAAGTACACACTGTCTAGAGGTCACTCTTGACAGGACACTCCGCTTTAAAGAGCACTTCCTAAGAACTGCTGTTAAGATAGAGAAAAGAAATAACTTTTTGCAGAAATCTTGTGGTATGACATGTGGTTCATCAGCTCCAACAATAAGAATTTTTGCTCTTGGACTGGTGTACCCTGTCGCAAAATATTGTGTTTCAGTCTGGATCAACACACCATACACCAAACTCGCTGACATGCACAGCTCAACCAGAATGTAAGCATCATCTCCAGAACAATCAACATTCCAACTTTCTTCCTGCCTATTCTCGGCCATAATGCTCCCTCATTTTTGTGGTAAGAATCTGTTCTCAAGCACCAGTTACAAGGTGCAAAATTTTTGATGGACAATGGATAATATAAACAAATCTATAGCTAGAAATATGGCAGAACAATACTATCCCAGAACAACTTAAGATGCTCTGCAACTCATTCAAGATGCCAGGTTTTGAAGGTCATTGCAAGATCAAGTTTGCACTCTACAGAATAAGGAAAAATAGTGGAGAATATGCTCACTCAATGTACATATGGGAAGCAACAATGTTGCGCAGCTGTGACTGAGGTGTAGAATAAAAAACAGTTCAGTATAGCACACCTGCGTGCCTAAAATGATCATTTCCAGCCAACACACAAGAGTTCCTGATGGCAAAAAAGATGTAAATTAAATATATTTAGTTGTTGGATGTATGTCTGTGACCTTATGTGCGTTGTAAATACTGTACAATTAATTGACTAATACCTATGCATTTTTCTGTGTGTTAAATATGTGTAAACATTTTATTAATGGGAAAGGATTTTTCTTGTGTAATGTGGTACTAGCCAAATGCTACATAAATGAATAAACCACCTCCATTAACATTCTTTCATTTAGAAGGGAAAAACCATACTACATACCACCTTCATTGTAATATTTTACAATGAATTTTTTTCTTCTGCAATAAAGAAGTGTACCAGAATATATCCCAAGATACAAATTTACAGAACACTTAATTAAAATTTCCAATGTCCATGAAAAATAGTTAAGAAAAGCGCATGCTTCCAGTTTAAACCCTTAACAATGTATTGAATTGACTTTAAATTGATTTTTTTTTTCACCGTATGTGTTGTTCCTAACTGTTCGGTTAGGACCAGTGGAGTGCACAATTAAATGCACAGGACTTTGCAAAGTTCAGTTACAGTCTATTTCAGCAAAAAAAGGCAATTTTTAAGTAATTTTTACTTATGGTGAGTTACAAATTTAAAAAATCATCCATTCCCTAGTCAAGAATATAATACCACAATTTACGATGGAGTGCATAGTATCAAATTGATCCCATCATTTATTCACTTGCTTTTTTCTCATTAAATTTCCTAATTTAACTCTTTATTAATACAAATACATTTACTGAAAGACAAGGACGACATAAGACCACAATAAAAATAGAAATATTAGTGATTCAAGTGTCTCATCATTGGTCTGTGGTAACAAATAAAGAATTTTACCACAGTCTCAACAAAAAGTTTCAACGTGAAACAGATTGACTTTCGACACATTTTGTAACAGCATTTTTATCAGTCTTCCTTCTTTTTTTTCTCTTTTTTTTATTTTACTATGCGAGTATTACATTTCTTCCGATTCACCCCAGTTCGTTTTCTTCATTTTTGATTTGTCTTCTGCTTCTTCTTCTCCTCATATGCACCTACAATTTTTTTTGTTCTGCTGAAGACCAATATGAATTATAGGCAGTCAAAGACTGTGAACTTGTGAGTGTGAGCTGCGTTTGCATGAGTGTGTGTATGTGTATGTTGTCTATTCTGATGAAGGCTGTTTGTCCAAAAGCTTTGTTTGAAGGTCTTTTTGTTGTGCCTATCTGTAACTCACCATCTCCACTACATGGTGAGTAGCAACTACCCTTTTCATAATACTGTGAGTGTTCCATTCTGGATTTTTCATTGTTGGATGTTGTGTAAGGTATCCCTTGCTTCAGATGCCTTTTTTGTAGTTCCCAAAATTTATTACTCATATCAATGACCCCACTCATACTGAACATGGGGAAAAAAATAGGTCTGGTAAAATGACACGCATTTATTGCAACATTCCACAGAGAGGCGAGCTTATCTGTAGTGTCGATTCCATCTTTAGTGCCTTCATAATACAGGTATGTTACAATGGATTGCTTCTCTCCTGTTTCAGCATCAAGCTTGATGCCAGCATCAGACACTTTTCTCTTTAACTATACCACAGCTTTTCTTGAAGCCAAAAAGTGAACTGCAGAAGACCTACCTTTACTGATAGTAAACTCTGGAGGAATCCCACACTAGTTTTTCTTCATTGTCCCAACATAAGAAATATTTTTTGTTTCTAGGTCCTCTAGCAAGCTGATACAGTGAACCACATTTCAACCAGACTGACAAATAGGTTCACAAGTCGCAGAACAACATCCAAATGTTTGTTGCTTACGAGGTATAATCCTTCTGGTTGAAATCCTAAGCATATTTTCAAATTATACAGGTAAAATAGCTGGAAACAACAAGAGCTTATACAAAGGAGGTCAGAAACAGCCTGAAAAGCTTGTAAGGGGTGTTGAAAGGGAGGTTGTGCTGGAAAAAAAAAATTGTTCAGAGAAACATTTGATACTTTACACTATTTCTGAGTTAATTAGCTTTGAAGTTAGCCAATCAGGCCGCTTCATGCAAAAACTGACGTGACCTGTAGGTTGCAATTAGTGTCAATTGTTCTCATCACGTAGACGACAGGTCGGCAACTGGCAGTCCGAGGGCTGCATCTGGTCCGCGATTGGTTTCATTTTGGCCCATGGACGAAATTCCCTAAAATGAACATTTTCTCAAAATCGTGTGTTTCGAGGCACAGTTTGTTGGCGTGGCTTGTCGGGAAACAGGTGCTCTTCATATCTGTTCATTTCCTCATAAACATTTAAGTCACAGACACTATAATTTTGACTTTATGCTCTAGGAGTGTTGTTCTGTTGTGATGATGTGGCACACTAGCTTAAGTAGGTCTGTGAATCAGGTCCACAGACCACCAAAGGTTGCCCATGCCTGGTGTAGACAATAGCACATGAGACAACTCAGCGTTTGGCTTTGCTTTGATCCTTACTACCACGCCGGGTCCATTTCTTTCTTTTTAATTGCTCTCTTGTTTGGTTTTAGGAAATCAAATGAAGAACACATTTGGTGACACTGCCTCTCACAGGCCGCTTCAATTTGAGCGCACAATGGCCTAATTGACTAACTTCAATGATAATTAACTCTGAAACAGTCCAACATGTCAAATGTCTTAACAATTATTTCTCAGCACAATCTACCCCAAAACACCCTTACAAACTTTACAGACTGTTTCTGACCACCCTGTATATTTATGCTACTTTCATTTGGTTTTCTGTATGTATATGTAGTGGCATCTTTCATGGATTGCTTCCTGTTTATACCGTAACAGTTTCACTGAGAGTATGGAACTTCTGACAACTCTGTATAAACACAGAAAATATTTCCCAAGTCACTGCCATCTTATGTAATGTCCCCTTTGATCACAAGTCACAAGATTGTCACCTAATGGGGGAGTGGGAAACACTGTGTGTTCATCACGAGGCATAATTTTTTTTAATACCTTCCTCACCCATTCCCCTAAGATTCTCTAAGCTTTGTCTGTTACTTTTGTTAACACTAACCAAAAACAAGAGACCAATGAAGGTTTTGAGTTCAATAACATTTACTAGTTTTATGTCTTTCTCGTACTGAAATGAAGCTTTGATGATATTAATATTGTGATTTGCATACAGAACTATAATGGGCAAAATGTCATAATCTAAGAGGCAAATCCAGCATTCCATAAGAGTTTTCGCCAGTTCTGCCATACTCAAAGATGAACGTAACATTTGAACATTGTGGGCCCAGAAACATACGCTCTGTGATAGTGGAACTTTATTCCATTTTGTCACTTTGTTCCTACCAATACAGTGATGGTCATTTTCCTGAAGTACTTCCTTGCCATCTTCACTGTCATCTTCCTCTGTTTCTGAATCTCCCTGCAGAAATTCAGTTCCATTATCACAATCTATATCCATTTTGTCTTCAAAATTCTCTTGAATTTCATTATTATCCTCTATAAACATCTCTTGGATTTCTTTGTAATGTTTTAGGTTGGGAATAGTATACATCTTACTGTAGCCATTCACAATCAAGTATATCGTACCTCAAATGATAATATTTTGGTAAAATAATGCTATCAGATGTATTGTATCAATTTGATACTTGTTATTCATACAGCCATAACAAAGATTTCAAAAAGAAAGCAAACATTGTGTTTTACATTCCTAAGCTGCTTTGTACTAACGAAATTATGCTAAGAACCAAATAAGTGTACTATATAAATGAAATGTAGTCAGGTTCAGTGCACAACACTGATAAACCAGCACATATCACCATAACAGAGCAGTCTCTTCGATACTGAAGTGCACAACAACAAAAAGGCTTTGGATAAGTGGCATTTCTAGCAAAAAGACATGATTGCTTTCGACTGTTGACAAACAACTGACAAAATTTAAAACTACGCCAGTCTCACCAGCCACGCCTAACAAAAGGTTAATGAGTAAGCCATGGAGAATTTATTTATGTGATCAGATCTATAATTTGTAGAAATGAAACGAAATGATCGTGTGGCATTGATGGCCAGCAGCCACCATGCAGTGAAGTTCGGCTGCCAAGTTGAAAGTCTTATTTCGATCGACGCCACACTGGGTGATTAGTGTGACAATGATGAGGATGAAATATGATGAGGAAAACACAACACCCAGTACATGAGTGAAGAAAAATCTCCAACTTGGCTGGGAATCGAACCTGGGTCCGTTGCATGGTAGGCAAACATGTTAATAATACTCTATGTTAGTTATCAAAGAAAAGTGTAGCTACCAAAATATAGAGTTGTGAAACAATTACTAACAAAGAGATAGAGGGGCTGGCCAGTACTTACCTCAGCTCAGTACAGCCGATAGAAACACAAAAAACAACCGAAAATTTAAGCTCCTAGCTTTCGGAATAAATGTTCCTTCATCAGGGAGGAGAGAGGGGAAAGAAAAGGAAGAAGGGAAAGTGGATTTAGTTACTCACAACCTAGGTTATGAAGCAACAGGGAAAGGGTTTTTCCTTTCCCTGTTGCTTCATAACCTAGGTTGTGAGTAACTAAATCCACTTTCCCTTCTTCCCTTCCTTTCCCCTCTCTCCTCCCTGATGAAGGAACATTTATTCCGAAAGCTAGGAGCTTAAATTTTCGGTTGTTTTTTGTGTTTCTATCGGCTGTACTGAGCTGAGGTAAGTACTGGCCAGCCCCTCTATCTCTTTGTTAGTAATTGTTTCACATCTTTATATGAGATTTTCCATTAATTAGTTAAAATCTAGAGTTGCATTCACTCACCTCACTGTACTGAGGTCTCTCCCACTTGTATAGAAGCTGCGTGCCTAACATCACATTGAAATATTCACGAATTCCATTGATAACCTCAATAACAGCACTTTCTCTAAAGAAGAAAACATATATTAGATATTGTGATTTTGCTAGTAATACAGACAACATAATTCAGATGAACTGATGTATACATAAGGCAGCACAGAATCCAAAAATTCTAGAAATTTGACTGATATTTGATAAAATATAACACAGTATTTGATTATGAAACTGGAGATCCATGGAGAGGAAACCAAATGTAAATTCATTGTTTCATCCTGTAATCAACAATGAGCAAATAGCTGTACGGTAGTACACCACAAAAATCAGAAACTATTACTACTATAATTTTATTAAGCTCGACCACATTTATTGGTGTCCAAACTGAATGATATTCAACTTTATTGCATCAGCAACTAAAAGCTGCAATTGTGTTTGTTTGTGGCAGTACTTAAATATGGGCTGAATAAGATATTCATATAGGTACTTACTTGTATGGTGTGTTACTTTTACTTGAAGTTTTCAGTTTCACATATGCATCCAGGATCTGGTCAACACTTATCTTCGCAGGTAGGTCAACAAGCTGGAGAGGAAGCAAATGAAGAGAACAATTAAGGGATTTAACTTAAAATTCTCAGTCAACAGACACACCAATTCTACATTCCAATTCTGGTGTATTACATCAATTGGTTACATAAGAGATAAATAATTGAAATCAAATAAGGACCTATTTTTGTTGTAAGGTTGGCATCATCCATAACCTGGTCTCCCAATCTGACACTATGATTCAAATCATAAAATTAAAATATACCAAGCTGTACTCAAACATCTGGGTCTTAAGCACTTTTTAAAAAGAGAGAGAGAGAGAGGGGGGGGGGGGGGGGGCGGTTACAGTCTGGTTTGGAGCTGAGCGAAAGCTAAGGTCGCAGGTTCGAATCCTGCCTCAGGCATGAAAGTGTGTGATGTCCTTAGGTTAGTTAGGCTTCATTAGTTCTAGGTTCTAGGCGACTGATGACCTCAGAAGGTAAGTCACATAGTGCTCAGAGCCATTTGAACCATTTTTGAGAGAAGACCATCCAGGAGTTTGAAGGAAGCTTGACCTCTGAAGGTTCTGTACAAGTTTCATTATTTATGTAGATAGTTCATCTGCATGTTCTGATGAGTGAGCTTGGGAGTAAGAAATATGTAATGTAAATGACTATCTTCTGACTGCATTGATTTGGAAGTTTAAATTTATTTACAATTACAAGGAACAATAGACCTCAGAATTAGACATACCGTATTTACTCGAAACTAAGCCGCACTCGAATCTAAGCCACACCTGAAAAATGAGACTCGAAATCAAGGAAAAAAAATTACCCGAATCTAAGCGGCACCTGAAATTTGAGACTCAAAATTCAAGGGGAGAGAAAAGTTTTAGGCCGCAACTCCAAATCGAATCAAAGTTGGTCCATAGTAATTGAGTCACAATTTAGGTCGAATGAATGACGATACAGCTACAGTAGTTTGGTTCGAATAGTAAGCTTAGCAGTTAAGCTTTACCAGGTTTGCTATGCGTCAGGCGCTCCGTCCGTATTTATACGGGTACTCTTCCATTTTCACATGCTTCGTCTGGTTTGAATTGATTGCTTATTTTTCTTTGATCTGATAAGTGCCGTTCTCTTTGTTATAGGTGTTTATGTGACTCTAAGCTGAAAATGAATTATTGTACTGTGTCATGCATTGTTTGTCGCATTCTGATAATGAGTGTTTACGACCTGCCGCCGCTCGCGGCATGGCTTGCTTTTGTGCGCACTACCACCGCTTTTTAAAAAAAAGGGAAGAAGAAGAAGAAGAAGAAGGAAACGTCTCATTAGCGAAACAATGGCAAGAGACTGCCATTTGTTTTCTTTGATAATGATCAACAAGAACCAAATAATAGACTGCATATGATAGAAGATGTTCTGAACGAGAGTTTAGCGAAAATTTTTCTCCGTTTGAAAATCTTTGCACATGCCTCTTTCGTACATTACATCCTGCACAGAAATTAGAGTCGTCTTAGATTTAAAAATCTAGTCAATTGCTGTGCTTCATTTCTGACGGTATCACTATTAGGCATAAGAATAATATGAATATAAACATGACATGATATGTATATTCTTCCGCGTTTGCTGTTGTCTCACTCTAGTTTTGTAGTTTATTAGGCAGACAGAATTTAAATGAGATAGCAGCAAACACGAAAGAATACATGGCAAAATGTTTATATTCGTATTATTCTCATGGTGAAGAGAATACTGCATGTGATTCACAATTCATAAAAGTTCCTATCTGCAACCATCTCTTCTCACATGTAGGAAAAAATTCAGAACGTAGAGTTGGGCAGTTGGCCATATTGACAAACATCCCAAACAGGTTTTGCAAGTCGGATTTTCGCTGCCACATTCGAAGATGAACAATACGGAATTTGTATTTACTTCATTGGATAATGTATAAAAATGCAATGGTCGAAACTTGGGGCGGAGAAAAAAGCTCGTCTTCCACCTTTTTTTTAATTTATTTACTGACGCAGAGGTTTTGGCTCCAATATTTATCTTTGTGCCTGCAAAGCATGCCTGTGTAGCGCTACATATATTCGACGGAAGAAGTTAGTTGTGGCAGCACCTACCAACATTTTTCAGAACTTACGCTTACTTTGCACTCGATTCTAAGCCGCAGGCGGTTTTTTAGATTACAAAAACCGGAAAAAAAGTGCGGCTTAGATTCGAGTAAATACGGTACATTTTAACTTGATACCTCTACCCGTTTATGAGAAAAAGGGGTGTTGACAGGCAGGCAGGCAGGCAGGCAGGCAGATGGGTAACTGATCCTAAAGGGGCTTCACCATGGAACCTCAATCAGTACTGTAGTAGAAAGGAACTTTTCACTCCCTAGTTTCTGCCACACAAGACTCTTGAGAATATTCAAGGCTTTCTATGTTCCCATTTTCAGGTTGTACAGATGCACAGACAGGCAAGCTTTAAGCTTTGTATGAGATACAAATATCTCCCAGAGTTTCAAACATTTGGAATGGTGTTTATAAGTTGCAAACCAAGGCTAGTTAAATATTCATTATTCACCACTGAAACTGACACCAACAGTTGTTTTAAACAATTCCTCAAAGCATAAATGTAAGATAGTAGTTGTGTTGGTGGAAAGAGACTAGTGGGTCATAAAATCATAGACAGCAGGTCTTTTTTCCTTACTCATCTGCATTAACTTACATTTTTATACATTTACAGATAGCTGCCATTCATCACACCAACTATAAATTTGTCTAAGTCATCAGTCACTCGATGATGATACCTTCATGTAGTCACAGCATCATCAGCAAGCAATTGCTGATTTTTATCCACCCTGTCCGTCAGATCCTTTATGTATATAGAAAATAACAGCAGTTCTATCACACTTTCCTGGAGCACACCTGATGATATCCTTGTCTCTGCTGAACACTTACTGTTGAGAATAACATACTGGATTCTATTACTTAAGAAGTCTTTGAGCCACTCGTGTACCTGGGAACCTATTCCATATGTTTGTACCTTTGTTGCCAGTCTGCAGTGGGGCACTGTACTGGCAGTTTCCGGTGATTAAGGGTGGCAGTGTGGTACTGGTGTGCAAGACTCACACTCCCCCCTTGAATATCGAACTTACTGGGAATTGCTTCATCGATCTTTACAGGATAGCCGGCTGTAATGTTCTGCCCAACTTCTTCTCCGAAGATAGGATGCTGCTTTGGAGGGATTGTCTATACTTTTAATATAACTCCGTACCCTTGAAAATATTTTGAACTGAATCCCACTGTATTTTCATCACACATAACAGTTTTCATACAACTAAACATTTCTCGTAAGTTTGGCACTAACAGACAGAAACTATCACATTCATTTTTCCATAAATACAATCTACACATCTCTCAAAGTTTAACAAGACAACTGTCCGGACCTTACGAAAGTAAGTGAATGAATAAATAAATAAGTAATTGTCTCATCTCTTCTTTCAACAACATTCAAATGTTCACACAATAATGCTTGACATCGCACGGAGCACAGCGTGTTTATTCCTTGAGCTGGACGTGTAACATCTTAGGCTGGCTTGGCGACTACCTGCCCGCGCTGATCATCTGTCCGATACACGTCCGTCCTGCACACACATTATTGTGGTGCAGTAGACACAGTTCTACTTTATCACACTCATCGCTAGCATAACGCGTGTTCGAGATGGTGGAACTACAGGTCTCTAGAATTTACCCAGAAATTCTTGAGGCACTACACTGTGTCAAATGGTTTTTGTAAACCTAGAAATATGGAGTCAGCCTGTTGCCCTTCATCCATAGTTTGCATATATCACATGAGACAAGGGCAAGCTGAGTTTCACATGAGCAATGGTTTCTAAAACAATGCTGATTTGTGGACAGAAGCTTTTTCGTCTCAAGGAAATTTGTTATATTTGAACTCAGAATATGTTTAAAAATTCTGCTGAAAAGTGATATTAATGATATTGGTCTGTAATGTAGCAGGTTCATTTTTTAGCCATCTTATGAGCAGGAGTAACCTGCACTTTTTTTCCAGTCTCTTAGGACTTTGAGCTGGCAGTCGCGATAAATGCAAGCTACGTAAGGGGCCAGTGCCATAGGGTACTGTCCGTAAAATTGAAATGAGATTCCATCCAGACCTGGTGGCTTACTTTCCACTCTTTCAGTTGTTTCTCTGCACCAAGAAGCATCTTGAAAGGCAGCTTACACTAAGCTAAATTACCAACAATTTCTGAGCACTGTCTGTCTGAAGGTGACACGATTTCTGCTACTTTAGAATCAACATAGGATGCCGGTTTGCGACTCATCAAGTGTCATTGCTAGGCAATGTAATTGATGCAAGCAAGATGAGACAGTTAACTTTGATTTTAAGAAGGGAATCAAGATAATACTTATGTCAAGATCTAGTCCCTGTTATCAAATGTAGTTAAAAAGGCCAAAGAGAAACTCTTTAGACACATTTCTAAGGCGGAACAGAATACTACAAAGTACACCAGTTAGCTTCAATGGAACACACCATATGGATTCGAGTTTGCACACATATAATGGGCTATTAATAATACCAGAAGGAAAATTCACCACAGAAATCTATACAATTATTATATACCACTGTACTGTTGAAGTCCAGATGCATTATTTTTTACAGCCTTTTTCTGATATGGCAGAGCGGGTTCCTTGTTGTTACCTGTTATGTAATAAACATGTTCTGCCATTTTGTGGACTCCATCCATAGTCTGATCCATGAGTGATGGCAGCTAGCGCAGCTCGAGACATGGGTGGTGATTGCAGTGTCGCTGGTTGCAAGTGACGGTTGAGGAATGCACATACCTGTGCTCTGGGCTTTGAGAAAGTTTGTATACTGCAAATAATGTCTCTCACTTGCTTGTGCACAATTTGTCACTTACCATCACCAACAGCCATGGCAACTTACAACAAACGGAATAAAATTTCACTAAATAACTTGCTATGATCAAGTATAATGCTTGCACTGTCTACGACATTCACAGCAGACTCCTGAAAACACTGCTGGCTGCTCAGTGATAGTTGGATAATGCGTGACACAGACATGCAGAGCAAGTTTAAACTCGACCACCATTGATCGTGATTTCAACTATAGTGGAGAAGGCAACAGATCCTCATTATTTAATACAGATGTACCTGAAGGTTGTCTACCTTCTCATGGGAATGCTCCTTCCTGACTTCCACCCTTTGGTGCCTTCCACAGAATGATTGATGAACATGTTGGGTGTTTAATAATTATGTGTTATTTATAGTTGTTCAAAGCAGAGATCTGGCAGAAAAATACGTAAAGACATATTGTCAGTGAAAATTTTAGAGATTTAGACATGTTGAGCCACAAGCAGCAGCAGTCAAACAAGGAGGCCGATGACCAGTGGTGTTTGCAAAGCAGCAATCAGCACTTCAACAGATCAATGACCAAGTAGACGTGCAATGCTTCCAAGGGAAACAACGACCAGTGCAGTTTGCACGTCAGTTGTCAGTGCCCCAGGCACTCGAGTTTCGGCTTATTCTACACACCTATGTCACGCATTCTTGGGCACCCAATGAGCATTCAGTAGTGTCCTCGGCACTCTGCTCCGAATGCCATAGCTAATGCAAGCATTAAATGTGATTGTAGCGAATTGTTTCGTGACTTTTTATTCCAACTGTCGCAAGTTGTCATCGCTGATGGTGATGGTAAGTGATACTTTCCACATAAGCAAGAAAGAGACATAATTTGCAGGATATACGCTTTCTTCAAGAGGAAAGCACGCGCATGCACATACCACGACTGTCACTTGGAATCATCAACAACACAATCCTCATCCGTGGCTCAACATGTGTGAACCACCATCGTCTGCTTGTGTCTGTATATGTGTGTGTGTGTGTGTGTGTGTGTGTGTGTGTGTGTGTGTGTGTGTGTGTGTGTGTGAGCGCGCGCGCGCGCGCGCACGAGTGTATACCTGTCCTTTTTTCCCCCTAAGGTAAGTCTTTCTGATCCTGGGATTGGAATGACTCCTTACCCTCTCCCTTAAAACCCACATCCTATCGTCTTTCCCTCTTTCCTGATGAAGCAACCGTGGGTTGCGAAAGCTTGAATTTTGTGTGTGTGTGTGTGTGTGTGTGTGTGTGTGTGTGTGTGTGTGTGTGTGTCAACATACCAACGCTTTCGTTTGGTAAGTTACATCATCTTTGTTTTTAGATATAGTTTTTCCCACGTATATATATATAAACAAAGATTCCAAGACTTACCAAGCGGGAACGCGGGTAGATAGGCACAATGAATAAAACACACAAACACACACACAGAATTTCGAGCTTTCGCAACCGGCGGCTGCTTCGTCGGGAAAGAGGGAAGGAAAAGGAAAGATGAAAGGATGTGGGTTTTAAGGGAGAGGGTAAGGAGTCATTCCAATCCCGGGAGCGGAAAGACTTACCTTAGGGGGAAAAAAGGATAGGTATGGATGGATATGTGTGGCTGCAACCAGTGCTTTGTGCAGTCAGTTAAAGAAGGGCTTCTCAGCTAATAGTGTTGTGAAGTTAGTGCAGTGAAGTGAAAGTGTAATATTTGTGTGACAAGTGCTTTAAAAGTTTGGACAAATATTATGACATTTATGGATTATTTAATGGGCAAATCCTGTTAGGCCCCACATTTAACCAATGCTGTAAAGCTCGATGTACGATGTTCATAACTTGTTGTACGAGTCCAGAAATGACTGGTTCAAAAACAACAGTACAGAACACCATATTACCACCGTGCAGAGAAACCTCCAATATCTCTGACCTTTCAAAGATATTAAGGTTTGGGGGGGGGGGGGGGGGGGCGATGTAACATTACACGAGTATGTCCAATATAGTAAGATCTACTTTGCGTCACGTGAGTGTAGGGGAGTCGAAACCAGTAGCGACCCATGATGTCTTATCAACTTGAGATTCTTTTTTATATATGTCATTCCTTTCTAAATTTTATTGATTATTTACAGAGTAAAGAATTTAATTATGTACAACATTTAAAAGGAAATGAGTTTTAATGAGATAGATACAAATATGTTTAGACAAAGCAAATAACTTTGTTGCATTATGCCTGACATGTTTTCTCTTTGTAAAAACAGAAAAATTTCCTTGTTGCTCGAGTACGTGATCAAGTAGTCGTCGAGTGTGGATCTGCTGTAACTTTCATGAATGAGCATAGAGTTGTTAATTTACAGCCTGGAGTTGATTTAAAAATTATTCTAGCAAACCACAGCCCAACTTTAGTGCAAACAAATCACGCACGAATTCTCAAACATCAGTGTGGGGTTTAAGATACGCGGCTGGATATCGGGCATTATCGTCGCATGTAGGATTCAGTAACATTAACCGCAATTTACGGACATTAGCTTGATAGTAACTATCAAAGACTTATATGAGCGGCATAGTAATTGTCTTGATATTCAAAGCAAGCAAGAAGTGATTTACTGTCGGGATACGACAAACATTAATCATTGCATAGTCAGCTTGTTGATACATTGCTTAGCAACTCATAAACGGACAGCAATAGAACTATCGAAACAATCTTAAGTATCAATGACCACCACACACATGTGCCCCATTCTCACTACATTTCTGCACTGAAAACCCTGAGATATAGCCGAGGTACGAAGAAGGAAGAAAGAAGAAGAAAGATCAGTGAAAGAAACAGAGCAAACAGAGAAGGGGAGGTCACAATGTGTCAATCTGTTCATCAGGGATATGGGTACTTTGGCATTACAAAAATGCTTAAAGCATGTGACTTAAGCATTGCTATAGGAGAAATATGAGTAGGACTATTACAAGAACAATTCGTTCATGCCAATTGTGTCAAAAGGTTAAGCAAACCCCAGCCATAGTTAACCATAACATCTATCCTACAACACTGGAGAAACTACGAGATTTATGCACTGTCAATTTCTATGGTCAACTGCCATAAGGTAAAGGTGGAGTACAATATATATTTCATGATATAATGTTGATCTAAGTAAGTTAGATGACACCCACTGAAATGTGCAAATGTGAAAAGTGTTGCTAGATGTCTACAGAGAGAGACATTATCTAATTAACATAGGTACCCTTAAGAGGATTTTATCGACAATTGAAGTGAGTAATAATTATACACAATATATAACATGTACATGTTTCAAAATATTGACCCCGAAGTAATTTTGCAGATAGGACAATGAAATAATTAGGGTGTCTTTGTCATCCTTACTGTTAAGAGAGGCATAGTAAACAGACAGATATGCACCCTAAGTCTGAGGCTGTGTTAAATGATCTACCACATAGTGGTACAGGAATGGTACCTCGAGAAGTTGTGGGCAACGAAGTAGGAGGAAAATCATTGTTAGCTTTTTTAAAATGGCCCGAAGATAATCATAAAATCACTGAAATTAACCAGGCAAAGGGAGAAGATAACCTAAAGAACAGCACAGAGTTAAAACCCAAGAAGTATAATGAAACAACTGTTGTTCCTATATTTACAGTAAGGGAGAAAGTAATGATTCAAGCACATGCTAAAAGCCCTAAGCTTCACAAGGAAGTAGGGAAGTTTTTCATTTATTCTGGGTCCATTGTGGGTGGTTATTGTGCCACCACTGCAAAAATTTTGACACTCATTGACCATCACCTCCAACCAATTTCCAATAATCTAACCTCTCACATCAAAGAAACCAACCACTTCCTTCACTGACTCTCCATCATCCCCACCCCCTTATCTCCTGGATCCCTACTTGTCACCGTTGACACCATCTCCCTGTACACCAACATCCCTCATGCCCATGGTCTTACCTCTACTGAATGCTACCTTTCCCAATGTCCTTCAGACACAAAATCCATTACCTCATTCCTCATACACCTTACTAACTTTATCCCAGTCAACAACTACTCCTCCTTTGAAGGGAAGATATATAAACAAATCTGCGGCACAGCCATGGGCACCCGCATGGCATCCTCCTATGCCAACCTTTTTAGGAGACCTTCCTAGCCTCCCGAAAAACCAAATCCAATTGTCCACTACGATTAATAGCCAACGTCAAACTGTGGCCAAGAGTGAAGCAGACCGCCCTATTGCACAGTATGCAGCTGAACATAACAAACTTGATTTTAATGACTACTTTACTACCTGAGCCATCTAGATCCTCCCCTCCACCACCACCTTTTCTAAACTATACATTCTCCACTCTCATAATTATCCCAGCCTCAGCCTAAAGTAACATACTGTCCCGCACCCTCTACCCAACCGTTCCACCATCTCAGTCCTATTATCTCTTCCCATTTCTCATCTTCCACCCTGTTCATTTGCCCAATGCATCTGCCCATCTTTCCCTGCTCCTCTCCTTTTTTTGCTCCTTTTTTCCCCTTGCTCTCTGCCCCCACAAACTCCTGATACTGTACCTGTTGGAATTCTGATCCCTGCACACTCCATCAGACAGCATTCACCTCTCTCCCACCTGTAAACTACTATCCCTCCCCCATCCCTGCCCCCTCTACATTGTTGCTTGCATCCCACATGATAGTTGCATACTGGCCCAAGATGCGGGTGTGTGCTTGTTTGTGTGTTTGAGGAGTGTGTGTCTCTCTTGCTGATGGCAGCTGACACTGAAAGCTTTATGTATGTATCTTAATTGTGCCTGTGTGCAACTTAATGTGTTTTCTTTACAATAAGTAGCAATCTGTCTTTTCTTACGTAGTTGTTAAATATAACCTCTGATGTACAAAAATGTCTATCAAATTGAATAGGTGGTTCTAAAGTACCATGGTGAATCTTATTATTGTTATAGTCATACTATAATAAGGAGAAAACTATATGTTGACATACAAAGGTTAATCTTAATAATATTACATAGATTAATGTAGAAACTACCAGAAAGCAAAATTAAAAGAAAGAAATGAATCTAATGCACAAGATGAAGAAAAAAATCACCTGATCTGAGACATAATTGTGTTCTACATGTTAATACGAAAGATACCAAGCATTTTAATGATACTGTTATAGCCAAATTACCATTAATGTCATAATAACAAAATACACAAATACACACATTATTAACAATGTGTAATCCTGATAGATGTTATGGTTTTTTGACATAGTATCATTGATATTACAGTCTGTACATCTTTAAAAAATGCAGTTGAGAAACTCTTACTGAAGTGCAGAGACACTACTGCAGCTAGATATGGCTCTAACAGAGACATGTAAAATGTACTTTTATTGTATTGGGTTTATTAAGTTAATAATCATTAAGATGATCATGATATGAGACTACTCAGCTAGAGGTGAGGATATGTAGTGCACCAATTTGGATGGGACTCTACTGTCTTTCTTTTTCTGCTTCAGCTAGCTCAGGTAAACCCTATGTTAATAATTTCAATAAATGTTTGTTAAATATATGTACTTAAAATCTGCTATTTTTGTTTGTATGCTGCATGTAATCCAAGGAAAATGCAGACAAGGTGTTCCAGAGGTGTTCCTCCTGAAGCAGCACCTGGCAGTGCAGTTGTCAATGATGAAAATATCTCTCCGTCATTGTCTTGAACCTTTATATTCATTGTTAATGAATTGTAAAACAAAATATATTTTAAAATGTTATAAATTACTGTTTGACTCTCGAGCTGTTAACATGCATGATATTCATGAGATAGGTATATATTATGAGAAAATAAAATGGCCAATTATATCATTAAAAAAACGAAATCTGGTGTTGAGAAGTTTTTCTTGAGTAATGTAGTCAAGAGTTACTGTCATTAATTTTTGTTTTTGGTGTCTCAAATCTTCCGCTGGAAGTTGATATTGAGAATTTTACACAAAAAAAGTTCACAGATGATACTGAAGTTATTTCTTATAGCTGAAATATTTTTGAAAAGTATTATATTATGCAAGTCACAAGTTTGACAAAACTGAATTTTGCATAGCTATGATTTGAAAGTGTTTATGAAGAACAAGTTCTAAAATCAGTGATGTCCAAAAGTGATAAAACAATTTTTTTTAAAAAGTAGCCAGTGATAAATGGTTGTGAATTCAAAACCTCTAAAAAGTGCTTGAGGTCAGTTCTGATAAACGTAGTATCAAGTTATCAATCTCAGCGTAGACAGAATGCATGAAGACCTAAGTTTCTCCCAGCACACACAATGTAAAACTCCCTTAAAAAGGGCGGGGTGTGCAGCTGTCAATGACATTACCTGGCTGCATTCCCATATGTAATTTGAACAGATTACATAAACTTTGACACTAATTTTTAAGCATGTAAACTATTTCAGTGCACAGAAAAGACATTCAAAATTAATTAAATGCATATTTAGCTTGCACAATCAAGGTTAAGTGACTGAAACATTATGGCTAACAGTGTTTGAATATTGGATTGAAGACGTTAGGCTTCAACAAAGTTAAACAATATTGATGACTGATAGAAATTTTTTTTCAGCCAATACTTCATTTTTTACGTAACTTTCTGCAGCTTGTGGCCTTATGTCAATGAAGTAATTGTAAAAATGACTGTGCATTAAACTGCAGATACTATTCAGAGACAGACTGGTATAAAATCTTAGCAAGAGGGAGCCACATTTGCACCACAGATGTTGATGGAAGTTATACAGAAGTCATCCATAAAGTCCTGTTTTAGCAAGCACCTGTTTTAAAACATGCCTATTTTTCACCATATTATGCAGCAAACTAGGTTCAGACAGCAAGGAACTACTTGTATCATGGAGGAATAAAAGACTACTCAAGTTGGCTTCAGTTATACAGCACTTGAATACTAAATTAAAAATTCATACTACGTGTGAGAAAGTAATGTATGGATCACTTCATTAATTTAACATTTGGTAATAATGCAGTTGCTATGGCAATAAAAAGGGGCAACAATTTGAGAAAGCCTCATAGCATTAAGGGATACAATTCTTTTACATGGGGGAGTGCAAATGTAAAAGATCAGAGATTCTAATCTCTCTCATGAACCACGAAACTGAGCACAGAGAACATGAAAATGTTTAGAAGGTTAAGTAACATTACAGTGCACAATGGATTTGTTGTTTTTCTAGTGAGTGTGAAGACAAATGAAGATAAAAATGTCAGTTTCAAGCCGCTTCTTGCAACAGAAGTGCAGGAATCTCCAAGCCTAGGGAAACAGTGTAGCTATACCTCAATGTGGACAGTCTTCAAAAATGGCTACACTCACATCAAAGTATTTCTCTGAGAAGACCCTACACACAGAAAAGAACAGTAAGCTCTGCAATAATATGCAAAATACGCTGCAAGCAGATAGAGAAATGAAAGGCGACACACTTAGGATTCAGTTAATGTGATTAACAACTTATCACCAAAAATATTAGCCACATGGCAAAAAGTATTAGGTAGAATATGATTTAGGTATCTATAAGACAAATCCACAGCTTCTACTTTCTTATTTGTGTCTTCTTGATTGAGGTTTTATATACAATCGCAAAGAGGCACCAGACAAGAAACACAATAGCTAATACAATGATATCTTTACTATTAAGGAAAGGAGAGATTGCTACTCACTGTAAAGATGGCACATAAGAGTTGGAGACAGGCACAACAAAAAGACTGATACAGTATTTTTGTCATGACTGTCAGAAACTCAATTTATGGTGAGCAGCAATCTATCCATTCATAATATTAAAGGAATCATACAATTAGCTACATTGTTAATGTTCTTATTACTGGTATATTATCCATATTAATATTACTTCTTTCTTCTTTAAGAAAGCTTGTTCTTATCATCATTTTAAATAAAACCAGATGTTACTACACACAAAATGTACAATGCTCATTTAATCAGAGTGACTTTGGTTCTTTATGTCCCCATTTATAACTTCTAAACACATATTCCTTATCTCTGTACTTTAATTTCTGAACAATATAGTTATATATTCATAAAAAGTCTGTTTAGGTTTTCAAATTCCTGTTAATCTATCAATTTTCACATTTGAAAAGAATGGCATTTTTATATATATTCAACAATGTCTGTATATAATCTTAAATTTGCTTCATCAGACTGAACAAGTACATAGGACTTTTCATTCCCTTCAAAAATTTCACTTACTTTCCTTTGTCTACAGATGAAATCCCAATCATCAACAAGCCATGGTTTTAGTTCATCTGGCAATTTTACTTTCACTTCCACTTTCGTGGTAAATTGTTCCTCCTGGACAAGAAACAAATACACATTAGTCTTATCAGTGAATGGATAAATTGGACATAGGTAAATATGTTTGGAGGAGGAGGAGGAGGAGGAGGAGGAGGAGGAGATTACTGTTTAATGTCCCATTGACAACTAGGTCATTAGAGACAGAATGCAAGCTTGGATTAGAGAAGAACAGAGAAGGAAATCAGACATGTCGTTTCAAAGGAACCATCTCAGTATTTGCCTCAAGCGATTTAGGGAAATCATGAAAACCTAAATCTGTATGGTTGCTCACAGGCTTCAACCATCGTCCTCCCGAATGTGAGTCCAGTGTGCTAACCACTGCACTATCTCATTCGGTGTAAATATGTGTGGTTACATGGGAATACTGTATTTCTGTTTTCTTTTTAACTTTGAGGTTATATACAGAGTGGCCAGAAACTGTTTGAAAAGCTTGTAAGGGTGTTGCAGGGTAGGTTATGTTGAGAGATAATTTTTAAGAAAAACATTCGATACATTGCATCGTTTCTGATTTAATTAGCACTGGAATTAAGCTTGCAAGGGCATTGCAGGGTAGGTTGTGCTGAAAAATAACTGTCAAGAACAAAAGTCAACATGTTTCATCATTTCTGAGTTAATTACCATTGATGTTATTCAAATCAGGCCACTGCAGCATAAATTCACGTGGCTCACTGCATACAATTACTGTCAGCTATTCTCATAGTGCTGATGATAAGTGCATGAGACCGCTCATCTTCTGGCTGGAGTTTGATTTTTACTGCTGTCCCAGGTCCAATTTTTGTACTGCTCTCTTGTTTTAGAAAACCAAACAAAGAACACATTTAGAAACACCGCCTCTGGTGGGCTGCTTGAATTTGCATATGCAATGGCCAGATGGCCTAACTTCAATGCTATTAACGTGGAAATGACAAAAAGCACTGATTTTTTTTCCTCATGGAGGAATTTTATAAGGGGGCTATGCTCCAGACTGAACACTGAAAGGCATAATCAGTCTTAAATGAAGATGATGACAATTACTGCTCAGTAGAACCTACCATGCAATACTCAAACAAGCATTTCAGGTTGTTTCTGAGCACCATGAATATAACTTTAACCAACTTTTTTTAACACTTGTTTTAGGCAAAGTAATACTGAAACAACAGAATATAACTAAAGCATTGTGCAAAGTTAACAGAAAAAAGGAGTCTCAAATATAGTCTGTAATTTTAGTGGGAAAAAAGGTAAAAAAACTTATTAGCCAGAACACACTGTCAACTACTCTTTGAATGTACACATTTCTTTTCACAATGTAGCACTAAAATAATTTCTGTACTCTATGAGCAATGATGTATGGAATCTAAAACAGATAAAAAATGTGCATCATCACAAAACAGCAGCAATAATATATCAATAACAGACTACGACAAAAAGAGAATTTAAATCAAGTAGATGTTTGTGCTTACTTTTAAAGATCATGTCCTTCTTAATAGATACCTTCTAAGTTTTGTGTGAATACTCAGAGGTGTACTTTGTTTACAACAAACAAGAGGATTTCCCTTTAAAAAAATGGAAAAACAAACCGTCTCAACCGTAGGGTCAACTCGGCCCCTCTTGCGACGAGGCACATCTGATGATGAGTCTTGAGATGAGGAAGGTGTTGATGCGGCACTAGGACCTAAGGGGGTTGAGGGGCGACTCTGACCCTCTCCATCCTTGCCCACAAAAAGGGTACCATCGGATTTCCGTTTTGCTGGTTTCTTTCTCCTGTACAACAAGTAACAAGCTGAGTAAACTAATTTTCAGCTTCAAAATGAATGGGTGAAGAGGAAAATAATTTATCATTAACAACTATAAAATAAACAGATCACATGTAATAGGTTAATAACCACATTGAAATTGCACAGCATTTTATGGACATGCACCCCGAAACGTACCAAGAATAAACTCCCTGTCTCAACTTTCAAATTATTCCACATGTTTATACAGTAAAGTAATGTTGGTTTGAACAGTCTCTTCATAATGTAAAGAACTTACTGTAATATAGCCCTCAGACAAGCAATATTTACTCTGCGTTCCACAGCCAAGTACAGCTCAACAAAAATGCTAAGGAAGTTTTTAAAGAATCTTTCCTCAAGAAACACGAAAACTAGCACTAAATGAGAACTGCTGGAATGAAGATGGTCACATTCTCACAAAAAATGTTTTTTTCTCGAAGTTCGGGGCTTTATTGTGAAAAACTTACAAAAAAATTATGATTCATAGTATTGCCCATCACTGGCCACTACATTCTCTCATCTTTAGGATAGCATATGAATCCAATGGCAGAAGACCTGGTAGTCTTTTGTGGGAATCCATGAATCAATTCAATTTTGCACTTGTTCAGTGCTGGTCAGTCAGACCGTATGCCACTGATCAAAAAAGGTGGTAGTCAGAGAGAGCAAAGTATGGAGAATACAGCGAGAGGGATAGGACTTCTCATTTCAACGTTTTCACGCACAGTTTGACGGGTTTTGCGACATGGGGTTGAGGACTGACCTGCTGCCAGATTACCTTTACATGTCTATCGCTGTATTGTGGACATTTGTGTTTCAGTGCTGGGCTCAAACACATCAATTGCTTTCAATAATGATGTCCTGTGACTGTCTTCGTCTGTTTCAGTAGCTACAAAAACGTTCTGTCTTCCCCTGCCATGCCGCTCTTAGACATCAAAATCACCATTTTTAAGGTGTTGAAAACATTCTCTGCATGTTCTTCCACTAATAGTTCCCTCACCATTGGTCTTACCCAGCATTTTAAGAGCCACAGCCGCAGTTTTCTTCATGTTAAAGCAGAAAATTAAAACTTCCCGCAAATGGCAAGAAATGGATACATAAGCAGATGTACTTAATCGAGAATAACCATATGATACAATCACAAATCGACTAATATTTTTATGGCATTATGTTTAAAGATACCTAAGCTTATTGTATTACACCTATGACCAACCACCTGAACCCCATCTGCCGCTACTTCCGTCTATTGCAAAACGGGGGAAGCAAAGTTGTACACCTAATACATGGCTTAATTTATGTGCATCTTATAATAGGCCAATCTCTTACTACACAACTGTTGTCAGTCTATTCTTATTTTTCAGTCATTATCGTGTGAGAAAATAACATTCACAAATCACTTATGAAATTTACAATAGTTTTACACAAGAAGCTTTCATTTCAGCCTCTTACTGCTTTGTGAAATCCTGAATGAACAACAATGTTTACATATTTTTCTAAAAATCAGCTACAGCAATGATTTTGTTTGCAATCACATTTAAAGTCACTTTCTATATTTAAAAATAACAATGGCTGTGCTACTGCCACACCTGAAGGTATCCACATGCTATCACAACTTTATAACTGCAGATCCATAATATTTACAGTTGCTAATGAATATTGTTTGTTAAAAGTTATTTCAGAACCAAAATCTCTACCACAGTACTCAAATTTTATGTCACTCACTGAAATGACTGCTCTGTCTGTAATTACTTTGCTTATTCTTGCTTAAGTTCATGCTTCTGCTATGACATTTCTTGAAAATAAATATAACTTTTGTTTTGTTCAAAAGTAATTACATATTTAAGTTTCTTTGGAATTTTCTCATAATCAATAAATTTTCTGAACTTTGTTGGCCATGGGTTTTACTTTCTACACAGAAAAAAAAACAATTACACAAAAAACATACAGCAGAAGCTTTACAATAGGAGACTCCAAGAGGAAACATCACAAATCTCTTCACCATTTGCCTAGACCTACCTATAAATGTACTTTGGATCAAAACCGTAAACTGGTCCTAACTTTATTACCACTGTTGTTCAGCACTTATTCAAAGCACACTGTGCTGGCAACGTGAAACATAGTAACCAATTTAGATATAGTAACTGTGTGATCTGGCTTAGGACAGCACATACTGGCAGCCAAAAGGTGTGTTATCTCTGTCTACAGCTGCAATGAATATTATTTGGAGAAGCATGCAGTTGGCACAGTCCCCTTCTGTCAACTTATTTTCATCTTACAAACCAGAGCCACTGCTTATCCCTCAATCAGTCGACAAGTCACACTCGAGAGTAAAAATACAAAACATTCCAACCCTCCTACTATACAAAACTAGTTGGTAAAAAACAAAAAAGTGTTTTGGGTCCTTGTGGGCAGTCAATTGTAATGATGATTTCCTACGTAGTTATAGAATGAGCAGTTCTGTGATAAATTTTACTTAAACATTTTCAGTGTACCATTCTTTTGGGGATATGTTTCTCCATATCATTCTTCCAAGCTTTGATGTAACAGGGAGTTTCAGAGGATACTTTCCATCTGGAGGCTCCTCTCAACTCTGGATAACATTTTCCACTGAAACCAGTAGAAAATATAGTATAGGAAATAAACTAGTCAAAGAACATAACAACAGATAGATAAATATTTGAGGCTCTGACTTTTTGCATCAGGAAATTATGTTGATTGTTAATGAGATAGTATGATAAGAAAATGGTATGTTACTGCAAAGTTTCATCAAGCCTTTCTCCATCTGCAGGTTGCACCACAAAGTAACATTAAATTAAACTGAGCAAGGTTTATTATTTCTGGACAGCTCATGCCTTAGCTTTATTACTTCTGGACAGCTCAGAGAAATGGAATGGATTTGAAACATTATTGTGCAAAGACATGCTGATGAAAGTTCACAAAAGCCACATTCCACTATGTGAATGGCACTGGTACCAGTAATCAGTGGCACATACAGAAAAACCTCAAGGAGGGGGCACTAAATATATCTTGAGCTGACTTTACTTTTACCGTAATTAAAAAACAGTAGAATATTCACTGCTTTTTTCGAATAAATGTCAGTTAGTCTAACGTATCAAGATCACTAGAATGGCCGCGACTTCTCTCGTAGGGATGTGTTAGCTATCTATGTGCCACACAGAAATGTATAAAATACAATAATGTGGACACACCTGCTACATAGGAAAGTACAACTACTCGATAACTCAATTCAGTCGAGTCGACTGATGAAACAAACAAATAAATAGCGTGTGGGCATCTAGGGGGGGGGAGGGGGGGGGGGTGCAGGTGGCAATGCGGGTGGTCCCGCAAGAGGGAAGCGCGTGCCCCGCACGCCCCCCATATGTATCTGCCACTGCCAGCAATACAAAATGACTTTACTACTGCGAAGCTCGAGACAGAAAGCTAAATAAGAAGTAGATACACGTGGATGAAAACAAGAAAAATTTTTCCAAGTATGTTAATGGTTTTCATCTCTGGCAATGTCTGCTGCTGTGAAAACTCTGAGTTGCACAATGTTTCGGAGTCCATGTTAAACTGTACAGCCACAGCCTCCTACACCAGCTGGATAAGTCAGTTTGAAGGTCGCAGGAAGGCAACGACATACCACCTATGACAGAACAAAAAGTAGTAAAGTACTGCACTGTTCAAACCAACATTCACACTGATGACAGCTTTATTACTACATACAATGAAGAGCCAAAGAAACTGGTACCCCTACCTAATATTGTGTAGGGGCCCCGCGAGCACGCAGAAGTGCCACAACATGACTTGGCACCGCCATGTCGACTCTACTAATGTCTGAAGTAGTGCTGGAGGGAATGGACACTGTGAATCCTGCAGGGCTGTCCATAAATCCATAGAGTACGAGGGGAGATCTCTTCTGAACAGCATGTTGCAAGGCATCCCATATATGCTCAATAATGTTCATGTCTGGAGAGTTTGGTGGCTAGTGGGTGTTTCTGGAGCCACACTGGATGTGTGAGGTGTCGCATTGTCCTGTTGGAATTGCCCATGTCCGTTGGAATGCCCAATGGATATGATTGGATGCAGATGATCAGACAGGATGCTTACATATGTGTCACCTATCAGAATTGTATCTAGATGTATCAGGGGTCCCATATCACTCTAACTGCACATGCCCCACACCATCACAGAGTCTCCACAAGCTTTGACAGTCCCCTGCTGACATGCAGAGTCCATGGATTCATGAGGTTGTCTCCATATCTGTACATGTCCATTTGCTCTATACAATTTGAAACAAGTCTCATCCGACTAGGCAACATGTTTCCAGTCATCAACAGTCCAATGTTGGTGTTGGTGGGCCCAGGCGAGGCATAATGCTTTGTATCGTGCAGTCATCAAGGGTACACAAGTGGGCCTTCGGGTCCAAAAGCCCATATTGATGATGTCTTGTTGAATGGTTTACACGCTTGTTGATGCCTAGCATTGAAATCTGCAGCAATTTGCGGAAGAGTTGCACTTCTGTCACACTGAATGATTCTCCTCAGTCAATGTTGGTCGCATTCTTGCATGATCTTTTTCCAGTCGCAGTGATGTTGGAGATTTGATGTTTTCCTGGATTCCTGATATTCACAGTAGACTCGTGACATGATCATATGGGAAAATCCCCACTTCATTGCTTTCTCAGAGATGCTGTGTCCCATCGCTCATGAGCTGACTGGAACACCACGTCCAAACTCACTCAAATCTTGATAACCTTTCACTGTAGCGGCAATAACCAATCCAACAACTGCGCCAGACACTTGTCTTATATAGGCACTGCCAATCACAGCATGGTATTCTGCCTGTTTACATCAATCTGTATTTGAATACACATGCCTATACCAGTTTCTTTGATGCTTCAGTGTATTATAGCTTCTAGAATCATAAGTTATTGTTGTGATTGAAGAGACAGTACAGTGAGCTCTAGTCTATCTTGTGCCAGCTGCCCTCACATTTCTCATCTGTTGCTGGTTCTACAGCCAGAATGGATGACATACCACACCATCTACCATGAACTGACATATGTGTTGATCACATATCTGAGTTGCATGCGCATTTGGACATAGCATATGTGCATCTAGTGGGGCTCAGGCAGTAGATTATGGACAGTGGAAAAAGGTTTGCAAAAAGTACAGGTTTTGTTGAAGACCATTATGCAACTTAGTTTTGAGGTTGGCAAATGAAACTTCGTATAGCAGTAACCAATGTCTGTACTCAAGATGATGATGATGATGATGATGAGACTATGTAGAGAAGAACATTTTGGTCATACAATATTGACTAGATGATTCAGGGCATCCAGAACCAGTGACAGACATTGTGGAGGTTGGTATTGTGACTGGTGACTTGGGGAATATGGGGCATGTTGTGTGTTCTGCAGCTACTAATTACTATGCTCTCTTTAGCAGAGACCAGTGTATTGAGCTCGATTCCAAATAATGAATTTTAACTGCTGTCATTAGAAGTTTGACATAAACATACTTCTGGTATTGAGGCAGCAGAGAACTGCTGTATTTTGCTACCTATTAGTCGAAGCTTTATGTTCTATTCCTGGACATTTGTTTACTTATTGTTTTAGAGTATGGCAATAGAAACTCAGCTGCAACTAACACATATGAACTGTATAATTTTACAAAGTAAATAAAGTTAAACAACTAAATTTAAACTAATTTTAAACCCATTCAAGGGCTGCCTCTATCGCCTCACAGAACTCTTCTGGATATCCAGGGTAAGCTCATCTGGTACAGCTTGTTACAAAGTGTCCAATGGTCTGATGTTCATTACCACAGTCACATTGAGAAGCCAAAGTCTTTCTCCATCAGTAGTGGCTTTCTGCACAGATGCCATGGCCTTTACAAATCTTACTAATTGTTGTCCAAGTATGTCATGGTAATTCCATGATAGTGAGTCTTGTACCAGGTCTTATGAGAGTCTGACATTCCTCACGGGCAATACTGTTCCACATTTCTGACCACTTCCAGTTCATGTCGAAAACCACTGCTTGTAGCGATCCTGCCAATAAGATAGGTGATTGCCTTCATTTTGATTGGCCTATTCTAGGTGCAGGCTCATCAGAGTGGAATGGGAGCTGAGGAATTTTAATTAATTTTTCTCATATTCCTTGAGAAGGGCATTCTGTCTTAAATGATCTGATGGCACAATGGCTTACAAGTGGTAACCAGTGTAGAGAGTAGGTCTGATGCAATATTTTATTGTTTTTACTACAGATTTGGATCAACATTAGTTTTTCTCACATGTGAACTATTAAGCCACATGAAAGCACAGTATTCAGCAGCAGAATAGACAAGTCTTAAGGAAGAATGTCATAGTGTAGTAGCTTTTGCACCCCATGAGGTACCACTCAGCTACTGCTTCATGTTCCTGGGTGATCTCAGCTTTGCTGCAGTCTTTTCTATGTGTTTCCTGTACAAGAAGGTTCTATCAAAGAGTTACTTCTAGATGCTTTGGGAAGTCTTGGTGGTAGAGGATTTGACCATTAAAGGTGATGTGCAGCTTTGTATTGGGTGTGCTATTGTTAAGATGAAAGCAGCTAACTCCAGTCTTCATTAGATTTGCTGTTAATCTCCACTTTTTCAAGTATTCATGCACTGTACTTAGATCTGCAGGGAGTATCTCTTCACCTGCTTGAAGATTTCTCAGCTGAGTGGCCAAAGCCACCCGCATAAATAAACTTCCTTGACTCTTGTTTCAGGGAGCTAAAATGTATATAAGCTGAACAGAACAGGTGTCAAAACTGGGCCTTGAGGAAGACTATTATGAACCCCAGTTGAACCTGATATCCTTCTAGAAGGATTAAACACACTCTTAAAACAAAAGTTTTATTTCTACACAATTAACCTTCTCACCAATTTGTTTCAACAATGAAATAGAATTTAAACGTATATTGGTGCGATCTGCATAATTTTGTTGTTGTTTCATTATTAAAGATTGTGGTTGAATAGTGTGAAGTTCATTGAATAGGTGCAATGGATGAGTTCAAACTTCCTGGCAGATAAAAACTGTGTGCCGGACCGCGACTCTGGACCTTTGCCTTTCGCGGGCAAGTGCTCTACCGAGTGAGCTACCCAAGCACAACTCACGCCCCGTCCTCACAGCTTTAATTTCACCAGTACTGCGTCCCCTACCTTCCAAACTTCACAGAAGCTCTCCTCAGGAGGAGAGCTTTAATTCTGCCAGTACATCGTCCCCTACCTTCCAAACTTCACAGAAGCTCTCCTCAGGAGGAGAGCTTCTGTGAAGTTTGGAAGGTAGGGGACAAGGTACTGGCGGAATTTAAGCTGTGAGGATGGAGTGCGAGTCGTGCTTGGGTAGCTCAGTCGTTAGAGCACTTGCCCGTGAAAGGCATTCCATTCTAATGGATGAGTTTTCAGACATAATTCTGCATGAGTAAGTTTACTTTCTATGATTGTAATAATTAGTTCAGGTTAATTGCATATTTAATGGTAGGAAGGTTGGATCTTTGTTATCAACAACTACTTTTGAGATATGTATGTGCATGGTGGAAATAGGAGTGATATTTTTCTTGTCATCCTTCCTGAAGGACGTTAGGGCAATAAGACATAAATTTGTTTACAGGAAACAAATCACACTGCATGATCTGTGTGAAATACTGTAAGTACTGATGGATCATCTGAGTTGTCAAACAAAAATCAGGTGTCATTCTGCAACTCCACCACCTCCTGGTAGTAGAATTAGGAAAAATGAAGTCCAGTATGAACAAACAAAGGATGATTCAGCATCATTTCATACTGAGTGGCCTTTCATGCATACAGTCCCAGCAAATCCAGAAAAAAGTACTTTAGAGTAGAATGAGATTTTCACTCTGCAGCGGAGTGTGCGCTGATATGAAACTTCCTGGCAGATTAAAACTGTGTGCCCGACCGAGACTCGAACTCGGGACCTTTGCCTTTCGCGGGCAAGTGCTCTACCAACTGAGCTACCGAAGCACGACTCACGTCCGGTACTCACAGCTTTACTTCTGCCAGTATCCGTCTCCTACCTTCCAAACTTTACAGAAGCTCTTCTGCGAAACTTGCAGAACTAGCACTCCTGAAAGAAAGGATATTGCGGAGACATGGCTTAGCCACAGCCTGGGGGATGTTTCCAGAATGAGATTTTCACTCTGCAGCGGAGTGTGCGCTGATATGAAACTTCCTGGCAGATTAAAACTGTGTGCCCGACCGAGACTCGAACTCGGGACCTTTGCCTTTCGCGGGCAAGTGCTCTACCAACTGAGCTACCGAAGCACGACTCACGTCACAGTTTTAATCTGCCAGGAAGTTTCATATCAGCGCACACTCCGCTGCAGAGTGAAAATCTCATTCTGGAAACATCCCCCAGGCTGTGGCTAAGCCATGTCTCCGCAATATCCTTTCTTTCAGGAGTGCTAGTTCTGCAAGTTTCGCAGAAGAGCTTCTGTAAAGTTTGGAAGGTAGGAGACGGATACTGGCAGAAGTAAAGCTGTGAGTACCGGACGTGAGTCGTGCTTCGGTAGCTCAGTTGGTAGAGCACTTGCCCGCGAAAGGCAAAGGTCCCGAGTTCGAGTCTCGGTCGGGCACACAGTTTTAATCTGCCAGGAAGTTTCATATCAGCGCACACTCCGCTGCAGAGTGAAAATCTCATTCTGGAAACATCCCCCAGGCTGTGGCTAAGCCATGTCTCCGCAATATCCTTTCTTTCAGGAGTGCTAGTTCTGCAAGTTTCGCAGAAGAGCTTCTGTAAAGTTTGGAAGGTAGGAGACGGATACTGGCAGAAGTAAAGCTGTGAGTACCGGACGTGAGTCGTGCTTCGGTAGCTCAGTTGGTAGAGCACTTGCCCGCGAAAGGCAAAGGTCCCGAGTTCGAGTCTCGGTCGGGCACACAGTTTTAATCTGCCAGGAAGTTACTTTAGAGTATTTTATTTTATTTATTTATTTTATTTTTTTTTTTTTTTTTTTTTTTTTTTTTTTTTTTTTTTTTTTGTGTGTGAAATAGTTACGACGATGGTTATATACATATATGAGTAGACCGCGGATTTTAGGTAAAAACCTATTTTGTTCCTGAGTTCCTATTTGCATAAAAATTTGTACTTATGCGTTTCATAACTATTTACACTTAACAACATTAATTCTATAGGACCTAAAAAAGCCTACTTTCATGTTAGTGCCTATTTTTGCCAATTCGGCTTTAATATTCTAAAAAGTGCCTATTTCGCCCTATAAGACAGTGGCTTCAAGTTTTTCCACACTATACGACAGATGGAAAAAAATATTTTCTACCCAGCGTGTAGTAAGGTGGCTGGCTAGTTGATATGCGCTCATGCTTCGTATTTGCTTAACACTTCGGTCTTTTTTATTTTTTTATATCACTATCCCTGTTAATACCAAATACTCTTTATACATGTTTTATTATTAATATGTAAAAAAATAGATCACGGATCTTTAGGTTAAAACCTATTTTTTTTCCTAAGGTCCAATTTGCATATAAGTTGGTACTTAAGCGTTTCATGCCTAACTAAACTGAATATCGTTAGTTCTATAGGACCTAAAATTGCGTATTTCGACGTTGACACCTAATTTTGCCTATTTCGGCATCAAAATCCTAAACAGTACCTATTTTGTTAATCTGACAGAGTTCTTGTGTTTTCAAAGATCAGAAAAAGGAAGTAAACTTAGGGCTTTACGTCTCATCGAAGGCGAAGGTCGTTAGAGACTGTTTACAATTCCTTTGCTTGCCTTACTACCAACAGCACTCGGCACAGTTGAATGATCATCCATCAAAGTAAGTGCCAAGCGCGGCAGTGCTTAACTTCATTGAGCGGATGGAAACCGGTCAAAGATTTGAGTTACACATTAGAATCGAACGTGGGAATACTAAATGTTATATTTGAAAATATTTCATTTGTTGCATTCTGGCCAGCTGTGTATTTTCGCAAAGAAACGGTTTCATAGGCCTTAAGCTGAGCATGGATTAAAAAATCACAATGTTAATCGTAGACGCCCTCTACAGCTAAATTACTGCCCTTCGCGAATTTTCTCGCTGCTTTCTACAGGCAGTCCTATCAAACTACTCTGTTTCATGAAAGGTATTATACGTGAATTTTCCAGTTTGAAAAATAATTTGCCAGTAGTGAGATGTTCTCATCTGAAGCACCGGTAGATTCCATTCGCTTGTTCAGAATGGGCGGCCATCTGTCGGGTTCCATATTTCCAGCAACGAGTACGGTACTGCCCCTACTGCTCCCATCCATGCATCGCAGTTAAAAAAAAAAAAAAAATCATTCACTTTTCCCCAGCAAAAACAAATCAGTACATTGTGTAGCGACCAACATGTTCAGTATCACTGACGTTCAAAATGCAAAATAAATTCTAGTTTCTGTGTGAGAATACTACGCCATGCCGAAAACAGCTAGTTCAAAGTCTACTCATATAAGGCAGTGGCTGCAAGATTTTCCGCATTATACAACAGATGGGAAAATTATTTTCTGCCAAGCATGCAACAAGGAGGTTAGTTGATGTTTTTCTTAGACTTCTTATTTTCCTGTCACTTAGGATTCTTTTTTATCGCTATCCTTTAGTAATACGAAATACTCTTTATATGCAATTCTAAACTGCATTTCCATTTTCTCTCGTATTAGGTTTCGAGTGTTAAGAAATCTCACTTAACTCAGCATGCAGATGGAATCGCACATAAAGCTAATGTTGAACGAAAGTCAAAATTGAAGCAAACTCTTTTAACCAATAAATCTGGTGAATCCTCCGAAAACAAAAGACAAGTTCTGCAGTGATTTGTGTCATGCACTTGTGGCAGCAAACATCCCTTATCAAAAACCACAAAACCCTATTTTCAGAAGTTTTCTTGAGAAGTACTGCCATCAGTCTATTCCTGCAGAGTCAACTTTACGTAAGAATTATGTGTATTCAGCTTACAATGCTACATTGCACAGAATCCAAGAAGATGTTGGAGAATCTTGTATATGGATTTCTGTGGATGAAACTACTGACAGTCTTGGCCGTTACATTGCAAACCTGATTATTGGCAAGCTAGATCCAGATGCTCTATCCAAGGCTCATTTGATTTATTCAAAACAGCTTGCAAAAACTAACCAATAAACAATAGTACAGTTTGTGAACAATGGGCTTAAGGTGCTATACCCAAATGGAGTGGATGAGAATAAGGTGCTCCTGGCCGTCACTGATGCTGCTGCATATATGATAGCAGCATTTCAACTATTAAAAGTATTCTACCCATTGATGCTGCACGTAACTTGTGTAGTGAATGGGATCAAACGCATCGCAAAGCAAGTAAGGCTACAATTTCCTAAAGTAATTAAAGTAATATCTACGGTGAAGAAAATTTTTGTTAAGGGACCATCAAGAACACAGGCATTCAAAGAACAGCTTCCAGATGTCCCATTGCCACCAGAGCCTGTTTTCACCCGCTGGGGCACATGGCTGATAGCAGCAGAATACTATAGTACACATATCTCAGCTGTCCACAAGGTGGTTGAAAATATACCGGAGGATGCTGCATCCGTAGCTGCAGCAATGGAGTTACTCAAAGATTCTTCTTTAAAACGGGACTTATCTTACATTAGGGCCCATTACACATTTATGGCAAGAATAATTTCACAATTAGAAGGCTCAGGGAGACCTATCTACGACAATATTTCTTTGCTTGAAGAAGTCAAAATGAAAATTAATGAAGCGCCAGGTGAAGTAGGGGAAAAAGTATGGGCAAAAATGCAAACACTGGCTTGAAGGAGTTGTGTGCAGATGCCGACATACTTAGTGGAAAATCCAGCACTCCTGACTACAGCATTCCTGTCCAACATGTGCCTAAAATATGAAGTATGCCCCTGTCACATCTGTTGATGTAGAACATTCTTTTTCAGTGTATAAACTGATTCTGACTGACAAGTGCCACAGTTTTTCACTAGAAAACATAGAAAAGATTTTGGTTATTTATTGTGAAGCCAACTGTGGTCAGAATATGTGAAACTACGAATGTATTAATTAAACCATTGCCACATCCTTTTTTTTTATGGAGATCTTTATCTTGCAGGAACTCAAAAATATTTGGAGTATGTTCAACATTAATGTTGTAGATTGCTGTGCTCTGTAACTGTGTAAATATTCATTCTCCTTGTTTTAATAACTAATAAGATGTTCATACTGTCAACACTGTGTATTTTTACGTATTTTTATTTTCTCTGCAACATTTTTATTAGAGCCTATTTTAGGTTTTATATAGCCTAATTGAACTACTGGAGGAGCCTATTTTAAGTGCCTAAAACAGACTTTTTTACGACCTCAAAATCCTTGGTCTATTTGTGAGTACGCCACCAAAAGAAACAGTTTATGTGACTGCAGCAAAAATTAAATGCGTATGTTTACAGGAATTCTTGTTTTGAGTCCTTACGTACGGTCCCGAGGAGGAAAATGCACTGCCAAACAGAAAACAGTAATTCACAATGTGTTTGCAGCTCATTATGACAAATATGGAAATTTGAACAACAATCATTTAAATAAATGTGATCATTTTGCAAAAATTTGACAGCTACTAAATTCTCAATGGCTATTTCAAAAATTTTGTACTACACCAACATCATCATTCTGTGGGTGAATCCATGGCTGCCTATTTTGGAAGGCATGGATGCAAACAATTTTATCACAGGAAAGACAATTTAATGTGGGCGCAAATTCTGATTTAGAGGAATCAGCGATAGTTGCGTATTTTTATGCCTGGGATCTTGCTAAGGAGCAATAACTATCAGTGAAAAATCTACTGAGAAAGGCTTAGGATACGGAGTCATAATGACAAATGCCGAGAAATCTGTGATGTACTGTATCAACTCTTCTTTGATAATGTGTTTACCAGCACTGGATCTGAAGAAAAGAGATACTGATGCATCAGGTACCATTTGTCAAAACTGAATTCCTAAGAGCAGCATACTGACAGACTGTAAAATTCAAAAATCGAAAGAGAGATGCATACAAATCATCCTCAAATAATTAATCAGGTAAATATACTGGTACTTACTTTGCAATGAAGTATTGGTATATATGTATCACACTCGAGCTGTTTTTCCACTGTTTCAGATATTTCAGTTGTCTAATGGAACAATAACAACACTGTTACTGTTGACAAGAACTATGATCAAGTTTTGCCTCTCAGATAAGTTGGAAATTTTAGCAGGGAAAAGAAACAGAGGATGCCAGTGCTTCAATCGAAAGTTTTTCAAGCCTACAACAGCCATATTGGAGGTATTTGACTGTGCTGATCAAAACACATCCCTTCATTGCACATTTGTAAGAGGCAAAAAATGGCATTTCCCCAATAATTGCTCACCTAATTGATGTAGCTATTCAAAATGCCTGGCTTCTGTACATACACTGTGAATGTAACATAGATCACTTCATGTTTCATCATATAGTAGCAACAGCTAGTTTTGAGGTCGAAATCTTTCGTGTTGGCATGTTGTATAAAACCTTTTCGGACTTCTTGCCACACAAGTTCAGTCTAAAACCTCAAGCTTTCAATGATTTCCATCATTGTCAGTGTTAGGAGGAACTGATTGTCATAATTGCTGCTGTGGTGACCTTATATAGCCCAAAGACAGCTTCTGATTGGACAATAGTTATATCATGCTGTCGCAGATGGTGTCAATGTCAGCACTGGTGGTGCCATCACTCCCGCCGTAGCATAACCATTGCAACAAATACCTGAGGTTCTCCTCTTTATTGAGATCTAGCTTCCATGTACTGCTAAGATTATATCAACCATCATAGTTGAAGATTTTCTCACACATTCTTATTTCTACAGCCTCTTTAATATATGGAAGACTGGAAAAAAACTTTTGTTTTGTCAAACATTATTTTATGTTTGTTTATGACACTGGGCTCAACAGCTGCAGATTTCTCCAGTTCACAAATTTTTAATATGCCATTGATGATCTGCACAGCAGTCAGAATTGGTGTGGATGGATTGACTAATTTAATTACTTCCACACTCACATGGGTTGTTGTAAATTCCAGGAATCCTGAGGCCGAGACTGTCCTTATAGGGTCTGGGATCTGCTTCATCTTCTCAGGAGATCAGAAAATGGATATCACATCTTGTCTTCCCAGGACTCTACCTATACTGCTGGACGTACTACCACAGAAAGGAAGGAATGCAATTGTTAGCGCACCGTGTGATGAGCAGGGAACTGCAACGCTGGCAGCAGATGGCCTGTCAAGAGGGAAGTTGCAAAACCATGACTGCAAAGTCCAAATCGAACCAAATAGGAACTGCTTACAATGTCGTATGAAGGGGGATCCATGTACTAAAAATGTTCACACAGATCAACATGCAAACACCAACAGAAGCCCTCAAAGGGCCAACGTGGTTTCAAAAGAACAGATCATGAATGACTTCATCAATACAACCTGACAAAGAAAGTGTAAACATGACATGGGAGGTATATACAGCAAGTCAGTACAATGCAAAGCCTGGCATTGGGAGGAGGGAAGAGAACAAGAGAATCAACAGTAAATGATCACTAGCGCAGAGGCCACTGTGTGGCCATCAGTGGAAGGAAGGAAGGAAGAAGCAGGTGGGAAGTGAGTGAAATATCAGTGGCAGAGAAAGTGCCATATGCGACACTAAAGTGAGTAGGCGAACCACCACTAAGAAGGCACAGGTCGTGTTCTGCAAGAAATTGGTTAATGAGGATCCCGAGACTAGACAAAGAAGCACTGCCCCACAAAGGGTGATGGACATTAAAATCTTCAAGGAGGCAGTTGCTGAAGGAGGGCAGTTGGCACAGTGGCTGTAGGCGGCCTGTCAAGAGGGAGATAGAAGTTGCAAAACCATGACTGCAAAGTCCAAATCGACCCAAATGGGAACTGCTTACAATGTCGTATGAAGGGGGATCCATGTACTAACAATGTTCACACAGATCAACATGTGAACACCAACAGAAGCCCTCAAAGGGCCAACCTGGTTTCGAAAGAAAGCAATGTCTCCATGAAGGGTCTGTGAGTGAGCAGCAGTAAAATGAGATTCCTGGAGAATGACACAATCTCCCGAATAAAAGGAAATAAGGGACTGCAGCTCCGGGAGATGACAGTAATATCCATTACAGTTCCATTGAATAAACACTGAACAGAATGGAGGTCCAAATGGAAGGTGAACGGGCTGGGGACTATCGTACTGCCAGGCCACTATGTGTCACCAATGAGGATGGGGTGACATCCATCTACATCTACATCGATACTCTGCAAAACCACCATGAGCTGCAAGGCAGAGGGAACATTCCACTATATCACTTGTTAGGGTTTCTTCCTGTTCATTCACATACGGAGGGGCTACAATGGGGAAGGAAGAGGGAAGGAGGGGTGGAAAGGAATCCATGCTGTAGATGCTAGGGAGGGAGGTCTTCCTCAAAAGGGCTCATGCTACAGGGAAAAAATTTAGAAGTGAGGTCAAAACTCAAAAGGGACCAAAATCGCCAAAAAGGAAGGATGAAAAGGAACAAAGACCGGAAGGAATACAAGAAATCAGGAGGATAGCCAGGTCTACGAAAGTAACACTCAGAGGAGGGGAGGAGGAGGCAGAAGCCAAGAACCGTGGTCAGGGAGGAAAGAATGTATTCGAGACTGGAGTAATTACTATGAAGTCCTGTTTAACTGTCAATTATTGTGAAATTGTTAAGGAATTGCTAAAACATCTTGATAAAACCCATAAAGAGTGCTTGGAACAAGGAACGGCGTGTCTGGATTTTAAGAGGTTAACTCCCCAGAGGCTCATGGTTCTTTCTTGAGTTTGTGCGTGGCACATGTAGGGCCCCTAGCCATTACGGCCCATTCTTTCTTTTCAGGCTGCAGCCCTTCTCTGTATATGTTCAATATCCTCTGTTAGTCTTATTTGGTACAGGTCCCGCAGCCTCTGGGGATTCTTTCGAATCCTCTAGGCATGCACTTTTTTCCCCATTTCTGTTGTTGAAACTGCTGCAATGAATCTGAAGTAATTTTCATTTGATGGGGCAATTCATCTGATCACTTTATTAAGCTGTTTGGAGAATTTAGCGTCAGTTCCATCTTGGTCTAGGGACTGATCTAATTACATATATTTGAATTCCTACATCAAGAACTACTGGCCAGTGTCAGCTACTTGGAAAGCCTCCAAGGAACATCCTTAATGTAATGATGGGCTATTTCTGGGTATCCTGGATCACAAAACATACATCCACGGACAAAACCTTGCATATACTGGGACATTAGGAAATGCGAAGAACATGAGGTGGCCATTTATCTGTTGGAGGGTGACAGACATTTGTTACAGTGACTTGCTCAACTCAAACTGAGAATCTCAATATTTTGCACAAAATTAGCAGATATCAGATTCAAATTTTCAATATACTGCATATATAAGTAGCACAGCCACAGATCTGATGATATGGATGGCTTGATAGGTCTGGTAAATTTCCATTGTTGAGCCTTCATGGTTGGTGTGTTCTATTATTCCAAGAATTTCAACAATGTACCATGTACAGTTCATTGTTGACAACCATCTGAATTGTCAATAGTAATTGAAGATAGAGAAAACCAAGTTTTGTGCTGTTATTAAACATTTTCATTTTAAAGTTTGGACTGCCGCACAAATCAAAACAGAATTGAATAAACTACACGTGGACTTTGCAGCATCATTGAAGCCATTTACTTGTGGATCAATGAGTTTAAATGTGGTCATTCAAGCACTGAAAGCAAATTGCACTTGCGCTGTAAAACTGAGATCACCACAAAGAAAATCATTGACAAACTCCATGATATGATAATGCAAGACTACTGAATAAAAATTCACACTGCTTACGAAACTATAGGAATCTCAACTGAGTACATAATGTCCTGTTCAGAGAACTGACTATAAAGAAACTCTGTGTGAGGTGGTTGATCAAAAGCACATCCTGCACAACATTTCCACTCAGTGTTTGGTGATGTTTGATAGCAATCCACAAGACTTTTTGTGTATATTTGTGATTGTTGATGAAACCTAGATCCATCAATACACACCAGAGTCAAAATGGCAGTCAAAATAATGACACAGGCTGGTGGAAGGGCACTAAAGAATGTAGACACCATTTTGTCAGATGGTAAAATGATGGCCACTATTTTCTGGGATTCCCAAGGAATAATCCTCGCAGATTACTTGGAAAAAGGCAGAACCATAACTGGGCCCTATTAAACTTCACTGTTGAATTGTTTAAAACTTGCATTGGTTGGAAGAAGACCAAGGTTGGCATACAAAAAAAGTGCTCCTTCACCACAGTGAGGCATCTCATACATCAGCAATAAGTAGGGACCAGAAATGTATCATCTGTTTCTGGCAAAATTTCATCTAGTTTCTGCAAATTTCATCTAGTTTCTGCAAATTTCATCTAGTTTCTGCAAATTTCATCTAGTTTCTGCAAATTTCATCTAGTTTCTGCAAATTTCACATCTATTTTCTTTGTTTGTAAATGATTAGATGCACAAACTTAAAATGTTGTCACGATACATGAGTGAAGACAAAAAAACTATTAGTTATCATCATTTTTTCTGTTTTCCATCTTTCCCTTAGTTGCTTTAAAGTTTTGGAGGTACGTACCATCTATCCAACCAACTGAAGACAGTTTATTTGTTACCATAAGCATTTCACTTCATTTATTTGGGAAGCATCATCAGTGGCCTGTAATACATGTTTCCTTTTTTACATACAATAAAAATATTAAGTGGTAGATATAATATGTTACTATATTACATTTTGCTGTATCTTTCTCTTGTTTTTTAGGTTAAAATCAACTTCTGTAGCATAACATTCATAATGTGAACATTTGTTCGATGTTACTTATGATTTTCAGCACTGTTAATTCATGTGTGTGGCCCTGGAAATGAATACATATGGAAACTAACTATGGTTTGTGAGCTATAATGTTGAGAGGTGTTCAGCTGATAACTTCTTTGTGGTCTAAATGTTAAGGCATGATATTGATATTAGTTCATTTTCGGGTTGCCATCTGAATGTCAACCTGCTTTGCCTTTGTTATACATGAATAAGGAAACTGAATGTTACTGAGAGCAGTACACTGTATTTAGCAGTGGCCAGATTTTTTTTATATTTATTTATGTGGAGGACAGGATGCTGGAGCATGTCTGGCATTATTGAAATGATTTCATGGCCTACAGCTTTTAAAGATTTTAGTGACTGTATTTAACTACACACTTTAATTTTTTATTGTTGTGCTAAAGCTCCAAACTATTACATGTTAGCTGATGTTATGTTTATAGGGGTAAGTGTCTGATAACTGTTTGACAGTTGAAACTTCCTGGCAGATTAAAACTGTGTGCCGGACTGAGACTCTAACTCAGGACCTATGCCTTTTGCAGGCAAGTGCTCTACCATCTGAGCCACCCAAGCATGACTCACAACCCGTCCTCACAGCTTGAATTCCACCAGTACCTCGTCTCACTGTTTTAATCTGCCAGAAAGTTCCACATCAGTGCACACACTGCTGCAGAATGAAAATTTCATTCTGTTTGTCAGTTGACTAAATGAAGTTAACAGAGCGCAGAAAATATTAATAATGATGATCTGTCTTCAGGGTGAAATAATTTTTGTGTTTGAAAATAATGAAATACACATCCTTTACAATTTGTACAGAAACCAGATGGCAGTTATAAGAGTCGAAGGACATGAAAGAGAAGCAGTGGTTGGGATGGGAGTGGGACAGGGTTGTAGTCTCTCCCCGATGTTATTCAATCTGTATATTGAGCAAGCAGTGAAGGAAACAAAAGAAAAATTCGGAGTGGGTATTAAAATCCATGGAGAAGAAATAAAAATGTTGAAGTTCGCTGGTGACATCGTAATTCTGTCAGAGACAGCAAAGGACTTGGAAGAGCAATTGAACGGAATGGATAGTGTCTTGAAAGGAGAATATAAGATGAACATCAACAAAAGCAAAACGAGGATAATGGAATGTAGTCATATTGAGTCGGGTGATGATGAGGGCATTAGATTAGGAAATGAGACACTTCAAGTAGTAAAGTAGTTTTGCTACTTGGGGAGCAAAATAACTGATGATGGTCGAAGTAGAGAGGATATAAAATGTAGACTGGCAATGGCAAGGAAAGCGTTTCTGAAGAAGAGAAATTTGTTAACATCGAGTATAGATTTAAGTGTCAGGAAGTCATTTCTGAAAGTATTTTTATGGAGTGTAGCCATGTATGGAAGTGAAACATGGACGATAAATAGTTTGGACAAGAAGAGAATAGAAGCTTTCGAAATGTGGTGCTACAGAAGAATGCTGAAGATTAGATGGGTAGATCACATAACTAATGAGGAAGTATTGAACAGGTTTGGGGAGAAGAGAAGTTTGGGGCACAACTTGACTAGAAGAAGGGATCGGTTGGTAGGACATGTCCTGAGGCATCAAGGGATCACAAATTTAGTATTGGAGGGCAGCGTGGAGGGTAAAAATCGTAGAGGGAGACCAAGAGATGACTACACTAAGCAGATTCAGAAGGATGTAGGTTGCAGTAGGTACTGGGAGATGAAGAAGCTTGCACAGGATAGGGTAGCATGGAGAGCTGCATCAAACCAGTCTCAGGACTGAAGACCACAACAACAACAACATCCTTATGTAATTTAGCCCAGCCCACGATATCATTTCTTCCTATTAAGTTTTTGATATATTAATTTTGCATTCTGTTGTTCACCACAAGGGGAGAGGGGATGAATGGGAGGAGGAGGCAAGAGACAGAGCACAAGCTTGGGTTAGGGAAGGATGGAGAAGGAAATCGGCCGTGCCCTGTGAAAGGAACCATCCCGGCATTTGCCTGAAGCAATTTAGGGAAATCACGGAAAACCTAAATCTAGATGGCCAGACACAGGGTTGAACCGTCGTCCTCCGGAATGCGAATCCAATGTACTAACCACAGAGCCACCTCGCTCAGTGGGGGGATAAGTGGGGATTAATTTTAAATTAAATACTGGCTTCACTGGCACTACAGTTCACGTTTCACATAAAATTTCTTTCACATGCAGCTGTGAATTTTTCATACATAAAAGTAGCAATCTCATCTTTGAAAACCATTATTTCGGGTATTTTAAAACAGATCAAAATTCAGCATAAGCTTGTTTACCTGGTGTTCAATCTTCACTTACCTTTTTTTCTCTCCCCTCTAAAAACCAAATATGTCTGAATTTTGTATCTCAAATCATTTTTGAATATTAATCAATAACAAGGTCTGGGTTGGGGTGACCAGCTTCCTTCAGAACCACAGAGGTGTGCACGCAAGACAAGTTGTGGGGAGATATAAAGTAGCAAGTGGCACTGCACCTGACACACCAGCCAACAGCATCCGTCCATATCACACACACCGGATGCATGTAGAATACTTAACGTTATTCTTCATGTTAAGTTAGGTACAGTGAGGAGTGGTTATTTAGCCACTGTTAATGAAACACTCAATGAAGCATATGATTTTTGTTATTTGGGCAACAAGAAACTGATGACTGCCAAAGTAGAGAGAATATAATATCCAGACTGCAATAGCAAGAAAAGCATGTCTGACAGAGAGAATTTTGCTAACATTTATACATATTATAAGTTAAAGTCCACCGCTATGTCTTTCCGCCTGTTGGTCTAGGCTACTCTCAGGAACTAATGTAGGGATCTGGAACTAATGTAGGGATTTTGATATGGTTTTCACTAATAGATAGACTGATTCATGAGGAAGGTTTGCGTACATAATTTACAACCACTCTGCCAGACAAGTCATCCTACCAGAGATACTGTGCAAAACTGGGGCGAGTTACTAGTCAAATACAAATTTAAGTTTTAGGAAGCCTTTTCTGAAGGTGGTGTCTTGAGTGCAACCTTCTACTGAAGTGAAATGCAGACAATACACAGTATGCATAAGAAGAGAAAAGAAGCTTTTGAAATTGTAGAGGAAGACTTAGGCTTTGCAATAACGGAGTTCAAAAAGATGTTGATTGCAACAGTTAAGTAGAGAAGAATGGCCTTGCACATGCTAGACGAATGTGTAGTGCAACACCAAACCAGTCTGTGGACTGAACACAACAGTGTTCATTACTTGGGGTATAAAGTAAACATGACTAGCATTACATTAACAAGCGACGACAATAGTGTTCTGAGCACATAAATTCTTTTATAGAGTGTCAGAAGCAGAAATAGTGTCACAATGTGGTGCTTAGCCCAGTGTTGCCAATTTCCAGGGTAAAAACGGCTGGACCATGGGGCATGGGATAGACACAGAGGCCACACTGGTAACAGAGCAAAGTACTCAGCATTTTCTCTGTGCAGAACATATCACAAATCAATTTTATTACTAGCATGTACATGTTTAAATTTCTAATTCTAACTGAAATTTGATTACCAAGTTAATAATGCATATAAAGCCAAAAATAGGCTAATATCACACACAGAAATGAACACATTATGAGTCTTTTCATTCTATTTAATGAAGAATTGAAGAGAGGCACAGGAATTTTTTTTATAAATTGTTCAACGAAACACATTTTCACAAGTCTAAAGCTGGTGACCTGTAAACATTGTATGCTGAATATATATTTTAATTACTCTATCCACATGAAATCAAAGGAAGAGCATTTAATCTATTTTAAGGAAATAAGAAAAAAACTTAGTGCTTACTGTGGATTGGCCTTGTGTGCCTTCTGAAGTTCTTTCTGCTTCTGAACATTTGCATCATTGTATTTCAGAACTCTGCTCTCAGGAACCCATTCATCCCAACTGAAAATAAAGCACTGTATATTAATACCCATGCTATTTTTACTACACTTGTTTTAATACACTTTTTACAACTAGTGGCTGTTCACATGCAGTAATAAACTGTTTTTACACAAAACAGATTTGTTATAAATTTAGAAGGCTTTATCATTTTCAATCTCAATATACGATTTCTAACTGAAGAAATAAAACTTACCTATAGTTGGAGTGAAATTTTAATGGTATGAAGGTGGACTGAGGAAGTTTTGCAACACTAGGAATCAAAAGAAAGATGATCTTAGCTTCAACAGAAAGAGATATAAGGAACCATAGTATATTTTTGTGACAAAGTCATCTTTTAGGGAAATCACTAGTATTTACCTGAACAGATTAGGGAACTACAGAAAACTTAGAACTGGATGGCCAGACAGGAATCTGAATCCAAATACAAGTCCACTATTTGAGAGCTCTCAAAGACATCACAACAGCACTTTTTCCTCCATATTTGTACGTCTCAACATGGTTCAAGTGTCAAATTGACAGGCACAGCCTTCATCAGCAAAAGAGAAACATACACCATCAACACACACAAGCAAGCACACCTCATACACGCATGACAGCCAACTCTGATATTATGGGTAGGATTGGGGAGAGGGGGGGGGGGGAGGGGGAGGAGGAGGAGGCAAGTCTGCAGTCTGGTAGAGAGTGCAGGGACTAGAATGCCAACAGGCACAGCCTCTGGAGGTTGTGGTACAATGAAATGGGGGAAAAAGGATCGAAAAAGGAGAGGATGAGGAAAAGATGGCCACTTGCGTTGGCAGTGAGTGGCAAACACAGACTGTGGGAGATGAGAATGGGGAGGAGATGATAAGACAGAGGATAAGGAAACTGTTGGGTGGAGGGTTTCCCCACCTCCCTGCCTCACAACCTCCTGACGCTGCGCCTGGTGGCATTTTAGTCCCTGCACACTCCACCGACAGCATCCACCTCTCCACTCCATCCGTACACTAATACCCCTACCCCTACCTCTCCCCCCTTCCCCTTCCCCAAACCCCTCATATGGCTGCTTGAGTCCCACGTGATAGCTGCATTCCAGTCAAAGCTGCTGTCTGAGTTGGCAGTTGAGTGCATGAGGTGTACTTGCTTGCGTGTATGAATGGTGTGTGTTTCTCTTTTGCTAACAAAGGCTGTGGCTAAAAGCTTTATGTAAATGTATTTTAATTGTGCCAACAAGAGAATCCAAACAATAAACTTTTTGAAAGTCTCATCCAGTTTGCTGCCGGATCCTAAAATCAACTCGATTCGATATTTCGGTGATCCAATCGATCGCCATCTTCAGGAGAATGCTGCTTCTGCTTGTGAGTCCCGCCGAGAGCTCTCAGCGGGACTCATCAGCAGAAGCAGCATTCTCCTGAAGACGGCAAACAGATGGCTCGCTGAAATATAGAACTGAGTTGATTTTAGGATCCGGCACCAAACCTGAAGAGACTTTCAAGACTTATTATGTAGGGAAAGCGTACACGTCTCATAAAATTTAACTTTTTGTTATCAAACAAATATCTCTGAGCTATTAGATATATGAACACAAGTGTGGTCATGTGGTTCAGAGATTTAAAAAAAAAAAAAGAGAGGGTGAAAGTGCCGCTCTTTAGTCAAGTCAGCCACCTCATTCAAGGTATGGTCAAAAGGTACACATCAAAAATATTAGTGGAGCGATTGGACTTATCGTAGCTGCATGCCAAAAACCTCATGAACTTAGCAAAGATGACAATAATAAAATTGACACAAACTCAATGCTCAAACAGACAGATATGGTGTGAATATCCTCTTGGTAGAAGAGGGCATATCTGATGTGGGAGATATGGCCACATTAGAACAGTAACAATTGGATGTCAGTTTGTTTAATGTGAAAAGAAGTATGAAGAAGATATTCAACGAGATAGAGGATCACGCTATGAGACATAATATTTAAAAGTTAAACATATACATCTATAAAATAAAGGACACGAAATGTTTACATGTAAAATACAAGTAGTATTTGGAAGTTCTTCCCAAGATAAAATGCAAAAATATCATCAATAACATCACCTAGAATGTATCTAGTGAATGACTCTTTGACTTTCAGAAACTAATCAAAGGAAAAGTCGGCATAATAAAAACTAAGTTAAAAAGTGCTTTTCTATCTACTGTTTGATATGTTTATACTTTCTTTCTCTAGGGATAGGTACATGTTAAAACAAATGAATTTTATTACTTCAAGCAGTGATTAAATTAAATGATCATTACCAGGAAACAGCAAGAGGCAAAATTTTCAATTTGAAGAAGTGCCATCTTTGCAAGAGGTGCTGACATAATGGTAAGTGACTTCAAGAGGGCAAGACGGCATATGAAAGAGAAGTGAAAGCATCACACAGTTGAGGTGACAATAAATCATTTATCCAACGGCTAAAGTTTCTGGGCAATGGTTAACAGATATTTAATAACTTCATCACGCTTTGTTATAATTTATATTTGAAAATATTTCTCTAAACTATTACAACCATGTTCTCTCACAATTACTTTTACTAATATTATGAGACAATGTTATGCAGAAATGAAGTATGATCTCTCATATGTTGAACAAACATATTAACAATCCTATTAAGCAAGTTTTAAAAGACATTTGAAATTTAAAAACTCAGTTTCTCGCTGCACAAGACATCTTCAAGGATATATCTAAAATTTGCAAATACTTGTTTGAGCCATACAGTCATCAGGGTTTATGCCAAATACCCTCACCTGGTGAAGATTTTAAACTCTGAAAAACACATTACAAATTTGCTCCACAGTAGTACACTCTCTCTTTAAACAAACAGTGGTCAAACATAATCTGGTACAGCTTTTTGGCTCATAACAAAAACAACATAAGACAAATCAATAAACAACTCATAGCATATGTAATGTGCAATGAAGTAACATTTACACACCACAGCATTTGTAATACTCTATGAAATTGAGTATGTTTTCCTTAACAAATTAAGCATGCATGCAACTTGAATACCTAACACCATGAAGGACAGATGCTCCATGAAATCACTCTATAGCAACATAAACATTTAACAAAGTGACACTACTATCTGATATGGGTGGGGTGAGTCTGTATCTTTTACGTTACTGACACTAATGAATTACAGTATTCAGTACCTCCAAAGCCAGATTACAATTACAATCAGTTGGTAATATCGCACATACTTTCTTTTTCTATCAGAAAAGTCCTTCATATCTTTTTGTAAATACTAATCACCATTATCTCAGTGTGACTTGCACAATACTGAGTGCAGTAATGAAGTACCACAAGATACATAGAAATGGCGTTACTTTGCTTTATCAACGAAGTGTCTCCACGAGCTGCTGCTGTCACAATGAACATGCGAAACAACTCTGTACACGTGCAGTCATTCTGCAGCAACAGGTCATGTGATTTCTGTTTTCTTCATCTGCATTAATAGTCTTTTCATGAGATATCCTTAGAAAGAAGATATGTGCATAGTCATTTGTTAAAATGGCAGATGTCACATTTTTTATGTTTTCACTGGTTATGAAACCCTATCATTCTGTGTTAAAAGGACAGCAATAAACTGCAAGTAAGTTTAAAATGCTGATATTTCCTTCATGTCGTGGATATCTGCATCTGCCTTTTTAACAAAATACTTAATGTTATCTTGTTACAGAGATGACATTGTACTTTGGCGGCTGTTAATAGCGAGCACAACAATGCATTACAGTTGACATTACTAGGCCCCTGTTAGTTCAGAGCACAACAACGCATTATTATAAAATCTGCATTATTTTGTATAAATTTTACTGTTTGAAAGCACATTAAGCACCATGATTCCTCAGATTAAAATGGAGGTGGAAACGAAAATAAAACCTCTGAAGTCATAAGAGATCTGTAACACAGCAAACAAGACAGGGAAGAGCATCTTATGAACACTACTCAGAAAAGAATGAAGATGCCGAAATAACTGATGGAGAATGCAGGTAATTTCATATTATTTAGTATTTTTGTCCCCCAAGTTAAATCAGTTCTACAAAAAGACAACTGTCTTCCTAGAAATGTCATTTAAATAGAGAAATGTGAGAATTCATTTTAGTATAAATTCTCTATGTTCCTTCATTTATGATTATAAAAGCCCTGGCTATATTGTGGGATCACCATTCATCAATGGTCCAATCAAACATATCTTTAATGTTGGACTAAGCCAGCATGTTGAACTACCTTGAAATTAACGCTATTCTTCTTGTAAAGTACCCACAAAAATGCAAAAGGTGGAGGATCTTCAGAGTCATTCGATATGTGGAAGATAGCTGCAGTGAACTCCATGTGTACATTCTGAAAGACACTTTGGTGCAAGAAAATATTGACTCACAGGACTAACATAAACTTATTACATATGTTTTTCTTTTTAACTTCCTTTCAATGCATAATAAAAAGATGGAGTCATGTAAAAGAATTCAAATCCCAATAAAGTAGTTACAACAACAAAAATAATCAATTATTGACAATGTAATGTAAAAGTTAGGCCTTTTTGTATGTGTGTGTTCTCCTGCTGCTGCTTGGTGAGTTGATGTTATAGGATAGGTAAAAAGTCTACTTATCAGGCTGTGGTAGGAGGAGACACATGTAAAAGTACTTAAATTTGCAAGCTTTTGGAACCAGTGGCTCCTTCTGACAGAAAGGTTGAAGTGAAGTGAAGTGAAGGGAAGGGAAGGGAAGGGAAGGGAAGGGAAGGGAAGGGAAGGGAAGGGAAGGGAAGGGAAGGGAAGGAAGAAAAGTCACCCAGAACCCCAGGTAAAGGGAGACTTACCGGACGAGATGGGAATGAAAGACTAATTGTTTCAATGTTGTCCTTCAATCACACCTTGTGGAGCTCTCAAACATATGAGCAGCACACAGAAATGGACACAAGAGTTTCATATGCAGTCTATATTATAGCTGAGCTACACTTTCTCAGAATTCTCCCCAACAGAAGTCGACCATACACCCTCCCTACAACTAACCTCAACTACTCCTTCCATTTCATGTCGCTTTGCAACACTACACCTAGATATTCAATCTTTGCGACTGTGTGAAGCAGCACACCACTAACACTGTTTTCAAACATTATGGGTTGTTTTTCCTACTCATGTGGATTTAATCTACAGTTTTTTTTTTTTTTTTTTTTTTTTTTTTTTCGAATTTACAGCAAGTTGAGAGTCATTACACCAAACAGAAACATGTACAAGTCATTCTGTACCCTAATATAGACATTTAACGTTCATTTTCATGTGTGCTATAGCATCATCAGCAGTCACGGACTGCTGTCTACTGCATCTGACAGATCATTTAGGCAGATAGAGAACAAGAGTGGACCTATCACACATTCCTGGAGCACTCATGGTGATACCTTAGTCTCTGATAAACTTTCAGCATCCAGGACAGTGTACTGGGTTCTATTACCTAAGTATTCAGGCCACTCATATATCTGATAACCTAATCTGTACCATGTGAGAGATGGACAAGCTGAGTTCAGCACAAGTAATGCTTTCTAAATCTATGCTAATTTGTAGATAAAAGTTTTTCTCTCTACAGCAAATTTATTTTATCTGAACTTAGAATATACTATAGAATTGTTGGCGATATTTATATGTAATTTTGCAGGTCAGTTCTTTAACCCTTCTTATACAAAGCAGTTGCTTGGGAGATTGTGGTGGGTGAGAGGTTTTGCGACAAAATGCAAGATAACCAAGGGGCCAATGCTGATGTATATTTTCTATTAAATAGAATTGGGATTCCATTCAGATCTGGTGACATTTGTTTTCAACTCTTTCAGTTGTTGTTCAACACTAGGGATGCTATTTATACATCTATATGAGAATTTGTGTGGCATCGAATAAATGTTATGTCTGTACAATTTCCTGCGTGAATGATTTTTTCTTGCCTTCTGCTGCCAGGCCAGATTAGTGAAGGTGTTACTGGAGAGAAGCTACCAACGTGCATAGCAATTTTATGTAGTGCCAGAATTTTCTAGAACTCTCAACAAGGTATTTTGCAAACATATTAGGGAGCACTTGGGGTACACTTCACTCGTCAATCCTTTTATAGATGCAAAAATGCCTAATGACATTTGCATATTGACACTTCTGCTACCTTTGTTTAACTGTGAGTGCAACAATTTGTGTTTTCTCTACACTTTCCATAGGATGTTACTAAACCATGGTGTATCTTTTCCAACCTTAATCCAATCACATACGTCTCCAAAGAGCAACTGACTTTGTCCATAATTCCTTTATGTCTATCAGACTGGAACTAAATGACATCTGTTCATTGTATAGGTAGGATGTTAACAACTGCTTCCCAGCTCTTCCCAGCATAACAAATTTCCTAAGCTTGTTGATAGGTTTATTTATTAACTTTTGGTAACAACTGTGGCTATGATGAACATTGTGATCGCCAGTTGTATAAGACATGTCTCAGAAAATGCAGCAAGAACTATGTTGCATGACTATCTGTCCACACCATCTGCAATGAATCGTTGGCCAGGGTGGCCGAGCGGTTCTAGGAGCTACTGTCTGGAACCGCGCGACCGCTACGGCCGCAGGTTCGAATCCTGCCTGGGGCATGAATATGTGTGATGTCCTTAGGTTAGTTAGGTTTAAGTAGTTCTAAGTTTTAGGGGACTGATGACCTCAGAAGTTAAGTCCCATAGTGCTCAGAGCCATTTGAACCATTTTTTGCAATGAATCATAGATGTCCCACTTTATGCTTGGTAGGCTGAAGTCACCTCCAACCAATATCACAAGACCAAGGTACTTCTGCACTACTTAGTGTAGACTTTCTTTCAATGACTCTAAAGTGTTACAGAAGAACCAAGTGGCCAGTAAAAGCATCAAATGTTTCATATGAGTTCACCAAGGACGATTACTTATGTCCAGGAAACTTTGCAGACATACTTGATTTTGCCCTTGATAGATATAATACAAAGGTAGGCTGAAAAGTAAGGCACACACACCTGTAGAACGTAAACAAAAACAATTAGGGTGATATGGCAAAAGTACATTAAAGTACAATTCTTAAGCTTCAAAACTGTATTATACCTTTTGCAACATAGTCACTGTTAAGAATAACACATTTCTCCAGTGTAACACGTTATTTCATTCTGTCACTGAAAACTACTTCTTCTGACTTTTTTCGAATCTAGAACTTAACAGCTGCCGTCACCTCATCTTCTGAGGTCTCTCTTGAGTAAAGAAAAAAATAAAAATTACAAGGTGCAAAATTGGGGCAATAAGGAGGGTGTAGAATCAGCTCAAAATTCATGTTTCACAGAGCCTCTTCAGCCATGCGCGGGATATGTGGATGAGCATTGTCATGTTACAAGATTAATGGCACCAGGCTGCCTCTTAACACAATAAACTTGTCAGAGGAGATTCAGAGTCTCTACATAGTGAGAAGAGTTTACTATTGCCCCTTGTACCAGATAATCAGTCACGTAAACTCAGTTTCGTCTGAGGAGAAGATGGGTGGATACATTCAACACTCTTTTCTCTTCTGGGTCATAATTATCTGCCACTCAAAACACACTGGATGAATGCAACACATTCAAACCGTGCATGCACACAGAGGGGGAAGTTACCAACCACATGCTATCTGGAAAATTTCTCTGTTTCATGGTCATTTAGGTCGTGTTCTACAAACATGTGTGCATTACTTTCCCACCAACTCTCATGTTTTTGTCAATTGCAATGAACACTCCCTTCCTATAAAATCCTTTCAATTTATGTTCCATTTTATGTTAAATATCCCGGGGTGTCCTGTTTCGGGTTTCATTCAGCTCTTGGTTCAGAGCAATAGCTTTCTAGTGGGTGGTACATTCAGGGACAGTGTTACAAATGCTGCAGAAATTTACTGTTAATATTCAAGTGCATATATTCAAAGTGCATTTACATTTTAAGTGATCTGATTTCACTCTCTGCTTACTGACAGGCAAGCGGTGATTAGAGGACCTCAAATTATCACCTAGCCTGCTTCCTCTGTCTAGTACACCCTTGGCCTGGCAAGGGAAATTTTCATTATCCACTTCTCAGGCCCATTAGATGATCTAGATATCTGCAACAAAGATTGCACGGAATCAATACAGCCTCTAACTGGAGCACTATACTTTGGTCCACACCAAAGAATCTTGTTCAATTATGGACACAATATCACACCATTTGAGTAAATTTGGTCTGTTCTCTTGGTCTGAACTGCTAAACTGGGAACTTAACTGAGGTTCAAACACATACTTTACTCACACCACTCACTTATTTTTACATTAGGCAAGTCTCTGCACCAGGGTTGCTCAACCTGTGGCCCACAAAGTGAGCATCTATCACATAACAGGTACAAAAAATTATTAATTCATTTATGTTAAGTTATGAAAACTGAATATTTTCAATTTGAAACTCTCTCTCTCTCTCTCTCTCTCTCTCTCTCTCTCTCTCTCTCTCTCTCTCTGCCTGTCCCCCTCCCCCTCCCCTCTCCCTGGTCAGTTTTTCTTTCTTTTTTTTTCCTCAGCAGTAATTGTTGGTGTTAAGTATATTATCTGCGGCACAAAAACACTTGTCTTCTTCCAAAGAGGCCCAGGTAAGCTAAAAGGTTGGACATCTCTGTTCTACACCTTTGGCTGACCTCTCTTTTTCACTAGAGTCCTTTCTTCCCCTTTTTTATTTATATTGATATAATTATTCCATTTTACCTCATCCCTCATATTTATCATTTCTCTCTGTCTTTTACAAATTTTGTTTGTTTTACATTTCTGTGGGTGAATAAACTGCAAAAATCAGGCAGCTGAAATAAGATGCCTGTGAGCAATAAAAGGTTACTCTTTAAGGGATAGAAAAAAATGCATAAATTACTCAGCAATCAAAAATATTTTTTCGAATGAAAAAGTATCTCTGAACAGAGGAAACACAAAAACACCACATACCACATTCTAAGGACGGAAAACAACATTCTCGAAACTTGACCTCTAATGTATCCTACTGGAAGAAGATACATTGAAAATCCCATGAAAAGATGGTGCAAAACATGAGGTTGGAACAGGCCACAAGTCAATCCATGAAAAGTCAGTAAGTAAATAAGAAAGCAAGTGACTGTTTACACCAGTTTCCTGTAACTTAACATGAAAACTGTTGAAATAGAGTCAAATCAAAGGGTAGCCTCAGGGTGGAAGTAATAAGAAATATATTTATGTTTAATTCCAAAATTCGTTACTACATTTGTCTCGCCTGATCTACGATTTGGAGAGACTATATAGCATCTGTATGTTGTACTGCCGAAATACGAGTAATTTAATAGCTGTGCTGCAGTAATGAACTTATCTGTGTGTGTATTCCTGCTACTTTGCAATACCTTAGGTCAGAGATTTTCTGTCTGCATGTGATTTGTAAACACAGTTACTAAACAGAAAACAATATTCAAACTGGGGCTTCTGTTTTTTCTGGGAACTTTCTAGTTCTGATAATTGGGTGAAGGCACCAAACCCTGTCAATTCACCTTTTACAGTGTGACAATATTAATGTGTGGAAAGCAAAGTGGATCTACCACACACAGCTTGCAGCCATGACACAGGAAATGGAAGAATACAAAATACCTTTGTTTTCTTTGCTATAACTTCAGTAACTAAAAATTATGAACTGATACTCTTGAGTTCAAATAATTGAGTTTATTTTCTACACAACTCAGCTAACAATGTGCATAGAAGAAGACTGCAAGAATTACAAGAAGTTAGAAATAATCCAATGAATTTCATACAGCCATACAGCCACTTGGATTACGCCAAGAGGAAGGAGACATGCTATGATTTATACATATTGTTCTCTTGAATATTCAAATAGAAAGTAATTCATAATTACCTTGTACAAAAAATGTTGATGACAAAGTTTCCTGTAAATGGTGACACTCCTAAAAATCATTTTTTCAAGTTTGATAAGTTGATATGAGATTTTAGAGTACACAATGCCAACACTGAAGATACAAGATTATTTGTAGTTTATTGAAATCAATGCCTGAAAAATATGAATCTTTCTTTATTGTTATGGATACTTTATCAAGTGTGCAACTACAATTGAGTAAAAGGCAGACTTCTAGGTGAAGAAGCAAAATGTAATGGTTTCAAATGTAACAAGAAGTCACAAAATAAAAGGCTGTCTTCAATACAGAGAATGCATCAGGGAGTAAGTAATTTTCAAAACAAAGTCGATTCAAACAATAAAACTTGGCTCAAAACATAGATATGTTTCTGTTATCATGAAGGACTTGTTTAGTAGTTGTTGAAACTTTGAGTCTGTGGTAAGAAATTTCAAATACGAATTAAAGATGTTCTTGTAGTATCTAGAATACTAAGTAACATTTTGCCAGTTGGTTGGTTTGCAGGGGGAGTGGGTAAAGGACTAAGTAGCTAGGTCATCAGTCCCTTGGTCAAGAGGTATGTCATCCAGAGTTAGTAATATCACCCAAAAATTTAAATGAATTGTGAAAGTACATTAGTATGGTAAAACTGAGGCACTGGAAGACAAATTGATGTCAGAGCATAAAAATAATTTAAGGAGAGTTAAAGGTACACAACTTGGACCAGTATGTAGGTCAGAGAACAGAACAAGGCTTCCTCCATGGATCATCTGTGGCAATAAGAGAAACCCCATCCGCATCTGAACCCTGCCAAACCAATTAAGGGCTAAAGATGTTAGAGTGTACAAAACACCTTCTAGCCGGAAGATCTGTAACAGCAAAAGTGACACACTGACACCAGTCAAATTGACAATAACAAAATAAGGTGACAGAAATGATCAAGTAGGTGAAGTCAGGTGAGTGTTCCTTGGGACACTGCACGCAACAGGGGCCAGCTATCCCACAGCCATTCCACCACCTATCTATTATGGTTAAAGGTTAAAGATGGGCACAGCGCCATTATTCACTAATGTGCTACCTCTGAAACAGAAAACAGGACGTGGCAGAAAAAAGGGCTAACTACATCTAAAAGCAAACACTACAGAGTAAAAGAGGGCTGACCAAAGGCAGCTGGCAAAGGAGACTGAGTTGAGTGTCCTCCAGACCCAGCATGCAACAGGAGATGCCCCAACTCTAACCATCCTTCCCTTGCCCAAAACTGATTTAAAACATTATGTCTGAGAACATAAACCATTTTATCTGACAAAAATAAGAACCAGTTCAACTGCCAGTGAGTCATCCATCACCATGCTTGGTGTGGAGAGCCAGAAGGAGAGGGGCATTCTACCACAATGTGAGCTACTTTACACAAGGTTTCACAACCATCACGTACAATAAAACTATGGGTCAATTTGGTCTGACCGATGCGGAGAGGGCAGAGAATGATGGCTTTCTTCTGAGACGAACAGAAGAAAGTACAGTATGCAGCAGTAGTTTCCTTGACAGTGTGGAGTTTATTGGAGAAGGCATTAGTCCATAAGATAATGTTCCATCTCAGTGTGAGGAGAGACATTATTTGCAGCTAAAACTCTGCACCTGGGCTCATCAAAGCAAACGTAGGTGAAGTTATCAGTTGCCTACCCAAATGGTCAGCCAGTTCATTCTCTGGGATACCTATTCGATATGAGACCAAGATAAAGACAACTGAGTAGGCAGTATGATTTAGGTTCAAGGGAAGATCATGAATAGCAGATATAACAGGGCAACAATCAAGTAACATCAATCAGTAGCGTGGAGACTGCTCATTAACTCATTATAAATCAAAATGTGATCAAGGGGGTCTGTTTAATAAAATATAGGGCTCTACCAATGGATATTAGCTCCAACAGAGGAACACAGCCAGCTCTCTCCCACAAATAGATATTAGATCCAATGTAGGAACACCACAAGACCTTGGCAACAAATGTGTTCCTGACCAGTGGGATATGTAAAAGCATATCCCATCCTAGCCACAGTTTTAGAGCCAGCAGTGTAAGTCACTGTAGCGCTGTGATACTCTCGAAGAACTGAGAGGAACAGATACCGTAAGGTCACACGGGCGACAAACTTTAGGTCCTTGAAAAAGGTCTGTCCTAACTTACGATCTGGGTACTAACGACAGGAGACAGTGTCGAAAAACATGGGAAGCACATTCTAAGGAGGTATGGTGAGATCTCAGCAGAGGGCCTAAAGGCGCTTTCCAACTGGTAATCCCATCTGAGCCTGTGTGTCACAGGGTTGATGCCCATAGTATGGAAAAATAATTAGATAAGTTGGATGACTTGGACAGCGTCAGATGATGATAGCATGAGTGAGCAAGCTTTGTTGGTACTGCAGGAACTGAAGAAGTTAGAGCCCCTCTTTGGTAATGAGACTGTATATATGATTAGTCAGAAAGGTGCAAAGTGGTTAGACTGACTGGGTCCAGCAATTTCAAAGGTAAACATTCACTGTGCCACAAACCTGGCAACCATAGGCCAATCAGAACAAGACCAGAGCCCAGTAAATATGGAGCAGAGTTACATGATCCAAACACCAAGAGTTGTGCACAAGAAAACATAGTGTGTTAAGCTTATGCATGCAGCTAGTCTTTATGCAATAGATTTGGGTACGCCATTCAGCTTTTTATCAAAGAGGAGTCTCAAAAATTGGGACTGCACTACAATGTCCAAATGCTGGGTACTTCACTGGAATGACAGAAAGATATGACTTACATTTTCACGGGAGGCTATGAAGCCACGGGAAAGGCTCCACTTGGATATCCTTCATCCAAAGCTACAGAACGTAAGCTATACCAAAGGCAAAAGTCATTGGCATATGTGCGGAAGTGACTCATTCTACCAACAGAGGTAACTAGCCCATTGATGGCGATGGAGAAAAGTGTAACACTCTGCATAGATGATACACTCTTGGACCCATTGGAAGCTGACTGATGCATTGATTCTAATCAGAAACAACTGGTGGGATAAAAATTGATGGATGAAAAATGGTAGGCCACCTTGAAAGCCACAGTTGAGGAGAGTAAGTAAAATGTGATGTTGCCATGCAGTGTTATATGCCTTATGTAAGTTGAAAACAAGCAATAAATGTGTAAAAATAAATAATAAAAAAACTGGATTCAGATGTTAGCATTTAGAAAATTGCCTATTTATTTATTTACATGTCAAGTTCTGTAGGACCAAATTGAGAAGCAAATCTCCAAGCTATGGAATGTGTCAATACACCAAATTATAACATAAAAGTAATAGCAGATAAAAATAAAATGTTTATATACCCAAGAAAAGTCAAGACATAAGTTTAAGTAAACACAATCAACAATACAGCAACAAGAATCAGCTCAATTTTTCAAGGCACTCCCTGACAGAATAGAAGGAGTGGCCCCTGAGGAAACTCTTCACTATCGATTTGAAAGCACATAGATTACTGCTAAGATTTTTTTATTGAAAATGGATGCGGCAGTATACTGCACACCTTTTTGCACAAGAGTTAAGGAAGTCTGATCCAAATGCACGTTTGATTTCTGCCGAGTATTAACCGATTTAAAGCTGCTTATTTCTGGGAATAATCTAATACTGTTAACAGGAAGGAATAAATATATTGAGAGTCAATGTCAAAATACCCAGACTTGTGGACAGGGGTCGACAAGGTCATGAACTTGCACCACTTCTTGCCTGAACTGCCCGTTTCTGAGCCAAAAATACTCTTTTTGAATGGGAAAAGTTTACCAAAATATAAAACCATACAACATAAGCGAATGAAAATAAACGAAGTAGACTAATTTTCGTGTTGAACAATCACTTACTTCAGATACCATTCGAATAGTAAAAATAGCAGCACTAAGTCTTTGAACAAAATTCCAAATGTGAGCTTTCCACGGCAGTTTACAATTAATCTGAACACCTAGAAATTTGAACTGTTCAGATTCCCATTCTGTGGAATTGTACTGTCAGGTTTTGTTGAATTGTATGTTAGAAACTGTACAAACTGAGTCTTACTGTGATTTAGCTTCAGCTTATTTTCTACAAACCATGAACTTACGTCACTTGAAAACAAGCCAATTTGAGTACAACATCCTTTACTACCAAGCTAGTGTCATCAGCAAACATAAATATTTTAGAGTTACCTGTAATACTAGAGGGCATATCATTTATGTAAATAAGGAACAGGAGTGGCCCCAACACTGATGCCTGGGGCACCCCCCCCCCCCCCCCCCCCATTTGACTGTACGCCACTCAGACCCCACATCACGGACATTCTCAGCACTGTGAATAATGACATTTTGCTGTCTGTTGTTAAAGTAATAGGTGAAACAATTCTGAGCTATTCCCCATATTCTATAATAGTTCTGCTTCTGGAGCAATATTTTGTGATCAACACAATCAAACCCCTTAGTTTAAAAAAAAAAATGATGTCTAGTGTTCAAAACATTTTGTTTAATCCACCCAGTACCTCCCAGGGAAGAGAAATGATCAGTTATCCTTACATAAACTACCTTTTCAATAACTTTAGCAAACACTGATGGCAGAGTAGGTCTAAAATTGTCTACATTATCCCTTTCTCCCTTTCTATAAAGTGGCTTTTCTACTGAGTACTTTAATCATTCAGGAAACTGACCATTCCTAAGGGAAAAATTACAAATATGGCTAAATACAGGGCTAACATGTGCAGCACAGTACTTTAATATTGTACTAGGCACTCCATCATATCCATGAGAGTCCTTAGTCTTCAGAATTTTAATTATTGACTCAATCTCCCCCTTGTCTGTATCACTGAGGAGTATTTCAGACAACAATCTTGGAAAGGCATTTGCCAGAAGAGTTATATGATTCCCTGTAGAAACTAAATGCTCAAAAATTATTGTTAAATACTGACTTATATCTGATTTATCAGCAACAGAAATATTTTTACAATGAACTGACTTTATATCATCGACCTTGTGCTGCTGACCAGACACTTCCTTCACTATTAACCATACGGTTTTAATTTTATCCTGTGCATTAGCTATTCTATTTGCATACCACATACTCTTTGCCTAATAATGTTTTACGCACTTTACAGTACTGTTTGTAATGGGCTACTGTAGCTTGACTGTGACTATTTCTAACATTTTTATATAATTCCTGCTTTGTTCTATATGATATCCTTATCCCACTAGTCAGCCACCCGGGCTGCCTTTTACTGCTAGTACCCCGTTTAAAATGTTCTAAAGGAAATCAACTCTCAAAGAGCATGAGAAATGTGTTTATCACCTATGTTATTGGCACTATAAACTTCCTGCCACTCTTGTTCCTTGATGAGGTTAAAAAAACTCTCTATTGCTGTTGGATTAATTTTCCTACATAGTTTGTAATTATATGTGACATTTGTTTGAGTACAAAAGCCTTTTAGTGTTGAAACTTGTGCATTATGGTCTGAAAGACCATTTACCCTTTTACTAACAGGATGCCCATCTAGTAATGAAGAATGAATAAAAATATTGTCTATGGCTGTGCTACTGTTCCCCTGCACCATAGTTGGAAAAAACACAGTCTGCATCAGATCATATGAATTTAGGAGATCTACGAACATCCCTTTTCTTGCGCCATCATATACAATATTTACAATAAATAAAACACACAAACACACACACACAGAATTTCTAGTGTGTGTGTGTGCGCGAGTGTACACCTGTCCTTTTTTCCCCCTAAGGTAAGTCTTTCCGCTCCTGGGATTGGAATGACTCCTTACCCTCTCCCTTAAAACCCACATCCTTTCTTCTTTCCCTCTCCTTCCCTCTTTCCTGAAGAAGCAACCGTCGGTTGCGAAAGCTAGAAATTCTGTGTGTGTGTTTGTGTGTTTTATTTATTGTGCCTGTCTACCGGCGCTTTCCCGCTTGATAAGTCTTGGAATCTTTGTTTTTAATATATTTTTCCCATGTGGAAATTTCTTTCTATTTTATATACAACATTTATATTGAAATAACCAAATATAACTAATTTCTGGTACTTCCTATAAAGTGAATCAAGAAATCTCTCTAGCTTGAGCAGAAATGCTCGAAGTCGGAGTTAGCGGACCTATAAACAAAAACAATTAGTAGTTTAGTTTCATTAAATTCAACTGCCCCTGCACAACATTCAAATTTCTGTTCAGTGCAGTGCAGCAATACGTCTATGGACTCAAATGGAATACTGTTTTTTACGTACATGCCCATTTCCCCACCCTGCGAGGAACTCCTTGAAAAACAGCCAGCTAGTCTACATCCTGGTAAAGCAAGCCTCTGAATTTTCAAATTATTTAAGTGGTACTTTGATATACCAATAATTTCAGTGTCAACATCTATAAACAGTTCACTAACTTTATCTCTAATACCTCCTATATTTTGATGAAATATGCTAATTCCTTCTCTACTTGGAAACATGAAGGCCTTTGAAGGTGAGCCCTTAGTTAAAGGGACTTCCTTTACGCAGGCATACCTACCAGTTGACTTCAATCTAAACTGGCAGTTGTATACCTATGCCGTCTCCTTAGCCTCCTCTCAGACTGCTGTTAACAGTCCAACCAAATTGTCAACTGCAGATAGTCCCAACCAGAAACCACACACTGACAAGGGCCCAAAATATCCCACTACTGAAGAAACCAGCATAATTTTTGGGCTTCCATCCTTTCTAGCAGTTTGCAGAGCACAGGGCGAGGCTAACTGATTAGTGGCTGTCAGTGGACATGAGGTTTCTGCCTGGATTAAGGGCTAGGATGATACTATCTCACCATAGCAGAAGGAAAATACCTTATATCCAAATTTATTGTTAAAAACCCACAGAGTATGAACTCTCTAAGTAACACTGAGATGTTGGATCATCCAGTTATGAATGAGTCTGGGGCCATACTGTGTGATAATTAAGACAGCCTGAAGCAGTTCTCAATTAGTGAAAAGTTCATTAGAGAATTCAGCACGATGCGAGTAAAAGCAAGAGGGAGATGTCTTGAACTTATCCTTTATGTGATCAAAAGATTGCTGCATAACAAGAGGGTGCCAATGCTCTTGATACCACCATGGAGGTGAAGCCAGAACAGCTGGTGATCTTTAGTGGCCCAGTAGAATACAGTGTTTGGCCCTCACCTGGAATGAAGAGGCATAAATTCTCAAGCACAAGATGTAGCACTCCCTGCATTTCTTCATATGGTGTTTAATTAGATAGTGAGCCTTAATGCAATGCAGAGACACTCAAAAGTGATGAGAATAGGCTGTGAAGGATGACACTTAAGATGCTGCACGACCCTTCAACGATCCTGAATAGTTGTTGCAACATCTTTGGTTCACCAAGGCACCGGATGGTGGTGGAGGGAGTCTGAATAAAGGAGAATAGCAGTTCCAGCAGTGCAGGTGTTCATGTCCAAGACATTTCCCACAACTTTGTTGATGCAGTCTGACAAAGAGGGAGCGAAGAAGACAGCTGAGGTATACAACTGTCAGCCGGCTCTTCAAAGAGCTCAGTGTGGTAACCGATCTGTTGGACTACGACATGGAAGTGCTGTAGGCATTGTTAAATGAATCTAAACAGACTGGATTTACTTTTACAAGCTTTTGACGATGCGTACCTGATAGTCTTGAAAGACAGACTCCCTGTTTCCATTTTTTCAAAAGGCAAAGGCCCATTGCATACAATCCTCTGTTACGGACATGGGCTAAGTGCTATTTGACGATTTTACATCATCAAAGCAGCCTTTATCTTCACCGTCGCAGACATCCTCAATTGCACACTCCAGCTCTGTTGATGTAATGAAAATGTTTGACTAATGTGACTGTGGTGTCTCTGACAGACACCACACTTGCTAGGTGGTAGCCTTTAAATCAGCCGCGGTCCGTTAGTATATGCCAACACAACAGTGACAATGGTGAAATTGCAGCTTCACTATTGCCATCGTCATCCTCTTGTACACATACAGACCATGATGCACAAATTTTAACATTAAAAGGTTTTTGTACTCAAACCAACATCATATTTAATTACAAACTATGTAGTAAAGTTAAATCAACAGCAATAGAGAGTTTTTCCAAATTTGTCAAGGAACAAGAGTGGCAAGAGTGGCAAGATGTTTATAGTGCCGATAATATAGATGATAAATACAATGCTTTCCATAGCACATTTCTCATGCTCTTTGAGAGTTGCTTTCCATTAGAACATTTTAAATGGAGTACTAGCAGTAATGGACAGCCCGGTTGGCTGACTAGTTGGATAAGGATATCATGTAGAACAAAGTGGGAATTATATCAAAATGTTAGAAGTAGTCACAATCAAGCTACGGTGGCCCATTACAAACAGTATTGTAAGGTGCTTAAAAATGTTATTAGCAAGGCAAAAAGTATGTGGTATGCAAATAGAATAGCTAATTCACAGGATAAAATTAAAGCCATATGGTCAGTTGTGAAGGAAGTGTCTGGTCAGCAGCACAAGGTTGATGATATAAAGTCAGTTCGCAGTAATAATATTTCTGTTACTGATAAATCAGATATATGTACAGTATTCAACAACCATTTTCTTAGCATTGCTGGTGAATTAAATAAAAAATTAGTTTCTACAAGAAATCATATAAATTTCTAAGGAAATGCCTTTCCGAGATTGATGTCTGAAATACTCCTCTGTCTGTGATAGAGACAAGAGGGAGATTGAGTCAATAACTAAATCACTGAAGACTAAGGACTCTTATGGTTATGATGGAGTGTCTAGTAGAATATTAAAGTACTGTGCTGCACATGTTAGCCCTGTATTTAGCCATATTTGTAATTTTTCCTTTAGGAATGGTCAGTTTCCTAAGTGATTAAAGTACTCAGTAGTAAAGCCGTTTTATAAGAAGGGAGAAAGGGATAATGTAGATAATTTTAGACCTATTTCTATGCCATCAGTGTTTGCAAAAGTTACCGAAAAGGCTGTGTATGTAAGGTTAATTGATCATTTTATATGACATGATTTGCTATCAAATGTACAGTTCAGCTTTAGAAGTCATTTGACAACTGAAAATGCTACATTCTCTTTTCTCTGTGAGGTACTGGATGGGTTAAACAAAAAGTTTTGAACGCTTGGCATATTTTTTGATTTAACAAAGGCCTTTGACTGTGTTGATCTCACAATATTGCTCCAGAAGTTAGATCATTACGGAATAAGGGGAGTAGCACACAATTGGTTCACCTCTTACTTTAGCAATAGGCAGCAAAAGGTCATCATTCACAATGTTGATAACGGCTGTGATGTGGGATCTGAGTGGGGTACTGTCAAGTGGGGGGTGCCCCACGGATCAGTGTTGGGGCCGCTCCCGTTCCTTACTAATATAAATGATATGCCCTCTAGTATTATAGGTAACTCTAAAATATTTCTGTTTGCTGATGACACTAGCTTGGTAGTAAAGGATGTTGTGTGCAACATTGCCTCAGTTTCAAGTAGTACAGTACATGACCTCAGTTCATGGCTTGTAGAAAATAAACTAATGTTAAATCACAGTAAGACTCAGTTTTTACATTTTCTAACACACAATTCAACAAAACCCGACGTTTTAATCTCACAGAATGGGCATATGATTAGTGAAACTGAACATTTGAAATTCCTAGGTGTTCAGATAGACAGTAAGCTGTCGTGGAAAGCCCACGTTCAGGATCTTGTTCAAAGACTTAATACAGCCATTTTCACTATTTGAACAGTATTGAAAGTGAGTGATACTTCGACACGTAAATTAGCCTACTTTGCATATTTTCATTCACTTATGTCAGATGGTATTATGTTTTCAGGTAACTCTTGCCATTCTAGAAGGATATTGTTGGCTCAGAAACGGGTGGCTCGGGCAATAAGTGGTGTGAGTTCATGAAGCTCTTGTCGACCTCTGTTCACGAGTCTGGGTATTTTGACATTGGCCTCTCAATATGTATATTCCTTATTGTTATTTCTAGTTACCAATATTAGTTTATTTTCAACAATAAGCAGCTTTCAATCAGTTAATACTCGGCAGAAATCAAACCTGCATTTGGATCAGACTTCCTTAACTCTTGTGCAGAAAGGTGTGCAGTATACTGCTGCATCCATTTTCAATAAACTGCCACTCGAATTCAAAAATCTTAGCAGTAATCCACGCGCTTTCAAATCTAAACTGAAGAGTTTCCTAATGGGTCACTCCTTCTACTCTGTCGAGGAGTTCCTTGAAAACTTAAGCTGATTCTCATTGTAATGCTGATAGTGTTTGCTTAAACTTATAGACTGATGTTCTTTCAGGTTCATGAACATTTATTTTTATCTGTTACTACTTTTATGTTGAAAGTTCATGTACTGACATGTTCCATGACCTTGGAGGTGTTCTCCTCGATTTGGTCCTACGGAGCTTGACATGTAAATAAATAAAAAATAAAATAACATCAACCCACTATTTTCTTCTTTATCTAGCACATCTTCATCTGTGCAACTGTCTAAGATATTTGCAATGAAGTTATAGCATAAAGAAAGTGTCACTTCCATGTGTTTATCGTGAACAGAAGTTCATCCAATAACCAAAAATTTTGATTCTTACTGGTCATGACTTTCAACACTTCCAGTTCTTTGACATGTAATCATTGCAGTTAAGCCAACATTCCATACCGCACTCACAGGTATCGCACGGCAGCTTGTGTGTTCACCAACATCAAGAACACAAACTTCTTACTAACCTCTGTGCTCAGTACTTCACTTTCAGGCATTATGCGGACGCAGTGAGGCAGGGTGCAAGACAAATGACCCAAGCACACAAATGTTTAAAAGGTGTATGTTAAGAGGGCCATACTGCATAATATCAGCATAATGGCCCGAATTTTCGCATGAGATTGATTGCTGGGGTTAATATCTAGCTCATGTGGTGTTGTTTTTTTCTTCTCAAGAAAATATGAGGTCAAGTTGATGACATTCCCTTACAAGCACGATAAAAGCGGGTAGCATTATGAGATTAAGTTGATCATCTCAAGGTACCTAAGTGTGTGGCATGGAGGCAAATAGATGTTATACATGGTCATCACTGTTTTGTTTGTGCCACATTGGAAGCAATAGCAGTGTCAGGGCAGAGGAGAATCCACTCACTAATGGCACCAGTGCAAATCAATGCAGAGACCCTCTCCAGAATCTATCTCAAAGGAGAGTAGGGTTCCACAGAATCAACAGTGTCGTTAAAGAATTGGAGAATGGTCATCAATGAAATGTGTTTCCTGGAGAACAACAAAGATCACAGAACAGGAAGGTATCTGTTGTTGCAGTTCTGGCAGGTGACAGCAATTTCCACTGTATTATTACGTTAAGAGTGTCCTAGTTAGGGATGAAGGTGACAGGAGGCCAGATCACACCCCTGTATCACTGTCTGTCACCAGTTTGACCAGAAGAACATCAACGAACATCTGTTCCAAATCCAACAGTGTGGGGGAGGGGGGGGGGGGGGGGGAATCTGGCGCATCCAGTGTCACCAGAGTAGCCTTCCCTTGAGATTTCTTCTTTACCTCTTTCATTATGTCTGGATATTGAGAATCTTGAGGGGGCTTATCTACTGTGGGCGTAGAAACAGAAAATGAGTGGACAGCCTTGCAACCTACACTCTTTCAACCACTGGCTAGCCTTACATCGTCAGTCTGTAAATCTCCAGGGAGAGGCTCCTTGAAAGGGAGCTCTGTTACCGGTAAATGCCACAGAAGGAAGATGCTTCTCTGGCTGGCTGTGACAAGTTGAAGTTCCTGAAGATGGTGCTGCAGGAACCATAAGAGGGGAGGGCATATCATCCACAAAGTATAGTATACTTGCATGACTACTGCAGGTACTGGCCAAGGTTGATATCAATGAGACAGTGTGTTCAGGGGAGCACTCTTCATGGTTTGGAGAAGGTGGTAACTTCTACAGTTGACGCAGAGAGCTAGTAGTGTACTTTGTGAGTTTTTATGAAGTGCCTAACCACATCCTCAACCCTTTACGTTATATGTACAATGAGGGTGAAATATGCTCGAAGCGTTGGCATTTTCAGCACTACATGGAGTGTAGGAAATACAGCATTACATAATAGTGGAAAACCATGATTTTGATCTTCTCTGGAAGTAAACATACTCAAAAGTGAAGACAACTATGTTGTCTACTGGGACTTAGTGTCCACAAAAAGAGAAATTGATCTCACACTTCAAGTGTCCATATAGTTCTTCATCCATCTGCAGTGAAAAGTCACAGTGAAAATTTATTCCGTCTACCAGTTTTAGATTTTTATGGTGTGTTACAGTTACAGGTCCACCACCAAGTTCTTTTACAACAGATTAACATTCATGATTGGGTAGGATTTTGCATTTCAATTAAGATGGAGCAATTTCATAAATTTACTTAGGGAAGAGATTTCTCCAATTATGTTTTCAGTAGCCTCCACAAAGAACATTGGCTTAGTAGAGAGAAATGACCCTCCATCTAATGCAAACCAGGAACTGAGGGAACTACGGTTCATCCCACTGTGTGACCAATGAGGGAAAGTTTCTGGTGTCTTAACTGTCCACACCTAAGAATTTCAGTCTGTGTAACAAGACCACTGGAGCCTCGCGGTCACCAACTGACTCCTTTGATCTTTCCACAGCGCCAGATATCTGCTATGATACCACCTACTCCAAATGATGGCTCTCCTCATGGAGACTACCCAGAGTCCTGGTGCCGCCAAACAGACACAAACCTACTCTTAGGCAGGTATCAATGGTGCAGTCAGGGCCACCCCCATACAGATACCTTTTTCTTCCTCACATGAATTGGCAGCCATTGGATGAACTTCCTTGCATGGCCCACAGTTAACCAAAGTATTTTGAAAAGATGGAGGTCACATCCATATGTGGGAACCAAACATAAGTGAACCAAAGTAGGTGTTATAAAATAAAAGGCAATGTCAGAAAAGCCATGATTGACATCCTATGAGCAGGCTAGGTTGCCAGCAGGGAATCTGCACTGTAGATAAAGCCTGAGAAAAAATATAGTCAGATTGATGATGTCACATAAAAGGAAGAAGTACTGCAAAGGCTTGGGGACCTATGCTCACCACTCATGCACTCACAAAAGAGTTGGGACCCTGCAGTGAGCAACTAGACTCTTAGCAATATGAAAAAACCTTTGCCTTCTGGCATATGGGTTGGACAAGGCCAAGTTTTTGAAAACCTGTAAATTAGTGTTTGAGCTATACAGAAGACAACTGAATGAGGATTATTACATAATCAATATTGTGTTCCAGTCAGATAACACTTTAATGATACATAGTTATGCACTTGGTCCTTGGTCACTGTCATTACTAATTATAATTTACAGCAACATATATTCTTCAAAGTGGAAGTTGCTTCATTATTTTAAGGTATCCTATGGAGTGGCAACTACTCATTTTAGGTTCAAAATTAACAATTTAGATGTGAAAATTACCATGAATGCATTTCGAGGAAATGAATGAATCACTCACACCAAAAGCATACAATAATTTAAAGCCATACTGACCACTAATCGACTGTGTCTGTTTCAAAAATGTGAAAAGGTTTCCAAATACGGCTACCAGTCATAAAATTGGTTGACAACTATATTAATTTAATTATGGACAGGTTTCAAGGATTTTACCTCATCGTTGTTCTAGATTGGTATTACAAAAACATTTAACACATGTTTGTAAAGACATTAAAGCTTCTTTAAACGACTTCTGTGAAAATCCTGTGTGGAGAGAGAGATAGAGAGAGAGAGAGAGAGAGAGAGAGAGAGAGAGAGAGAGAGAGAGAGAGAGAGAGAGACGGATAACCTAGTTAGAGGCGATGTCACTTTTTGTATTGGTTTGTGTTCACATGAAAATAACAAACACTCACTTTGTTCTTGTGGCATGGCAGTTTTCTCGTGATGTGTTGAGGCATCATTATTTCCCTGGTTCTTTTGGACTTCTTCACTACACACAAACTTCGCAATCATGTTTTTAAAGCACAATACACAAAACAAATCAGCTGTATAGAAACACAAGATGACAGTCAAAACAACACTAGTGTTGATTTGACTATCAGTATGTCAATCCTGGTATTGTCAGTAGCAATGTCTTCTTCACGTCTTGCTGTCATATCACTGATGTTGGTTGGCGAAAGTGACAGTTATACAATAGAAGTGATAGTATCAATACTGTTTATTTCAGAATTACAAAGATATTTCTAGGGTCTATAATATGTATAACGTTGATTTCATGTACTTACTATTTCATTAATCTCCTCGAAAATAAACTTCTGAACAACACAGATACAAACACCTAGAAAATTGTACATTACTGCAGATATGTAGATGACAGACTCATTATATATAATGGAATTAATGAAGAAATAGAAACTCTGTTAAGGGGAGTTAGAATAGAAAAAAAAAAAAAAAATTCACATTTTCGGATTTTTATCTCATTATAAAATTTGCAATTTTCCATATATAGATATATAATCATTTTATTTGGAAAATTGCAAGTTTTATAATGAGATAAAAATTGCTATGAGTGTAAATCAGGCAATGAAGAAGAGCTTATCTTGACAGAAATTATGAAAGAACAAGTGGTGGTAGGGAGGCCTCTGCAGCTATTGAAATTTTTAGTCGATCTGTGAATGATAGGGGAGTGTGTTATACTAAGTTCTTGGGTGATGGAGACTCAAAAGCATACAACAGTGTAGTAGCCGCTCAACCTTATGGTGAGAAGATTATCACAAAACTGGAATGTGTTGATCATGTCCATAAGAGGATGGGCACCAGGTTGAGGAAGTGGAAACACAAAATGATTGATGAACTACAGCAATATTATGGGTTGTCCATTAGAAATAATACTCAGGATTTGTTGAAGCATGCTACCTTCTTCTACAGACTGTCAACTGATGAAAAACCAGTACACCACCTTTGCCCTCCTGGACCTGATTCATGGTGCAATTACCGCAATGCCCAGAACTCAAACTGTTCATACAGCCATAAGCATTCCATCCCAGCAGCAGTCATGAATATCATAAAACCTATTTACAAAGGCCTGACAAATCCTGAATTACTGAAGAAGTGTCAGCGTGGTCAGACTCAAAATCCCAATGAGTCGTTTAATAATCTTATATGGACTTGCTTACTAAAAAATGTTTTTGTTGGAATGAAGACACTAAACTGGGGGGGGGGGGGGGGGTCAGTGATGCTATTATTGCTTTTAATGACGCCAACACTGGTAGGGTGACCGTGCTGCAGCATATGGGAGTTAATCCTGGAGCAAACTGAATCAGAGAACTTGAATGGATGGGCAAGGTTCACATCGGTACAGCAGAGAATGCAGCACAGTGGCTGAAATGCAATTGTTGTAGTTCAGTAGACTCATAACATACAGTTTAATGTCCTGTAAAAGTTTCATGTCAATGGCTACAATGGTTCCTGAAATACAAGGAAGCCAAGTCATTTAAATTTGTTGGGATAGGGCATTCCAACTCTCCTTAAATGGGTTCAATAACTTACACAGTAACAGTTCACCACAGAAAACAAGAAAGGTAACAAAATAAATGTTTTAGACATGACCATACCCTATACAAATCAGACACTGAAAATTAACATTCACAGAAAACCAACACACACAGATACTTTAATCAATAAATATTCCACACACCCCAACTCATATAAACAAGCAGCATTCCAATCCTTCTTAAACAGAGCATAGGAATTCCCAATTAGGTAATTCTGCTGACTATGAGACAGAAATGTTGTTGTTGTTGTTGTTGTTGTTGTCTTCAGTCCTGAGACTGGTTTGATGCAGCTCTCCATGCTATTCTATCCTGTGCAAGCTGCTTCATCTCCCAGTATGTACTGCAGCCTACATCCTTCTGAATCTGTTAAACATGCACTTTCACAACACATAACTAAAAGCAAAAGAACCAACATGGCTACCCCCCTTCCCCCAACATACATAGTATCTAACAACAACATAGACAAGTTATTCAAAAACACAGACATCACGAACACTTTTGCGCCAACAACTTAAGAAAGAAACTGGTCCGTGACATCGTACAACGTACTGACAAACTGAATGAACCAAGACTTTATTAAATTATGTGTGGTCATTACAACAAATACTATATTGGCCAAACTGGGATAAACTTTAAAACACAATTTAAAGAACACATTGACTGTTTCAGTATGGATACAGCTAATAAGTCAGCTATAGCAAAACACATAATGAAACAGGGCACATTGTTACAATAGTTAACAATCTCAAAGTACTACATACTTTGGAAAAGAGCCAGAGAATGCACATCTTGCAAGAAATGGAAATATTTATCCACAGCCTTAGTAGAAAAATGAGATCCTAAATTAAACGACACTATTCAAAAATTCACACTTATTTACGAATTTCAATATAGCACTCTTAGAATAGTTGTACATTGTACATAACATCAATGTTACAAATATTACAGACCACAAATGTATCATTGTAATTCTGAAATAAACAGTATTTGTACTGTCACCTGCATTACAAAACTGCCCCATTGCCTCATTTTATAATGTATTATGCCAACCAACATCAGTGATACAACAGCAAGACATTCAGAAGACATTGCTACTGATAACACCAGGATCGATACATCAATAGTCAAATTAAAACTAGCCTTGTTTTGACCACCCACTTGTTTTTCTGCACAACTGATTTGTTTTGTGAAGCGTGCTTTAAAAACACTGTTGGGAACATTGTATGTGGTGAAGAAGTCCAAAAGAACCATGGAAATAACGATGCCTCAATATATCACAAGAAAACTGCCATGCCACAAGAACAAAGTGAGTGATCATTTTATAAATTTTTCATATGAACATAAGACCAATACACGAAATGGCATCGCCTCTTACTAGGTTATCCTCCTCTCTCTCCACAGTACGATCATATCAGTCATTTAAAGAATTTTTAATGCCTGTACAAACGTGTTAAATTTTTTGTAACGCCAATATAATATCTTCGAAATATGTCCCTAATAATTTAGTTGCCTAAAATTTTGTGACTGGTACTGATATTTAAGGCACACAATCTTTGTTTCCCATTTATCACACTCTTCAGACGAGCGGAGTGACAGAATGATTGAACAATAATTAAAAATATCCATCATTTTGATTTGCAGCTCCTTGTAGTAGCCGTGTTTGCAGATAAAATTATTGGATGTGAGGTCCACCAGTTACGCAAAACACCATTTTTCTCAGTACCCAAACATGTTTTGGCACCACTGTGTCATCATCAGTGGGTTTTCGCTTTTATTTATTCTGCAATGTGAACATTTTTGTTAAATGATTATAAAATTATGTGCATTTTTAGTTCAAAGAACAGACTGTTTTTCTGTGTAAATACCTTCACATTTGGTGTGCATGAATTTTCTGGATTACTTGTGTGTTAATTACTACAGTTAGCTTGTCATCTGCAACCAAACAATGTTGATAAGATTTTTTTTTTTTTTTTTTTTTTTTTGCTGGGAGTTAACCTATCTTTTAGACTGTCATTCAGTTTTTCCCAATGTTTTTGCTCCTATATTCTTTTTTACTTACATTTTCGTGTGGCAAGTACTTCCGTTCTCCGCATAAAGCTGAGGTATTGTGATGCACATGTAACTATAACAACTATTTTTCACAAATAAAGTAATAAAACACTTTTCACTTCACCAGAACACAGTGTGATTGTGGTTTGTTATGTCTCCCAGCCCAGCCAGTGTTCATTTGTTCACCAGAGTGTTCGGTGCCAAATTTGAATTTTGTTCGCATTTTATATTTTTTTTTTTGTGTGTGTGTGTGTGTGTGTGTGTGTGTGTGTGTGTGTTTTCTGTGTGCTTCTTAGCTGTGTGTGTTGGCTTTTATATGGTATTCTTGTGTGCAAATGATGCGTCTTTGCAGATTTTAGTTTATCTCATTTTTCGTGTGTGTGTGTGTGTGTGTGTGTGTGTGTGTGTGTGTGTGTGTGTGTGTGTGCACATAGGACAAAGAAGCAGAAACTCCAAAACCATATATTCGGAACATCTCAGAGCTCCGACAGCATGTTTGCTGACCACCTTGTAGCCAACACCACCACCCAACCACAATAGAAACAGACCTAAGAATACTAAAACACAGCCACAGCCTATACAGCAAACTGACCATTGATGAAAACTTCCAAATTCATAAGGCAATAGCAGAAGGAAAACAGGTCTTAAACAAATACACTACACGTTGCAATGGCACACTATTTAACACATTAATGGAACTTTACAAATACAAACAGCACAAACGGATAAAGCCTACACACACACACACACACACACACACACACACACACACACACACTCATACAAAATATAAAATGCTAACAAAATTCAAATTTGGCACCGAACTCTCTGGTGAACATATAAACACTGACTGGGCTGGGACACATAACAAGCCACAATCGCACTGTGTTCTGGTGAAGTGAAAAGTGTTTTACTACATTATTTATGAAAAATACTTGTTATAGTTACATGTGCATCACAACACCTCAGCATTATGAGGAGAATGGAAGTACTTGCCACACGAAAATGTAAGTAAAAATGAATATAGGAGCGAAAACATCGCGAAAAACTGAATTGCATTGGAGAAGATAGGTTAACCCCATGCAAAAAATTCATCAACATCGTTTGGTTACAGATGACAAGCTACCTGTAGTAAATAACACACAAGTGATCCAGAAAATTCATGCACACCCAATGTAAAGGTATTTACAAAAAGAAATGATCTGTTGTTTGAACTAAAAATGCACATAATTTTATAATCATTTAACAAAAATGTTCACATTGCAGAATAAATAAAAAAGAAAAACCCACTGATGATGGCACAGTAGTGCTGAAACATGTTTGGGTACTGAGAAAAACGGTGTTTTGCATAACTGGCGGACCTCACATCCAACAATAATTTAAAAAGTGTGCTTCACACTCCTTAGCAATAAGCTTGGAAAGAATTTTTTGTGAAAAGCTGCTGTTTTTATCATTGATCATAGTCCTGTACTAGTCTTAAATGTAGAAATTTCAAGAACACAGCAGTATGGATGGAAATCAAAGAGTGCCTACTTGTGTTTGAAACTTTGCATATGTTCTGTTTCGGGGTTATTAACTTCAAACCAATCATTAAAGCTTTTCACAATCCAATGTAACAACTTTAATAAGTTATAGTGCCCTGAAAAATAAAGACACATTTTCGTATAACTAATACAATTTTCTATTTAAAGTTGTAACTAGTGATGGCTATATCTTAATGAGGAGACTGTTCAAATGGATTAGATAATGCGCAACAAAGCAAAAATCAAGAACAGAATGAAAGTAATTTCAAGGACACTGATCCAGAAAAAAGGAATTCCTGACTTCAGAAGAAAAAAAAGATGAAAACTTGGTATTTAACTATCTAACAATGAAGAGATCAATTGAGACGGAGCATAAGCAGAGGTGGGGGCAGAAATTAACCATGTCCATTTCAAAAGAACCGTCCTCACATTTACCTTAAGGCATTCAAGCAAATCACCGAAAATTTAAATATGAATGACCAAACATCATCCTCCTGTATGCAGGCCCAGTGTGTTAACCACTGCACCACGTGACTGCGTGATTTTAGAACACATGAAGGAATATGACACACTGCAATGACATTACAGAATTACAAAAACAAAAAACAAAAAAACAAAAACAATGCAGAGGCAGATTCAAGTACAACATACGAATCAAACTTGGGAGCAGAACAATTAATAGAAATTTCACAGGAACTAGCAAATACTGAAATGATTATTTTTCAGGTATTGCAGAGAAACTGTAACAAAATGTTCATAAAATTGGTGCTACACTTTCAATGAATTATTTAGCTAGTACATGGATAATTTATCCCATAACAAAGCATTAAATCTGATAAAAAAAGGTATTTTATTTCAAGTATTTTTCCAGGGTATCTAGAGATTGTATGAGTTATGTCTCAACAACACCTTTTTCAGCTAACCTTAAGCAGACAAACAGCAACGAAGGAATACAGTCCCTCAAATCCAGATTCTTTTCATTCTGACAACTGAGGTAGCACCGGTCCTGCCATATTGCCATGAGGTACATATAAAATGATTGGTTACATTGGCTACAGATTCCAACCTATGCTTGAATAACAACTTTCGACATACCCATATCAAATAAGGCTTGATGACATAAAAAAGACAGAATGCTCGAACCTAGCTACTTACCCACACTTGTATAATGACGCTGAAATGTCCAACACATGCTCAGATAGATGAAAATCGCTTTTCCACACATTATCCTCTTATTTGTTAGACGTTCTGAATAATTGTTATCTCCTGCATAATGCACAGAAGTACATGGATCAGGACACTAACTTCAATCGAAAAGATGTCACTGTCATAACAATAGAAGAGGACATCCACTCTCTCACTTCTAGTGAGAATCTCCAAGATTTGTTTCTCTGAACAGCCCACACAGCATGCAATTTTCTTTCCCAATACACATCTTAGTCAAAAATGAAGATGAAACTAGCAATACAAGACCACAGCAACAAACATACACAGGAACTCCAATAGAGCGGACCAAATGATGAAAATCTACTAAGCGTTGAGGCCACAAATATGACTCCGAGTGTTATTTCCAGAGAGCACAGGTACTTGAGCTGCAGCGCATCTCAACACATAATGGAGTCCACGAGGTTTGGTAAGCTGGCACACACAAATATACCTAGAGCGCCTCGGAACAGGAGCTGTGGCATACTTACACACACCAGGAACACCTGGTTGTCACAAGCAGTGGCAGTTGCTAACACATTTAGAGAAGTAAACGGCTTTAGAGCAGTAAAAGGCTTAATTAGGGCACCAGATGTTGGCAAGTTTCGTAATATGTTCACTTAAACACCAACTGTAAGAGTAAAACGTATATAGTGCACCAAAGTAATTAAATGAGCACGATTTGTGAGTGTGCACTAATGAAGTAAGCTAAAGTGCTGAGAGTAAACAAGTGCTCTAAAGAGAGCATGATGTTCAGTGGGATGTAACAGCACAATGTAAGGAAGAGAGATGACCTGAGGGGAGACAACAACCTGCAAGGGCAGTGGCCATCACACTAAGAATGGAACAACCTGCTAAAAAGAATTGTACAACTGCATACAATAATGTGCAGTGTACTCAAGTAAAGTGAATGTGAAGAGAAAAATCCTATACTTAGTCAAATGTGTCTCACAGGAAGAGATTACTAATACTTGTTACCTGAAGTCTTGGATAGGACAACTAAGCCTTTTTTGGGGATAAATCATGACAATAGGTTCCATTCTCTTAAAAGTGTGTGAACCAGGTTACAAATTTCTGCAATGTGTATAAGGAAGATAGAAGGTACCACACTGGAGTGCAAACTCACCAGTTATTGGGGAGCATAAGAAATCATAATAACAAACACCACATAGATCTGTTTAAAACTATGTATTTTTCATCAAAATATGCAGCCTATTAAAATTTAAGTACACCAACTTGAAGGTGAATTACAGTCTTTAAAAAGCTCACTGGTGTCCATTACAAAACACTGGTGCAGAAACACTGAAATACAGCATATTGTTCCTATTGTCGTGTGAATGTGCAAATGAACCACTGCAGAACTACCATAAAGGGTGGGCAACCACGTATTTTATATCATTAAGTGGCACACACATCAAACTGGCCGTTTGATGAACTAACAAAACTAGGTATTCACATAATGTTAATCATTCTTCCATGTACCACTCACCTAGTGGTGTGTCGACATTTTGTTTGACAAATTAACTGAAATCTTGGAGGAAGTCTCAACCTGCAAAACTAATATAACAATAAGTGAAAACATGGATATCAATTCAGGTGCAGGTCTTAAGAATGAAATCAGTAATAACTTCCTGAACATTCTAAACACTTCTGGCATGGTAAAATGGTAATCTCTTCTATTAATGTAACAAAAACCATAGCATTGGTCTTAATTGTTAGACCATGGGCTTAAATTCACTGACAAGAAAACTTATAGTATTATAGAGATCTTGGTCTCTCTGTTAATTACTGTCAGATAATGAAGCTAAGGATGGACTTGTTAAAACCTGCAAAACTGTAGGCCTGTAGATAACTCTTCTCAGAATGTACATTACAGACTTTTTCTAGGGCATTGGTAAAAAGAACTTTGGGATGAAGTGTATGTGAATAGCCGTGTACATGCTAAGTTCTCTGAACTCTGAAAAATAAATAAATTTTCAAGGATATCAAAAGAAGAAGTTACAAGTGACTTGTGGGTGCTCTACAATTTTAATGAGTCCTTTACTTCAGGTATTTTTCCAGAGTACCTAAAACACGAGTTTTGCCTTACTAATGAAAGATAATACAGAGAGAGAATACTAAAAGACAGTTTAACTACTGTCAACACTCCCAAAAACTACCAAACCAATCATGGACTAATCAGTTACATGGTAATGCAGAGAGACAGAAAATTAAAAACCAGTTTAACTACTATCAACACTCTAAAAAATGATTGAATCAATCACAGACTAATTATTTATATGTATAAGTACAACCCTTTTAACCTTTAACTGTTCTGGATGTGTTAACACATGCGCCTTTTTTACCTGTCCCTGTATGCTCTGAACGTGTTTACGCATGTTACCAGTCCTTCTACCTGGTACTCTGAACGTGTCTATGTGTAAACACATCCAGGCCAGTTAAAGGGTTAATGAAGCAGAGTTTGGTTCCTGAAGTGAGAAGAGTGCAGTATCAATAACAACAGCGTGGTATTTGAGGCCTGTGACAAGGTTGGCTGTGTTACAAGTATATTCTTAGACTTGTCCAACACTTTTGACACTGCTGACCATAAAATATTACTGAAGAAAGTAAAAGCAATATAAAAGGAATAGTAAATCTAGATCTACATGGATACTCTGCAAATCACACTCAAGTGCCTGGCAGAGGGTTCACTGAACCACTTTCACAATAATTCTCTATTATTCCAATCACGTACAGTGCACTGAATAAATCAACACCTATATTTTTCCATGCGAGCTCCGATTTCCCCTATTTTATTACAATGATTGTTTCTTCCTATAATGGCTGGTGCCAACACAAAATTTTTGTATTCAGAGGAGAAAATTGGTGACTTAAATTTCATGAGAAGATTCTGCTGCAACGAAAAATGCCTTTGTTTTAATGATGTTCATTCCAATTCCTGTATCATTTCAATGACACTCTCTCCCCTATTTGAAGATAATACAAAACATGCTGTCCTTCTCTGTACTTTTTCGATGCACTCCTTCAATCATATCTGGTAAGGGTCCCACGCCAGGCAGCAGTATTGTAAAAGAGGAGGGGCAAGGGTAGTGCAGGCCAACTCTTTAGTAAATCTGTTACATTTTCTAAGTGTTCTGCCAATAAAACAGTCTTTGGTTAGTCTTCCCCACAACATTTTGTGCGTGTTCCTTCCAATGTAAGTTGTTTGTTATTGTAATTCCCAGGTATTTATTTGAATTTACGGCCTTTAGATTTGACTGATTTATCGTGTAACCAATGTTTAAAAGATTCCTATTAGTACTCTTGAGGATGACCTCACACTTTTCATTATTTAGGGTCAATTGCCAATTTTTGCACCATACAGATATCTTATTTACATAGTTTTACAATTTATTTTGAACTTCTGATGATTTCATTAGCCAATAAATGACACTATCATCTGCAAACAACCTAACATGGCTGCTCAGATTATCTCCTATATAGATAAGGAACACCAAATGGCCTATAACACTACCTTAGAGAATGTCGGAAATCACATCTGTAAATGAGTGGTTCCAGTCTTACATGGAAAATAGGGTGAAAAAAGTAGAGTTCACTCAACAACTGTCAGACAACCAACGTATAAACATAGGTGTGCCTCAGGGTAGTGTGCAGGGTCCAATTCTGTTCACAATAAACATATCAATGTCATTCCAGACAGTGTAAGACATGGAGAAAAAATCCTTTCTGCTGATGACAAAAACATCACAGTCATTACTAATAAAACAGAACTCGTCAAAGAGAAGGAAAATTAAAACCTCAAATATATTTACAGTTGAAAGTATGTTATAAAGTATGGTAACACTGAACTTGGGGAAAAATACAGTACATACTTCAGCAGGAAGAGGAGAAAACACTCTGCTGCATTAAGCCCATATGATAAACCTATTGACTGTGTAAAAAACATGAAGACACGAAGCTTTTAGGATGACCACTGTCAGTTAACACGCAATAAGTACACAAAGATACTGGCATATTATGCTCTTAGTTTCACGTTTCATGGATCATTACGACAAATCGTAACAATACAGAATACGTCATTTTACATTCACATCTCAGATTAATTTGTAAATATGGCTACATGCTGAATATTTATAAGGTTCCAAAAATTCTTCTACAAAATAGGAGTTACAGAGTTCTTTCATACACTAAAATATTAGCTATTAAATTATTTTCTGGGTATCAAAGGCATTAAACATGGACACAAATTTTTGAACTGCAGAAAAGGGTCACAAGAATAACTGAAAGTTGTAGAATCCACTGTAAAGAATTATTTGAAATCGGTATCATTACTGTAGCAAGTGAGTGCATCTACCAACCTGTTGCGTTTATCAGGGAAAACATTTAGTCGGTATTTCACTAACAGTTCTACACAAAATCATGCAACAAGAGCTAGTTTGGACAAAAAACCCTAACATGCTTTCTCAGTGATTTCCTTACATTCTTGAGTGGTTGGGTATACTGCTGGTGTTTATTATAAGTCTTTGGTGTAACAGTATGAATTACTATCAATTTGCAGATTTAATGATCAAAAGAAAAATAATATATAAGACACTGGATACATGCATAACTGACAGATTCTGCAACTGATGAAAATTATGTACTTGATGTCAAAGGATCCACCTTTAATCTGTTGTAATGATATTCTTGACTTGAAGATGGTTGCATGACAGAAACTAGTTGTTGGTAAATAAATACACACTACAGCAGCTTTTGGTTGTTTCATCACACCATTATTTAAAAACAAATTAAAAATTATGGATCAGACCTTGTACATTAATATTCATCTTCTAGATTTGCAGCTCTTGTGTTTTTTTCCATGTTTGCAGTTAAAATTATTGGATATAGGTTCCACATTTTATGTAAAAGCTGCTCTTTCTAGTCACCCAAATATGTTTTGGCAGCTATGTGTCATCATCAGTGTGCTTTGTTATTCAAAAAACTGTACACAGTGAACTGATGTTAGGTTGTAACTGATCTAACAAATATTAATTAATTTAGAGATCTGCTGCAGTTGTACTAATAGCTATTTAAACCACAACCGGTTTTGAAATTTTAAAATCTCATCTGTCAAATTGAGACCTAAAATCAGCTTTTATTTGTCTGTGTTCTAATCTCAATTTTACATTATACAGTTTTGCAGAACCCTCTGTATGGTGTCCTTTACCGATAGCTTGTCATCTACAAACAAAACGATGTAAATAAGAATTATAACAGCAAGTTAACACATCCCTGGACTTTTAAAAATGTGATATTTGTGTGGCAAAATGTTTTCTATGCACACTAGTTGTTACTCATGTTTTGTTGTGACAGAACCTATTTTTTTCATGTTCTGAGAGCACTGCATTCACATACTAAATGTACTTTGTATAATTTTTGTTTCATAACCACCTTTCCACTTTGCAAAATGCTGTGTAAACAATGCCGTTGTGTGTCCTAACCCCATTGACATTCAACTGTTCCTGAGTGGGTTCGGTGCTGAATTTCAATTTTGTTTACTTTTACTTCTCTTTTTCTGTATGTGTGAGTGGGTATGTGGGGGGGTTATGTGTGTCTGTTCCTACTTTTAGCTGACAGGTGACGCTATGGAGGAAGCAGGGCTGCAGGGGGGCTGGGGGTGGGGAGGGGGTAAAGCTCCTTTAGCTGTTTGTATTGCCTTTTCTGTAAAGTTCCTTTAATGTGTTAAATAATGTGCCTTTACAGAGTGTAGTGTGTTCCTTTAAAACCTGTTTGCCTTCTGTATGTGAAAGTTTTCTTCTATTGTTACTTTGTGGTATAGGCTATGGCTGGATCTCGTATTTTTAAATCTGCAGCTGTTGTAGTTGGGCAGTAATTATGGGCTATTAGGTGGTCAGCAAATGTGCTACGGCTACTGTTACCTTTTACGGATCTGAGTATCATGTTTTAAAATTCCTGTGTGTTTGTTCTACGTATACTAACTGGGAAGTGATGCATGTGAGTTCTGATCTGTTGAATTTATCTGTGGGTGTTTTCTGTGTTCCAAGTTTTTCTGTGCTGTGTTGTTTGTCCTGTACCCTACTTGAAGTCCTTTTTTCTAACTAACTCAATATGTTGCCTATTCTGTGGACAATTCTGTGATTGTAGATGGGTGTGTGCCATTTTGTTTTGTGTGTGTGTGTGTGTGTGTGTGTGGTGTTGCACTGTTGTGTCTTGCATGTGGTCACTGTTTGTGAGTTGTGTGTGGTGCATTCGATCCTTTTCTATTTACAGATATATGTGTGTGTGTGTGTGTGTGTGTGTGTGTGTGTGTGTGTGTGTGTGTGTGTGTGCGTGTGTGTGTGTGTGTGCGTGTGCGTGTGTGGGTGTGTGTGCGTGCGCGCCTACAAGCATGCACATATGTTCAGTCCTTTTCTGTTTATAAAATTTATTGGTTTAATTTCTTTATCATATGGGTCTTGTAACCAGTTTTCCCTGCTATTTGTTTTATTGTGTTTACCTCCTACACAATGAAACAAACAATTGACACCAAAAAATTCACTTCATATTAGAAACAGAAACAGGTAACGCAATAAATTTTCTGGATCTCACCACAAGAAAACCAAAGAATACCCATGGCTTCATGATATCCAGGGTACCGACAACCAGAAGTACCACCAGTCACAAGATTCAGATTCATGCTCACAGATTGAACAGAACACCCATAAGCAAACAGAAGCAGAACACAATAAGATAATTACCAGTGGAAAATGATTACAAGAGCCACATGATAGAGAAATTAAACAAACATATTAGTAAATGGAAAAGGAATGAACACACACACACACACACACACACACACACACACACACACACACACACAAAACCTTACACAGCACAGAAAAACACAGCGCACAAACAATGACCACACCTAAAAACACAACAGTGCAATAACACACATACAAAACAAAATGGCACATACTCACTCACAAAAACAAAATTGTCCATGGAATATGCAACACATCTAAGAACCAGGTACTTCAAATTATTTAGAAATAAAAGAGACAATTCATCAAAAGGCAGTAGTGCTCTGTCATCAATAGGTACATAAACAAAAGGTATGGAGCTTGGCTAGCTTCTGGATGCACTTCCTTTCTTTAGATGTAGGTATAACATTGACACACACACACACACACACACACACACACACACACACACTGCCACAGGGATCATATCCCTGTGAAAGACCCAGATGCAAGACCTGCCCAATCCACACTCCCAGCACCACGTACTCCAGTCTCATCACAGACTTATCCTACTTTATTTGAGGCTGGGCCATCTATGAAAGCAGTCATGTTATATACCAGCTCTGCTGCAAACACTGCACAGTGTTTTACATTGCTATGACAACCAACCAGCTGTCAACTGCAATGAATGGCCACGATCAAAACGTTGCCAAAAACAAGGTGGAACATCCAGAGGCACAACATGCACGATTCCAATGGCTGCTTCGCAACCCGTGCCATTTGGACCCTCCCCACCACCACAAGCTTTCCTGAGCTGTGCAGATGGGAACTATCCTTACAGCACACCCTTCACCCCCCCCCCCCAAATAACCTTCCTGGCCTAAACCTAATGTAACTCGCTGCCGACCCACCCCCCATCCAATATAGTATGTATCTGTGTGAGTGTATCTCCTGCCCCAGCAACCCCATCTAATCTGTGTCCTCACATCAGCTAGTTGTGTGCTGTTGTCTCATGACATAGTCTATGAAATCACATGTTCATTCGTTTGCCACATGCCCATTTTAACTTCACCCAAGCCACAGACAGCTCCCCACTCTCCCATGAGCTGCCCCCCAACCCCCTCCCATCTCTCACCATTCCTCACCCCAGTACACTCACTATAGGCCAGTAAAGAGCTGGCTGTCGACTGAGCACAATGTAGGCAAACGTGTGTGTATGTGGAGGGGGGGGGGGGGGGGGGGGATACGCAGGCACACGTGTGTGTGTTCCTACAGCCAGAAAAAGGAAGTGCGTTCCCAAAGATAGTCAAGCTCCATACCTTTCATTTGTGTGCCTATCGTAGAAGCACTGCTTCTGCCTTTCGGTGAGTCATCTCCTTTATTCCCAAATATTTCATAATTTTCAAACAGAACTTTCTGTATGTTATTAAAGAGGGACTCCAAATAGGATGAACAACAGACAACACAATACAGAAAAAACTCAGAACACAGGAGAGACCAACAGATAAATTCAACAGATCAGGAATATATAAACTCACATGCATCACTTGCCAATCACTATACATAGGACAAACATGCGGGAATTTTAAAACAAGATACTCAGAACACCTCAAAATAGTTAAAAATTAAGAGCATCCATAGCACATAAATTCTTTTAGGCAAATGTTGGGATGGTAAATGTAGATATACATGGGCATGACCAGTTACAAGCTATCCGCACGAATGGCCGTCACCAAACTGGTCAACAGACTACTGGACCATCTAGTTGCTGAGCATGCCAACCAATATGGTGTGCTTGAATTCAACAAATGCTTCAGAGCCCACACCATCTGGATTATTCCCACCATCACCAGCTACTGAACTGTAGAGGTGGAAACTCTCACTGTGTTTGTCTACTACCCAATGCCTTCTTTGTGTGCAGAGTAACAGTTATCTTAATGTCATATTGTTGTTATTTCATCCCGGGTTTTCCATATATAAATTATGTTCACTCTCATATTGAGCAGCAAACCCTACATTACTGTAAAATGCTCCATGGATGAATAAATTACTATACTATACCGCACGCAGCATCATTGGCCTCTAATGAAAAATTCCATGGAAATTTACCTCTGAATTTTGAAAATGTGAAAAATCAAGATGATAAAAAGTAATGGAAAAAGGTGTAACAGATGTACTGGACACACTTTCACCCGGTGGAACAAGGACCTGCACATTTCTGTCATCAAATAAAAGAGATACAGCAAGTGAGCACGCGAGGTAAAACATTACGCATCACGAAACAGAACACATCAAAGTTATCTTAAAACCAAGTACAAAAAAATCTAATAGTGCAGGAAATGCCAGATTATTATGAACTTCATGTGAATCATTACTTCAAATGGATCTGAGCACTATGGGACTTAACATCTGAGGTCATTAGTCCCTTAGAACTTAGAACCGCTTAAACCTAACTAACCTAAGGACATCACACACATCCATGCCCGAGGCAGGATTCAAACCTGCGACCGTAGTGGTCACACAGTTCCTGACTGAAGCACCTAGAACCGCTCAGCCACAACAGCCGGCGTGAATCATTAGTGCAAATCAGAAAGAGAAATAGTACTCTGAACAACATAATCCTGTAAAATTATGAAAAGACTGTCGTCAAACTGAAACATGTACAGATCCTGTACTTTTAGTGTAAGTAAAAAACATAAATAGTAAAGACAAGACAGTTGTGGAGTTACATACCGCCCCAGAGGAGCAATGTGTATCCCTACACACTTTTACGAACAAATGACACTTATGAACGGAAAACATGAAACAAATTATCTGAGGGGAGAGTGCAGCTATTGTCGGATTTATTGTTTTATTTGCATGTGGAGAACAAAACAGAGAGAAGGCACATTTTTTCAAAATGGAACAGCCATTGCAGTAGCTTCATCAGAGGAATTACTTGCATGGCCGCAAATATGAGCACCTTGCCTTGCCGACCTACACTGGAGTAATGTGACGTTCTCAGAGAATGTATAGATATATTGCTGGCAGTGTTTATGTGGGGAATTCAACCAGGTGAACTGTTAATAAACTGTCATTCTGGATCATTCACTCTTTGTATAAACATTAATGTAGGGATTTCGAGCTGGACATTCTGATTTGTCATTTGATGTTATCTGAAGTAAACTGCATATACTGTGGACAATATAAGAATTGTATAATAGGTGTTTGCGTATTTATTCAAGAAAAGTAGTATGTGCCGTGTTGTATTTTCTCCCAGCAAGCAAAAAGAAAGGAGGAAATGAAATTCTTCACTCTGCATCCAAGGCAATGGTCAAAGAAAGTAAGAAATCAAGAACAACGATATTAAATCTGCGTGAGGTAATTCACAGCTAACACTACTGAAACACTACAGAGTGAACTAAAATCACTGCTAAGTGAGATTCAGAAACAACTGAGTGTTGTGAGATGCAGACCTCGAGCTATGCCGCATATCAGTATGTCACCACAGCCAGGGTTGGATCCATCAACACACATTAGCCTAGACCTTGGTCAGCACTGCAAAAATTGTACTGGCCTAACAATGACCAACTTAAAGGAATCTTTGTATACAATAAATTGCTAGAGCACAAGTTCCCAAAGATAGGAATTTAATTAAAACAAAATTGATTTTAAGGAAACAATTTCGAAGTAGAGAAAATGGGTATTTACATATGCTTGTTGGTTATGAGTACATCTTTTAGCTGGCCTATAATATTTATAAGAAATTTTTATACAACAAGGAATGGTTATTATTATGATGTAACAATCTCAGAAACATTAATTTCAAAATTAATATACTGGCCTCAATACAGCACATTCCCATAATAGAGGGAAACATTCCACATGGGAAAAATATATCTAAAAACAAAGATTCTGTAACTTACCAAACAAAAGTGTTGGTATGTTGATAGAAACAATAACAAACACAAACACACACACAAATTTCAAGCTTTCGCAGCCGATGGTTGCTTCATCAGGAAAGAGGGAAGGAGAGAGAAAGACAAAAGGATGTGGGTTTTAAGGGAGAGGGTAAGGAGTCATTCCAATCCCGGGAGGAGAAAGACATGTGTCTGCTTGTGTCTGTTATATGCTCGCAGGTGTGTGTGTGTGTGTGTGTGTGTGTGTGTGTGTGTGTGTGTGTGTGTGTGTGTGTGTGTGTGTGTGTGTACCTGTCCTTTTTCCCCTCTCCTTCCCTCTTTCCCGATGAAGCGGCCGTTGGTTGCAAAAACTTGAAATTTGTGTGTGTGTTTGTTATTGTTTCTATTAACGTACCAACGCTTTCGTTTGGTATATATTGATAATCGAAGCCAATCTTTGAGATCTGCAAATTAAAAGTGACTTACATTGTTACAATAGGCACAACTATTGGGTCCTCTACAGATAATGAGTAATTGACTCTCACTCAGAAGCCACGTGTGTCAAAAAGAAACCGACTTCACAATGTGATGTCTGTGTAACTCCTATATAAAGTGGCAGGAAAAGGATATTTCACATGCTTTATCGCTTTAGGAGCATATGTTGGTTCCCACAAATGCTAATGACTTGCGAAAAACCAAACTAAATTACACGTAGGCCCTACTAATAGTATGTGTTCTGGTTAATGGTGTGTAATCACATAATCAAGTTTCTCTTTCCTTTCACCTGTTCCAGATACAACTGCACATGCAGCCTCTCAGCGAAGTGATTCCGATAAAAGAAGATTGTTGTTGTGGTCTTCAGTCCTGAGACTGGTTTGATGCAGCTCTCCATTCTACTCTATCCTGTGCAAGCTTCTTCATCTCCCAGTACCTACTGCAACCTACATCCTTCCGAATCTGCTTAGTGTATCCATCACTTGGTCTCCCTCTACTATTTTTACCCTCCACGGTGCCCTCCAATACTAAATTGGTGATACCTTGATGCCTCAGAACATGTCCTACCAACCGATCCCTTCTTCTAGTCAAGTTGTGCCACAAACTCCTCTTCTCCCCAATTCTATTGAATACCTCCTCATTAGTTATGTGATCTACCCATCTAATCTTCAGTATTCTTCTGTAGCACCACATTTCGAAAGCTTCTATTCTCTTCTTGTCCAAACTATTTATCGTCCATGTTTCACTTCCATACATGGCTACACTCCATAAAAATACTTTCAGAAATGACTTCCTGACACTTAAATCTATACTCGATGTTAACAAATTTCTCTTCTTCAGAAACGCTTTCCTTGCCATTGCCAGTCTACATTTTATATCCTCTCTACTTCGACCATCATCAGTTATTTTGATCCCCAAATATCAAAACTCCTTCACTACTTTAAGTGTCTCATTTCCTAATCTAATTCCAGAACATCAACCATCTTCATTCGACTACATTCCAGTATCCTCATTTTGCTTTTGTTGATGTTTATTTTATATCCTCATTTCAAGACACTGTTCATTCCGTTCACTGCTCTTACAAGTCCTTTGCTGTCTCTGACAGAATTACAATGTCATCGGCAAACCTCATTTTATTTCTTCTCCATGGATTTTAATACCTATTCCAAATTTTTCTTTTGTTTCCTTTATTACTTGCGCAATATACAGATTGAATAACATTGGAGAGTCTACAATGCTGTCTCACTCCCTTCCCAACCACTGCTTCCCTGTCATAACCACTGACTCTTGTAACTGCCATCTGGTTCTGTACAAATTGTAAATAGCCTATTGCTGCCTGTATTTTACCCCTGCCACCTTAAAAATTTGAAAGATAGTATTCCAGTCAACATTGTCGAAAGCTTTCTCTAACATTCCCAATGCTAGAAACGTAGGTTTGCCTTTTCTTAATCTATCTCCTAAGATAATTCATAGGGTCAGTATTGCCTCAAATGTTCCAATATTTCTAAGGAGTCCAAACTGATCTTCCCCGAGGTCAGCTTTACCAGTTTTTCCATTCGTCTGTAAATAATTCACTTTAGTATTTTGCAGCTGTGACTTATTAAACTGATAGTTCGGTAATTTTCACATCTGTCAACACCTGCCTTCTTTGGGATTGGAGTTATTATATTCTTTTTAAAGTCTGAGGGTATTTCGCCTGTCTCATACATCTTGCTCTCTAGACGGTAGAATTTTGTAAGGGCTGGCTCTCCCAAGGCTATCAGTAGTTCTAATGAAATGTTGTCTACTTCTGGGGCCTTGTTTTGACTTAGGTCTTCAGTGCTCTGTCAAACTCTTCGCGCAGTATCATATCTCCCATGTCATCTTCTTATGCATCCTCTTCCATTTCCATAATATTGTCCTCAAGAACATCGCCCTTGTATTGACCCTCTATATACTCCTTCCACCTTTCTGCTTTCCCTCCTTTGCTTAGAACTGGGTTTCCATCTGAGCTCTTGATATTCATACAAGTGGTTCTCTATTCTCCAAAGGTCTCTCTAATTTTCCTGTAGGCAGTATCTACCTTATCCCTAGTTATATACGCCTCTACATCCTTACATTTATCCTCTAGCCATCCCTGCTTAGCCAATTTGTACTTCCTGTCAATCTCATTTTTGAGATGTCTGTATTCCTTTTTGCCTGCTTCATTTACTGCATTTTTATATTTTCTCGTTTCATCAACTAAATTCAATATTTCTTCTGTTATCCAAGGATTTCTACTAGCCCTCATGTTTTTACCTACGTGATCCTCTGCTGCCTTCACTACTTCATCCCTACTTCACTACTACTTCCACTGTTATTTCTTTCCCCCATTCCTGTCAATTGTTCCCTTATGCTCTCCCTGAAACTCTGTACAACCTGGTTTAGTCAGTTTGTCTAGATCCCATCATCTTAAATTCCCACCTTTTTGCAGTTTCTTCAGTTTTAATCTACAGTTCGTAACCAACAGATCGTGGTCAGAGTCCACATCTGCCCCTAGAAATGTCTTACAATTTATAACCTGGTTTCTAAATCTCTGTCTTACCATTATATAATCTATCTCATCCCTTCTAGTATCTCCAGGGTTCTTCCATGTATACAAACTTCTTTCATGATTCTTCAACCAAGTGTTAGCTATGATTAAGTTATGCTCTGAGCAAAATTCTACCAGGTGGCTTCCTCTTACATTTCTTACCCCCAATCCATATTCACCTACTATGTTTCCTTCTCTCCCTTTTCCTACTATCGAATTCCAGTCACCCATGACTATTAATTTTTCGTCTCCCTTCACTATCTGAATAATTTCTTTTATTTGATCATACATTTCATCAATTTCTTCGTCATCTGCAGAGCTAGCTGGCATATAAACTTGTACTACTGTGGTAAGTAATAGGCGTGAAATTCTTGTTTTTACAAGTAAAGGAATATTTGGGGAGCGGAAGATCGAGCGCGCACACGTACGTGTAGGTAGGTTGTGTGTGTGTGTGTGTGTGTGTGTGTGTGTGTGTGTGTAAGGTGAAGTACATACATGCAGTCACAACATTGCTGCAATATAACTGAGTATGCATTCACAGTCTCTAAGTTAAACATAGGGCCTGTATGAAATACATATTCGTTTATTGCTGCAGGGAAACAAAATACAGTGTGATGTACTGCATGTTAAGACATTCAACTGGAATTTCGGAGAAGTGATATTCAAACACCAGCCCAGCTATAAGGATTCATGTTTTATGCATTCATCCTAAGTCGCTTAATGACAATTTTGTAACAGAGTCTATTAAGGCGTTAAAATTAAGAAAAAGGGGATATTACTGTATACAAAACTATTTTGCGTTGTTGTTACTTACTTTTTGTTCCAACCAGCATAGTGAATGTAATAGCGCACTTGTTTATCTTTTATTTCCGATTCAAGGCATTTAGCTTCGTATATCAGAGGCCCATGAAAACATAAAACTTTCTCACCTATAACATAAAACGTAAATTTATCAAATGAAATACTAGCTAAACGAGAGGAAATATATTACGCAAAAATAACACCTCGATAAAAATCAGTCTTAAGTAAACAATGTTTACGTGCAAACCTTTCTGAAACTTTGCCTTTACAGGAGAACCTTTCACATTCGCCATTTCTGCATTTAAATTCACACTTATAACCTGGAATATATGATTGCTATTTATTGGATATTTCTATTTGTCTTGCCAATTACCAAACCTATGCGCGGAAATAGCACCGCAGATTGAAATATTTAGCAAATGATTAGCATCAACGATCACAATAGAAAAATATTTAGCCCTCACACTAGCCACAATCCTCTAACCAACGATGCCAACCAGTACAACAAAACATTAATAACATCTCTGGTTATGTTTATCAACGAAACACGGTGGCTTGGAAACTCTTTGTAATAAAAGAAGTGTAGCAATGCGCTGCTTGCAGAAAGTTGGCGAAATGTGATAAAATTGATGGTGCAACTTATGCTTCAGTACAGGAGAGCACTTACTGGTGTTTTATGAAGATAATCTGCTTTAAATATAATGGCTGACCTCATGAGTTTATCTGCAGAACAGACTGAAAAGATACTGCAATTCCAGGTATGCTGAACAACACAGAACACGTTGGTTATGGTATTTGTATAATTTAGCAGACCCAGTATGTATGTACCTCCAACCGAAAATATGAATCCATTTCTAAGTTGGAACGAGAGGAGAATGTACTTTTTCCCAGATCTGTGACATACGTATTCTAAGATAGTGAACACAGCAGTTAACGACGGTGTCAGGAAATGATTTTCAAACAGATAATCACAGCTATAGGTTGTGATTGTGCAAGATGTTTTTTTCATATCAGTTTATTGCTTACAGTCAAAGTTTCACGTTGGTTGTAATCATATAGACTCGATTGTGATATGATGAATACTGTTTACTTGCGATATTACTAGTATTCCAAGAACTGTGGTATGTCAGTAACATACGACATAACACTCACTGGTTTCATAAATACCCATTCGAACAAGAAACTGAAAACAGTGTATTCTTTCGTACACTTTCATGTGTCGTCAGAAATTTTCTTTAGGTGTCTTTCATGTTTTCTAAGATTAATAGGAAAATAAATATTATGCAACTGTACATTGTTTACTGATAGGGCAAATTATAAGCAGAGCTCTGCACCAATAACTTTCTTGCTTCTAAACACATTTATATTCCCAACAAAATCACAATGTAATTACCATGTTTGTCTCTTACACAGGGCCTACTATTGTAATAAAAGACTGTTGTACAACATTACAGAATGCAGATTGTGTGAATGCTAGTTAGCTAATATTTTATAAACAATAATAATGTGTGTCACAAATAAGTTGAAAAATTATTGACAGCATTGGCAAAAGTTACATATTGGAACCCCGCCCCCTCCCCTCCATGAAATCTTGGTTGTGGTGACAGTCCAATCCAAAGAGCAGTGCAAGGTCTAGATTAGGTTGGAAGATCACAGTTTGGTTTGTGAATTGACGAAGCCAATGAGTGTGAAAGATGATCTGGTTCGGGGAACAAATTGACTGGTAGTGAAGCCTATGGTTTATGTCCACACCAAATTGCAAGGGGGAGTCTATTATGCACTTTTTAAGGAGTAGAAGTACCAGTAACTAAACATATATTATTATTTTATTTTTATTATTTTAGAGCCTGGAGATACTGACAGGTTTCAGATAGATTATATAATGGTAAGACAGAGAGTTAGGAACCAGGTTTCAAATTGTAAGACATTTCCAGGAGTGGATGTGGACTCTGAAGTCAATTTATTGCTTATGACCTGTAGATTAATACTGAAAAAAACTGCAAAAAGTTGGGAATTTAAGAAGATGGGACATGGATAAACTGACCAAACCAGAAGTTGTACAGAGTTTCAGGGAGAGCATAAGGGAGCAATTGACAGGAATGGGGGTGAGAACTACAGTAGAAGAAGAATGGGTAGCTTTGAGGGATGAAGTAGTGAAGGCAGCAGAAGATCAAGTAGGTAAAAAGACGAGGGCTAGTAGAAATTCTTGGGTAACAGAAGAAATATTGAATTTAATTGATGAAAGGAGAAAATATAAAAATGCAGTAAATGAAGCAGGCAAAAAGGAATACAGACGTCTCAAAAATGAGATCGACAGGAAATGCAAAATCGCTAAGCAGGGATGGGTAGAGGACAAATGTAAGGTTGTAGAGGCTTATCTCACTAGGGGTAAGATAGATACTGCCTACAGGAAAATTAGAGAGACCTTTGGAGAATAGAGAACCACTTGTATGAATATCAAGAGCTCAGATGGAAACCCAGTTCTAAGCAAAGGAGGGAAAGCAGAAAGGTGGAAGGAGTATATAGAGGGTCTATACAAGAGCGATGTACTTGAGGACAATATTATGGAAATAGAAGAGGATGTAGATGAAGATCAGATGAGAGATATGATACTGCGTGAAGAGTTAGACAGAGCACTGAAAGACCTGAGTGGAAACAAGGCCCCCTGAGTAGACAACATTCCATTGGAGCTACTGATGGCCTCAGGAGAGCCAGTCCTGGCAACATTCTACCATCTGGTGAGCAAGATGTATGAGACAGGCGAAATACCCTCAGACTTCAAGAAGAATATAATAATTCCAATCCCAAAGAAGGCAGGTGTTGACAGATGTAAAAATTACTGAACTATCAGTTTAAGAAGCCACAGGTGCAAAATACTAACACGAATTATTTACAGACGAATGGAAAAACTAGTAGAATCCGACCTCAGGGACGATCAGTTTGGATTCCGTAGAAATGTTGGAACAAGTGAGGCAATACTGACCCTACGACTTATCTTAGAAAATAGATTAAGGAAGGGCAAACCTACGTTTCTAGTATTTGTAGATTTAGAGAAAGCTTTTGACAATGTTGATTGGAATACTCTCTTTCAAATTCTGAAGGTGGCAGGGGTAAAATACAGGGAGCGAAAGGCTATTTACTATTTGTACAGTAACCACATGGCAGTTTTAAGAGTAGAGGGACATGAAAGGGAACCGGTGGTTGGGAAGGGGGTTTGACAGGGTTGTAGTCTCTCCCCGATGTTGTTCAATCTGTATATTGAGCAAACAGTAAAGGAAACAAAAGAAAAATTTGGAGTAGGTATTAAAATCCATGGAGAAGAAATAAAAACTTTGAGGTTCACCTATGACATTGTAATTCTGTCAGAGACAGCAAAGGACTTGGAAGAGCAGCTGAACGAAATGGATAGTGTCTTGAAAGGAGGATATAAGATGAACATCAATAAAAGCAAAACTAGGGTAATGGAATGTAGTCGAATTAAGTCGGGTGATGTTGAGGGTATTAGATTAGGAAATGAAACCCTTAAAGTAGTAAAGGAGTTTTGCCATTTGGGGAGCAAAATAACTGATGATGGTCGAAATAGAGAGGATATAACATGTAGACTGGCAATGGCAAGGAAAGCTTTTCCGAAGAAGAGAAATTTGTTAACATCGAGTATAGATTTAAGTGTCAGGAAGACACTCCTGAGAGTATTTGTATGGAGTGTAGCCATGTTTGGAAGTGAAACATGGTCGATAAATAGCTTGGACAAGAAGAGAATAGAAGCTTTCGAAATGTGGTGCTACAGAAGAATGCTGAAGATTAGATCACATAACTAATGAGGAAGTATTGAATATGATTGGGGAGAAGAGAAGTTTGTGGCACAACTTGACCAGAAGAATGTATCGGTTGGTAGGACATGTTCTGAGGCATCAAGGGATCACCAATTTACTATTGGAGGGCAGCGTGGAGGGTAAAAATCGTAGAGGGAGACCAAGAGATGACTACACTAAGCAGATTCAGAAGGATGTAGGTTGCAGTGGGTACTGGGAGATGAATCTTAAAAACAAAGATTCCAAGACTTACCAAGCGGGAAAGCGCCGGTAGATAGGCACAATGAAAAAAAAAAAAAAAAAACCACACAAACACACACACAAAATTTGAGCTTTCACAACCAGCGGCTGCTTCGTCAGGAAAGAGGGAAGGAAAATAAAAGATGAAAGGATGTGGGTTTATATATATTAAAAACAAAGATTCCAAGACTTACCAAGCGGGAAAGCGCCGGCAGACAGGCACAATGAACAAAACACACACACACACAGAATTACTAGCTTTTGCAACCGATGGTTGGTTCTTCAGGAAAGAGGGAAGGAGAGGGAAAGACGAAAGGATGTGGGTTTTAAGGGAGAGGGTAAGGAGTCATTCCAATCCCGGGAGCGGAAAGACTTCCCTTAGGGGGGAAAAAAGGACAGGTGTACACTCGCACACACGCACATATCCATCCGCACATACACAGACACAAGCAGACTTGGTAAGTCTTGGAATCTTTGTTTTTAATATATGTATGCTTGTGTCTGTGTATGTGCGGATGGATATGTGCGAGTGTACACCTGTCCTTTCTTCCCCCTAAGGTAAGTCTTTCTGCTCCCGGGATTGGAATGACTCCCTACCCTCTCCCTTAAAACCCACATCCTTTCTTCTTTCCCTCTCCTTCCCATTTTCCTGAAGAAGCAACCGTCGGTTGCGAAAGCTAGAAATTCTGTGTGTGTGTTTTATTTATTGTGCCTGTCTACTGGCGCTTTCCCGCTTGGTAAGTCTTGGAATCTTTGTTTTTAATATATTTTTCCCATGTGGAAGTTTCTTTCTATTTTACATATATAATGAAAATAATCAATTACTTATAATATAAATGTATAGATAAAACAATTTACTCACCAAGCAGCGATAGGGAAAGAAGCACAAAGACGGATTTAACTTTTACAAGGTTTTGGAGCCAGGAGTTCTTTCTTCTGCCAGAAGAAGGATCCATTGGCTCCGAAAGCTCGTAAAAGTAAAATCCTTGTGTGTGTATGTGTGTGTTTTTTCCCCTGCCGCAGTGAGTACTACCCATTGTTCCACATATATAGGTATCTTCACATTGTCTTCATATATGGTGCATAGGAAGAATGATTGCTTCATGGGATCAATACATAGGGAGCAGTAGTATGTTCCTATGTTCCACCCTTAATACTGGTTCGTATAACATTGTAACTAGCCTGTCACAGAATAGTTGGGTTCCTGTCTGAAAGAAATTTCAAGTTCAATTTTTCCAACCTGTGTCAGACCGGCCTGTGATCATTCGTGCTGTGCTGCTTTGCATATGTTGAGTATTTCCTCTTAGTCCTGTTATCTGGTAAAGGTCACACATACCGGAACAATATTTTTGTGTCAATGCATTACATGAGTATGTTGTAGACAGTCACGTTATAATTGACTGATTGCATTTTTCCAATATCCAACCTATTGAGTGAAATCTGTCATAACTGAGCCTTTCTGGTCATTCTATTTCATGTCCATATAAACCTTACATGCAAATATTTGTATGAGTCAATTAATTCCAATTGTGACTCATTCATCTAACACTAGGTACACTGATAATATTGCCTTGCAGGTGATTAATGTGCATTGCCCTTGGGCACCACTGAATACTTCTGTTAATGACACTCTGTTCAAAATAACATTTTGCTATCTCCGTACTAATGAATCCTCAGTCCTGGCACAAATTTCATTTGATACCTCATGTTGTTGTTGTTGTTGTGGAGGTGATGGTGGACTTAAACATGAAGATGGTTCGGTGCTGCTCTCTACACTAGTCTATCCTGTGCAAGTCTTTACATCCCAACACAGTCACCACAATCCACATCCATTTTAACCTGCTTACTGTGGTCAATCCATATTTTATTTATTTAGTCCTTGTTAGACCATTCAGTACAACTGTGCCAGAGATGTCAAATGCCTTACAGAAATAATATATACACATGTATATATAAACAAAGTAGGAGAGGCCATGATGTAATCAGAGGAATCATCCCAGCATACATCGTAGCAACTTGGGAAAACCCAAGTGAAGAGGTTGGTAGCCCTGCGCCTGCTACATGGACGTCTGAGTCACAGCTCTTGTACAAGATAAGTAATTTAAGTAGTAATAAACTGTTTTTTAACACTTTAAACTAATTTATTACGTTAATTATAGTGCTCTGCAAGCGTACCATTAAAGGTTTTTGTCTTACTCGCGTATTTTCACAGTAATCACGTAAAGTTCGTTTTGTTTACATATCGCGGCCAGGCCGAACTTTTGAGTTTTCAGATTAAACTTCATACCGCAATCTTAAGTGCATTTACTGATAGTTTAGTGTGCTAAATACGTTTGCTGCCCCTTTATATCTGTAGAGTATCGTCATCTCTTAAGTAATTTCCAGTAAAAAACTTCTGAACCACTGTTTACATAGTCGCGAGTAGGCCTAATTTTTCGTACACGTATTTTCATTGTTTTCCGGTAACTTAATTGTCTTTCTGTCACTAAAATCGATTTGTACCATGAGTGTAAAGTGCCTGACGTGCCGTAGGATCGTTAGCTCCGGGGTCTGGTGTGATGGATGTAGTAACTTTTTTCATTGGGGCGACTGTAGTGGCGTGGGAATTGGGAAAATGAGCGAGACTCATCAGTGGTTCTGTAGGCTATGCAGTAGAGATAGGAAGATTGTGGAACAGGAGGGGAAAATTGCTGCCCTTCAGACTGAGTTAGATGAGGCTAGGCGAGAACTGGGCAGGTTAAGGGGGGAGAAGGGTAAACAGGGGTGGGAAGTGGCAACAGGCATGAGGAACAGGCCAAGAAATTCTTCTGACAGCTTTGTTATTAATGTACAAAATAGGTTTGACCTGTTGCCTTAGTCAGAAACTGATGAGCCTCTCACAGAAGTAGATGTAGACAGGGCTCAACAAGCTTTCAGCAGCAAATTGATTAAGAATGTAGGGAAGTCTGCAAAGAGAAAGAAAGTCTTGTTGCTAGGTAGTTCGCATGCTAGGGGTGTGGGCCAACTTCTGCAGGATGAATTAGGGTTGGATTACCAGGTCACAAGTTTTTTCAAACCTAGTGCTGAACTTGGGCAGGTTACAGAGGATTTAGGTTCACTATGTAAAGGTTTTACTAAGGAAGACACCGTGGTTATTGTGGGTGGGCCGGGCAACAGTATTGACAGAGATCCGGGGTACAGCATAAAGTGTGACCTGGCAAAGATTGCATCGGCATCGAATCATACCAGTGTTGGGTTTGTGTCGGTTCTGGAGCGCCACGACCGACCTCATTTGACCTCTTCTGTCAGGAGAGTTAATTTGGAGTTGGAACGGCTACTTGGATCTGGTGCAGGGTCACACATTGGTGTGGTTCCTGTTGATTCACTCTGTAGGTGGGACTATACTAGACATGGCCTACACCTCAACAGGAAAGGGAAGGGTAAACTGGCTGGGCTGATAGCAGGAAATTTAAAGGGGGGAGGAACTACATCTCATGGTGGAAACTCTTTTTTTAGTGTAAGATCAGTGTCCAGTGGGAAACTCAGCCAGGCAAGTACTAAAGATGTGCAAAAAGTTCAATATACTCACAAAAGTAAAGTGAAAAATAATGTTAGTATATTTCATCAAAATATTGGGGGATTGAAGAATAAAAGTACTAAAGATGTTAAAAAAGTTCAAGATACTCACAAAAGTAAAGTGAAAAATACTGTTAGTATATTTCATCAAAATATTGGGGGATTGAAGAATAAAATTGATGAGCTTCTGCTTTGTTTAGAAGATATAGAAACCAAGAATGTAATAGATATACTATGCCTGTCTGAGCATCACATTGTCACTGATATGCAAAAGATTAGCATCAATGGGTACAAATTAGCTGCACATGTAAGTAGAGATAATATGATGAGAGGAGGAGTTGCCATATATGTCAAAAGCTTCCACAGTGCAAAAAATTTAGAAACTAAAAAATTTTGTGTAGAGCAACATATGGAAGCATGTGCCACTGAACTTAAACTAAATGATGGCACTTTCATAATTGTAACAGTGTATAAGTCCCCCTCAGGGAATTTCCAGCTATTTCTAGAAAACTTGGATGCTTTGTTGTGCTATCTGTCAGACAGGGGGAAGCAAATTATCATTTGTGGGGATTTCAATGTTGATTCCCTGAAAGAGTGTAATAGGAAGAATGACCTTTTAGTATTACTCAGTTCTTTCAATTTGAGCTCCGTCATTGATTTTCCTACTCGGATAACAAAGAACAGCAGTACATTGATAGATAACTTTTTTTATAGACCAAGATAAGTTTAAGGACATAAATGCTTATCCTGTTGAGAATGGTCTTTCAGATCATAGTGCACAGCTTGTTACAGTACATGACATAGCTCCATGCAGTATAATAAATCAGACTTTCAAAGCAGTGCGTTGAATTAACAATATAAATATTGCAAACTTTAGGGAAAGCCTACAGCAGCTAGACTGGGATGAAGTGCATAAGGAACCCGATGCAAACTTGAAATATAACTTATTTCACAATACATTTTTAAGGGTATTTGAAAATTGTTTTCCCAAGAAAATAGTTAAACATAATTCCAAGAAAACATATAAAAAACCTTGGCTAACTAAAGGAATAAGAATATCTTGCAACCGTAAAAGAGAACTGTATCTAACAGCAAGAGGGAGTACTGACCCCGAAATTGTTCAATATTATAAAAACTGTTGTGCGGTACTAAGAAAAGTTATTAAAAAGTCCAGAAGCATGTGTATCATATCTGAGATCAGTAACTCTGATAATAAAATTAAAGAAATTTGGAATATTATTGAAAGGGAAACAGGGCAACCAAGAGCACAGGAAGACTTTAGTGCAATAAAACTGAATGACAAGTGCACTAACAAACAATCAGAAATTGAAAATATTTTGAATAATCATTTTTTAAATGTTGTGGAGAAAATAGGATCTAGATCTTCACTAGAAGAGGCAAGGCTATTAATAGAAGAGGCCATACCTGCGCAGTTTGAAACAACTGTAATTCCACCAACCTCTCCCTCTGAAATCAGTAAAATAATAAACTCACTGAAAAGTAAAAGCTCTTACGGAATTGATGGCATTTCCAGCAAAGTACTTAAAGCTTGTTCCCCACAGATAAGTAGGATTCTCAGCCACGTATGTAATAGCTCTTTGGAGCAGGGTGTTTTCCCTGATAGACTGAAATATGCCAGTGTAAAACCATTGCATAAAAAGGGGGATACATCGGATGTCAACAACTACCGCCCAATCTCTCTTCTGACAGCTCTATCAAAAATTTTTGAGAAAGTAATGTATTCAAGAGTAGCCTCCCATATTTGTAAAAATAAAGTACTAACAAAATGTCAGTTTGGTTTTCAGAAAGGCTTTTCAACAGAAAATGCTATATGTGCTTTCACTGATCAAATATTAAATGCTCTGAATAACCGGACATCACCCATTGGTATTTTTTGTGATCTCTCAAAGGCCTTTGATTGTGTAAATCATGGAATTCTTTTAGATAAGCTAAATCATTATGGTTTGAGTGGGGCAGTGCACAAATGGTTTAATTCATACTTAACTGGAAGAATGCAGAAAGTTGAAATAAGTGGTTCATGTAATGTTAATACAACAGCTGATTCCTCAAACTGGGGTGCTATCAAGCACGGGGTCCCACAGGGTTCGGTCTTAGGTCCTTTACTGTTCTTGATATACATTAATGACTTACCATTCCATGTTGATGAAGATGCAAAGTTAGTTCTTTTTGCTGATGATACAAGTATAGTAATAACATCCAAAAACCAAGAACTAAGTGATGTAATTTTAAATGATGTTTTTCACAAAATTATTAAGTGGTTCTCATCAAACGGACTCTCTTTAAATTTTGATAAAACACAGTACATACAGTTCCGTACAGTAAATGGCACAACTCCAGTAATAAATATAGAATTTGAACAGAAGTCTGTAGCTAAGGTAGAATTTTCAAAATTTTTAGGTGTGTCCATTGATGAGAGGTTAAACTGGTAGCAACACATTGATGGTCTGCTGAAACGTCTGAGTTCAGCTACGTATGCTATTAGGGTTATTGCAAATTTTGGTGATAAGAATCTCAGTAAATTAGCTTACTATGCCTACTTTCATTCACTGCTTTCGTATGGCATCATATTCTGGGGTAATTCATCGTTGAGTAGAAAAGTATTCATTGCACAAAAACGTGTAATCAGAACAATTGCTGGAGCCCACCCACGGTCATCCTGCAGACATCTATTTAAGGATCTTGGGATCCTCACAGTAACCTCACAGTATATATATTCCCTTATGAAATTTGTTGATAATAATCCAACCCAATTCAAAAGTAATAGCAGTGTGCATACCTATAACACCAGGAGAAAGGATGATCTTCACTATGCAGGGTTAAATCTGACTTTGGCACAGAAAGGGGTAAATTATGCTGCCACAAAAGTCTTTGGGCACCTACCAAATAGCATCAAAAGCCTGACAGATAGCCAACTAACATTTAAAAATAAATTAAAAGAATTTCTAGATGACAACTCCTTCTACTCATTGGCTGAATTTTTAGGTATAAACTAAGTAAAAAAAAAAACTTAATCATTAGTGTCATGCAATATTTTGTGTAATGTAATTTCTTGTACAGACATCTTTTATTAACCTGACACGTTCCACATCATTACGAAGTGTCGTATTCATGATCTATGGAACAAGTATTAATCTAATCTAATCATCCCAAATGTGAGTCCAGTGCATTAACACTTTCAAATCCACCTCATTTGGTAATGACTGGAAAGGGACCCATGATACAGTCTACATTGAGATTTGAACATAGACAAGAAGTAAATCAGTGATGTAACTATAAAATGAAATTTTGATATCAAACACTACTGAAAAAATCAAAACATGCGAACACATTAAATAACACTGATGAAAAGTTCAACATGCACAATTATAAATTGGTGAGGTCACTAGGAGGTGAAACTTTGATGCAAGACACTTCTGAAATAATAAAACACATGAACACATTATGCGACACTCATGAAAAGTATAACACATGAAAACCTGCTGACACTGCATCCGTCAGAACTGAGGAGCACCGGAACAAAACCCGATATATCCAATTTTGCTGTATTCGTGTGTTTGAGCTGTAGGGGGGAGATACGGGAGTAATAATACATGCTGCCACAAAATAATTTTCAGCACAACGCGACATCAACTGATTTATGGTGTGTTTCTTCTTTTTATAGCTTGTGGAGCCATTTAGAGAGCACTATTTGTTACTTTCTGTATTAACAGCAAATGCGGATTTATCGGTTTTTGTTCCGGTACTCCTCAACTAATGTAGCTCCTTGCTCTGAGGTGATGTCCATCTAAAATTTGTATCCCACCATACTTCATTCTGTTAACAAATTGATGCTTCTTTTGTGCTTCAACAGATCTCTTCTTTCTGAGGTTGCGACATAAATTTCTTTTTTCTCTAGTTCAGTGCAGTACTTCTTCCTCAGTTATTCAACCCACCTACTTAACTTTCAGCTTTGTTCTGAATTACCACATTTCAAAACCTTCTTTTTTTCTCCTTGTATAAACTGTTTATTGTCTGCGTTTCAGTAAAATACAAAGCTACCCCAGACAAATGCTGTCAGAAAAGGCTTCATAACTCTCTCTCTCTCTCTCTCTCTCTCTCTCTCTCTCTCTCTCTCTCTCTCTATCTATCTCTATCTCTCTTTAAATTCAAAGTTAAAACATTTCTCTTTTTGAGAATTGCTTCTCTTGTTGGTGCCAGTCTGCATTTTATAGTCTTTTTACTTAAGCCATTATTTTGCCACACTAGTAACAAAACTCATGTACTGCTTTTAGTGTGTCATTTTGTAATTTAATTCCCCAATATCACATGATTTAATTAGACTAAATTTAATTGCCCTTGTTATACTTTAGTTGATGTCCGTCTTATAGTCTCTATTCCAAGACAGTATCCAGTCCACTGAACTATTCTTTTAAGTCATTTGTCATTTCTGTATTATTTTAAATCCTTTGTCACTTTTGACAGAGTTGTGGTGCCAACGCCAAACTTCGATTTTTATTTCATCTCCCTGGACTTTTATTCCCTTTCCAAATTCCTTCTCAGTTCCTTTACCGATGGCTTAATGCACAGATTAAATAACATTAGGGATACATGTAACTGAAATCTAGCTTTTGTATTAGTGGTAAGTAACCTTTTGCTGCCTGTACTGTATTGTTGCTACTTTCCAAATGTTGAAGAGTAAATTGCAGTTGACATTGTCAGAACCTTTCCCTGACTTTGTGGATGACTATACAGGGTGGTCCATTGATAGTGACCGGGCCAAATATCTCACGAAATAAGCATCAAACAAAAAAACTACAAAGAACAAAACTCATCTAGCTTGAAGGGGGAAACCAGATGGCGCTATGATTGGCCTGTTAGATGGCGTTGCCATAGGGCAAACGGATATCAACTGCTATTTTTTTGAAAAATAGGAACCCCCATTTTTTTTATTACATTTTTGTGTAGTATGTAAAGAAATATGAATGTTTTAGTTGGACCACTTTTTTCGTTTTGTGATATATGGCGCTGTAATAGTCACAAATGCATAAGTACATCGTATCACATAACAATCTGCCAGTCCAGGCAGTATTTGCTTCGTGATACATTACCCGTGTTAAAATGGACTGTTTACCAATTGCGGAAAAGATCGATATCTTGTTGATGTATGGCTATTGTGATCAAAATGCCCAATAGGTGTGTGCTATGTATGCTGCTCGGTATCCAGGACAACATCATCAAAGTGTCTGGACCGTTCACCAGATAGTTACGTTATTTAAGGAAACAGGAAGTGTTCAGCCACATGTGAAACCTCGACCACGAACTGCAACAAGTGATGATGCCCAAGTAGGTGTTTTAGCTGCTGTCGCGGCTAATCTGCACATCAGAAAAATTGCGCAAGAATTGGGAATCTCAAAAACGTCAATGTTGAGAATGCTACATCAACATTGATTGCACTCGTTCCATATTTATGCACCAGGAATTGCATGGCGACGACTTTGAACGTTGTGTACAGTTCTGCCACTGGGCACAAGAGAAACTATGGGACGATGATAGATTTTTTTGCATGTGTTCTGTTTAGCGATGAAGCGTCATTCATCAACAGCGGTAACATAAACCAGCGTAATATGCACTATTGGGCAATGGAAAATCCACAATGGCTGTGACAAGTGGAACATCAGTGACCTAGGCGGGTTAATGTATGGTGCGGCATTATGGGAGGAAGGATATTTGGCCCCAATTTTATTGATGGCAATCTAAATGGTGCAATGTATGCTGATTTCCTACGTAATGATCTACCGATGTTACTACAAGATGTTTCACTGCATGACAGAATGGCAATGTACTTCCAACACGATAGATGTCCGGCACATAGCTCCGGTGCAGTTAAAGTGGTATTGAATAGCATATTTCATGACAGGGGGGTTGGTCGTCGAAGCACCATACCATGGCCCGCACGTTCACTGGATCTGACATCCCCAGATTTCTTTCTGTGGGGAAAGTTGAAAGATATATGCTATCGTGATCCACCAACAGCACCTTACAACACGTGTCACCGCATTGTCAATGCATGTGCGAACATTGTGGTAGGCGAACTACTCGCTGTTGAGAGGAATGTCGTTACACATATTGCCAAATGCATTGAGGTTGACGAACATCATTTTGAGCATTTATTGTATTAATGTGGTATTTACAGGTAATCACGCTGTAACAACATGCGTTCTCAGAAATGATAAGTTTATAAAGATACATGTATCACCTTGGAACAACCGAAATAAAATGTTCAAACGTACCTACATTCTGTATTTTAATTCTAAAAACCTACCTGTTACCAACTGTTCGTCTAAAATTAGGAGCCACATGTTTGTGACTATTACAATGCCATCTATCACAAAGCGAAAAAGTGGTCCTACTAAAACGTTCATATTTCTTTACGTACTGCACGAATATGTAATAAAAAATGGGGGTTCCTATTTTAAAAAACGCAGTTGATATCCGTTTGACTTATGGCAGCGCCATCTAGCGGGCCAACCATAACACCATCTGGTTTCCCTCTTCAAGCTACACAAGTTTCGTTCTTTGTAGTTTTTTTCATTTGACCCTTATTTCATGAGATATTTGGCCTGGTTATGAGCAGTGATCCACCCTGTACATGTAGGTTTGTCTTTCTGCAGCCTATCTTCTAGGATAAGGCATGCATGCAATCAGTATTGCCTCACGTGTCCCCACATTTCTCTGTAGTCTGTGCCAGTTTTCTAAACTTCTGTAAATATTTGTGTCCGTTTTTTGCAACTGTGACTAATTTACTTATGTTTTGGTAATATTCACACTTGTCAGCACATGTCTCTTTTGGAATTGGAACTATTACACCCTTTGTGAAGTCTGGGGGTGTTTTGCTTCTCTTGTATATCTGCATGTCAAGTGGAATAGTTTACTGATGGCTGGCTCTCCCAAGGATCTCAATAACTGTCTATTACAGGGGCTTTATTCCAACTTAGATTTCAATGCTCTGTCAAATCTTTATGTAGTATCTATCGTATTTCTCATCTTGTATTTATCTATTTCCTCTTCCCTTTTTTAAACTTTGTTTCCCTTGTAAAGTACTGCTGTATATCCCTTCCACTTTTCAGCCTCCCCTCTTTGCTCAGTGGAACCCAATCTCATAATATTCATGCAGGTGCTTTTCTCTTCTCCAAATGTATCTTTAATATTTCTTTAGGTGCCACCTGTCTTGTCCATACTCATGAATGCTCCTACATCTTTGTATTTCTCCTCCAGCCATTCCTGCTTTATCACGCAAATTATAACACAAAAAAATCACCAAATGCACCACCTACTTCTGATAAATGGAGACATCTTATGCTAAACGAAGTGTGTGTCAACAGTCAGCACTACAAATGACCAAACTGCTAAGATAACAGGACAAGTGTCTTAGCTATGTGGTAGTCTCAAAAGATTTCAAATTATTTTGAGCTGCACATGTGCAGTTTCATCAGTTTTCAAACTACCAGTGACTGTCGGATATCACTGCTTAGATCACTACTTGCATTAAGTTATAGCTTCTTGTAAATCACAGTGTTATCATAAACAAAACTTTTTGAAACTCCAAAAATCTCAGAGGAGTTACACTATGCCAAAAATGTAATGTTGAATAATGAAAATTACCCTTTCACATGTGCTTACAATATAAGGTTGATAGCTAAATAATTACTGTCTTGTTGATAGTAAACAAACATTTTAACTTACTGCTATTAACAACTATATAATGTAAAACACATTAATTCTTCTTGGAATTGAAGAGTGCTGACGTTATGCACTTGTTTCCACATAACCTGATACAAATACCCATTACAACTTAATACCTACACTATATGGTGAGAACAGTTGATGGCAATACACTATGAAGGATCTAAAACTCTCCTCCTCTCTTCTCAGAGAAGAACTCATGTTGCAGATTCCTCTAAAGGAACAAAAGATTAACATTTCTTATTAGTGAATTAATTACAAAATTTATTAGAAATTACATCATTTCAAAGTAGGTGAATGATCAGAACCAGCTACACTTTCAAAACAGTTATCACAGTTTCTAAAAACATTGATATTGCTATGGATGAACAGTACTGTTTGGCAAACCAGTGAGAGACAGCTGGGTCGTATCTGAGACACTGCATGTTGTGTGGCGTCTAGTTTAATACAATAATGGGGAATGGCTATGAGGCCAACCGCTACAAGCGGATACTTATTGGTGTTACCCTGAAATGCTGTGTGGTCACCTAACATGGTGCTAACAATGTACATGAGAAGTATTAGCGCTGTTGACTCAGGCCATTCTTAGATATCTCATTTATCATCCAAGTCAACGTGTGCATTGTACGATACTTAGTTGTACCTGCCTTAAACTGGGAATAGCCAGGACAGTGCTGGTACAGATGGGAGCAAGGGGAAGGTTTCATCATGGGATCCTTTTCCGTGAGTTTCTGCAGTTTAGTTTCTGGTACAGCAACTGGCATAGGAACTGCAGAAGCCATTAGCAGATTGTGCATGGTGCTTAATGGCCCAGTGTCTAGAAACATTGAAACATGGAGGAGGAGTAGATGAGGGAGAGAAAGGCAATATTTGAAGACCTTAGGCACCTCCACATGCTGCATGACCTCCACCAAATTTGGCTGACTGTAGTGCAGCATAGGTCATAATGTCAATTGCAACCTGAGGGGTCATAGGAGCACAGGTGGAGGTCACAGTGTTCGCGGGCAGGTTAGGTATGCACTTACTTATTTCCCTGCAGTTGGTGCATTGGAATTCCATTCCATCCTGTCAGTGGCACTGCCTGTGCTGTATATCATGATGTGGCTTCCTAGTTGCTCTTGCCTGACCATGACATCAAAAGCTACCACCACCTGTGGCACCTGGTAGCCACCTGAGTCTTCAGCTGAAGGAGCAGCCTACACTTTAATGTGGCATATATTGACACAGGCTCTGGATATCCTGTTTTGTCCCCAATCTTTATTTTGCAGGATTCCAGCATCCATTGACTTGGATGAAAGAGTACATGTTCAGAGCATACTCGGATGGGGACTCCACCACAACCTTCCATATTTGTGTCTTGAAAGTTCTTACCATGCACTCCCCTCTTAGTTAGATGTTGGATAGAATAGGGCCTCATTTGATGCCATTTTTGTCACAGAACTTCATAAGTTTATACGCCACAAATTGGAGACCATTATTAGAAACCAAGGTGTGAGGATGCCCTTGACTGCAAAAATTCTTGCTTGAGCCTGGTTTGTGGCTTTTGCAGAAGTGGTGAACATTCTTGAAGTGTAGGGGGAAATTCAAGGGTGTGTCAGTCACTACAAGCCACATTGCTTCCTGGAATGGACCCTCAAAATCTATTTGTACTTGTTCCTAAGGTTGCTTAGGTTTCAGCCTCTGAGAAAAATGCTGCACTCACTGGCTGTACTTGCATCAGGCTTACATCCATGACAATGTCCAGTATGAAGTGTTGGGAATTTGTTGAGGGTTTGGCATAGGTGTCAGTTGCGAAACACATTGTTTTACACTTCTCAAATTGGTTGTTTGGGCAGACTTAGCAATATGTCTGTCATGCTTAACAGTGGGCTAGTAATATCGATAGTTACTGCGGATTTGAGAGACCCACATTAGCTGCTTTCTCTGGTAGCTTGGAACGCAGGTGAAACAGGGTGATCACAGATTTGTAGTCCATGATAAGATGAAATTTTGTGCCATATAGGAAAACATTAGAAAAATTGACATTTCCTAGACTTTATAATTCAATTTCTTTTTGAAGACTGGCAGGGATGCTCAGTTGCCAGTTGGCTGGTGTTTACACTTCTTTAATAATTAGGGTGAAGACTTTGGTAACCACCCTATTGCATAACAGTGATGAGAACACTATTGAGAGAGAAAACTGAAGCGTGTAATTAGAAATGCTGCAATAACTCAGTTGGACAATGTTTTTTTTTCCCTTGGAGAGGGGGCAGATATCTACAGCCTTAAGGAAGTATGCCAATATTCACCTTAAGTGATCTATGGAAACCTAAATTTTAATGACCAGATGGATATTTGAGCCAAGTAACATTAGCGACAATGATGAAATCCACATTATGGATAGGCTTACCATATATCTACGATGATCCCATGCTGTCCAAGTTCCTAATGCTGTCCAAGGTCGCAAAAATGTCTGCGGTTGTAGAATTTTGTGATAGGCTACGGTTTTTTAAAATTTCTTATACCACACTGTGAGATGCCAACTCAGTTTCATAAGATACAAAAGTTATAAGCTCCAAAATTGTCATCTGGTAGAATCAAAACCGAGACAGTTATTATTAACATTATTTTGCCTTTTATACTTGGTTATCTGTTGCATTCATTCGACAACATGAATTATGTAATGGAAATAATTGATGATGCAAACAAAATTGAAGTAAAACTTGTTCCGGCTGTTGTAAGATATTTCGGTCTTGAGGAGGGAATTCAAAACAAACTTTTAAATTTTAATGAAGTGTCAGTTGAAAATGCCCAAATTTTGACACATTTTGTTTTGTAATCTGAGGGCAAAAATCGAACTTGAAGAAACGTTGGTATGTTATACTGCTGATAACAAACACACAGTAATTTTAGTGATGTGAAGAGAAAGGGGAGTGAAAATGTGCTCAGAAAATCTAAAGTGATTTAGGTAGACCTATTTTATGAATTGCTTGTTCAGCTCACATTGTACACAGTTCAGTACAGCCAGCGTGTGATTCTGTACACCTCGACATTGAAGTTGTTGTTATAGAATTTTATAGCTATTTTCACATATACACAGTAAGAGTAAAGAAACTTAAAGTTCGGTGAAGTTGTAGAAACATATCACAAAAGGTATTATCTCACAGCAGCACAAGATTCCTTAATATGTTACCTGCAATAGAAAGAATTCTTACTATTTTTTGTGGCCCAAAATCATACTTCTTATTATGCGACAAATGCCCAAAATTTGTTATGATGTGAGTTGGTAATGATGTTTTGAGGAACCAAATGTTACATCCTTGCTGGTAATGATAAATGGATGGAAGGTGGCCAAAGGATATGTAAGCAAAATATTAGTTTCCACAAGTGCACTTTAAATAAATATATTGTACTCAAACTTTGGGTGAAGAAACGCTGCACTGTCATCAACTTTTGGCAGCCATAGCTAGCTACAAGCAGAGACTGTACACAGTGGTGTGTCTATGTACACTGAATGTTTGCCAGTAGAGCTAGTTGTCAACAACTTGGTGTAACGTTAGTAACCTTGTACTAGGAGCAACATGTCAGTCCGTTCCTTTAGTTGGAATGAGAGGAGGATGTACTTCTTCCCAGATCTTTAACACAGTTGCTCATAAAAAAGTGAACACAGCAGTTACAGTGGAATCAGGCTGTGATTTTGAAACATATTCACAGTTACAGACTGTGAATGTGAAGGATGTAAACAATCGTAATGTTTGTCACAGATATCAAGTTTAAAAATTATTGACAGTAGTGCAGAAGTTACATATTGTCCCCCCCCCCTTTCCATGTAATCTTGGTAGTGGTGACAAGTTTATCTAAAGGGCAGCAGAAGGTCTAGTTTAGGTTGGAATATTACAATTTGGTTTGTGAATTGGTGAAGCCAACAAGTCTGAAAGATGATGATCTGGTTCTGAAACCAAATTGACTAGCAGTGAAACCTAATTTTTATATCCACACCATTTAAGGAGTAGAAATGCTAGTAATGAAACATTATTTGTCTATCTCCAAACCTGACGTTTGGTAACTTTAAAGCATACTTTTGCTCATCAGAAAATAATCCCAATACTCTTTGGCCAGTCACAGCAGTAGTCAACCTATGTAGTTTTTAATGTGCAGATAATTTGTACCCATGCGCTTACACCAAAGGATTTTTACCAGAAAAGGTTTGTTTATTAAAGTAAGCCTACGACATATGTTTAAATGGGTTTTTAACTTCTGGCTATTGTTCAATGTACTGCTATATGAATGGGTTTGTTGACTTTTACTTTCAGCAGCGTAGCAGTTATGTTAGTTGGTAGTTTGTTTCACACAAGAGGAGCTTTTCATTTTCTCCTCACTTTATTGCACGGGCGGCTTAAAAAAAAAAATACCCAAGTTGGGGGACCAATATTGATTGTGCTTTCCCAAGTATTTATCTCCTCATAGAAAATCCGCATTTTCATGTGGCAGTCTGATATTTTTGAAGTTTTTATCGTGTTTGAAAATGTTAGTGAGAAGAACATCCCTTGATCAACACCCACATATTTACATAGTGTCCCATTAGTTTGGTAGTTGAAATTGTGTGATGTCATAGACATTATGTAATGATGACCAATAGGTCACATCAACAATCTGTGCTGATGAATTGTATCACATTCTTCACACCTTCTGGTTGTGATAGGATGAGGGGCTGCTGAGCAAATTGTTGTTGGAGATTGTCTAGTAGTAATCTTGAACTAGCAGGCTATTGCCCTTGGTGCCCACCACTTATAACACCATCCTGGTGGTCTTCATTGGTCGGTGGCCTAGAAGTTCTTCATTGGTGGCGATTTTCACAGCACTGCTTGTGGCACCCACAGGAATTTTTGAGGCACTGGCTCCAGCTGTATCACTAAGCTATGATACTATACTCCCCCCCCCCCCCCCTCCGCAAAACCTCCCCACCTTCGTCATGTATTGACGATTGTTCCAACGGTGGTGGGGGAGGAGGGGGGCGGAGGGATGCGTGGATGCAGGAAGCGATGAGAAGGCAGGAGCCTTAGCTGTGGCTGGTATTTAACTTCTGTTGGTGCCCTCACATTCACCTTGAGGCTGTCCCAGAATACCAGCTGAAAAACGAAGTGTGGATGTCTGCTGCCTGCTTGGCTACAAATGAGGTGTTCAAGACCAGTTGCTGGTAATGCAGGGCCCCAGGTAGCCATAGGGGATTGCAAGCTGCATCATCCGAGCAGAACAGTAAGCAAAAGGATCATGCAATTCACAGGTGTGAAGTTGATTCAGGTGCTGTTGCTGTAATCTGCTTGGACCCTGTATCAGAAACATGCAATTGCCAAGCAGCTTTATGATGGTGCCACGTTCCCACCACTTCCGACCACTTCATGATCTAAAAAAAAATGGGTCATTAAAGTTAAACATTGCCTGAATCAGTGGTAGGTACAGCAACTGGAGCAAGGTCCAGTGGTGCCGTCCATGAAGCAACGCTCCTGGCGATGTACTGTTGTGAGGCTGGCAGTGGTAGGAGGACAAGAAGAGCAGCAAAGCTTGGTCCTGTTTGTGGCAGGTGCATAGTTCCTCAACCTGCTACTTAAAAGTGTGAATGAAGCATTCTGATTCTCTGTTGGACTGGATGAAAAGGCGCATTGGTGATGTGATGAATTCTGTTGGCTGTTCAGGAGTCCTTGAATTCTGCAGACACAAATTGAGATCCATTGTTAGTCACAAGCAACTCTGGTAGACCCTCAGTGCAAAAAATTGAATTCCAGGGTTTTTAGGGGGCAATGTGTCATCAAAGAATGCATGAGAACCACAAAAGGAAACTTGCTATATACATTGATGACAATTAACCAATGAGTTTTCCAGTAGGGTCCAGTAAAATCTAAATGCAGTCATTGCCGAGACACGCTTCGGTCAATAAAAGAATTGTTGAAGAGGGGCTGCCCAGTGTTCTGTAAAAACATGACACTTACCCATCATCTGCGCTATTTGTGTGTACGTGCCAAACCGTGTGCAATGTTGTCAACCAAATTGCTTGGTGCGTACCACGCCCCAGTGACCCTAATGAACCAAACTAAAAATATGTTTTTGCAGAACCTTTAGAATTAGCAACACAGTTGTTCAGATTCAGTGTGTAGCAATAGGACACCTTGTAGCACAGACAAGTCATGCCGACATGCAAAGCATCAGCAAACCGCAAAGCTATCAGTTTGTTTCACAGTGCGAGACCATCCAGTGTGGACGTAGCGCAACAGAATCTGCAAGTCTGGTTCCGCTGCCATTGCCTCGGCAATCCTCTGATGATATAATGGAAACTGGCCCAGTGTGGCTGACTCCTGTGCGTCAATGTGACAACAATATGCCTCTGCTGCATCATAGTCTGCATTCGGTCCCAAGGGAAGACACGACAGTGCGTATCCATTAGCATGCTGCAACGTGGGCCTGTACATTGTGTCGTATTGGTAGTGTGATAAGGTGTGACTCTAACATTGCAGTTTCTGTGCAGTTTGATTTTGAATGGACTTGGCCTGATTGAAAAGTGACTGCAAAGGCTTGTGGCCAGTGACTAAGTACAACTTTGTTCTGTACAAATAGTGATGAAATTTAGTCACTCCATAGATGATGAAGATAACCGCCATCTCTATCTGCAAATAGTTGCTCTGAGTGTTGCTTAGCGGTTTGGAGGCGAATCCTATTGGTCTTTCCACAGAACTAATCTTGTGCAAGAGTACAGCACCAGTGCCCTATGAAGATACATCCGTGGCCAAGACTACAAGTTTGAAAGGATCAAAATTAACTAAGCAACGATCACTGAACGGACTGTCTTTGAGTAGTTGAAAAGCAATATCACATTCCTGGGACTGCACAAAAGGTACAGTCTCACAGCAAAGGCAGTGTGATTGTGCCGCAATCTGAGCTGCATTCAGAATGAAGTGGATGTAATACATTAATGTCCCTAACACTGACTGTAATTCAGTAACATACCCTGGAGATTTGAAGACACAAATGGCCTGCAAGTGTGACTGCATCAGATGAACTCCCTGAAAATTATTTACATGCCCGAAGTACTCGCTCCCAGTTTGAAAGAACATATGTTTGCCTGTGTTGTATTTAAAGCTTGCCCCTGATAACACTTGGACCAGGGTATTCAAATTACTAAGGTGCTCATCTCCTGTGTGGCCTAAAATCAGTATAGAATTTAAATAATTTGTATACAAATACGCTGGTGCAGTTAATTGTTCCAAATAGCACTGGAAAATTTCTAGTTGGATGCATTTTGGAAAGGCAGATGGAGAAATTTGAAGAGTCCTCTGTGTGTATTAATGATAAACACGTGCTGAGACTGCTCACCTAAGAGGGTCCGGAGATAAGCATCTCATAAATTAGTCTTAGGGTAGTGACAACCAGCAACCAAATAGTCTGTAAGTTCATCAGGTCAAAGCAAAGGAAATGAATCAGTCACTGTTTGTAGGGTTCACTGGTCTGCCTGGTTATGCTGAGCCTAAGTGAGCTGCTGCGCTTTCAACTACGAAGCAGCTTGTTTATGTGGCTGTGTAATGCAATTGCTAGCTGATACAGCACAGATGTTGACTGACTGAAAACTGCCTACGGCACTGTCACAAAAGCCTTGATAGACAATAATTGGCAAAATTGCTGCGAGAAAGCATTGGAGCACTTGAGAATCTGTTCCCTTATTTTATTTCCAGCCACGTTCTCAGTAATTATGTCACATATCATGAAGTTACTCTTAATACTCACCACATTCACACTTAAAATTACCTTACCTTTTAAGTTCATGTAAGTCTGTCACCTGCTTTATATGAGTTTGCCCTGACTGCCTCTTTAGTCTGAAAACAAAGCTGCCATATGGACCTTCTTACTGTAATATCTGTTCAAAGCAACAAGCTCTGGCTGCAGAGTGGGGAATAATTTGCAGCATGTTCTATACAGTGAGACATCAGCCGTTAATAAGAAAAATGGTTGTTTAACAGTACTTATAACTTGGTGTGTAGATATGAGCTTCAGACTGGGCCAAGTACTCAACCCAGTCCTGACTGCACACTTCAGATGGGCGAAGTGGAGGCACTAATAATAGCTGCTGAAGTTGTGGCGCTGCCATGGAGGGGAGTTTGTGTCATCTGATTGTGATTCTAATTTGCTGCCATCTGCTTTTGAATCACCATCTCATGAAGGTGCATCATTTGTTATGTCAGTGTAAGTAAAGAAGCTGAGTTAGATCAAGCATTGGTGCCAAAGGAACTTCCAATTGTTGCACCACTAACAGTGAGTCAGGCAAACATGGTGCTTGGGGCGATGGGGTAGCAATGGCAAAGCAAAAAATAATAAGTAAATTGAACAAAATGGCAAGCACAGATCTGAAACAGAAATATCCACAGGCACAAATGGCAAAAGTACAACAAAAATTTACATGAAGTGGTTAAAAATGGACAACAAAGGAGGTAAAATGATGTGGCATCGTATATTTGACAAGATTCATTGTCACATGTCATGATGCGAGTCAGTAATCATGATGTTCTGATGAGCCAAATGTCATGTCCTCGCTGCTAATGATAAATGGTTGGAAGGTGGCCAAAGGATCTGACACCGTAGGAGTCTAGACATGCAAGCAAAGGAATAGTTGGCACAAGTGCACTTAGAATAAATATATTGTACTCAACTTGTGGGCAAAGAAATGCTACATTGCTGATGACCTATGGCAGCTGTGGCTAGCTGTAAGCACAGAGCCAACACAGGTGTGCATTTATATATGCTGAATGTTTGCCAGTAGAGCTAGCTGGCAACAACTCAGTGTAACATTTGACACCAACTAGCGGCACAGAAGTAGTCTTGTACTAGGATAAATCTTGCCAACTCTGATATTATCAATAAGCTACAACACTAGAAAATTATTATTTGATTTAAATCTAGAAAGATAGCTGTTTTTGAAATTTTTATGTGGTGTTCCACAGTTATTTAATAATGTAGTTCTGAAATTGGAAGCTAATTCTATTGCAACGATGGAAGTGTTTCAGACTTACTATGAATTTGTAAACTTCACAAAAGTACTATCCACATATTTATCCCATCTTCTGTCAAAGAATTTCTATACACTCAAAAAGAAAATGATGATGTTCAGAAACAACAATTCTTCTTGAGCATACTCAGTTTTTATAACTTTAATATTGTATACTTAGAACTGCGGAGAACCACTTTTGATCAAGTTAGTAGGTTTCAGTGGTCTGTTTTAGAGAGAGATCACAGGTTGTTTGTGAAATGATAAGAGATTCCTTAAATATTGGTGACCTATTTAATGAATGCATATTATTGAATCGGGTAATTCAGAACCAAACGGTAGGTCATGGTCCAGGTTCTCAAAGAGTACCAGATGTTAGTAAAGAGAAGTGAAAAGCGATTTTTAAGGTATTTCAAAAGACTTATATGTCATGTTACAATATATCTAAACTGGCTGAGTTTGCAATATTTTTGCCTAGGACATCTGCTCCAGTTGAGAGAACTTTTTTCAATTGTGGTGAACATTTGGTCTGCAGAAAGAAGTAGACTTTCAGTATATACTGTTAAACATTGGCTAAGTGTTAAAATTAATCCAGAACTTTCTTGTGAATTTTATACTCTAATTAAAACAAACAAATCAATTTTCAAAAACATCATGTCTAGTGTAAAGAGACAGGCACTTACTACCACAATAATTGTGAAATTTTTAAGTCTTGGTGATCAGGACAAATTGGTATGAAGGGAGGTGCACATAGATTACTTTAGGAGGCTGAGGGGATTGGTTCGGGGGAAAGGGGGGGGGGGGGGTAGAAATATGGAAAGCTTTACCAAGGTGGGATATAGGGAGGCACAGTGATTGAAAGTTAAGATACTATACAGAGTATTTCATTGTTATAAGCTAACTTTACATAGCACATTTCTTGGGACAAATAAATAGGGAAATGTATGTACCATGTAGCACCTTAAGTGCTTTTTGAAGCAACTAGGTGACTCAAGACACTGGCATGAAATGTTTTATACAGTTATATGATGGTGGTTTGAAAAGTTCTCGGAATCACCACGGGAGGTCAGTGTTAGCACAACGAGTTGTACACGTTATAGTCATTGAACTGTTGCCTGTAAGCACGTGCCATGTCAGTGCTCTTGTAACAGAGCTGTAGCAGTGATATGGCTCTGTTTTTGTTCCTGCGTAGTGATTTGCGAAGATGGAAAAAAATCAAGATTCAATCAGTGATTAAGTTCTTTATTAAGAAAGGTATGAAAGCAAAGGACATTCATACCGATTACCAGAATACTCTGCTCCTTCATATTCAACTCTTGCCAAGTGGACAAATGAATTTAAATTTGGTCGGGCAAGCTTAGATGACGATTCGTGGAGTGGTCGGCCACGATGTGTCAGTACTCAAGAAATCTTTGAAAAGTGCACAAAATGGTCATGGAGGATTGCCGAGTGAAAGTGCGCCACATTGTTCATGCTTGTCAGATGTCATCCGAACGTGTATATCACACTATAACTGAAAAATTAGAAATGGAAAAAATTTTCTGCAATATGGGTGCCACCACTCTCGACGCTGGATCAAAAACGCATGAGAATGGACATATTGGAACAATGTTTAGCCCGTTTAAGGAGAAACGAACATGATTTTTTGCACCGATTTGTGACCATAGATGAAACTTTGGTGCACTACTATACCCCAGAGACAAAACAACAGTCAAAGCAGTGGAAACATGCCGATTCTCCGCCACCAAAGAAAGCAAAGACAATTCCTTCAGCAGGAAAGGTCATGGCATCAGTGTCCTGGTATGCGAAGGGGATTCTGTTTGTAGATTCTCCCCCCACTGGGCAAACAATTACTGGAGAATACTATGCTAACATCCTGGACAAATTTCAACAAAAGATATGCAAAAAAGACCAGGTTTAACGAGGAAGAAAGTCATCTTCCATCCAGACGATGCATGCCCGCACACGTGCCGTCGCCATGGCAACATTACACAAACTAAGATATGAATTGTTGCCACACCCACCTTATTCACCTGATATGGCTCCGTCGGACTTCCATCTCTTTCCAAAACTGAAAATTTTTCTTGGTGGACGAAGATTCACTTCAAACGAAGAATTGATAACCAGAGTTGACAACTGTTTTGCAGGCCTGGGTGGGATCAAGGCATTGGAACATCATTGGACCAAGTTCATTAATCTACAAGGAAACTACGTTGAAAAATTTTAAAAAAATGTTTCAGTGATGTAAGTACTTTTTTTCTATTCCATTCCAAGAATTTTTCAAAACACCCTTGTACATTGAAAACCACATCCTATAAAGCAACAAAAATGGAATTCACAGGACATGTTACCACACAACATGGCACTGCAGTTACTTCAACCTTGGAACCTGAAGTGGGCTTAAGGAATGGCAATTGGATACACTGACAATTCACCTACAGAAATGGACACTATATAATATAAATTCAAAATACTAGTAAAAACTTCTTTTCGTGAGTCTCCTATTTTCATTCATTGAAGGCCCTTGCGTTTTTTGTAGTCTCTGAGCTGATATACTGTGCCAGTTACACAGGGAGCCAACAGTTTCATGTGGACTCCAAACCTTTTTCACATTAACAAATCCTGGACAGAGATGAAAGAAGTGGTAAGTTATAAAAACGTCCTAGGACTGGGGATTGAATCCTGGATTTTGATTTGTAATATTGACACTAACCCACTTAGTCACCAAGCCATACTTTGAAGTTTAAATTACCTGATTTTGCGTACTCCACATTAACTTTATATTTTAGCATAACAGTTATTTAGAAACATCTCAGCCATTGTGCTGTGCAACTACTGCCCTACAATCTGATACACTTATTTTTCCAGTCGTTTAACCATACAAGTTACCCATAGAATTATGTAGAGGACAAGCTCACTTTGTCCGTTTTTCATGCCAAGCATTCTCGATTGTAGCTGTGTGGACCAAAAATCGCAATGTACTTAACCAAAGCCTTGCAAGTTATTATAACTCTTTTACTTTATAGCTTAGTAAATTGCGTTTTATTAGGTGGAATACGTCAAATGAACAAAAGTTCAACATTTCTTTCAAGAAATTTGTGTATGTATTTGGCCACATGCTGAACACTTATAAGTTTAAATTGACAGTTTATGTCTATTCAGCCTTTCCTCTATGCTAGGAATGAAGCTGTCAAGAAGGAAAAACATTAATCTTCATTTGAAAACCAGGCACTGCTTTGTCATAGGTATCTTCTCAAAGAGTTTAATAGCTGCTTATTTAACCCCTATTTGTGGTAGTGTTTGAGAATTATTTTTCCCAGCTTAGATTCAATGTACTTTTTTCCATAGATCACACTGACAAGATCTTCAAGGATGCAGGACATGTCATAAAACAATAATACACAGTATATATTTATAAATAAAAAAAGATATACTAATTTTTCTTCCACAGATCCCAAGTAAAATGGTCATCACGAATGTGGAGCGCATAAATAAATCTTAACATATTTTCATGTGAAAGATAATTAGAAATTTCCCTCAAAACATGTAATTGTGTGGTACACTGCGGTGCACATGATAAGTAGACTATTTTAGTCAAGTCTCATCAAATAGAAAATCAGTTAGAATGTGTATTTGCATTGGTAATCAGCTGATTTCCCTGAGAGATTCCTTAATGGAATGCAAGTTGATCACAACAAAATCTTGAACATCTTATTTTAAATTGTGGGCAACTGCAGCCAAATCTTCATTGAAGAATATGTCACTTTTATTTATAAGTTCATAAAAGTAATTCACAAACGAATGCTGTACTCTTCTGTGATGGTGTTGGGGTGGATGGTGCCATCTTACCTAGATGTTCAACTGATGCTGAGTGAATAAACCAAGACAAACCACTGTGGTGGTACAAGAACTTTGCACTAAATAATTATTAAAATGTGAGTAATGCATGGTGTCTTTGTAGACTCTGGTCTAATCTCTGTTAGATTTGAGGGAAAATGGCTTTCAAATAAGGTAAGGACACTATTAATAAAGTCTTGTGTTTTTCATTCATTCCATGAGCACTATTGAAATAAGAGCTAATTTAGTTAATATTACGTTTTAGACTAGCACATTTACTTCTTATCTAATCTATCTGTTGAAGGTTTCGTTTTTCTAAACTTAATTACATCGAAAAGGAAGTATTTCGTAAAGGCCGGCAGTCGTGAGTTTGTTTACATACTTAGGCGTAAATTTCGTACAAGCATAGTTATTTGTTTTTGACTAGACTTAGCGCTTCAAAATTAAATTACTTCGTGCCTCTCATCCAGAATTTGTGTGTTTAATTAAAAGTTTCTGAAGCAAGTTTATAATTTTGTTTACATAGTGTTTAGTAGGAGTAGGTATTAAAATTCATGGAGACGAAGTAAAAACTTTGAGATTCGCCGATGACATTGTAATTCTGTCAGAGACGGCAAAGGACTTGGAAGAGCAGTTGAACGGAATGGACAGTGTCTTGAAAGGAGGATATAAGATGAACATCAACAAAAGCAAAACGAGGATAATGGAATGTAGTCCAATTAAATCGGGTGATGCTGAGGGAATTAGATTAGGAAATGAGACACTTAAAGTAGTAAAGGAGTTTTGCTATTTAGGAAGTAAAATAACTGATGATGGTCGAAGTAGAGAGGATATAAAATGTAGACTGGCAACGGCAAGGAAAGCGTTTCTGAAGAAGAGAAATTTGTTAACATCGAATGTAGATTTAAGTGTCAGGAAGTCATTTCTGAAAACATTTGTTTGGAGTGTAGCCATGTATGGAAGTGAAACATGGACGATAACTAGTTTGGACAAGAAGAGAATAGAAGCTTTCGAAATGTGGTGCTACAGAAGAATACTGAAGATAAGGTGGATAGATCACGTAACTAATGAGGAGGTATTGAATAGGCTTGGGGAGAAGAGAAGTTTGTGGCACAACTTGACTAGAAGAAGGGATCGGTTGGTAGGACATGTTTTGAGGCATCAAGGGATCACAAATTTAGCATTGGAGGGCAGTGTGGAGGGTAAAAATCGTAGAGGGAGACCGAGAGATGAGTACACTAAGCAGATTCAGAAGGATGTAGGTTGCAGTAGGTACTGGGAGATGAAGAAGCTTGCACAGGATAGAGTAGCATGGAGAGCTGCATCAAATCAGTCTCAGGACTGAAGACCACAACAACAACAACAACAACAACAGTGTTTAGTTACGTATTAGTACCAGTTATGAAACTAATGTGTTGTTAAAGTTATTTTCTGCTTTTGTGTTACGTTTGACTATCAAACCATGTGTGACAAGTGTGGTGGTTGCTGTAGAAATTTGAAATAGAGGATGTTCTGTATAGACTGTAGGTTGTGGTCTCATTGGGGCAAGTGCAGCGGAGAGGAAACAAGGGTAGATAATGAGGCTCTTCCATGGCATTGTAGGTTATGTAGAAAGTACAGAAAAATCACAGAACAGGGGGCAAAGATTTGTGCCCTTAAGGCTGAATTAGAAATCGCTAATTTGGGATTATGTAAGCTAAGGGAGTAAAAGGACTCTGGGGGCAAGGAAAAGGTAGCAAGCAAAGGGCAGAAAAGGGAAACAATTGATAAAACTTCTGAAATTCAGTTAGCAAATCAGTTTGGCTTGCTATCTGAAGTAGTGGAGGAAGGGCCTCATCCAGATGTAGTTGAAAGTAGATTGAAACATAATACTAGCTTAAAGAAAAAAGACAGCTTGAGATCAAACCAGAATGGGAAAAGAAGAATTCTGCTTATATGTAGCAGTCATGAGAGGGGTGTGGGCCCATAGCTTCAAGAGAAATTAGAGACAGTGTACCAGGTCACAAGTTTTGTGAAACCAAGTGCTAGCCTCAACCAGGTGACAGCAAACTTAGGTCAGCTATGCAAGGACTTTGAGAAGGAAGATCGGCTAATTATAGTTGGGGGAGCAGGAAACAGCCTGTCTATGAATCCAAAATATAGTATTAGGAGTGATCTGGATAAAATAGGAGCAGAAACTGGGCACACGAATGTGAGGTTTGTGGAGGTCTTTCAGCACCATGATCAGCCCTGGGTAAACACTGCTGTAAGGCGTGTTAACACTGAGCTGAACGGGATGCTCCAGACACCGGCAAAGTCTCACATGAGTGTTGTTCCAGTTCATGCTATTGGTAGGTGGTGGTACACTACACATGGCCTGCACCTTAATAGGAAGGGGAAAGATAAGTTAGTTTCTCTATTAGCAGATACTGTAAGGGGGCCACAGTCACACAAGGGGTGATCCCTGTGGTTATTGGGACCAGGCAGACAGCAGACATGTTTTTTAGGTTAAAGCCAAATTCCAGACAGACAACAACCAAGGAAAATAGAAGAAAAGAAACTTCATGCACAGCAAATAGGGATAAAGTTAAGGGTGGTATCTACTTACTTCACCAAAGTATCAGGGGGGTAAAAAATAAAGCAGATGAGCTTATAATGATCTCAAAGATAAGAATGAGATTGATATACTTTGTCTGTCTGAGCACCATGTAACTGTGGGGATGGAAAATATCAGTATAAATGAGTATAACTTAGCATCTTACACTTGTAGATCTAGTATGGATAAAGGAGTAGTTGCCATTTTCATAAAACAAGGGAATAAATACAGAACTGTTGAAGTAAGCAAATTTGGTGTTGATCAGCACTTTAAGGTTTGTGCATGTGAGCTTAAGCTAGATAATGTTGTGTTGATATTAGCAACAGTGTACAGGTCTCCACTACGAGATTGGGAGCTATTCATAAAAAAAGTTTGACTCCCTATTATGCTGTCTGTCAGACAAAAAGAAGAAGTTATTAATCTGTGGTGATTTCAATGTTAACTTTCTAAGCAATTCTGATAGGAAAAGTGAACTAGAAGTGTTGTTAACAACATATAAATTAGAATCGGTGATTGATTTCCCTACACGTATAGCTCAGGACAGGAGTACTCTAACAGATAATGTATTTGTACAGAAAGAGGATGTAGAACACACATAAGCTTTACCTGTGATAAATGGGTTACTGACCACAATGCACAACTGATTAACTTACAAAACCTAACAGGGTGTACACTTCAGAAACCATTAAGTAAAAGTGTGAGGGTGCTCAGCCCGGTATCTATAGATCACTTCAGAGAAAGTTTAGGAAATGGGAATAAGTATATAATGAGCCTAATGCTAATGATAAACTCAGCATATTTCTTGATAAATTTATATCCCTTTTTGAAAATTGTTTTCCAAAGAAAATGACTAAATGTAACATCACAAACTTTTCAAAGAAACCTTGGATTACTACAGATATTAAAGTGTCTTCAGAAAGAAAAAGAAAACTGTATGAGACAGCAAGAACTAGTAAAGATTCAGAAGTAGTTTTACACTGTAAAAATTATTGTAACATACTGAGATAAGTTGTAAGGAAATAAAGAAATATGTATGTTAGAGAAGAAATTAACCACTCCAGAAATAAAATAAAATCAATATGGAATGTTGTTAGAAGGGAGACAGGAAAAGTAACCACTGGGGTAGGTAGTATTACTGTTAAAGAGAATGAGAACATCTTAACCAACAGTACACAGGTAGCCAATGTATTTAACAATCACTTCTTAAGTGTAGGAGAAAAAATTGGTGAGAACAGTTCAAAAGAAAAAGCCAGACAGTACATAGAAGAGGCAGTTTTGAAAAATTTTAGTCAGATTAAGTTTCATCTAACAACCTCTTGTGAAATAAGGAAAATTATTAAATCTTTGAAAAATAAATGTTCTGTTGGAGTAGATGACATCTCCAACAAGTTATTAAAACAATGTGGAGCAATTACAGCTGATGTTTTGAGTCACATATGTAATGCATCACTGACTCAGGGTATTTTTCCAGACAGGTTAAAATATGCCATTGTCAGGCCTCTCTACAAAAAGGAGGAAACCACAGACGTGAATAATTACCGGCCCGTATCTTTGCTTGCAGCATTTTCAAAAATCTTTGAGAAAGTAATGTACTCAAGTGTGGTTAGCCATCTCAACAGTAATGGGATACTTAGTAAATCACAGTTCGGATTTCAAAAATGCTATTCCATTGCGACAGCAATATACAATTTCACTGTCCACATAATAGAATCTTTTAAGTAGTAAAATGTCACCAGTAGAAATATATTTTGTGACTTACTCAAAGCATTTGATTGTGTGAACCATGACATTATGTTAGAGAAATTACAATTTTATGGTATAAATGGAACAGCATATGAGTGGTTTAAGTCATATCTGCAAAACAGGAAGCAAAAAGTCTCTCTATATGAGTTTGCCACTTCACCTAACTGGGGTGAAATTACATTAGGTGTTCCACAAGGTTTGATCATAGGTCACCCTCCTGTTCTTGATATATGTGAATGACCTCCCTTCTTATGTGAAACAAGATGCTCAACTGGCACTGTTTGCTAATGATATGAGCATAATTATTAATCTAGTAAAAGAAAGTCCGATAGAAAATGATACAAATAAGGTCTTTGGAAAAATTATTAATTGGTTTTCTGCAAATGGGCTTGCTCTGAACTTTGAAAAAACACAGTACATCCAATTTTCTGCTGCAAAAAGTATAATTCCTTCAATAAACATAACACACCAAAAGACGTCAGTAGCCAGGGTAGAGCATACTAAGTTTTTGGGTGTAAATATAGATGAGAATCTTAATTGGAAAATTTATATTTTGGATCTTAAAAAGCGACTACGTTCAGCAGCTTTTGCAATCAGAATAATTGCCAATTTTGAGGATGTAGAAATTAGTAAGCTAGCATACTTTGCATGCTTCCACTCTCTGATGTCATAAGGAATAATATTCTGGGGCAACTCAACATTTAGGCAAATGATATTCACTGCTCAAAAGAAAGTAGTTACAATAATGTGTGAGGTTCGTAGTCGCACATCCTGTAGGCATCTGTTTAAAAGGTTAGGAATTCTTAAAACTGCTTCACAGTACATTTACTCAGTAATGAAATTTTTTCTCAACAATGTGGACAAGTTTAAAATCAACAGCGATATTTATGATTACAATACCAGAAAAAAGAAAGACCTACACTATCCTTTACTTAACCTATCTTTGGCACAGTAAGGGGTAAAATATGCTACTATAAAACTTTTTGATAAATTACCAAATGAAATAAAATGTGTGACAGACAGCAGTAATAGCTTCAAAAACAAATTGAAATCATATCTCCTTGACAACTCCTTCTATACCATAGATGAATTCTTGAATATGAGTAAATAAATCTGGAGATATAGTATATGCATTTTGTGCCATTTAAGGGAATGGGATAGATAATAGAAATATTTAGGTATAACACTATAATGTAAACAAAAAAAGAAAAAAAAGCTTGTTTCCTGTGCACATTTCTTGTGCATTTGACACGTTCCACATCATAACGGTTTTCCATGCTATTGATCAATGGAACACGTAACTAACTAACTACCTACCTACATACATACATACATACATTACTCCAGTTCATGTCTTTGAGCAGCTTGTTAGCTGCATATCGTGTGTGTCGATAGTCCACCATTAGTGTCATATTTGTTTGTTTGCTGCATGATTGGAGGTGTTTGTCACTAAAGTATAGTGTCTATTAATATATCTCTATCTTCAAACTTTGATGGATTTCGATAGCTAAATGTTATCAGTGAAAGAATGTACTGTGAAGTTGTGATTATTTTTCTCAATCCCTATAACTGACGCCTGCACAAAGTATATGAATGAACCCAACACATAACTTTCTTTTGTACAGTGTAGTTTTTATTTAAGTAAAAGTTACCACAAAATATTATCCAGTATGACCTCACAAATTAAAATTTGTGAATCAGTGTCACTATTGTTGATACCCCTAAGGCTGATAATTTATTCTAATGCCAACTGTAGCTGTACATTACATTGTAGTCGCACAACCCCCTCCCCCCAGTCTTTCTCAAAAATTTTGATACTGTGACATATCTTTCCCCAGATGCTGTTAGATCCTTGTTACATGCTAACCTCGCTTTCCCACAGTGCTGTAGCTATGTATGCAAATGCTACCTGAGTGCTACAGATGTATTTAGACACTGTCACTATGGTACCTTCATGCGGTGGATGTCTTGGCATGCGTACATGTATTTTTGTCCCATTGTTCTATACGAATTCTCCTGTATCTCTTCAAAGTTTAGGTTGTTTAGTTGGAGTTTTTGTGAACATCCAATTTTGACAGAGTGGGCTAAGCATTGTATTTATGTAGAAGAAGAAGTCCAAAAGACAGTAAGAATCATAGGAAGATTAATATTTCCATATTAAAAATTGCAGTGACTCTCCTACAGCATCTCAAAACAACAATCCTAAACCATTAACTTCAGAACTTATAATCCACCATTGTATTCAAGACTGAGAACTTTCCTAGCTCTCAGATGAATCCTACTTGATGACACTGCAGCTCAACTAGGATGAGGTCTTTTGTCAGATGAAGTCTGTTAGGGTGGGGGGGGGGTGAAGAGTTGGGGGAGAGGGAAGGGTTGCGGAGGTGGGGGAGGGTGGCTGACAGAGGCAGCAAATGCAGGTGATAGTGTCATCTTGGCCACGGGGAGTTCTGCGCAGGGCGTAGTGACTGACTTGCAGAAGTGGAGCGTAACAGTGTAAGAGGGACAGGATGTGGGTGCAGGATGAGTGAAATTGAGGTTGTGGGGCACGGGTTGTAGTGAGGCACTGTGGAAATTGAGGCTAAGAGGATTACACAATTGTAGGATGTGTTGCAAAGACAACTCCTCTATACATAAGTTGTAAATGATGGTGGTGTTAGGAAGAATCCAGATGGCACAGGTTTCAAAGCAGCCATTCAAATCAAGCACATTATGTTGGGTCTGGAGTAGGATGTTCTGGGTGAATCTATTGGACAAGTTTTGCACACAAGAATCTTCCACAGGGATATGACCTGTGTGAGAAGAGGGTGGAGTAGGTGTGGAGTACGATGGACTCTACACAAATTAAAATTACTTCATGATTGATGGAATGCAGTGGCAGGAAGTAATGCTGCAAGTGTAAAAGCCAGCCTTACTTCACAAGGCGCTGTATATACTTACAAAGCAGGAAATACGTCTAGCACATGGTGCCCGAGAAAGAACTGCGACTGGATGGCGGTTCACTGAAACTTCAGTCACAGATAATTTTAATCAGAATGTTGGATATTGCATAGATTGAGTGGATTGCAGATCTCACCTGCCCAGGTTCCTGTGACAGATCTACCTGATAACTCTTTGGAATCAAAAGAATCTAAAAGACTTGGTGAAATTTGCTTTAACAACACATTTATTGGCAGAAAAGTTATTTTTGTCCATTACAACATGCATTTGTTGTTTTGACTTCCATACACACATGTCTAGTACGTAATGGTATCTTTAATGATGATTCAGTACAAAACCTGGTGATATTTTTTATTAAACAAGTCAACCAATTTTATTAATATACAATGGCATATACGCAATTGAAGAATTCTCTGTTGTCAAAACAGAAAGAGTGTTGGTATTTGTTACAACTAACTCATTTTTCATACCATTATATATATATATATATATATATATATATATATATATATATTAAAAACAAAGATTGCAAGACTTACCAAGCGGGAAAGCGCCGGCAGACAGGCACATGAACAAAACACACAAACACACACACAGAATTACGAGCTTTCGCAACTGGCAGTTGCTTCGTCAGGAAAGAGGGAAGGAGAGGGAAAAATGAAAGGATGTGGGTTTCCCGCTTGGTAAGTCTTGGAATCTTTGTTTTTAATATATTTTTCCCATGTGGAAGTTTCTTTCTGTTTTATATATATATATAAAACTAAAATCATTACATGTATCAGAATAATGATATTGTAGTGTCATTGGAAAAATTATCAACGATTTTGAACTTTCACATTTGAAGAATGGTATGATTTTCTTATTTCAGCAGGAAATGCGAGTGATAATTGTGGTTGCTTCTGTGTTATGCTGCCCTGCAAAAATTCTCTCACTGACTAATAAAGAGGCAGTTATTACAGATATTTGCTATACTTGAATTGTATTTTGTAGAGCTCCTATTCCCTTTAATAAAAGTACGTAATTTTTCAGATGAAAAGGCTTGCAGATCAAAATATCTGTCTTGCTTTCTAGAACACTAGATTATCTGGTATTGCATGTTCATCAAAATACTGTTGTATTTATTGTGGCAAAATAAGCACAGAAAAATCATAGAAACCTTATCTTTCATTTTCTAAAATAGACATAATGTTCCCCAAAGACTTTTTGAAAAATGTTGATACATAAAACTAGATTTTTCTCAATGATATTTTAGTGCAGATAGTTAATGATGCAAGAACAAAAAGATTAAAAAATACAAAAAATTCAGAATCCCATATTTGCCATGTAAAATAATGCCTCATCGATTAAATGATGTTATAATTTGTGATTCACAGACCAGACTCTTAAGAGTGGAAGAGTTTTAAGCTGACTTAAGTTCTAATGGGCCAGTCTTAAAACTTATTCTTTTGCTGTTATAATAAACATTCTACACATGCTTTTCTTGAATTCATTACTAACTTTACTACGCCATCTCTCTCATCCTCAGAGCCCTTCTCTTGTATTTCATTTCGTCAATCTTATGTCTTCCATTGCACTTATTAGTGGTCATGTGTCTCCTGTTATTAATGTTGTTAACCTTTAGGTATTGCAGAAGATGAGTTTTATTTCTGTTTTTTAAAATGTGTGTTAAGCTGTTAGGTTTGAAATATTCTTAAAACATTCACCAGAGAAATACTTTCATTGAACATAATATGTTGTAACATTTTCAAGAATGAGAACTATTTTTCATTCAACTTGTATTTAAACATTTTTAAAACAGGTATTATCATTACCTTTATAATTTAATTTATACACTGACAGTTCCAAATTTAAAGTAAAAATCAGTGTATATTTATGTCATTATTACCAATTTTTGTGGCTTATAATGTTAATATGTTTCAGGATCTAACTGGAATTGAAGACATGTCTGTCTGCCGCGATGTGCTGCAACGACATGCTTGGGACTTAGAGGTGTCAGTACAGGAACAACTCAACATGCGTGAGGGCCGACCGTCAGTCTATTCTCGGGATAGGGAACCTCCAGACTTGGTGCAGTCCCCACCACCTGTCAATGAATCACGCATCAGTCAATTTTTCTTCTCAACACCTGCCCCTGCAAGAGGCAGTCGTGGCATTTTATCTTATATTGTCTCACTTTTCTTCAGAATATGCTATGATACAGTAGCAACCTTTTTGCGGTTTACATTTGGCTTTATAAGGCCAGATCCAAGGAGATGTAAGTACTTGTGTTTTGCTTTGTATTATGTTATAAAAAATTGATTGTTTTCAGCCGAGAGAGAGAGAGAGAGAGAGAGAGAGAGAGAGAGAGAGAGAGAGAGAAAGAAAGAGAGAGAGAGAGAGAGAGAGAGAGAGAGAAGAATGCGGAACTGGGGAGAACAACCGGAGGTAGTATGGGGTCCACAATAAAGAAACAGTAATAGAAAGAGGTCTGAGATAGAAACAAAGAGCTGAACATAATACAGGGTGACATAAAGTCCAGGAACACTTTCAATTATTTACTGCACAAGAACCAAACATTGTACATTTGTCATACATATGTCATTCTGAAGAGAAACCGTGAAAGCTGTTGGTTTTCGTCTTCTTCTTCTTCTTCTTTTTAAATACTGCCACAGCGTAGTTCAATAATTTACCGATAGTCGGCCATAGTCGCAAACGTGGCGAGTTCAGCTGCGGAGCGAGCTTTCTGTGTGTTGGTGTTCGATAAAACCAAGTGTGCTACAGCTGTTCAGTGGATGTTTAGACATAAGTATTGTAAGGAGCCACCAACAAGGAAGGCCATTTACCACTGCCACAACAAATTCGTTACAGTGGGTTGCTCATGCCTGACAAAGAGAAGCGCATCTCCCAGTGTGGCTGAAGTGAATTTAAAGCACATACGAGAGACATTCATAAGGAGTCCAAAGGAATTGGTGCGTTGTGCATCCATTGAACTTGAAGTGGCTCCATTGACAGTGTGGAAAGTCCTGCGACAGAAGCTGTCTATGAAACCTTTGAAATTGGAGCTAGTGAAGAAGCCCAATGACGATGACAGAGACAAGTGTTTTGAATTTTGTTCGCCGTTACAACAATTGAATGAGGATGGGGATGGTATCGTTGATCGCTTAATTTTTAGTGACGAAGCCATTTTTCACACTAATGGGAAAGTGAACAGGTATAATTGTCGAATCTGGGATACAAAGTATCAACATGAAAGCATAGATTTTGAGTGTGATTCCCCAAAGGTAAATGTTTTTTGTGCCATGCCATGTAAAAAACTGTACGGGCCATTCTTCTTCATCAAGAGCACTGTCACTGGATATTCCTACTTAGACACATTGCTGCAATGGATGATGCCTCAAATGCAATCGGACTCTTCATTCATCTTTCAGCAGGATGGGGCTTCACCCTATTTTCATCGTGAAGTTCGTGTGTACCTGAACACGGAGCTGCTGCATCGATGCATCAGCCATGCTACTGAAGGGGACAGCTGTTTTGTGAACTAGCCTCCCTGATCACCAGATCTCACTCCGCATGACTCTTTTCTGTGGGGACACATTAAAGATCTGGTTTGTATACCACCTCTACCATGTGATGTAGCAGAGCTCCGGGAGAGAATACAGGAAGCGACTGCCACAATCGACGATGCCATGCTTCGACAGGTATGGCAAGAATTCGATTGCCATTTGGCGTCTGCCGGGTTGCTCTTAGTTGACATATCGAATGTTTGTAAAAAGCTTCTCTTGAAAATGCAATATGTGTGACATCTGTACAATGTTTAGTTCTTGTGCAATAAATAATTGAAAGTGTTCCCAGACTTTATGTTCACCCTGTACAATGGGAACAGAGCACTCGGTAAATAATTTCTCAGGTATCCCTGAAATTGGAAAACTCCTACACAAAATCCTTCACATATCACCACAGTGATTTCCACGGCCTTCTCAGCATTTGATGTAAAATTGGACCAAGTTATAGCATTCATATTCCAGTCAGCCATAATCAGATTGTTCAGCCTGCGAAAAGACTTTCCACGACACATATCAGCCACCCCCTGTTGCAAATATTTCATACTATTGTCAATGACAACATCACGTTTTGATAGCATCTAAATTGTAAATCTGCTGTGTTGCCTTAACAGTTATTTTGTGTGAGAGTGACTACTTTTAGGAATAGCTAGTTTCAAACTACCGGAAAGATTTGCCAAATATGCAGTGCTAGCACTACAAGTACGAGGTCTGTTCAAAAAAATTCTGGAGAATTCGTAGTTTCATGCCAGTGCTGTGTTGGAGCGAAATGCTGTTGGCATCCCTGCACACACGCCTTTGGTTAGTGTGTAACTTCAGAAGTTTCATTGTTGTATGTCTGTTAGTTATTGTTCAGTGCTGTCTTGAGGAGAATATCGTGTCACACAGTTTGGGAATTTCAAGATTGGAGAGTTAGCGGAGTAAAGTGTCTGCATTAGATTTTGCATGAAACTTGAGAAAACTGGTACAGAGACACACCAAATGATGCAGGAGTGAAGTTAATGAGAGCTCTTGTTCAGGATGCCCTTCGAAGTCAACCAATAATGCTTGTGTCTTGAACATCAATGAAATTGTGTGCCCTAACCAAAGACTGACTGTCCAAGAGATTGCAGAACTCTGTAACATTTCAGTTGGATCATGTCATGTAATCCTGACACTGCATCTTCAAATGCATCATATTGCTGCCAAGTTCATCCCATGGCTCATGAGTCAAGAGCAGAAAGACCTTTGCCTTGAAATTGTTCAAGATATTTTGGATCACACAAATGAGAATAAGATGTTCCTTAAGAGAATCATAACTGATTATGAGACATGGGTCTACAATTAGGATGTTAAGGACCAAGGTTCAATCTTCACAGTCGGTTGGGAAAGGTCCTCCAAGGCCAAAATAGCCTTGTCAGTTCAGGTCAAATGTCAAAGCCATGCTGTTGGTTTCCTTTGACTTTGAAAGATTAGTTCATCATGAATTGGTGCCACAGGGCAATCTGTTAATCAATTGTACTATTGGGATGTGTTGTGATGCCTGTGAAAAAATGTGAGAAGGAAACGGCCTGAAATGTGGCAAGAAAATTCATGACTCTTGCATCACAATAACACACTCTTGCAGTCATCCCTGTTGGTGCGTGACTGTTGCACAAAAAATAAAATCACTGTGCTGCCTCATCCTTTGTACTCTCCAGACTTGGACCCTGCTGATTTTTTTTTTCTTTTTCTATGATTATTATTTCCAATATTGAAAACCCCATTGAAAGGATGAAAATTTGCAATGGTAGTTGAGATAAAAGAAAATTCAGAGACGCTGCTTCATGCAGCCCAGCAAGAGGCATACCAAGACTGCTTCCAGAAGTGGAAACGGCATTGAAAGCAGTGTATCAATAGTGGAGGAGACTATTTTGAGGGAGACCATAAGTAAAAGGTAAATGTAGAAAAATTTTATGGACGAAGTCCCAGAATTTATTGAACAGACTTCATATTTCATTTTTACTTATGTGAACCTCTTTATTGTACTTTTAATTGAAAGGATGATTAAATAATTATACTTACAGGAATTAATACAGCCCAGTAATAGTTTCATATTGGCAATGATAGCAGCAACAATACCATAAGAGTGTAAGAGAGCAATAGATCATTCCACACTACCACACAACTTTTTATAGTACTTTTAACTTTTACTCTCCTTTTCCTTTCTTTTCCTCCTTTAGTACGTTTCCAGTAAATAGATGTTGATTCCTGTCTTCAGGTCTGTAGTCCGACTGTGGGCATTTGTAAGTAGCTCAGTGGCTAATTGCTTTCAAACTCCCACCAAAATTTCAGCCTGAAAATGGGTCAAGAATGGAAAAAAAACCCACAAAAGTTGGACCTTTTTTGGGGGGTTTTTCACTTATAACTCTGAAGTGATACAATTTTTGGAAAAGTTTACTATTCATGCAAATAAAAAGAATAAAATTCCCCCCAGAATAGGTCTGAGTAGCTTTTTTCATCTTACCCACCATAAGGCATGTAGCACATCTTCAAGTTAAAGTAATTTCTAGCACCACCACGAAAACCCAATTCCTCAATATATAGGAAAACACCGGTATACAGGCACCATAAAATAACATACAAACACACACACACAAAATTTCTAGCTTTCGCAACCAACGGTTGCTTCTTCAGGAAAGAGGGAAGGAGAGGGAAAGACGAAAGGATGTGGCTTTTAAGGGAGAGGGTAAGGAGCGGAAAGACTTACCTTAGGGGGGGAAAAAGGACAGGTGTACACTTGCGCACGCACACACGCACACACACACACACACACACACACACACACACACACACACACACACACACACACACACACATATCCATCTGCACATACACAGACACAAGCAGACATTTGTAAAGGCAAAGTGTTTCGGCAGAGATGTCAGTCGAGGCGGAAGTACAGAGGCAAAGATGTTGTGCAAAGACAGATGAGGTATGAGCGGCAGCAACTTGAAATTAGCGGAGTTTGAGGCCTGGCGGATAACGAGAAGAGAGGATATACTGAAAGGCAAGTCCCCATCTCCGGAGTTCTGACAGGTTGGTGTTAGTGGGAAGTATCCAGATAACCTGGACGGTGAAACACTGTGCCAAGATGTGCTGGCCGTGCACCAAGGCATGTTTAGCCACAGGGTGATTCTCATTAGCAACAAACACTGTCTGCCTGTGTCCATTCATGCGAATGGACAGTTTGTTGCTGGTCATTCCCACATAGAAAGCTTCACAGTGTAGGCAGGTCAGTTGGTAAGTCATGTGGGTGCTTTCACACATGGCTCTGCCTTTGATCGTGTACACCTTCCGGGTTACAGGACTGGAGTAGGTGGTGGTGGGAGGGTGCATGGGACAGGTTTTACACTGGGGGCAGTTACAAGAGTAGGAGCCAGAGGGTAGGGAGGGTGGTTTGGGGATTTCATAGGGATGAACTAAGAGGTTACGAAGGTTAGGTGGACGGCGGAAAGACACTCTTGGTGGAGTGCGGAGGATTTCTTGAAGGATGGATCTCATTTCAGGGCAGGATTTTAGGAAGTCGTATCCCTGCTGGAGAGCCACATTCAGAGTCTGATCCAGTCCCGGGAAGTATCCTGTCACAAGTGGGGCACTTTTGGGGTTCTTCTGTGAGAGGTTCTGGGTTTGAGGGGATAAGGAAGTGGCTCTGGTTATTTGCTTCTGTACCAGGTCGGGAGGGTAGTTGCGGGATGCGAAAACTGTTTTCAGGTTGTTGGTGTAATGGTTCAGGGATTCCAGATAGGAGCAGATTCGTTTGCCACGAAGACCTAGGCTGTAGGGAAGGGACTGTTTGATATGGAATGGGTGGCAGCTGTCATAATGGAGGTACTGTTGCTTGTTGGTGGGTTTGATGTGGACGGACGTGTGCAGCTGGCCATTGGACAGATGGAGGTCAACGTTAAGGAAAGTGGCATGGGATATGGAGTAGGTCCCGGTGAATCTGATGGAACCAAAGGAGTTGAGGTTGGAGAGGAAATTCTGGAGTTCTTCTACACTGTGAGTCCAGATCATGAAGATGTCATCAATAAATCTCTACCAAACTTTGGGTTGGCAGGCCTGGGTAACCAAGAAGGCTTCCTCTAAGTGACCCATGAATAGGTTGGTGTATGAGGGGGCCATCCTAGTACCCATGGCTGTTCCCTTTAATTGTTGGTATGTCTGGCCTTCAAAAGTGAAGAGGTTGTGGGTCAGGATGAAGTTGGCTAAGGTAATGTGGAAAGAGGTTTTAGGTAGGGCGGCAGGTGATCGGCGTGAAAGGAAGTGCTCCATTGCAGCAAGGCCCTGGACGTGCGGAATATTTGTGTATAGGGAAGTGGCATCAATGGTTACAGGGTTCGTTTCTGGGGTAACAGATTGGGTAAGGATTCCAGGAGTTCGAGAAAGTGGTTGGTGTCTGATGAAGGATGGGAGACTGCATGTAATGGGTTGAAGGTGTTGATCTAAGTAGGCAGAGATACGTTCTGTGGGGGCTTGGTAACCAGCTACAATGGGGCAGTCGGCATGATTGGGTTTGTGAATTTTAGAAAGTAGGTAGTAGGTAGGGATGCGGGGTGTCAGTGGGGTCAGGAGGTTGATGGAGTCAGGTGAAAGGTTTTGTAGGTGGCTTCAGGTTCTGAGGTTTCCTTGAAGCTCTGCCTGGACGCCAGGAATGGGTTTACCTTGGCAAACTTTGTATGTAGTGTTGTCTGAAAGCTGACGCAGTCCGTCAGCCAAATAATCCCGACAATCAAGTACCACGGTCGTGGAACCCTTGTCCGCCGGAAGAATGATGATGGATCAGTCAGCCTTCATATCACGGATAGCCTGGGCTTCAGCTGTGGTGATGTTGGGTGTAGGATTAAGGTTTTTCAAGAAGGATTGAGAGGCACGGCTGGAAGTGAGAAATTCCTGGAATGTTTGGAGAGGGTGATTTTGAGGAAGAGGAGGTGGGTCCCGCTGTGACGAAGTACGGAACTGTTCCAGGCAGGGTTCAATCTGGATAGTGTCTTGGGGAGTTGGATCATTAGGATTAGGATTTATTTTCTTCATGGCAAAGTGATATTTCCAGCAGAGGGTACAAGTGTAGGACAGTAAATCTTTGATGAGGGCTGCTTGGTTGAATCTGGGAGTAGGGCTGAAGGTGAGGCCTTTGGATAGGACAGAGGTTTCGGATTGGGAGAGAGGTTTGGAGGAAAGGTTAACTACTGAATTGGGGTGTTTTGGTTCCAGATTGTGTTGATTAGAATTGAGAGGTTTTGGGGGGAGATGAGCTGGAAGGGGGAGATTGAGTAGATGGGAGAGACTGGGTCTGTGTGCAATGAGAGTAGGTGGAGGTTTGCTGGAAAGGTTGTTGAGAGTGAGTGAGTTGCCTTTCCGGAGGTGGGAAACCAGGAGATTGGATAGTTTTTTTGAGGTGGAGGGTGGCATGCTGTTCTAATTTGCGGTTGGTCTGTAGGAGGGTGCTCTGAACAGCTGGTGTGGATGTGGGAGAGGAAATATTGAGGACTTTTATTAAGGATCGTAGTTGACAGGTGTGTTCATTTGCTGAGTTGATGTGCAGGTGAAGGATTAGGCGGGTGAGGGCTATATATTGTTCAGTTTGGAACTGGTGTAGGGACTGATGGAAAGAAGGGTTACAGCCAGAGATGTGAACTTCAAGTGTGAGGCCTTTGAGGGTAATGCCAAATGTCAGACAAGCCTGAGAAAATGAAATGTGGGAGCGTAATCTGGCTTGGGCGATGGCATGTTTGCGGAGGAAATGTATATAAAACTTAATAGGGTCGTTGTGGGGATGTTGTTGTCATGGTTACATGGTAGTAGAAGGTGGAAAGTGTAACATGAAGCTGAAATGAAAATGAAAATAAAAAATTTGGGGAGAGATAAAGGGGAACTAGAAAGCAACTGGAGATCTGGTGTGAAGAAAGTTGAAAAAGTGTTGGTTAAAGCTAAGCTATGTTGATCCTGTGGTGAACTTAGGTTGGTAAACAACGATGTGCACAAAGGTTAGGTGGTTGTGTTGCCTCCAAAACACGTTATAGGGGATGGAGAAATTCAGAAAAACTTCGAAAAAAACTGCATGTAAATGTATTAAAAGGAATGGTTTTGTGGTGCCATGTTATGAAAATGAGGCTCAGCCCTACTCCCAGATTCAACAAAACAGCCCTCGTCAAAGATTTACTGTCCTACGCTCGTACTCTCTGCTAGAAATATCACTTTGCCACGAAGAAAAATAATCCTAATCCTACTCCCAATGATCCAACTCCCCAAGACACTATCCAAATTGAACCCTGCCTGGAACAGTTCCGTCCTCCGTCACAGCGGGAGGTGTACACGATCAAAGGCAGAGTCATGTGTGAAAGCACCGACATGATTTACCAATTGACCTGCCTACACTGTGAAGCTTTCTATGTGGGAATGACCAGCAATAAACTGTCCATTCGCATGAATGGACACAGGCAGACAGTGTTTGTTGGTAATGAGGATCACCCTGTGGCTAAACATGCCTTAGTGCACGGCCAGCACATCTTGGCACAGTGTTACACCGTCCGAGTTATCAGTATACTTCCCACTAACACCATCCTGTCAGAACTCCGGAGATGGGAACTTGCCCTTCAGTATATCCTCTCTTCTGAATATCCGCCAGGCCTCAACCTCCGCTAATTTCAAGTTTCCGCCGCTCATACCTCACCTGTCATTCAAAAACATCTTTGCCTCTGTACTTCTGCCTCGACTGACATCTCTGCCCAAACTCTTTGCCTTTACAAAGGTCCGCCTGTGTCTGTGTATGTGTGGATGGAAATGTGTGTGTGTGTGTGTGTGTGTGTGTGTGTGTGTGTATACCTGTCCCTTTTTCCCCCTAAGGTAAGTATTACTGCTCCCGGGATTGGAATGACTCCTTACCCTCTCCCTTAAAACCCACATCCTTTCGTCTTTCCCTCTCCTTCCCTCTTTCCTGATGAAGTAACCATGTGTTGCGAAAGCTTGAATTTTATGTGTGTGTTTGTGTTTGTTAGTGTCTCTATCAACATACCAACGCTTTCGTTTGGTAAGTTGAAAGATGTTGTGACTTACCAAATGTGAAAGCGCTGGTGGAATTTTTCTTTCTTTCTTTCTTTCTTTATATATCTAAAAACAAAGATGATGTAACTTACCAAACAAAAGCGTTGGTATGTTGATAGAGACACTAACAAGCGCGCACACACAAAATTCAAGCTTTCGCAACCCACGGTTGCGTCATCAGGAAAGAGGGAAGGAGAGGGAAAGACAAAAGGATATGGGTTTTAAGGGAGAGGGTAAGGAGTCATTCCAATCCCGGGAAAAGGGATAGGTATACACCCGCGCACGCTCCCCCCCCCCCCCCCCCTCCCCCCCCCCCCCCACACACACACACACACACACATATCCATCTGCACATATACAGACAGAAGCAGACATATGTAAAGGCAAAGAGTTTGGGCAGAGATGTCAGTTGAGGCGGACGTACAGAGGCAAAAATTAGCAGAGGTTGTGGCCAGGTGGGTAACGGGAATATAGATATAAACACACACACACACACACACACACACACACACACACACACACACACACACTTTACTGTCATTTCTTGTTAACAATATTACCTTATTCCCAAGAATAAGCAGCTTTCACTCAGTTAATACTAGACAGAAATCCAATCTACATTTGAATTGCACTTCCGTGACCCTTCCTTCCTTGACTCTCATATAGAAAAGCGTGCAGTATACTGTTGCACCCATTTTCAGTAAGCTACCACAAGAATCCAAAAGTCTTAGCAGTAATCCACCCGCTTGCAAATTGCAACTGAAATGTTCCTCGTGGGTCACTCCTTCTATTCTGTCTAGGAGTTCCTTGAAAATTTAAGCTCATTTTTGTGTTATATTGTTAATTGTCTTCTTTTGGGTTCATAATCATTTTTTTTTAAATCTGTTATTACTTTTATGTTTTAATTTCATGTTCTGACACATTCCATGACCTTGGACATTTGTTCCTCAATTTGGTCCTGTGGAACTAAATGTGTAAAATTAAAAAGAATTATACAGGTGCACCAGACAGGGAGAAGGCAGACTAATATTATAGCATGTGATATGCAGCACTTGTTTCATCCACATATTCCTTTTTTGCAGATATCACTGATCCTGTTGGTGATGTACTTAAATTTATAAATTCCTTTGAAGAAAAATATGGATCAAGGCATCCAGTGTTTTATCAAGGAACATACAGCCAGGCACTGAATGACGCTAAGCGAGAGCTTCGTTTCCTTCTAATATACTTGCATTGTGAAGATCATCAAGATACCGACAATTTCTGTAGGTATGCTGCTGCACTTATAGAGGACTTCAATGTGTTTACATACACAAAAGTATAGAGCTATTGTAATACAGTCCTAATTTTTGTGAATATTTTCAAACTTGGTACTCATTGTGTTTTTATTTTTACTTTCCCCATCTTTGAGTCTAGCATATTTTGCACTTTCGATCATTGGAAAATCCAAAAATGGAATAACATACTTCAGTACAAATATGTTGTTTTGGGGCTCCACCACAGAGGGCTATCTATCCCCCTCCCCACCACATGCCTTCTCATTATTCCCCGACTACCCACCCCAGTAGATTGCCGCTCACACCAGATGCAGTTGGGCCTTAGTGCCTGTAGACATTAGTCGTGAGTGACACTTAGCACTTTGTCATACATAGACTTGCACAATTATAATGAACAATTAATTCGTATTTGTTGTAGAGTTTTTAAATGTGAGAAGATATAAGAACCTGGAAACTTTCTTTGCTTTCTAGGAACACATTATCAGACATGGAGGTTGTGACGTACATTAATACAAATATGTTGTTTTGGGGCTGCTCTGTGACCACCCCAGAGGGCTATCGAGTGTCTCAGGCATTACGAGAAAATGGCTACCCGTTTCTGGCAGTAATTTGTCTTCGGGAAAACAGAATGACTGTTGTTGGGAGGTGAGTTTTGTATGGAGTACTTTTAATTTTTTTTCTCAGTTGTACAGATTATTTTCATTTTGTGCAGTGTGGTTATGGCTGATGGTCTGCATAACTTATTATAATGGTTAATGGTTACTTCACCAGAGTAAATGTGCTTGTCTAACTGTGCATATGTGACATAAAAAATATAAAGAAACCTCCACATGAGAAAAAAAATATTAAAAACAAAGATTCCAAGACTTAACCAAGCAGGAAAGCGCCGGTAGATAGGCACAATAAAAAAACACACAAACACAAAATTTCGAGCTTTCGCAATCGGCGGTTGCTTCATCAGGAAAGAGGGAAGGAGAAAGAAAGATGAAAGGATGTGGGTTTTAAGGGAGAAGGTAAGGAGTCATTCCAATCCCGGGAGCGGAAAGATTTACCTTAGGGGGAAAGAAGGATAGGTATATATTCGCGCATGCACGCGCCCACACACACACACACACACACACACACACACACACACACACACACACACACACACTCACACACAAAAGCAGACATATTTAAAGGCAAAAAGTTTGGGCAGTTTAGACATCTCTGCCCAAACTCTTTGCATTTAAGTATGTCTGCTTGTGTCTGTATATGTATGGATGAATGTGTGTGTGTGTGTGCGCGCGCGCGCACACAAGTATATACCTATCCTTTTTTCCCCCTAAAGTAAGTCTTTCTGCTCCCGGGATTGGAATGACTCCTTACCCTCTCCCTTAAAACCCACATCCTTTCATCTTTCCTTCTCCTTCCCTCTTTCCTGACGAAGCAACTGCCAGTTGCGAAAGCTCGAATTTTGTGTTTGTTTGTGTGTCTATCGACCTGCCAGCACTTTTGTTTGGTAAGTCACATCAACTTGGTGGCTCATTGGTGGGTCATGGATCCACATGCATACAATGCTGTATTTATTTATCAAGATGCTTAACATTTAAATGCACCAAAAATAAATACAAACTACATATGTTTAAAAAAATTACTTGATGCTTTCCTAAGAGACAGTCTTCATTTCTTACACGCTAACTTCATAAACTTAGACCAAATGGCACTTAGATCTAAAGTAGTAGTATTTCTGGCGGTTGAGAGTTTCGAGCAAGTTAATAAGAGATGGAACAGATCCCTCACGGTATACCAAAGAGGCCAGGACACTGTTGAAGAAGCAACGAGAAAAGCATACCAGATTTTTTAAAAAAAACATAAAATCTCCAAAATTGACAATGCCTCGTACAAGCTCGAAATTGAGCACTACAAATATTTTCACCCAACAAAACTCGTGTCTCAAAATCCGGCAGAAAATCCAAAGAGGTTCTGGTCTTTTGTAAAGTATACAGCAGCAAGACAAAATTTAACATTTTACTGTGGAACAGACACACTATTCTTTCAAATAAATGAAGTTAAGTTGTTAAAGTTGCAGGTGAACTGCATAGCAGCTGCAGCAATGTCATAAACAGGGCTCCAGCTGAATAAACAGTTTTTAATCAAGGACTCTACTACATAAATAGCTGACTGAGATGATTAGAGAGGATGCAGTGTAGCAGTCCTCATAAGAGACAGTAAAATCCATCACCAGATAGCCTTAAATTTTCACAATTTGCCATTGCAAGCTGTGGTGCCTAGATTGAATTAGGCATTACTCTGATATCTTATATGTTGTTGTCTATGGCACTATAAATTCCATCAAGGACTCTGACAGACGGTCAGTGGAAGGATTTGTTTCGACAAATAGCATCACTGTAAACAGGGTGAGTCACGTAAGACATTTTTATTTCAAGGCAGTTCCAGGTATGAAAACGAAGTTCTCAGCAATTGGTAATATTTGAACAGATAATGCTCTAAACTTTGGTATCAACAGATATATTAAAACATTTTTCTTTTTGTATATGGAACTTTTCATAATCCTTGTGATGTTACATGTGTAAATCCTTAAATCCTAAAGCGTTACAACTCTAATGAAAAACTTTATAGTATTACAGACTCTGTTAATATTATTAAACAAGGTTTATATCCGTTTTTGGCACATGCGGATGTACGAGTTCACACTCAGTATTCGTAGTGTTACATGTGGGCCGCCTTTGACATACGGTGGAAGGCCAATACCAGCTTCGAGGCTTTGACAAAAATCGCCACGCCACCCCAGTTTTGTGTATGTTTATTGTGTCATTCAGTCGAAACAAGATTTTCGCTGAGTGAAGGACATATTTTTGTTGGTTGTACTATTTTGTGATTTTTAGTGTATTTAATATATATATAATTTAATATTAGTAAATTATATTGAGCAAGCAGTGAAGGAAACAAAAGAAAAAATTGGAGTAGGTATTAAAATCCATGGAGAAGTAATAAAAACTTTGAGGTTTGCCGATGACATTGTAATTCTGTCAGAGACAGCAGAGGACTTGGAAGAGCAGTTGAACGGAATGGATAGTGTCTTGAAAGGAGGATATAAGATGAACATCATCAGAAGCAAAATGAGGATAATGAAATGTAGTCAAATTAAGTCGGGTGATGTTGAGGGAATTAGATTAGGAAATGAGACACTTAAAGTAGTAAAGGAGTTTTGCTATTTGGGGAGTAAAATAACTGATGATGGTCGAAGTAGAGAGAATATAAAATGCAGACTGGCAAAGGCAAGGAAAAGCGTTTCTGACGAAGAGAAATTTGTTAACAACCAGTATAGATTTAAGTGTCAGGACGTCGTTTCTGAAAGTATTTGTATGGAGTGTAGCCATGTTTGGAAGTGAAACATGGTCGATAAATAGCTTGGACAAGAAGAGAATAGAAGCTTTCGAAATGTGGTGCTACAGAAGAATGCTGAAGATTAGATCACATAACTAATGAGGAAGTATTGAATATGATTGGGGAGAAGAGAAGTTTATGGCACAACTTGACCAGAAGAATGTATCGGTTGGTAGGACATGTTCTGAGGCATCAAGGGATCACCAATTTAGTATTGGAGGGCAGCGTGGAGGGTAAAAATCGTAGAGGGAGACCAAGAGATGAATACACTAAGCCGATTCAAAAGGATGTAGGTTGCAGCAGGAACTGGGAGATGAAGAAGCTTGCACAGGGTGAGTAGCATGGAGAGCTGCATCAAACCAGCCTCAGGACTGAAGACCACAACAACAACAACAGTGTATTTAACAGATTTAAAATACGTAAAAAGGTGATTTAGTGTTCCTTAGCACAAACTATATGAAGTACGCTGTGCAGCTTGTGCTGATACAAATAAACAAAAAATATTAAATGCAGTTAACATGTTATGGTGAAGATCGAAAAGTAGGGACAGTGTTGAAAGAGAAGTGGATTTAAAAAAATCAAATAATTCCAAAGGAAACTGAAAAAACAGAAAGTGACACTCCCCCAAGCCCTTACACGCCCCCCCCCTCCCCCCCCCCACAAAAAAAAAAAAAAATCCCATTCCAAACATTCCTTCATCGTCCAAACCACCAAAACAACTTGAATCTGTGAACATAAAAGGGAATTAAAGTTTTGTATTTTAATATTTTGTTCTCCCATGCTAAAAATGTATTTAGCGTTACATGACAAATTGAAAAACAGAGCAACCTAGTCAGTTAAATTCAGTTGTTATTCACTTGCCATAAACCAAAGTTGATAACTGCACCTTCCTGTTTGCTTGTCCGGGGTAATTTCAAAGCATACAGGGTTGATTCAATGTGGTTTTCGTTATTGTGTAGCTGTATTTTTCAGGGTGATTTAGATACGTATTATGTGAAATGCCCAAATTCAACATTTTACATGTTTATTAAAAACAAAGATTCCAAGACTTACCAAGCGGGAAAGCGCCGGCAGACAGGCACATGAACAAAACACACAAACACACACACAGAATTACGAGCTTTCGCAACTGGCAGTTGCTTCGTCAGGAAGGAAGGAAGGAGAGGGAAAAATGAAAGGATGTGGGTTTTAAGGGAGAGGGTAAGGAGTCATTCCAATCCCGGGAGCGGAAAGACTTCCCTTAGGGGAAAAAAAGGACAGGTGTACACTCGCACACACACACACACACACACACACACACACACACACACACACACACACATCCATCTGCACATACACAGACACAAGCAGACAGAAATATGTCTGCTTGTGTCTGTGTATGTGCAGATGGATATGTGTGTGTGTGTGTGTGTGTGTGTGTGTGTGTGCGAGTGTACACCTGTCCTTTTTTTCCCCTAAGGGAAGTCTTTCCGCTCCCGGGATTGGAATGACTCCTTACCCTCTCCCTTAAAACCCACATCCTTTCATTTTTCCCTCTCCTTCCTTCCTTCCTGACGAAGCAACTGCCAGTTGCGAAAGCTCGTAATTCTGTGTGTGTGTTTGTGTGTTTTGTTCATGTGCCTGTCTGCCGGCGCTTTCCCGCTTGGTAAGTCTTGGAATCTGTGTTTTTAATATATTTTTCCCATGTGGAAGTTTCTTTCTGTTTTATTTACATTTTACATGTTTACTTTTAATTGCAAGAAGAAACAAGACGTAGCAGAAGACACTAAAGATATTATTATAAAATCAGGTGAAAGCCAGTTACTTGAAACAGTACCTATACCATAGTCTAGTCAGAACACTTTTAGGAATAAAATTGTAGTAAACAATCTGAACTCAATAGCTTGCTGTTAGTATGAGACGCTGGCATACAACAGATGAAGCAACAAAAAAAGACAGAAAATTCAATGTTAAAAAAAACACACTGAAGATCAGCACAATGGAATGACAAAAGAAAGTTGTGATTCTAAAAATTTGTGAAATTAATTCCTGCATAGCAGCAGGTCTCAAAATTCAAAATACAATTGTTTGACACAGAGTAGAAGAAAATCAGCTCAGTTTACTTAAAAGAGATTGCAGTTTTTAGTGGCACAGCTGATGAGAGATGTCACACTGAAATTAGGAGGTGTTGCAAAATGTTGGACGACTTACCATCCGAACTGTGTAAACAATGCTGTACTAGCAGTTGATCGGATTATACTTAAGATTCCTTCCCAGCTGAGTCAATACAGAGGAAGGAAAAAAATACTTGGTAACTCTTCCTTGTATATTGTGCAATCCAGACTCTGTGCTGTGTGGAAAGTATAAATATGTGAAATTGTGTACAGCTACAATGAGAAATCTTGAATCTTTAGTTTTTGGCCTGGTGAAGTATTATTTTGATAAAGCCTATGATACAGTAGGTATTACAGCAGCAATTGCTCAAGCACCAATATTAATATACCTTGAGTGCTGTCTAAAATTACTGGCTCATGATTTTATGGTTGCTGAAAAACATAAACTTATTCCCTTTGTTTATGCTGGCATTATAATAAAGCAGGATGATGAAGAGAAACCTGAGGCTGATTTGCACTGTGGGCCTACATTTCTAGTGGAAAACTTCTTCCTCTAATGCAGAGACTCGTGCCAAGACGTACATAGACTTTCTAAATTACCTGCTTTCAAAAAGTTTGTGAGAAGGATTTCTAAAACTCATGTTTATTTTTATTTGCTTATGCTGATTCCAACAAAAAAATTCATTTGTACATTTTAAATGATTTTGATTGATGTTATTTGCATTGCCACAAATGCTTCAGAAAGAACTACATTTAATAGAGTGGAGTGATAAATGGTGCTTCTTAGTCATGAACTTAATGGCGTTGTATTAAAATATTACAATTTTGCTTCACATATTGATTCCAGTAATCAAACTACTGACTTAGATCAACAAAAATGGAACTTTAAGATTCCAGGCATTGCATTGACTAATATTTGGAGCCAATTGCTCATTGACAATGTTCCTATGGTTGCTGAATAGGTTGTGCCAACAGACATCAGACTGGATATTTCACAGGCTAGGACATTGAAAAATGATGCTACTTGGTAAGCAAATCATGTACGTAAATCACAATATTTTTTACAAATCGTAAAATGAGAGATTGTCACGTGTTGTGGTGTGTGATGATCTAGCATGTGGTGGTTATTGTGAGATGGGTTTTTACTACCATCTGTTTTGATTAAACAGACTTCAGGTGTGTTTGCACTCATAGGAAATTTGCTCCACTGTTACAACAACTATCTTTGGATCTCTGAACATCTACACATTTGAAGCAATTTCCATATGATGGCTGTTGCTCCAGTGTCGAGGCATACTCATTTAAACTATCGTGTAGCATCTGTGGGCTATATTTTCCATAGTACAAAGCCACTAACCAATCATGTAAGAGCCAACAAGAGGTTTTGTCCATCACGAAGATTCATCCTCGGAGAATTGCCGCTAGGCATGTCAGGAAAGTTCTCTGTTTGATGAGCAGTGACAATGCTATGTGCTTGTATGAGGAAGATGTGGACTCATAGTGTGTTCCTAATGGTATCCAAATCAAGAAAAGTGACTGCTGTGCCAGTAATAAATATGAGGATGCATCAAATATAAATGGATATTTTTTCCCTGAAGATCAGCATTGGTAGAACCGGGCCTGCACTTCTAGTATTGTTAGGTGTGGCCGTTAGGAGTAGGGATAGGTGGCTGTTATATACTTCCACCCTTCGTCAATAATTCTCACAATGTCTGAACAACAGATGCACCTCTCCATTGCACATTGCATAATTATAAAAGTTCTTGCTCATGACTGAATTCAAGCAACAGCAATTTTTCTGAGATTCACTGCACAGTTTGATGATCAATAATTGTCAAGCACATGTGCGTTTGCCTCTCATAGAGTGTTAGAGGAAGGACAAGAGCAGAAACGTGATTGCCATCCTTGGATCATCATTAAAGATGAAAACATTAATGCAGTTCAAGACATTCTTGAAGATGATTGGTGGGCAAGAGTATCAGATCAGTATGTCCAAAAATCATGAAATTCCTGTGACATTATTTGTGGATGGCACCTACGACGTAGATATAAGGTCAGCTGTGATTTTTGTATATGGAACTATGTATGGCACGTGCTTACTTCTGGCGCATCAGGTGGGACTTAGTAAAACTGTTTCAAAAGTGTGTACCTTTCCAGGTTTTTGTGGAAACAACTTCAGTTTCATCAGGCAGTTTTCCATTTATGGCTTCCCTGTGCTACTTATTAGTCAAAGCCAAAACAGAAATGTCAGTCCTTCATACTTCATAATAATAAACAGCACTATACATGGAAAAAAAGAAACTTGTATTAACTTTCTTATATTGCATAAAGAAAGGAACACCTGACCTGAATGATTCTTAAAGGTAAAACACCTGCTGTCAGACAAATGTGCCTATAGATACTACTTGAAACTGTTATTAGATGAAATACACATTTCAATAAAGTGTACATTTTATACAGAATGACTAACGACGTCACCCAGAAAATAAGTGCTTTCCTTAATGAAACATTGTTTTACACTTCACTTAACCATGTACTCACAATGTTTACCATTGACTGCAAAGAACATTTGCAATTGCTGTTCGAGAGGTAGGTGCACAGATGAAAATACATTGGACGATACGCTGTTGTGAGCCGTGGCAGTTTGATGGTGCATATTTTCAAGCGTAGTTGGAGCTTCACAATGGACTGCATCTTCTATTTCTTCGCATAAAAAGAAATTGAGAAGAGTCAAATCAGGGGACCTGGCTAGCCATTGTGCTACACCATTCCAGTCTATCCAACTTTTCGTTCACTTACAATAGAAGAAGAGTTAGCTGGTCAGCTGTCATGTTTTAACCACATCCTCTCTAGCTCATCATGTGGTACCTCTTCTAGAAGAACAGGTAGAATGTTTGTAAGACAGTATGCACATGTATATCTGTTTGATACCCCTGGGGATGAACCTAGGTTCCACTGTGGAATTTCATGTTAGCCAGCACTGAATTTCAGCTGTACAGTAGTGTATGTTACATAAATTTACATTACCTCAGTTCGTAAGTGTTGCTTCGTGACTAAAGAGTACATGTTGGAAAAACATAGTACCAGTTTGTCTATTTTGTGGCAGATGATAAGGCTGGAATTTATGTCGATGCTAGATGCGAATGACACTCATTTGGCTGATCCCTCATTCCTTGACAACACATCTTGTACTACATGCGAACTGATGAGTGACATAGCCATAAGAGTGCTCTGTCAGTGCACTGACAGCTGCAGTATTCATCCTCATTTTATGTTATTATAAGTGACCTAATAATTCATGCCAATACCGGTGCAAGAGACAGTGATGGTCAGGTTAGATATCACTATTATGCCATACCATTGTGACAGCATTTCTTTAACATTCTCCATTTAAAAGTAGTATGTCTAACTCTTCCTCTTTGGTGTGTTGTCTGTGTGCAAGGAATGTTGAAGCAGAAATGACATGCCAGTAGTCCTGCAGTGTACACAAGTAAACAGCTAAAAGGCCTGATAAAATGATTTAACTTGACATGAGCATGTTTACAGTGCAATAGTCAATTCTGGTTGACTTGCCATTCAATTTTAGACTATATCTCGGATTCCTTTGTGAAGGGTTTCAGCTTCAAAATTAACAAGCATTGTATCAATGTACTCATCTTTTCATGTGCTTTTGAATTTTTTTTAAGTACATCATTCTCTTTAATAAAAACATACTTGATTCAGTATGTCACTCAACATGAAAGTTATATTCTTTTATGACATAACAAGAGTACATGCCACTTATCATTCCATCATTTGTTGAAAATGTCGATTCAATATCTGGAACCATTCACAACATGAAAGGGGTGTTATGTATCACGTGACTCACCTTGTATATTATGCAGACACTATAAGGCTCACAGTGTCAATTGGGGCTGCACACATAATGACATAATGGGCGAATCTGTCCTTGCATTGTTGAATAATAAGTCACTGACTTTTATGAATGGAAGCTCCCCATCAACAGTTATCATTCATTCCTGGTAGATGCAAATCTTCTTTAGGCGTATCACTATGCTCTCCTTACATTGCCCTGTCTCTGGAAAGTACTCCATGATACTATATGATCAGATCATTACCCTATACTTATGAGGATCAGTTGAGAGTATGGTCACTGTAAGCATACAAATCCCACAGCTGGATGGGTTGTTAGAAAATCAAATTGAGAACATTAACAAGAAATTATAATGCAGGAAATAAATAAAAATTGCAATATTACCAAGGAAGTGGGAAATACCTCTCACTAATGAAGTGAGCAGGTAATAGAAGACTCCTCCAAGAATAAGCAACAATAAAGGCAAATGATCTGCAGTTGTTTTTGCTGGAACATAGATTGCTTCAGGGCCATATCAAGGAGAACATTAACTCTATTGTATTATGGAAAGACACCATTGTTGGAAATTTTTTAAATCGCAAGCAAACAGAAGCAACAACAAAAAAGTTTTTAAGGCTTGTAAGATACAAAACTGGATTCAGTGTTGAGAGTCCATATGAAAAAATACCAACATGATTTTTTAGAATGGGAGATTAAATGGAGAATTAATTAAGAGACAAATGCTTTTATTAGAGCCATTCTTGGACAGAATTCCACCAGTTTGAACTCATAACAAAGATCTCTCTTGGCCGATTGTTATTAAGCACAACAAAGGTGTTTACTTTAATTGAAATGAAGCAGAACATGAATTACATATCCCTTTTACAGAACAAGAATTGATTAAAGCTTTAAAAAAATTCACCCATCTCAGCACCAGGTATCGATGCAATACATTCTAGCACGATCCTAATTTGACACAGGAGACATTTTCTACACTACAAAGGGTTTTCAATGAAGTACAAATGAGTGGTTCAGTGCCACAAGAATTCCGATTCTTCAACCAAAGAAAAATCCTCTTATCTCATTCTCCAATAGACCAATAACCCTAACTATATGTATATCAAAGATGCTTGAAAGAATGGTTAACACAGAACAGAATATAATGGTGGATGGAGAGAAATAACGCTCCTTCCATGACCTACAACGGATTTTAGAAAGGAAAGAGTTCTCTTGGCAATGTATTCAGCAGATATTTGTGAACGGATGTTTCTAGTTTTGAGTACTCTGTGATATAGCTGGAAGTTGTGACAGTGTGAGAAATAACAGTATTGGAAAGAAACCTTGTTTCAACCAGATTACATCTTTAACTTGTCTGTGGAACTAAATCTTTGCTGTCAGTAAGAAGTATCTATGTTAAGTGTCACGGAAATACCATCGGGCCTCTAGTAGTTGATAGTGATCTCCCTCAGGGAGCCACACTGAGTTCTCTTCTGTACATAATGTACATGTGAGATCTTTAGAATTGTTTGTAACTGAGTGTGTCTACCGTACAGTTCACCGATGACATTTGTTGGTATTTGACACAGGAAAAGAAATTACAAATCGTGCTTGTCAAACCTTAGAATTTGGCTGAAGGAGACTGGCCTGGAGATAACAATGGAAAAATTCATGGTAGTTACTTTTGTTCAAAAAAAAAAGAGTTCTACATTGCATCTATAATATGACACTTGGTGGAATAAATATACCGTTCATGACTCATGTAAAGTTGCTATGCATGAGAATCGATAGAAACAAAGATGAATGCACTGAGATGTGTGGCTGGCACATGGTAAGAAACTCTGCCCAATACTCATCTTACTTGTAGCATCAGTCGTGGATAATTGATGCGTGTTTTAGTATGATGGGGAAATAAATTTAATATCCAGACAGACAGATCATAGTACCATTGTATTCAAATTTGCACTGGAGCCATGCTGTCCACTCCTACAAATGATTTTGTTAAGACAGGGGCTACCACCCAGTAACTGAAGAGAAAAACTCGCAGATACATTCATTTTGAAGCAAATATCACTGGCAGCACACCCTTTCATCAACTGATTAATGAAATATTCACCAGACATCTAAAAGTATAATTATTTCACTGGAAGTAAAAGAAAGCCACTGATTATGAAAGCTCTCAAATAGTGGACGTGGTGTGAAAATAAAATAAAGAAATACAAAATTTTACCAGAATGTATAGCCCGATTCAGCTACCGAGATAGAGATATACTAATCTTTGATAACATCAACAGCATAAAGCTTCTCCAAACTCGAAGGCTGAAATCTATCAACATCCTGAAATCAACAAAGATGTATATGAATGGATCTAAGACTGTGTACACTGGCAAAGCAGGATGCACAATATACAGCTGTGCAGAAAATTGTCAAACGCTGAATTCCATACCTAACAAAGCCATCACAATTAGGAAAACATTAATATAGCATGTTGTTCTCAATGGAGAGACGTCTACAGACATTAAAGCAAACTCTGGCGTGCCACAGGGGAGTGTTATGGGACCATTGCTTTTCACAATATATATAAATGACTTAGTAGATAGAGTCGGAAGTTCCATGCGGCTTTTCGCGGATGATGCTGTAGTATACAGAGAAGTTGCAGCATTAGAAAATTGCAACGAAATGCAGGAAGATCTGCAGCGGATAGGCACTTGGTGCAGGGAGTGGCAACTGGCCCTTAACATAGACAAATTTAATGTATTGTGAATACATAGAAAGAAAGATCCTTTATTGTATCATTATATGATAGCGGAACAAACACAGGTAGCAGTTACTTCTGTAAAATATTTGGGAGTATGCATGCGGAACAATTTGAAGTGGAATGATCATATAAAATTAATTGTTGGTAAGGCAGGTGCCAGGTTGAGATTCATTGGGAGAGTCATTAGAAAATGTAGTCCATCAACAAAGGAGGTGGCTTACAAAACATTCGTTCAACCTATACTTGAGTAATGCTCATCAGTGTGGGATCCGTACCAGGTCGAGTTGATAGAGGAGATAGAGAAAGAAGAGAGGCGCTCTGCATCGCAGTGTAGCTTGCTGTCTAGGTTTTGAGAGGGTGCATTTCTATATGAGGTATCGAATATATTGCTTCCCCCTACTTATAACTCCCAAGGACATCACGAATGTAAAATTAGAGAGATTCGAGTGCGCACGGAGGCTTTCCGGCAGTTGTTCTTCCCGCAAACCTCATGCAACTGGAACAGGGAAGGGAGGTAATGCAGTGGCATGTAAAGTGCCCTCTGACACACACTGTTTGGTGGCTTGCAGAGTATAAATGTAGATGTAGATATGAAGATCTTGCACACAAAGTTGTATGGTGATATTAAATGCCTCCCAACATGTACTAAAAAGTCTCAAAAAGCCAAAAGGAACAAAAGTACATCACTTATAATTTAGATGTTTTTAAAGTAGTCATTGCAGATAAGCAAGTTGGAATAATAACAAATTTCTTGTGGATTCAAGGGCACTGTGGCATCTTTCATAATGGAATAGTAGACAACTTAGTGAACCAAGCAATGAATTAAGTTGAAATCATACATAATAAAGAGTACCTTACCAAGAAATGCTGAGCAATGAAAAAGCAAGAAATGACTGGCAGACACAGTGGGATTCGACAAGAATTTCAAAAAGAGTGCACTGTGGCCCATGGAGCTTACAGTAGAATTATCTCTTTGCTTTACCAACTGAAATAGAAGCAAACAATTTATAATACTGGTTTAAGCACTTAAATCAGTGCAAATTTCCAACCCACCTGGTTTGAATAAGATTGAAGGGCTCGTTATGTGATTTTTGCAGTGAAGAGGAGACGTGAACCATCTACAATTCTTGCATACCAAATATAAGATGCAAAAAAAAAAAAAAAAAAAAAAAAAAAAAATTATCTGAGCATTAATTAATGCAAATGTTCCACTTCCAACATTGGCTTTAGTGTTGCAATCAACCCAAAACAGTGAACTATTATTACATTTGGATAAAAAGGGCATGGTAAGTTTGCCCTGTCAAATTCAGATAAAATCCGAATCTCTCTGTGACTGTCTCCATCAGTGTCATCCTCAGGGGCTATGCCTGACTGTTGTGATGCTGGTGAGGCTCTCACTTTTATACTTAAAGGCCTGCATCTGATTGGCCGAATTATTTCATGATGAAGTCATAGAAATGGCACATACTCCATGCGTACAGAATATGTTTGCACTCTCTGCACCCAGGTGGTATGGGCTGCCTAAAGTTCACAAATATGGGTGTCACTTAGACCAATCAGGAGTGCTGTCGGCTCTCCTACATACAGGGTATCAAAATATTTATCTCGTGGGCCCCTATAGTCGGTCACTACAGACACTATATTAAAAATTCTCAAATGTCTGTAGATTTCATCAAGCAGATGAGGATAGGCCCAAGTGAAGTTATAGTTAGCCTCAATGTGATCTCCCTGTTTACAAAAATAGCAGTGAAAGAAACATTAAGACTGTTGTCTACTTATTTCTTCAGTCTTAAAATTATCTTGTCAGACTCTGATAACCACATATTTTATAAAATGACGGATGGAACTGCCATGAGTTTGCCACTCCCACCAGCCATAGCCAATTTTTTTCACAGCGGATTTTGGAGAAAGAGAGTTGAATAATGTATCCTCCATCCATCCGCCCTCTTCAGGTATGCTGACAATACATCTTTAAACGCTTCGCATTGCTGTGAGGTGCTACAGTAGTTCATTGACTGTACAAGCAGTATGCACCCATACATGGAGATAGAGGAGGTCGGAAACATAACTTTTTCAGATGTATTGTTTGAACAGAAAGCAGAACGACGACTTGGCTATTCTGTGTATTGTAAAACAACACATACAGACTTGTATGTCAACAGACATAGTTCTCTCCATCTAGTTAGAAGAGAGCTATGCCAAACATCCTAATACACAGAGCCAGGACTATTTCAGACTAGGAGCACTTTGATTCTGAGATGAGTCATCTGACGATGGTGTTCAGGAGAGGATATTCAGTCCATGATATTAGGTTAACACTGCCGAGAAAACGAAAGTTTGACATGAAAATTAGTCTGCTTTGCTTATTTTTTTATTGACTTATGTCATATGGTATTATATTTTGGGGTAACTCTTCCCATTCTAAAAGGATATGTTTGGCTCAGAAATGGGCGGTTCGGGCAATAAGTCGTGTAAGTTCGTGGACCTCTTGTCAACCCCTGTTCACTAGTCTGGGTATGTATTTTGATCGGACTTCCTTAACTCTTGTCAAAAAAGTGTGCAGTATACTGCTGCATCCATTTTCGATAAGCTACCACAAGAACTGAAAAATCTTAACAGTAATCCAGATGCTTTCAAATTGAAACTGAAAACTATTCTGTCGAGGAGCTTCTTAAAAATTTAAGCTGATTTTTGTGTTATGTTGTTGATTGAATTTACTTAAACTTATGGCTTGACTTTTTTGCATTCATAAACATTTTATTTTTATCTGTTACTACTTTCACATTGTAATTTCATGTACTGACACGTTCCATGACCTTGGAGATTTGCCCCTCATTTGGCCCAACAGAACTTGAAGTGTAAATAAATAAATGTGGTAGCCTTCATGAAAGTGACCATTTTCCAGTAATCCTGTCATTTCCATGCCACTGCTAGACCGACCAGCTACCACATTCGGTCTGCCACATTGGGCGCTTCAAAGAACTAACTCATTTGGATGCCTCTGCTGTTACATTCACTGCCTCTTTGTCAGGTTGTATTAATTAGGTTGTGCAAAGTGTCTCAGACACTATCATCCATGAACTGTACTTAGATACCCAGCACCTGGTCACTGTTGTAGCACAGCCCTGTTTACGTGCCTCCTTTTTATAAAAAGATGGCCTGGCTGCCCAATATTCACCAACTTAAGGCTAGCTGAATGTGAAAGCTTAGTGCTCTCTGCTTCCTTGCCCATACATCTTGGTGTGCGAATAGTGCCACTCTTATCTGTATTTACCAGGCCCTGATTTTGTCCCAGCTGGACTATGGTTGCCTTGTTTATGGCTCAGCTGCTCCCTCAGCTTTGAAACTGTTAGACCTAGTCCATCATTGTGGCATGCATCTAGCCACAGGTGGCTTTCGGACTAGTCCTGTAGGCAGTCTCCTTCCCAAATCAGGGATCTTCCCTCTTTGGATTCGGTAGTACCTGCTCTTGGCCTCAGTCACTATTCAACAATTCCCTGATCATCCTTGTTGTGTACAAGGGGTGTCCTCCTGATATCCACCCTTGAGTGGGATTACCAGTTGGAATGCACCTTGCTTCCCTCTACCAAGATTGCCATCTCCCCTCTCTGGACTCTGTATCCTGTGCTTTCTTGTGCCCTTCCTGCTGGATGGTGCCTAGGCTATGGATTTGAACCAATCCTTTCCAAGGTCCTGAAGTCTGTCACCCCCATGGTCTTTTGGCATCTGTTACATCCAGTTGTTCAAGAGTTCCAAGGTGCTACCATCTTTCACAGTGATGGTTCTAAAACTCAGCATCAGACAGGATACGCTGATGTATCTCCTGGCCGTATGGCGTTCCACTTGTCGCCAAAAACATATGTGTTTGAACCATAGCTGATAGCCATTAGCAGAGCCCTCCATGTAATTAAACAGGCACCTTTGACCATGTTTTAAGATGTACTGACTCAGTGAGCAGTCTCCAGGCTATTGACCCATGCTACATGTGCCACCATTTTGGTCTTCGTTATTCATTACCTTCTTGCCGACCTTCATCGTGTTGCCTGCTCAGTCGTCTTCCTCTGGATCCTAATTCATGCAGATATCCCTGATAAAGAACTGGCCAGTAGTTTGGCTATAGGAGCACTTACTCACTTCTTATTTGTCTTGATGAGGTGGATTTGCGAGTGCATATAAGGTCTCCACTCGCTCAGAAATGGAATGACATCTATTGGGCTGCTGCTCCATCTAATAAACTCTGCACAACTGAGGAGACTACTGTAGCATGGTGCTCTTCCTTCTGCTTCTCTTGGAAGGAATCCACAACCCTATGTCGTCTCTGCATCAGATGTACCAGGTTGACCCATATTTGTTGATATTGTTCAACAAACCACCTCCACATTTTGGTTGTGGAGCCTTACAGCCAGTAGCTCATATATTGGTGGAATGCCTTCTCCTCTTGGCCCTCTAGTTTAAGTATGGATTTCTGGAATCATATTGATGGACAATTCAGGATGGTTACACAGATTTTCAGTCTTCTGTGTGAAAGTGGTTTTTATTCTCTGTCATAAGATCTTAATGTACTTCCAGAGCAGAGGCAGATTGGATGGGGTTTGGGCATCTCCCAATGTGTGCTAAGTCTGGGAGATCCCCGACCCCACCTCCTTGGCCAGGACACTCTTTCATGCCTCTTTTTAGCTCTGTTTGAATCACTTTTAGAATTGGTTTGCCTCCTTTTTGGGACACTCAATTTTCCATTCTCAGTGTTGTACTCTGTTGAATAGTGGGCACTATTGACTGTAAAGGATCAGGGTGAGATAGCTGTGGATGGGAGATTTCGTGTTCATGCACAGCTCCAGAAATGCCCACCTGCTGACTTATCTATTTATCTAATCTTGCTTTTATTATAGATGGCACAAAAGATGCCTGTTACATCTTTAACCTTTTCGCTTTTACTGTTGTGTGTCTCCCGACTAGATCGGATCACAGTCTCGCTGGACATCTCTGCATCTGTATGCACCACTCTTGTTCCTAGCGACTGTTGACCTTATTTAGGGACTGATGACTTTGCTGTTTAGCCCCGTAAACCCCCTCATACAAATCGACCAACCAATCATACCTAGTAACAGCAAAATATTGAAAACATTTACATTCTTCTATTGGAAACCAAAGTACACCTATATACATGAGTTACCTTTTCTGATAGACATATAACTACTAACAGCAAAACCTTGAAAGATAATGTGCCAATCAGAAAGGCATCTATTTCCCAACATGCCACACAACAAAAACAAATTGTGCTTCAAAACATTTTCAAGAGTACATTCATTTCTTGTTCATCAGGAAAATTGCAAAATTGATAACATAGAGGAGAAAACAAAAAACTATGATATACAAAATAATGAACGGTTGTTTCCATGCTTTTAAAACAGATTAATCCATCTATTTTTGTGACTAATAGCAAAATAGACAGTCTGTCTTTGCAACTCAAAATTTCTTTTGTAAGAACAGACTAATAACTTACGCATTTATCTGAAACTGAATTCCTTAAATAACTTTTTACATGTCTCCTACACAAAAATGTTCTTTCACATGATGCAGAGGAAGATGAAATAGACACTGCTATTTGACTTAATTTTAAAAAATCATGTAACCTAAGTTTATTGCTCCAACAACTTGAGCAATACAAGTAAATGGTCAGTCTCCACTCTGGTTTGCTGCTCACCTCTTATGATAAGATTTTTTAATATCTTAATTTCTGCTTGCAATGACTCAGTGTTGTTTGTTTATTTACATCCCCCATTAGAAACTATTTGTAATACTGCATGTATTTGTGTGTGTGGTGGAATGTTTATCTTGTTTGGTGGTAGTGGTGGGGAGAGAGAGAGAGAGAGAGAGAGAGAGAGAGAGAGAGAGAGAGAAGGTGAAATCTGGTGTCAGTACATAGCCTACTTCAAATAGCACCAAGGAGGCCACCAAGCTTAATGTCTCCATCTGACAGAATGATCAGCTTCAACAGTGTTACACGCCTTAACCTCATGAGACACTGCGGAGAGGTTTGGTATTTAAATCAGGTTTTTAGCAGAGTCTGGTGGTCAAGAACTTCACGCCACCACCTGTCCTCCTGTTGCTAGCCAAATACTGGCAGTGAAATTTTCTTCCGCCACGAAGATTCAAACTGGCTGATGCCCAGGTCAAGTGCCATCACAGAAGTGTGCATTAGTGACCTTAGACTTGGTATGTCATGAATAATTTTATGCTGATGACAACATTTGTTTTTCCATAAAAATTTTACATTTTTTGTTCGTTCAAGTGACTCCTTAAATTATTCCAGAGTTTGAAATAAAAGTCTCTCCAGTTCACTGTCTATTATATGTAAAACTTTATGAAATTCTAAACATTTGAAATCAGATGCTTGTACAGGTTCCAGGCTGTCTCTGTTTGGCAAATCACAAAGGTATTCCCCAAGACATAAGTGAAACCTGAATCTGATCCAAAAATTTCTTTGAAATCGTTTCATGTAGCTCCTACTAAGTTGATTGCAGGACAATATTACAGTCTTTGTCATGAAGGAAATAAGGTAATGAGTTGACTTTTCTAGCAAACATTTGAACAGGCATTAATGAAAACTTTGTGCTAAATTCTGATGCTTCTGCAAGTCATTCAGAATTTTCTTCCTGTATGTTTACTAAGATTATGGTAGTTCCAGTTGTATTCTTCACAGTCATGCATGAATTATACTGAAAGCACACCTAGTTTCACTTGAGTGAAACTTGACTTTTCCAATCTTAATTTTTATTTGTGTACGAATAAACATTTGATGCATGTCGACCCCTCTTAAAAACATAACAGTCCTTGAGTGTCGTAAAAAAATCTGTAACCGACTTGACCTTTCTGCATCTTAAATACTATGGTGAGATTCAACTTATGGTTCATACAGTGGTATAGATTCCTTGTGGGACTGCCTTGCTTAAAAGAGCTCATATCTCCAGCTCCATCATATGTTTGTGCAACACAGTAATTTAAATTAATTAATTATACAGTTTGCAAACTTTTTGTAGTGTAGACTAACAGAGGAAACATCCAAATTTTTTTCCAGGTTCAGGGCCTAGAAATGTTTTGTATATGATCGAAATAGTACTGAATGACAATTGATAGTTGCTCAGTTCTGAACAATTTTTTGACTCGTCAACCAGTAGAGCAAAATATTGGGCTTTTTTCACTTCATGTGAGATAGTCAACCAGTAGAGCAAAATATTGGGCTTTTTTCACTTCATGTGAGATATGTTCTTGCTCATAGTGCTAAGAATTTCATTTTGTGTATCATGATGTGTATACTGTATTTTTCCCTTTTAGAGCCAGTTTTTTTTTCTTTTTCTTCTTTTTCTTTCTTTTTTTAGCTCTTGCATCTTTTTCCCAGTAGTTCCATTAACTCAAAAAATTTCCCTTATTTATACTATCTTTCCTTTCATTACCTCTTTGAGCTACTCCTTGAAAGGCTTTGTATTGAAATACATTGGCATTTGTTTCTGTGTATCTTCTATTTTCTAGAACTTCTAAATCATATGTTTCATCTAGCAGGGCAGCAACTGATGCATTCTCTCTGGAATTACTTTTTAAACTTTTGAAAGACTCCCAAGCAACTACAGAGTTTTGTAAGTGAAACTGTTCTCGTGCTGCTTAAAGATCGAATTAGTCTGTTTTGTTCTTGTCCAATTACTGAAACCTTCACTTACAAAACTAAGCAATTTTCTTTCTGTGTCTTGAGTTTAGGGACAGAAAAAGCAACAGAAAAAAAAATCAGCAACATTTATGATTGTGTATTCCAGCCATGAATGAATCTGACTGCGTATTTCTTTTTCTGTCTCCAAATAATCAAAAAGGAAAACACCTAAATAGAGGTTGTTTTGGTTCATTAGTAGATGTTATAGATATGTGACAAACTGAAGCAGGCAGATTAGAGCTGCTGGTGATATTGCTAGGAATAGAAAATATATCTTAACCTCTATTTTATTAAAAACAAAGATTCCAAGACTTACCAAGCGGGAAAACGCCGGTAGATAGGCACAATAAATAGAACACACAAACACACACATACAGAATTTCTAGCTTTCGCAACTGATGGTTGCTTCTTCAGGAAAGAGGGAAGGAGAGGGAAAGACGAAAGGATGTGGGTTTTAAGGGAGAGGGTAAGGAGTCATTCCAATCCCAGGAGCGGAAAGACTTCCCTTAGGGGGAAAAAAGGACAGGTGTACACTTGCACACACGCACATATCCATCCGCACATACACAGTCACAAGCAGACTTGGTAAGTCTTGGAATCTTTGTTTTTAATATATGTATGCTTGTGTCTGTGTATGTGCAGATGGATATGTGCGTGTGTGCGAGTGTACACCTGTCCTTTCTTCCCCCTAAGGTAAGTCTTTCTGCTCTCGGGATTGGAATGACTCCTTACCCTCTCCCTTAAAACTCACATCCTTTCGTCTTTCGCGCTCCTTCCGTCTTTCCTGAAGAAGCAACCGCCGGTTGCGAAAGCTAGAAATTCTGTGTGTGTGTGTTTGTGTGTTTTATTTATTGTGCCTGTCTACCGGCGCTTTCCCGCTTGGTAAGTCTTGGAATCTTTGTTTTTAATATATTTTTCCCATGTGGAAGTTTCTTTCTATTTTATTAACCTCTATTTTCATTGAATATTTCATTTACCAACTGTTTTAATTCTTTTCCTACTTCCATTTCATCATCATCACAGTTTTTTCTACACCACTTTCTGGGTTCTGAAAACTAACCTCTGCAGTTACAGACTAGGAGCTATAATTGTTTCTCCTCGCGATATATAATGTTAATGCAGATAATATTGTTAAGGTTGTGTTATCTTTTGGTAGCTTGTGTAAGTTTTAACTGGAATTCTCCTTAATTACAGTCACCTTGTGATGATTTCTTGGTGTTGTGGACTTAGTAATAAAGGCTACTGGTTACGGTGTACTCCTCTTCTCTGATGCAGTTGGTACAAAGACTCTAAGCAAGATCCAAATGTGCACAGCAGCTGTGATATTATAGCTCACCATTCTATCACAGAACTGTTGTATTTAAAATCCTCTTGAACAGTAACGTAACTTGAATTTTCAAGTAATTACACCAATACATATCTAAACATATGTCACATCTAGTGACCAGAGTTCAGTGCAGTAATGACTGAATAAATCATTTTTCAGTCCTCTTTTGCTTTTACAATTATTGATGGTCCATCTTCCCTGAGACATCCAAAACACCTCCAGATACTGATGGCACAGCACGATTAAATGTCTACATGACAAACAGGTCTTCTAGGGTGCCATTGCACCTTGTAGGCATTCTGTATGCATCCCATTTTGTGGATTTTACCTACAAATTTGACAACCTTGAAGAATGGGTTGTTCCCACTATCGTATTTTTTTCCCAACACCAAGGAATAAATGGAACATGTACCTCTGGACAAGCTACAGGTTACACCTGAAATGTTCTCATCTGGTATAATAAATTTTCATTGCAGAATGAAGAAATCTGATATACTAGGCTGTTTTGCCAAATTACTGTGTTCACTTTTAATAATACATAAAATTTTTGTAAGAACAAAACAGAGATCATGATGATACCAAATATGTTTTCATTGTTTAGCGTTACACCAAATATGTTTTCATTGTTTAGCGTTACTGCAAACCATAAAACATATGCAAAAATACAAAACAGAAACTGTGGACGAACTGTTCAATCAGTAGATTGATCGAGTAGTCTGTTTGCTTGTTGTTCAACGCATACAGATCAATGGATAGTTTGATATTAACTTCACCATCATAAAGACCACTTTAAACGGTTTCAGATTATTTTATGCCTTTATTATGGGACAAAAACTGTTTAACAAATTAACAGAGTTATACAGAAAATAAGGGAAAGGCAACCTGTCATATGGAGTGGATGAATCTGCCATAGGTGAGTGTCTTCCTTTCCCTTATTTTACATATTCCTCCACTCAGGAATTTCCATTAGTGCTATAAATTAACAGCATCATTTACCATAAGCTTATTACTGTATACGAATTATTTTAACTTGTAGAAAATAAAGATTGACTTTGATATTGAAATTTCCTCATCTTATTTGGGTGGGCCAAGAAAATGTTGAGAAGACCTGGGCCCGCTCCTGGTGCTGCCATCTTAAAATTTTCATTTTGCAGGGAGTCATTCTATTCCTGATAGCTGTACTCCTGATCTGTTTATGAGTTTATGTTTTGTTGTTGTTGCTGTTGCTGTGGTCTTCAGTCCAGAGACTGGTTTGATGCAGCTCTCCATGCTACTCTATCCTGTGCAAGCTTCTTCATCTCCCAGTTCCTACTGCAACCTACATCCTTCTGAATCTGTTTAGTGTACTCATCCCTTGGTCTCCCTCTATGATTTTTACCCTCCACCCTGCCCTCCAATACCAAATTGGTGATCCCTTGATGCCTTAGAACATGTCCTACCAACCAATCCCTTCTTCTAGTCAAGTTGTACCACAAGTTTCTTTTCTCCTCAATTCTATTCGATACCTCCTCATTAGTTATGTGATCTACCCATCTAAACTTCAGCATTCTTCTGTAGCACCACATTTCGAAAGCTTCTATTCCCTTCTTGTCTAAACTAGTTATTGTCCATGTTCCACTTCCATAAATGTCTACACTCCATACAAATACTTTCAGAAATGGCTTCCTGACACTTAAATCTATACTCGATGTTAACAAATTTCTCTTTTTCAGAAACGATTTCCTTGCCATTGCTAGTCTACATTTTATATCCTCTCTATTTCGACTATCATCAGTTATTTTGCTCCCCACATGGCAAAACTCCTTTACTACTTTAAGTGTCTCATTTCCTAATCTACTTCCCTCAACATTACTTGACTTAATCCGACTACATTCCATTACCCTAGTTTTGCTTTTGTTGATGTTCATCTTATATCCTCCTTTCAAGACACTGTCCATTCCGTTCAACTGCTCTTCCAAGACCATTTCTGTCTCTGACAGAATTACAATGTCATCGGCGAACCTCAAAGTTTTTATTTCTTCTCCATGTATTTTAATACCTACTCCGTATTTTTCTTTTGTTTCCTTTACTGCTTGCTAAATATACAGATTGACTAACATCAGAGGATAGGCTACAACCCTGTCTCACTCCCTTCCCAATCACTGCTTCCCTTCATGTCCCTCGACTCTTATAACTGCCATCTGGTTACTGTACAAATTGTAAATACCCTTTCGCTCCCTGTATTTACCCCTGCTACCTTCAGAATTTGAAAGAGAATATATCACTCAACATTGTCAAAAGCTTTCTCTAAGATTCCCAAAACTAAAAACGTAGGTTTGCCTTTCCTTAATCTATTCTCTAAGATAAGTCGTAGGGTCAGTATTGCCTCACATGTTCCAACATTTCTATGGAATCCAAACTGATCTTCCCCGAGGTCGACTTGTAGCATTTTTTCCATTCGTCTGTAAGGAATTCACGTTAGTATTTTGCAGCTGTGACTTATTAAACTGACAGTTCAGTAATTTTCACACCAGTCAACACCTGCTTTCCTTGGGATTGGAATTATTATATTTTTGTTGAAGTCTGAGGGTATGTCGCTTGTCTCATACACCTTACTCACTAAATGGTTGAGTTTTGTTAGGCCTAGCTCTTCCAAGGCTCCCATTAGTTCTAATGGGATGTTGTCTACCCTTGGGTCGTTGTTTCGACTTAGATCTTTCAGTGCTCTGTCAAACTCTTCACGCAGTATCATATCTCCCATTTCATCTTCATCTACCTTCTCTTCCATTTTTATAATACTGTCCTCAAGAACATCACCCTTGTATAGACCCTCTATATACTCCTTCCATCTTCCTGCTTTCCCTTCTTTGCTTAGAACTGGGTTTCCATCTTTGCTCTTGATTTTCATGCAAGTCGTCCTCTTTTCTCCAAAGGTCTCTTTAATTTTCCTGTAGGCAGTATCTATCTACCCTTAGTGATATGTGCTTCTACATCCTTACATTTGTCCTCTAGCCATCCCTGCTTAGCCATTTTGCACTTCCTGTCGATCTCATTTTTGAGACGTTTGTATTCCTTCTTGCCTGCTTCATTTACTGCATTTTTATATTTTCTCCTTTCATCAATTAAATTCAATATCTCTTCTGTTACCCAAGGATTTCTATTAGTCTTTGTCTTTTTACCTACTTGATCCTCTGCTACCTTCACTATTTCATCCCTCAAAGCTACCCATTCTTCTTCTATTGTATTTCTTTCCCACATTCCTGGCAATTGCTCCCTTATGCTCTCCTTGAAACTCCGTACAACCTCTGGTTCTTTTAGTTTATCCAGGTACCACCTCCTTAAATTCCCACCTTTTTGCAGTTTCTTCAGTTTTAATCTACAGCTCGTAACCAATAGATTGTGGTCAGAGTCCACATCTGCCCCTGGAAAAGTCTTACAATTTATAACCTGGTTTCTGAATCTCTGTCTTACCATTATATAATCTACCTGATACCTTCCAGTATCTCCAGGCTTCTTCCGTGTATACAACCTTCTTTTATGATTCTTGAACCAAGTGTTAGGTATGATTAAGTTATGCCCTGTGCGAAATTCTACCAGGCGGCTTCCTGTTTCATTCCTTACTCCCATTCCATATTCACATACTACGTTTTCTTCTTTTCCTTTTCCTACTGTCGAGTTCCAGTCACCCATGACTATTAAATTTTCGTCTCCCTTCCCAATCTGAATAATTTCTTTTATCTCATCATACATTTCATCAATCTCTTCGTCATCTGCAGTGGTAGCTGTGTTTTAAAGGTCAAAGAATTATTAGTGAAAATTCATTAAGTTTGCTGTCATAATGTAACTGATAAAAGATGTGTGAATTTACATGTGGGGTATACGAGTGAAGCAGTATGATAGTAGGAGCAGACTATGCATTCTTGTTGTCAGAACACCAATGTAGAAATGTATTCAGGGGACAATCAGAATGTATCTTGAGGCTCAGCTGGCATAGGAAATTAGTTAGATTCTGGAGTTGAGCCCTCAGCAAAAAGTTTATTGATTTTGCATGAGATTTCTTTTCATAAAGCCATATCACATTGTTCAGAGACCTCCAGCCCCCCCCCCCCCCCCCTCACTCCCCCCACCCCCCCCCCCCATCACCACACACAAAAAATAAGAAAAAAATAATAAATAAATAAAATAAAAACCTTCTCATAGTCCTGAAGTTTCCTACACTTGTGTTCCAAAAAATGACACACATAATCGAGGTTTTTGTCTGTTTATTGATAGTAAAACATTCTTGTAAAGACATTTGCTCTCCTGCCATTCTTTGGCATGTCCCACTGTCCCTTTAATCGGGCTGTTATTAGAGCTACCACATCAGATAGAATTAATCAGGCACGAAAAGCTAGTCTGTAGAAGTTTGTTGATTTTCTTACCCTTTGTGTGTTTTGTCATGTACTGTCACATCTATGTGTCCAGTGAACAATAAATGTCAGTTACAGTTAGTTTCTGTGGAACAAAGTAGTAGAAGTTTGTCCTCCCTTCATCACTGTGGTGCATCTTGTGCATCATCTCATTTGTGATGTATATTATTTGTTTTGTATGTTAACCAGAATTGCAGTTAATAAATTTATTTGTTTTGGAAACACTTCAGATTTCATAGGAACTGACACAGTAGTGTGAAACAAGGCTCAGAAATAAGAAAATTCCAGTCTAGTCTGTTGTATGTTTTCATTTGCTTTGATAAAATACCATAAGCTATGATATCTTCTACAAAGTAGCAACAGATTCCATTTTATACCTACCGTATCATTTAAAACTTTACTAAAACCCTATTGCCATCATTGAATACTAAATATCAAGCAAATTTAATAATAATGAGGCTCCAGTCATTAACACGAAGCTAATGCCTTGTCTCCCCTCATTCTTACAATAGGTCGGTCCCTCTTATCCTTGAGCCTGAGTGACCTTTCCTTCCTTTTTCTAACCTCCTAAGTTCTGAGTAAGGAACTACGAGGGTTGACTGAAAAGTAATGCCTCCACCTTCGTAACTCTTCAACAGTTGGCAGCATTTGTATGCAGCAGGTACTGGCTCGTTTCGTAGCTTCTTCTCTGCAGATCCAGTTGGCAGGAAACCTTAGCATTGAACAGTTGTGGCGTTACACTGTAAAGTATCGATCCCTGCACAGATGGTCGGTCAATGTGATTTAAGCAACGTGCAGCCTTCAGATGGACCGTTTTTTGACTTCTTCTGATATATTAATAGGCAGTAATATAAGATGATGGTATGCTTATTACCAGTTGCTGGAGTAGCAAGTTGTTATAGGGCAATTTTGCAGTAATGCTGACATTGCAGAAGCTGAATGTGTGATTTTGATGCAAACATTTAATTGTCTCATGAAGGCACTGAGAGTAAGAACTTGTTTTGCTAAGACATTGAAGCTCCAGAACCAATATATCCACACCAGCTTGTAGGAATTCCCTTCCACTTCTACCAGTACTGCCTAGTTATCTCACCATCTATCAGTTGGCTAGTGTTTACCATCAGGACTTCACTAGTCATATTGCACCTATGAATGGCACCTTCTTCTTACTGCACCCATCATGTTTCAGACATCGAGCATCTCATGGTGTGACCATAGTACCTTTTGTGGTGTTGTGTTCAGAATTGTGTGCCTTTTGCTTTTATTTATTGACTAGTAAAAATTTGTGCAACATTATGAAATTTTTTTGAGTGATTTGTGTCAGTCATAAGATATATATTACCAGGCCTAAATATTCACAGGCTGGAGGGTTCAGTAAATCCACAAGAGCTCATACAGCGACTACAGACCATCGTACAAGAAAATGAAGCAGCTCTTATTGCCGCCAGAGCTGAGAGGTTAGTGATATTGATGTATCTGAATGTTACAGCTATACTGTCCTTTTGTGGCTATCATCCATAGTTCCTGTTTGCAGCAATATTAAAGAAAAAAATTTATAGGTAATTTGTGCTTCCTTTATTATCAGGATTCTTTTGTCTTATTCCATTATTTTTTCCAGTCCCTCTAAACACAGTTAGTATAGTTTTAGTTATGTTTCACATTTCTATGCGGCAATCAGTTTTCAGTTTTCCCTTCGCATTTAATCATAGTGAGGGAACACAACGTATAATGCATGGGAATTTAAAGCCCACACCAGTAATGATCATTTTATAATAAAAAGGCAAAACACACAAGGTTATAATATAGACAATATCAGTACGTTACCTGTAAACTACTATTAGTAACATAGTCATTTTTAGTTTAATAGTCAGTGACTATTTTCTTAATGTATTACAAAATGTAGTCAATGACACTTATGTGTCTTCTTTGTCGCAGATAGACACATCAAAAAGACTGTCAGAAAGTGAACTTTCTGCCAACAAGGCCTTCATTGGAAATGAACTGAACACACACACACACACACACACACACACACACACACACACACACACACACACCATCTCTGTCTACTGAGGCCAGATTGGTCTTGATTCAGCCAGATATTGTTCTCGTGTGTGTGTGTGTGTGTGTGTGTGTGTGTGTGTTTTGTCTATTTCCGACGAAGGCCTTGTTGGCCAATAGCTCATTTACAGCCTTTCTGTTGTACCTATCTACGACTCAGCATCTCCGCTATATGGTGAGCAGCAACTATACTTTTCGTAATATTGCTACATTCTGTCATGGATTTTTCATTGTTTGATTATGTCTATTCTTCGTGTTTCACATTGGTATAAAATTATTCCAATTTACTTAAATAATGAAAATTAAAAAGATTTAGTGGTGCTGATAATTAGATAACATTTGGTTATTGTGGCTTAATCCTTTTATTTCATTCTTTCTTCATATTTCTGTCTTACATAAGGACAGATGATAGTTGAAGTCGGGATGTGGTGACCCTCCATGAAGTATCACCTTTATTAATTGTTCTGTGTTACAGTTCTGGTGAATGTGAGGTAAGAAAGTCGCCCATTTTCCAAGAAGTCGTCATATGGACAGTAATCTGTGATTACTAGGCAAGACTGTAAAAGACTGTTTTGTGATTTTTGTTGTCTCCAGTTCAAAGACTGTTTTGTTGCAACTCTCCTCACTAGGTTACCATGTAAGTCTCTTCATCTCCACATAACTACTACAACCTTCATGCACTTGTACCTGAAGCCTTGATCTCCCCCTCTCTCCCTCCCCTCTCCCTCTCCCCCCGTCCCTCTCTACAATTTTGCCCCCCCTCCCACACACACACACACACACACACACACACACACACACACACACACACACACACACACACACACAATTCCCTCCATAACCAAATTAACTGTTCTGTGATGCCTCAGAATGTTTGCAATTGACCTGTCTCATCTTAGCCAACTTGTGTCATACATTTCTTTCCTTCCTAATTCAGTGTAATACCTCTTCCGTAGTTACCCACTCCACCCATATAACCTCCAGCATTCTTCTTGAATTCCCTAGTTTGAAAGCTTATGTTCTCTTTTTTTCCTGTACTGTGTATCACTTTAGCATAAGACTACATTCCAGGCAAATACTGTGATAAACGTTCCTATTACTTAAATTTATATGCATTGTTATCAAATTCCTCTTTTCCAGAAATGCTTTTCTTAACTGTTATCAATCTGCATTTTAATATCATCTTTACTTCGAGCATTATCAGTTATTCTGCTGCCTGAGCAACAATACTTGTGTAGTACTTTTACTGTCTCATTTCCTAATCTAAATCTCTTGGCTTCACATGATTTAATTTGACTACACTCCATCACTCTTGGTTTACTCTAGTTGATGTGCATGTTATAATCTCTGTTCAAGAGACTGTCGATTCTGTTCAGGTGCTCCTATATCCTGTCTGACAAAGTCATCAGCAAACCTCATAGTTTTATGAACTTTAATTCCTTTCCCAAATATCTTCCTGGGATCCTTTCCCACTTATTCTGTGTAGAGATTGAGTAGCATGTAGCTTAGGCTGCAACTCTGTTCTCACTTCTTTCTCAGTTACTGCTTCCCTCTGTGTCCTTTGTCTCTTATAACTGCAATTTGGTTTCTGTACAAGTTGTATATAGCCTTTTCCTGCCAGTATTTTATCCTTGGTAATTTCAGGATTTCAAAGAATGTATTCCAGTTAACCTATCCAATCTTCCCCCTAAAATATACAAATGCTAAAAATGTGACTGTGCCTTCCTTTAACTTATCTTCCCCCCAGGTTAGATTTCTACCAGTTGTTCCATCATTACAATATCATAATGTTCTTTAAACTGTGTGGTTCTAAATAGTGAGGGTGTCAAAGAACTCTTGCTGAAATAAATGTGTATTAGTTCATTAAATTGATGGTTCTTGTGCTGGCCAAAACCATTATCCCTGTGTCACCATACACTATCATTGTGCATTTAAGTATTTATCGCAGTTTGACATAACAGATGTGAGTTTTTTGGTTCGACAGGTTGTATGGAAATGAAGATGATAATATCTCTAGTAATACTACTACTAGTAGTAATTATGATGACATTTTCCCCCAAATTAGCAACAGAGGCAGTCATGACTTCAGAACTTGTTTCCAAAATTGGTCGAAATAAGCCCTACAGTTTTGCCTACAGGTGGCAAGAGCTTAATACAGTATGCATTGGGACAGGAAAAAATTATTTTATTTTATGACCATTTCAGTATTATTTTCTGACAATTTTGATGTTGTTTTTTGCCGGTTTTGTATTAGTTTCTGACAACTTGTTTTTGAGTTACTTAATGTTCCTTATTTTTGCCTTATTTCATTATATTTTTTTCAATGTTGAAAAAGAAAATATATCCATCTTGACATCACAGATCACATATTTTTACGTTATTGGAAAAAGAAATTGTTTATATTAAACCCAATAAATTGAATCAGTTAAAGTTAAAATAACTTTGCAACCATATCCTGATGAAAGTTTTTCAACGGAAAACATTGTCACAACTTCAAAGTTCTCTTCTGAGACACTATGCTGCTGATCTGTCAACACTTCACTATAGTGTGGAAACATTCTAATTTGAACTGGAAGACAAACTGCCTTCAACGCAACATACATGTGACAATATCCACATTTCCTGCTGGCATGGGAAGTTGCTTTTTCACTAAATTATGAAGGGATTTGAATCCCTTCAGAACATCTTACATGGCTGAGTCTTGCCATTCTAGGTACACGTGTAAACTTTTTGCATCAATGAAGTTCATTTTCGTAACATGGTTGAAAACCTAGAAGTGTGAACACAAGCTTAATGCATGAATCTGTGGCCATAATAGTTGTTAGCCTAATTTGAAGATGCAGCCCTTTGCTTTTCTTTCACCTCTGTCTGAAGTATTCATCTTATCACAGTTTTCAAAAACTTGCTGGTTTACTCACCAAAAATTCATTTTCCCACCGTAGTGAATCCATCTTCACTTTTTGAAATATGGGTAATGGTTTCATCCAGCATGATATTTTTTCAAAATAAACATGATAAAAAATGAAGAGGTTTGAGAAGTTCATTAATGCAGTACATCTATTAAACTGCATATTTTTGTAGTATCAGAAACACCAAATACAGCACTTACGGTTCACAAACACACAAATAAGTGCAACATCCTCTCACTTTACATCTACGAGGGTCAGTCAAAAAGTAATGCCTCCTATTTTTTTTTCTACGTTTAATTGTCAGGAAATTTAAATGCAATTACATAGGTTGAAAACCACAACATTGAGGATCATTTTGTCATTTTTCAATGTAATCTCCGCCCATCTCTACAGTTTTGGTCCATCTTTGAACAAGGGCATGTATCCCAGCACGGTAAAAATCACAGCTCTGCTTCCTAAGCCATTGACGCACGGATGTTTTGACGGCCTCCTCATCTTCAAAATGAATCCCACGATGAGCTTCTTTTAGTGGCCCAAACAGATGGAAGTCTGATGGTGCCAGGTCAGGGCTGTATGGGGGATGAGGCAGAACTTCCCATCCAGTTTTGACAATCTCGTCAGAGTTGTGATGACTGGTGTGTGGTCTTGCATTGTCATGCAAAAGAAGAACATCTGCCATTGATTTTGTTGGGCGAACTCGCTGAAGACGTGCTTTAAGTTTTTTGAGGGTTGTGACGTATTGAACAGAATTTATTGTGCATCCCTGCTCCAAAAAATCAACCAGAATCACACCCTCTGTATCCCAGAAAACTGTTGCCATAACTTTCCCTGCCGATCGCACAGTTTTGAATTTTTTCTTCCTCGGCGAGCTTGTGTGACGCCACTCCATTGACTGCCTCTTTGATTCGGGTTCAAAAAAATGCACCCATGTTTCGTCCCCGGTCACAATTTTTTTTCAGAAACTCATCTCCCTCCAAACGGAAGTGCTGCAAGTGTTGGGAGGCTATTGTTTTCCTTGCCTCTTTATTCTGATCGGTTAACATTCTTGGAACCCACTGTGCACAAACTTTTGAGTACCCCAATTGTTTAATAATCGTGATCACACTGCCTTTACTAAGAGAAATAATGCGACACACTTCATCTGCAGTCACCCGACGGTCACCACGAATGATGTCATCAACTTGCTGAATGTTGTGTGGAGTCACTGCACTCACCGGCCTGCCGTTCCGCTTTTCGTCAGTCAACGGTGTTTGCCCTTCAGCTTCCTTACAACGACGAACCCATCGTCTAACAGTGCTGACATCCACTGTCACAACACCATACACCTTCTTCAGTCTTTCATGAATGCATATGGGCGTTTCACCTTCTGCATTCAAGAATTCAATCACACAACGCTGTCTCAAACGAACATCGATGTCGGCCATCTTACAAACTTCTGCTGTGCTGCCACCTGTTGACACAGAAAGTTACTACTGCAGTGGATTGCAGAAGAAGGTTTGAGGAATGGCGCCAAATTCAAATTTTTCACTTAACTTAATTTTTTTAAGTAGAAAAAAAATGGGAGGCATTACTTTTTGACCGACCCTCGTATCAGACAAGCAGAGTCTAATGTTACTGCCTTTAAGTTGAAGTAAAACACGAGTTTAACTATCAGATCTAATAAGCTTAAAATTTGAAGTTACATAAATTACTTATTGAAAATTATACTGTGAGAATGGAAAGTTGCTACTTGCCATATAGTGGAGATGCTGAGTCGTAGACAGGCACAACAAAAAGATTTTCGCACTTAAAGCGTTCAGCCAATGGCCTTTGTCCCTTTGTCAACAGCACACTCACACACACACACACACACACACACACACACACACACACACACACAACTGCAGTCTCAGCCGACTGAGAGCACACTCAAGCAGCAGCACCAGTACATGATGTGAGTGGCAACTGGGTGGGGGAAAGGAGGGGGCTGGGGTGGGGAGGGGGAGGGATAGTACGGTGGTGATGGTGGACAGTGAAGTGATGCAGGCTGGGCAGCAGGCAATGGAGAGGTGGGGGTGGGGGAGAAATAAATAAATAAATAAATAAATAAAATTTTTATTTATTTGTCTCTACAATATTCCTTTCCCACTACTTCCTCCCCCCCCCCCCCCCCCCAATCTCTCCCCTGCCCGCCACCCAAACTGCAACACTTCACTGTCTGTCATCTCCACCATACCATCCCTCCCCACCCCAGCCGCCTCCTTTCCCCCACCCAGCCGCCACTCCCATCATGCACTGGTGCTGCTGGTTGCAAGGTGGTTTCAGTTGCCTGAGACTGCAGTTGTGTGTGTGTGTGTGTGTGTGTGTGTGTGTGTGTGTGTGTGTGTGTGTGTGAGAGAGAGAGAGAGAGAGAGAGAGAGAGAGAGAGAGAGAGAGAGAGAGAGAGAGAGAGAGAGTCTGTTGTTGACAAAGGCCATTGGCCAAAAGCTTTAAGTGTGAAAATCTTTTTGTTGTGCCTATCTGTGACTCGGCATCTCTGCTATATGGTTGGTAGCAACTTTCCTTCTCATACTATTTGTTACATTCCATCCTGGATTTTCCATTGTTTGATTTTTGCCTGATGGCTTTTCTTCAGTCCTAACCCAGTGCTGTTCTCCTTTGTTACTATTTTCTTTTGCATCACTATACTCAATGTTCATCCTATTTCTCTTCTTTCCTGTCTTTCTCTTGTTGCCTTACTAACCGCACTGCACACACTACTTACGAGCACACTGTATTGACAGTCTCAGCCACACACAACAGACGATTACAAGACCACGTTGATTGTTGGTGCAGCATCTAATGTCCCACATTACTCCCAATGCCAATTTTTGTGAGTTTCCCATGTTGCTATCATCGACTCCCTCAGATTTCATCTTGTTTCCCCCTCTTGCATCCATTTCATCCTTTCAATATATTTTCAAACATATTTGGGTGTATTTTTGTGAAATTTTTTGGACGATATTCTACATTATATACGTAACTTTTCGCATTTTTCTGCCACCATGGATCCTGTGTCAATACAGAAAAGTCTCCTTATTCCTAGCCAGATCCCAATCCCACATACTGTTGTTGCTTGGCTCATGAAATCCCCCTGTAATGACCTTATCCATCTCTGGCTGGCTCCCCTCCTTCCACAATGACCTCCACCTGTTCAAATTTTGCCAACCCTTAGCTCTCACCAACACAATCCTGGAAAAACATATCAATCAAACCCAAACCTCCTTGCAGTACCGTCTCTCCATCCGCAAGCTTCTCATGCTGTGCTATCTCAAATTCCTGGAACCCATAACACACATTGAAAGTCTTGCCTTGCAGGAACTTGAGCAGCATGCATGATGCCACCTCAAAAATCTCTCCATCCTGCTCACTTCCTACTCCCACCCTGGAGTGCCACTGTCCACCACCTCTACAACAACCTCCAAACTTCCCCCAAGCCTTTTCGTAGTGGACAAACCCTGTCTTGCAGACCTACTAAACTTACCCTCTCCCCCCCCCCCCCTCCAAAACTCCCTCCCACCACCACACAGAATCCAGAACCTAAACAGACCCGCAACACAGTCGTGAGCCTATCCTCCAGAAGCCTTAGCCCCACAGAAATATCAGTCCTTTCCAAAGGCCCCACTCCCAAATTCAGTGATGCAGGACTTGTTAAAGACCTTCTCTCCTTCTCCCAGTGCCTACAGTGGAAACACTTTTTTCACCACCAACCCTGCCAATCAGAATCAACCACACACCAATATTGAACCTTGCCTAACTCAGTTCACTCCTCCATCCAGCTGTAATCCACCTCCCCCCTGTCCCCAAACCAACCTCCTGTTGATGTTCCAGAGTTTCTTAACCTCAAACCTTGCCTCACCATCATTCCCCAAATGCTTCAACATGTAGACTAACCTTAAATCTGCAGAAAGAACCGAAGTCCACCATCTAAAAACTGCCCCCGACATTATATGCCTACCTGCGGACAAAGGCTCCACCACTGTTGTTTCAAACAGCAAGGATTACATGGCGGAAGGACTCCGCCAGCTATCAGATACTTCCACCTACATACCTTGCCACAGTGACCCCATTCTAGTAATCCAGCAGGATCCTCAGTCACTACTCAAATCCTTAGGCCCATCCCAGAACCTCTCCCTGGAGTCCATCTCTCTACTCACCCATACCACTTCCCACACTCCTACCTTCTACATGCTTCCTAAAGTCCAAAAACGTAACCACCCAGGATGCCCCATTATAGCCAGTTACTGTGCCCCCACTGAGAGTATCTCCGCTCTCATAGACCAACACCTTCAGCCTATTACCCAGAACCTACCCTCGTATATAAAACCTTTCCCTCCACCGACTCTCCACATTTCCTGTCCCTTTACCATACAGTGCCCTGCTCGTCACTGTTGATGCCCCCTCCCTGTACACTAACATTCCTAATGCCCATGGCCCTATCGCTATTGAACACTACCTTTTCTATCGCCTGACGGTTTCCAAATCAATAACCTCCTTCCTAGTAGCCATGACCAAATATATCCTCACCCACAATTACTTATCCTTTGAAGGCATTACCTACAAACAAATCCGGGTAGCGGCTATGGGTACCCACATGGCACCATCCTGTGCCAATCTATTCGTGGGCCATCTAGAGGAATCCTTTCTAAACATCTAGAATCCTAAACCTCACACCTGGTTCAGATTCGTTGATGACATCTTTGGTATCTGGATCGAAGGTGAGGACACCCTATCCACATTCCTCCAGAACCGCAACAACTTCTCCCTCATTTGCTTCACCTGGTCCTACTCAACCCGACAAGCCACATTCCTAGATGTTGACCTCCACCTCAAAGATGGCTACGTCAGTACCTCTGTCCATATCAAACCTACTAACCGTCAGCAATACCTCCACTTCAACAGCTGCCACCCACTCCATACCAAGAAGTTCCTTCTGTACAGCCTAGCCACCCATGGTCGTCGCATCTGCAGTGACAAGCAGTCCCTTTCGAAATATATCGAGGCTCTCATTGAGTCCTTCACTGACTGTACTTATCCTCCCAATCTTGTGCAAAAGCAAATCTCCTGTGTGTTATCTTCCCAGTCTCCCACCAAGTCCCAAAGCCCCACCATCTGGCCACAGAGGAGCATTGCCCTCGTAACTCACTACCACCCAGAACTGGAGCAACTGAATTACATTCTCCGCCAGGGTTTCAGTTATCTCTCATTATCCTCTGAAAAGAGAAATGTCTTGCCCACTATCCTTTCCACCCCTCCCACAGTGGTATTCCGTCATCCACTGAACCTACACAGTATACTCGTCCATTCTTACACAAGCCCTGCTCCCAATCCATTACCTCATGGCTCATACCCCTGTAATAGGCCTAGATGCAAGAACTTTCCCATACATCCTCCCACCACTGCATACTCCAGTCCAGTCAGTAACATCACCTACCCCATCAAAGGCAGGCTTACCTGTGAAACCAGTCATGTGGTCTACAAGCTAAGCTGCAACCACTGTGCTGTATTCTATATAGGCATGACAACCAACAAGCTGTTTGTCCACATGAATGGCCACCGGCAAACTGAGGCCAAGAAACAAGGGGACCACCCTGTTGCTGAACATGCTGCCAAACAGGATATCCTTCATTTCAATGACTGCTTCACAGCCTGTGCCATATGGATCCTTTCCACCAACACCAGCTTTTCTGAATTGCGCAGGTGGGAACTTTCCATGCATTATATGCTACGTTCCCGTAACTCTCCTAATGTCAACCTTCATTAGTCGCTGTCCTCACCCATCTACCCCCTTCCCTGCTCCCATTCCAGCACTAGGCAGCCATCATTCCACCACCACACCCAGTATTTTTTTTTCTCTTTTTTTATTTTTTTTATTTATTTATTTCTGTCTTTGTCTCTCCTTTTCCACTACTTGTGTTTCTGGTGGTAAAACTTAGAATGTGTGTTTCACTATTTATTCAATATTATTGGTACAATTTTGTGTATTATGTATGCACTGAAAGTGTGATCTGTTATGTAGACTAGGGCCTATGTTGAAAGATGATGAGGTGCCATGTTGAGTTATATGTTTCGTGAACTGAATTGTAATATTTGGTATTTTTCATACATGTTTTTTTTTGTACTACAAAATTATATAGTTCAGTTGGTGCACAGCACTATGATAAGTGGTGCAAAAGTGTTAGGACATGTTACATCTGCAATAAACTGCTACTGCAGTAGAGATCATTGGAAGTAATTAATAATTTATTTATTTTATTTATTTTTTTATTTATTTTTTAGTCACATCTAGAGCCATTCCTTTTCCTTCCCCTTCAACCCTTCTGGCAGAAGAAGGAGCCACTGGCTTGAAAAGCTTGCACATTTCCTTAACTTACATATGTGTTTTCTCCTGCAATCGCTTTTTGAGTAAATTTTTTATCTACACGATTACATTATACTATCAACAATTCATTATTTTAGTTGATATATATAGTCTCATTTTTTGGATGTCCGTATTTCCTACCACCCGTTTCATTTGGTTCATTTTTGTATTTTCTCTTTTCGTCTACAAAATTCAGTATCCTATGTTATATGGTTTCGCTATTTTATTTTTCATAGCTACCGCTTCATTTTCTATTGCGTTTCTTTTCCCTGTTGCAGTCAGCTGTTGCCTAATGCTCCCTCTGAAACTCTCAACCACCTCTGGTTTCTTCATTTTATCAAGGTCCCATACACTTAATGTCCTATCTTTTTACAATTTCCTTAATTGTAATCTACCATTCATAAACAATAAATTATGGCCAGATTCTACATGTGTTGTGGAAGCACCATACAGTTTAAAATGTGGTTTCGAACTCTTTGTTCCATATAATCTCTTCCACACATACAATCTTCTTTCAGGATTCTTAAACAATTATTAAATTATGCTAGCAAAATTCTACCAGGTGGCTTCCTTTTTCATTCCTTTCCCTCACGCGGTGTTCTCTTACTATTTTTCCTTCTCTTCTTTTTCCTACTACTGAAGTGCCATCACCATCACAATTAAATTTTCATTTCCTGTAATAACCTGAATAATTTCCTTTATTTCGTCGTACATTATTTCAATCTCTTCTTCATTTACAGAGCTGGTTTGCATATAAACTTGTGCTACTATGCTGTGTGTTGACACAATGGTGTGCGTTGACTTTGTGTCTTCTTGGCTATGATAATTTGTTTACTGTGCCATTGATAGTAGCTTACGTGCATTCCTGTTTCTTATTCAATATTATATTTTGTATTTATAACCCTTTACTCACCTGATCACATGTTATGTTCTGCTACCACTGTAACATAACAGATGCTGAGGATGCAAGCAAGAGTGCTAATTTTAAATGTGTGTGCCTGTTAGACGGGATATTATAGTCCAGTCGATTAGGCGGAACTTAAGCACAGCTCCAGGTTGCCAGGTAAATGGCAAGGGGTGAGAGACAGTGAATTTCCCTGCTGCCTAGATACTCACATCCACATGCTTAGAATGGAAGGGGTGTTGTGGCAAGAATGCTTGCTGAAATGAAATATGTCTATGAAAATATCTTGAATATTTAGCATCATAGATTCCAGTAACACTACATTAACTCCAAAACTCCTAAACTGAGCCATGCTGGGCATGTTCCTTGCTGTCGAAACCGTATCCCAGACCATTCAGTTGTCTTGGATATTTTAAACATCAACAGTACAAATTAGGTTGTGATTGCTAATAGAGTCTGCTTGTACCAAGTCATTCTGGAAGGAATGTGCATTTTTACAGGTGAGTGAAATTCATACAGCTGCAATCGGGCCACAGCATTTTACAAAATACTCCTTGCACAATATTAAATCTCCTCTCCAGAGTTGTTTAATCATTTCTGCTCTTAGTTTGATTTTAAAATAACTTTCTGTGCTTTTGTGTTTTAATTTTGGAATTCTTGGGTTTAATTATGAACTTAGTTGAAGTAGTACATGCAGAGCAGATAATTTTTTACCAGGACTGGGTGACTTTACTTTTAAGGGTGGAGCGCAACTTCAATCAGACTCTGAGGCAGCAGCAGGACCAGGCATACTTGGAATCTCTGCGTGCAGATGAGGAGAAAGAGCGAAGGCGCTGTCAGGAACGTGAGAGATTGGCTGATGAAGAACGAAGCAGGCGAGAACAGGAACAGGCAGAACGTAATCGGCTAGAGGTAATATCAGTATTTTCCCACAGAAGCTCAAATATTATAATATCAGAGACTTTTCTGGTAACTGATTTTCATCATATAGAACTAAAAAGAAGCAAAGTGTCACATCAAGAAACTGAGGGAGTGTACTCAGTGAAACAGCATCTTCGATCTTGATGAGGAATAATCACTGTAGGTGTACACCGGGGATCATGCTGGGCTGCTTTTTATCGTTATGTGTAATTGGTCTGCCATTGTACATCCAAGAAGCTGAAATTGTTTCATCCAAGAAGCTGAACTTGTTTCCTTTGCTGTCAGTGTAAGTATAAGGGGCAATCAAAAACTTTCTGTGTAAGGGCATTGCTGCAGCATATATGCAACCCAGCATGACTCCGATGTTGGTGTATAGCCATCTACGTGTAGGTAAGGGGTCAGTATGGTATTTGAATGGAAACATTTTGATTGTTACTTATATTACAATCAAGCCTAATGAAGGAACTTCAACTCTTGAGCAAGTAAATAAACTTTTATTGAAAATTATTGACTCTTTCACTAGACTTAGGTAAAACACAATACATGCAGTTCTGTAATGCACAAGGCAATACTTGGTATGATAGAGTATTCTAAAGTCGTAAGTGTTTGTATTGATCATAATGTGAACAGGAAGCTGTATCCTTTGATGAGCTAGAGTAGAATACACACTCACAAACATCTACATCTACACTCTGCAAACCACCCTGAGGTGCACGGCAGAGGATACATCCCATTGTACCAGCTATTGGGGTCTCTTCCCATTCCATTCACATATGTAGCACAGAAAGAATGATTGTTTGAATGCCTCTATGCATGCATGCTGTAATTATTTTAATCTCATCCTCACGATCGTGATGTGAGCAATAAATGGGTGGTTGTAGTATACGTGCATACACATGCCTATGCCCTACATTGTGCTCACTATACTAACACTGCCAATACCGTTTTTTGGCAGATGGACTGTTTTTGGTGGGGTAGTGTTGGACGAGGAGTAGAGAGAGAGGGAGGCAGAGAGAGGGGTCGGGGGATGGATGGCCAATGCTCGGAGCGAGGCAGCCAGTTGCCAGCTAGGAATGCGGGAGGGAGGTTTGGCACGTATATGAGCTGACATGATTGTAGCAGCCAGTGTGAAGTGTTACTCACTGAAGGCAACTGGGGGATGTGAATTGTGAGGGTATGACTGGGCAGAGGAAAGGAAAACTGTTGGGTGAAGGATGCAAGGAGAGTGGGTTTACCTAAGATTGAGGCCCGGCTGATTATGGGAGCAGAGTATTTGTTGTAAGGATAACATCCATCTGTGTAGTTCAGAGAAGCTGGTGCTGGAGATAAACATCAAAATGGCTCAGCATGTGAAGCAGCCATTGAAATAGAGCATGTTGTGCCACTGGGTGGCCAGTTTTGTTCTTGACAAAATGTTGGCAATGTCCATTCATTCTAGTGGACAGATATTTTGTAGTCATATTGATATAAATGACTGTGCAGTTGTCTGCAGCAGAGTTGTTATACGACAAGGCTTCTTCCACAGGTGGCCCAGTGTCTGACAGGGTGGGATAAGTCTCTTGACAGGACTGGAATAGGAGGTGCTGGGTGGGTGAATTGGGCTTGTCTTGCATATAAGTCGTCCACAGGAATATGATCCCTGTGGCAAGTGGTTGGGAATGGGAGTGGCATAGGATGTTGTGTTCATTCTGTATATAAAGGCAGATTACTCATTGGGTTTCTCATTCAGGAATCTCATTTGAATGTTTGTTGTTTGTGAGATCACATTATGCCTCGTGAAAGAAGGAGAAATATCTATCTGAATGTGTTGGAATTTAAGGGTAGCTGGATCATAGCATATACGAGGTATGATAAAAAAGTAATATGAATATTTTTAGTTGTGCAGGCTTTGTGCATCCGATTTTCAATTTTTTATCTTGTTACTACACAAGTTCCTGAAGTATGTTTGCATTATCAGCAGTTTTGAAGATTTCGTTTGTTGTTGACAGTCCTAATGGTTATACACTCCTGGAAATGGAAAAAAAGAACACATTGACACCGGTGTGTCAGACCCACCATACTTGCTCCGGACACTGCGAGAGGGCTGTACAAGCAATGATCACACGCACGGCACAGCGGACACACCAGGAACCGCGGTGTTGGCCGTCGAATGGCGCTAGCTGCGCAGCATTTGTGCACCGCCGCTGTCAGTGTCGGCCAGTTTGCCGTGGCATACGGAGCTCCATCGCAGTCTTTAACACTGGTAGCATGCCGCGACAGCGTGGACGTGAACCGTATGTGCAGTTGACGGACTTAGAGTGAGGGCGTATAGTGGGCATGCGGGATGCCAGGTGGACGCACCGCCGAATTGCTCAACACGTGGGGCGTGAGGTCTCCACAGTACATCGATGTTGTCGCCAGTGGTCGGCAGAAGGTGCACGTGCCCGTTGACCTGGGACCGGACCGCAGCGACGCACGGATGCACGCCAAGACCGTAGGATCCTACGCAGTGCCGTAGGGGACCGCACCGCCACTTCCCAGCAAATTAGGGACACTGTTGCTCCTGGGGTATCGGCGAGGACCATTCGCAACCGTCTCCATGAAGCTGGGCTACGGTCCCGCACACCATTAGGCCGTCTTCCGCTCACGCCTCAACATCGTGCAGCCCGCCTCCAGTGGTGTTGCGACAGGCGTGAATGGAGGGACGAATGGAGACGTGTCGTCTTCAGCGATGAGAGTCGCTTCTGCCTTGGTGCCAATGATGGTCGTATGCGTGTTTGGCGCCGTGCAGGTGAGCGCCACAATCAGGACTGCATACGACTGAGGCACACAGGGCCAACACCCAGCATCATGGTGTGGGGAGCGATCTCCTACACTGGCCGTACCCCTCTGGTGATCGTCGAGGGGACACTGAATACTGCATGGTACATCCAAACCGTAATCGAACCCATTGTTCTACCATTCCTAGACCGGCAAGGGAACTGGCTGTTCCAACAGGACAATGCACGTCCGCATGTATCCCGTGCCACCCAACGTGCTCTAGAAGGTATAAGTCAACTACCCTGGCCAGCAAGATCTCCGGATCTGTCCCCCATTGAGCATGTTTGGGACTGGATGAAGCATCGTCTCACGCAGTCTGCACGTCCAGCACGAACGCTGGTCCAACTGAGGCGCCAGGTGGAAATGGCATGGGAAGCCGTTCCACAGGACTACATCCAGCATCTCTACGATCGTCTCCATGGGAGAATAGCAGCCTGCATTGCTGCGAAAGGTGGATATACACTGTACTAGTGCCGACATTGTGCATGCTCTGTTGCCTGTGTCTATGTGCCTGTGGTTCTGTCAGTGTGATCATGTGATGTATCTGACCCCAGGAATGTGTCAATAAAGTCTCCCCTTCCTGGGACAATGAATTCACGGTGTTCTTATTTCAATTTCCAGGAGTGTACATGCTTTCGAGTGCTCAGCTAATTTTTATGTTAAAAAAAGATAGATAAATAAAATTCTATTATATTTTGTTTGAAAAATGGAACAAAGTGCAGTACTGCAGTCAAAATGTTGACTATGGCTTTTGGCGAATCTGCTATGAGTTTGTGAGTGACATAAACATTTCAAAGATGGTTGAGAAGACACTGAAGACGACAGCTGTTCTGTGCACCCTAGCACATCAGCTACTAACAACAATGCGGAATTAGTAAAGAAAGTGGTTCTGAAAATTGCTGAATCACCATCATAGATGTTGCTGATATGTCGGCATTCCTTTGGCGTATGTCAAGAAGCTTTTTCGGATGTTTCAGATATGAAACCTGTAGCAGCAAAGTTTGTTCCAAAATTATTAAATTTCAACTAAAAATGATGTTGTGTAATCATCAATCCGGAATTGATGAATGAAGTCGACAACAACCAGAACTTCTAAAGAAGATTATAACAGGTGATCAGACATGGATATATGGGTATGATGTTGAAGCTGAGTCCCAATTGTCCTAGTGGAAACTGCCAGAAGAGCCAAGATGGAAAAAAGTTAAATTTTGATCATGTGTGAAGATTCTCCCCACTGTTTTCTTCGATTACAAAGAGTTAGTTCATCACGAGTTCCTCGATCATATGGTCAATGAGAAATACTACCTAGAAGTTATGCGGCATTCACATGAAGCATTCCAAAGAAAATGACCAGCAAAACCAGTCGTAGAAATTGGATCACAATAATGCTCCTACTCTCACCTCAAAGCTTGTTTGTGTTTTTTGGCAACAAATAAAACTGTTATGTTGCCTCAGCCACCATATTCACCAGACAGCCCTCTGTGACTTGTTTCTATTTCTGAAGCTGAAGAGCAGCATATATATATATATATATATATATATATATATATATATATATATATATATATATATATATATATATATATAAGAAAGAAACTTCCACATGGGAAAAATATATTAAAAACAATGATTCCAGGACTTACCAAGCGGGAAAGCGCCGGCAGACAGGCACAATGAACAAAACACACAACACACCACAAAACGAACAAAGAACAATGAACAGAGCGGGAAAGCGCTTGTGTGTTTTGTTCATTGTGCCTGTCTGCCAGCACTTTCCCGCTTGGTAAGTCTTGGAATATATATATAGAAAGAAACTTCCACATGGCAAAAATATATTAAAAACAAAGATTCCAAGACTTACCAAGCGGGAAAGTGGTGGCAGACAGGCACAATGAACAAAACACACAACACACCACAAAACGAACAAAGAACAATGAACAGAGCGGGAAAGCGCTTGTGTGTTTTGTTCATTGTGCCTGTCTGCCGGCACTTTCCCGCTTGGTAAGTCTTGGAATATATATATAGAAAGAAACTTCCACATGGGAAAAATATATTAAAAACAAAGATTCCAAGACTTACCAAGCGGAAAAGTGCTGGCAGACAGGCACAATGAACAAAACAGACAAACACACACACAGAATTACTAGCTTTTGCAACCGATGGTTGCTTCTTCAGGAAGGAGAGGGAAAGACGAAAGGATGTGTGTGTGTGTGTGTGTGTGTGTGTGTGTGTGTGTGTGTGCGTGCGTGCGTGCGTGCGTGCGTGTGCGCGCGCGAGTGCGAGTGTGCACCTGTCCTTTTTTTCCCCCTAAGGGAAGTCTATCCGCTCCCGGGATTGGAATGACTCCTTACCCTCTGCCTTAAAACCCACATCCTTTCGTCTTTCCCTCTCCTTCCTGAAGAAGCAACCATCGGTTGCGAAAGCTAGTAATTCTGTGTGTGTGTTTGTCTGTTTTGTTCATTGTGCCTGTCTGCCGGCACTTTCCCGCTTGGTAAGTCTTGGAATCTTATATATATATATTGCCACCATCGATGAGACAAAATCAGTATCAGTGAAGAAGCTGAACGCCATAACCAAAAGTGAATTTCAGAAGTGATTCCAAGATTGGGAAAAGCACTGACGCAAGTGTATCGTTTCTGGAGGTGATTACTTTGGAGGGTACAGAGTTGATGTTGATGAATAAATAACGGTTCCTTAAGGAAAACCCATACAACTAGTGTTCAAGAGGACAGAGACATTGTTCACTCAGCTGTGCAGGATTTTACAGCTGTGTTGCATACCTAGAATCAGGAATGGGCTTATGTGCAGCAAGAAGAGTATCCACGGGGACAGTGTAATGGCTTATGGAGTGCCACAGACTGTCGACACACAGCAACCTCTGTTGCAGCATCACTTAAAAAGCAACAGACAGAGATCCTTTCTGGTCGTACAATTTTAGTGTCTAGCAATGTAGTTTGAGTACAGTTTCAAATTATCCATTACAATGCCACCAAAGTGCCATATTTGAACTTTTTATTCGTGTTACTTGATTGCCACATAGCAAATTTATATATCTTTCTTTGTCTGTAAAACACTTCCAGGCATTAAATTTGGCCTACTCTGAGTATTTTACATTTTATTTTGTAGCAGTTAAACCATATTACTTTCTATAAAGCTGTTCTGAATCTTTCTTCATAACACATATTATCCCCAGTAACAGACTTTTTTTACCATCACCACTGTCCATTCTGGAAGAAGAATGTTTTTTGTGCATGAAACTGGAAATTTTGAGTCACTACTGAAACTACAAATGTCACAAAGAATGTTGTGTTACAGCTCAGTGCTTAAGCTTCATCTTCAACAAGAGTTCAGTTCTTGCTGAAAGATTCAGTAAAACTACTATGAGTGACTTAATTCATCATGTTCACAACAAAAATAACATCAGAACACAGCCAATCCATAGATCGTCGAATGCAAGTTATATGAATTTGCTACCATCGCAGTGATTGCTCTCAGAACTGTCATTGAACCTTTTTATCGATCACAGGCTCCACATGTGTTGGAGACAAGCTCCAGTCCAGAACATGTTTATAGTTTGATGATGATTTATATACCAGCTTGTGTCATATGGTGAAATGCTGCATTTTCCAGACAAGTGTGTGGAAACTGTTGGGGACTGACAGCACAAAATATTTCCTACTGTCATTCAATTGTAACATTATTTTTGAAGTATCATTAAGCCTTATTAACAGTATAGACTTGGGAAGTCAGGAGGTGTGATTTGATATTGCTTCAATCATATTTTTCAATTAGGCCACAGATTTTTTTGTAGGCAACTGGTACACTGGTCCAGAACATGTTCATAGTTTCATGATTTATATACCAGCTTGTGTGGCATGGTGAATGAATTAGGAAACTGATGGAAAAATTAGTCTTTTGAAATATCACACAAATCTGTAGATAAATAATATGATAAATGCGAAGTATGGATGCTGAAACATGCTGCATTTCTGAATGAAGGCATAAGAAACCACAGTGCCTTGTGAAATGCATTAAGTTCATCTTATGTGTTGACAGAGCTAATATGGTTTTAAGTTCAATAAAATGTGTGTGAGAAACTATCAGATTCTACAAAGTACTTTGTTTCATATTCTGTGCTAACTCTGTTGAATACAAAAGTTTTCTGGGATTGACTGGGGACGGGAAGTGGCTTGCAGCTTCACATGTACTAGCATTGGACATTTAATTCATTGACTCATTAGTATGATAATTTTTCCATTTGTTTGTCCTTCAAATAAACTGTGATTGATGGTTTATTTACAAGATATATCACACTCTTATTACCTGTGCATATTTCAGGAGAGTATTGACGTAGTTTCATACATTGCTATAATGTATTATTTTATTTAGTGACACTAAATTGGACCCCTTGTTAAATTTCATTGTCTTCATTGTGACACTGAATTCCTTTGTGGCATTTTGTCTTGGTTTCTCCATCACAAAATTTAAAAATATCCATAATATTTGATTGTCTATTTGTAATTTCCATCATCTTACTCTGTGTGAAATAAAGCTATTACATGGTGCAGTGTAATTTAATGTTACCGTAACAGGAAGAATCATTTTTTTACAGGAAATCCGAAGGCAGAAGGTAGAATTCATGAACAGGATACCAGATGAACCAGACAAGAATCACCCAGATGCCGTCCATATTGTTATAAAGCTTCCAGATGGGACTCGCCTTGAACGACGGTTTCTGCGGAGTCACACATTGGATGTAAGGATCTTAAGTTGTTTGAATATTGACTATAAAAGCAAATTTTGCAGATCATCTTCTTGTTGCTATTGATGTGAGGCCATGCAACTGAATGTTTAAAGAGTTCAATCAGTGATTGATTAAAACAAAAACGTCTCTGAAATAAAATATTAGCCATGTGACGGTGAACTGTACTGACACGTTATTTTTTTTATGTAATTCACCTACTTGGTTTAGTGCAATGGCCAGAATTAATCCTTCAGTCTGCAGCAACATGTTCACTTTTATGAAACTTCTTGCTAAATTAAATCAGATGAAATCTGTGTGCTGGACTAAAGCTCAATCCATATGCACAGTCGTTAAAGAGTATCTGTGACTTTCAGTAACTGCAAGTGCTCTCATCCATCATCAGAAACCATAAGAAAAGTGTCAATGCCTTGTCATTTTCTTGTCCATTTCCAACTTGCACAGAGATTTACAAAAAATGGAAAGTAAGGTTGAACAATTGGAGTTATGTATCTGTGGTGTATTAAAGCTAGGACTTTTTTTGGAAATCAGTGTTGCAATAACAGGAACATCCTGTACTTTTTGATCTTCAGAATTCACGCTAAGTTTAAACAGCAGACAGCAGGAAGAGGAACGAAAGAGAGAATTGACTCCTAAACTGTTACCATTCAGTCCTAGAACAAAACAACCACACACACACACACACACACACACACACACACACACACACACACACACAAATGACCAACGTCTATAGTTGGCCTTGGAAATAACTTATTACAACAATATTGCATTAAGTTGACAGTGAACCTGAAACTACTTAAAGGCATTAATTTACTTAATTTCAAAGACATAATTAAGTTTCTGTTATTTATGTGACAAGAAACTAAACATGGTTGCACACAAGGTCTTACAGGTTCATCTACATCTACATGCATACTCTGCAAGCCACCATATGGTGCCTGACAAAGGGTTCCTTTTACCGGTACTAGTAATTTTCTTTCCTGTTCCACTCTCCAGCAGAGCAAGGGAAAAAGACTATCTGTGTGCCTCTATATGTGCTCGAATTTCTCTTATCGTCATAGTCCTTACACTGAATGTACGGTGGTGGTGGTAGAGTCATACTGCATTTGGCCTCAAATGCCAGTTCCTTTCAAGGATTTTGATATGAGTTCATAAAGCATTTCTGTGATACTTGCATGCTGATGAAACCTACCATAGCAGTACTCAAGAATGAATCACTTTAGTATTCTGTATGCCATCTTCTTTATAGGTGAGCTGCACTTTCCCAAAGTTATCCCAATAGCACAAAGTCAACCGTTCATCTTACCTGCTACCAATCTGATGTGCTCATTCCATTTCATATTGCTTTGCAACATTATGCATAAGTATGTATTTGATGTGACTGCATCAGGCAGCAGACCACTGATGCTGTATTTGAACATTACAGGATTGTTTTCCCTGCTCATCCACATTAACTTACGTTTTTATACATTTAGAGCAAGTTGCCATTCATCAAATCAACCAGAAATTCTGTGTAAGTCATCTTGTATCCTTCTGCAGTCATTTATCTTAGACACCTTCCCATACACCACAGCATCACCAGCAAATAGCCAGAAATTTATGCTCATGCTGTGTATTAGACCTATGTATATAGAGAATAAAAGTGGCCCTATCTTACTTCCCTGGGGCACTCCTGATATTCCCTTGCCTCTGATGAACCCTCACTGTCGAAGAAAACATGCTGGGTTTTTTTAATTTATGAAGTCTTCGAGCCACTCGCAAATCTGGGAACCTGCTCCATATACTCATACGTTCATTAACAATATGCAATGCGGAATCATGTCGAATGCTTTCCGGAAGTCTAGGAATATGGAATATGCCTGTCGCCCTTCATTCATGGTTCTCTCTTATATCGTGTGAAAAATGGCAAGTTTCATGTTTTCCTGGCCATAACCTGAGTCGACATATACACATGGTTATGATATAATATATGAAAACATTGGATTAAGCACAGTTTTAAAATTTAATGTAACTACTTTATTGATAAAATTAATGCCAACAGACAAGAAACAATCGTGTCTGTTCATTATTGTTAAAAAGTGTGTTTTGTGGACATTGTTCCACATGTAATTCTCTCACACGTTGTAATCTGCCAAGAGAGTGCTCTGGTGATGTAATTTCAAATTGTTCTGCTTCATAATATTGGAGGTTACTATGTACTTGTTCTATGATATTTCATCTTTTAACGTGGCAATTTCATGGTGTAAACTGCTAACTTTACGATTCAGTGCATTGCTACACGAGTTCAGCTCATTAACAGCATGGGTCATTGATTGAAATTGTTCAGACTAAATGAAAGTAGAAGGCAGTGTTTCTTCAGATTTAGTATCAGTGTCAATTTCTAAAATTTCTACTCTGTTTAAAAGCCTTTTCTGTAAGTGATGGAATTTGAGCAGTATTGTTGGTGTCATTTTTGTCAATCTGTTTCTGCAGTTTCTTTGTACATTTGTTAAGTTTGCATATGTCAGATATGACTACGGTAGAATCAGTATTGAGCTGTAATTGTTCAGGTTAATATGTATTCTTGGTGTTTCTCATGTTGTTGACTCAAACGAGTTTCTACTTGTTTTATGCTCTGTAAAATCATTTTGAAAGTGTGTGTTCGTTTCTTGTACCGTTTTAAGATCACCAAAATCTTTACTGTAGCAATTGTCTGTGTATTTTTCTTTGTGAGCTATTATATTTGTGCTGATTTCATGTTGCACGTGAACGAGAGTTTCACATATCTGTTCGATCGTTTTGTTTTGTTGGTTAATAGTCTGATTTTGCACTTGAACTGCAAGTGTAACTTGCTCTTGAAATCGATTACATGCTTCTATGTGCTGATTGAGGCATTCATTAAGTTGCATTTCTCGTTGTTCAAAACATTTGTTAATTTGTTGTTCTACACTGAGTATCAGTTCTTCGTGTTTTTGTGAGAATTTATTAACCTCCTCACTTTTTCTGTTGGTTCATCGCATCACAGATTTGAGTCAAAAATTAGTCTTATTTCTTCTGTGAATCCATTCAGCTACTGGATGCTCTGTTAAAAAGTTCAAAATGTTTTGTACATAACAGATGGAAATAAAAAAAGGTGAGATTTAAATTCTGGGCGAAATGTTGAAATAGTTACCATCAGTGAAAGTAAAGAAGAATTACAGGCCCTTTTTATGCAATTCCAACATTGTGTTCTTGTAAGGATCAGCAACTGCATTTATTTATAATTTATTTAGGTTTCTGTCACAGTTGCATAAAATTGTTTTTATTGGTGACAAGTTATGAACACTAGTTTAAAAGAACAAAAATTGTTGTGCATAAATTCAAACTGTTCAGACATCAATTTGTGTGACTCCTGTATCTTCCTTGTATGTATTTCTCTTTCCTCAGATATGTCCAATATCATTCCTTTAACAGAAGAATTTCCAAATTAACCTTACAAGGGACCTTCACCAATTTCCTTGCATCAACAGATAAAGCGATTGAGCACATTGCAGCATTTGTAATTAAGTTTGCTAAATGATATGTAAATGTACATATGAACTATGTTAGCTTTACTGTTATATGAATGTGTAAGTATCACAATGAATGTCATATGATCCTTTAGATGCTACTTGTAAGAGGAATGGGAAACATGTAAATGGAAGATAAGGGAGTGGGCCAAATTGATGAATGAATAGCCCAAATTCAATAATTTCTTTTTAAAAGTGAAATATAATCCATTACAGAAATGGCCATGGGGATTAATATTTTACAGAATAATTTGACAACATCTGAGACATTTCTCAGTACAACATCTCAGTATTTTATTTTAAATTTATAGAACTCGCATGAATACATAATAAACAGCTAAAGACACCTGTCGAGTTTTGAATGTGCCATTGGAATCATATTACAATCAAATTGCACCTAATGTATGAACAAATCTTATGGATGTTTCATTGAAATTATGTATATCTAAACATTAGAGAAGTAGATATTTCATAATTGATGTACTGTTATGTTGCTTTGGCTGCCCCAGTCTTTCTAAGCCCATTACCCAAGAATGCAATAAGATATTAGCTAACCCCTCCCCTCCCCCTACTATCAGCATCATTGCCTAACTAAGCTTTAGAATGAAAAAGAATTTTCTTTGAAAATTTTAACTTTTGAAATGTTGAAAGATAAATGATATTTAGTATTGTAGATGTTTTATTAATCCACAGACAAATGAGACAGTGAGACACTTTGTATTGCTGATAATAATAATAATAATAATAATAATAATAATAATAATAATGATTATGATAATAATAATGAAGGACAGTTATAATAAGAAATCACTCTCACTAATAACAAAGATACAACTCCACAGCTCTGCCATTAAACTGGAGTGCCTTTATGCAGCAGAAGTTTTAGTCCTCAACAAGAAGGGAGAAACTGAAGAGCTGGAGAAAAAGGAAGGTGAGGTACTATGGAAAATATTCAGTCGAAGAAAGGTTGGGAGTATGTTGATTAGAAAAGGTAATGAAGAAACCCACACCTAAAAGTGAAAAACTATCAGATGCTCTCAGGAAAAGGAGGATTTCATTTTATGGCCTCCTGATTAAAATGAACCCAGAAAGACTGGCTGAAAAATATTTGACCATTCAACATAAATCAAAAAATATGAATCATTTGGTTCAGGGAAGTGAAGCAGGACTTAGTTGAAATTAACATTACAGAAGAAGAAATTCTAGACAGAGTTAGGAAGTTCTAAGGGTTTCAGATGAAGGTCAGAAAGTGCATCACTGTATGGACAGATGAAAGAACAAAAGAATACGTTGAGAGAATGAAGAAATTCTGGAAGACTGAAAAATCAGAAAAAAAGACAGAATCATGAAGTTTCTTCATGTGGTCCACAGATGCCTGAAATCAAAGAAACAAAGGAGAAGATTAAGTAGGTACTACAGCGGTGTAGTAGCCATTACATAGTTACTGTTTTAACAATGTAGGAAACGGTAGATTGCTACTTGCTGTAAAGCTAACACACTAAGTTGCAGGCAGCACAGTTAAAAAGATGCTTACACATAAGCTTTCAGCCTCAGCCTTCATCGAAGAAAGAGAAGTGTTCACCAGTCATTCACACAAGTAAACACACCTCATGCACACATGACTGCCAAATCCGGCAGCTTGGGCCAGAATGCATTGTGGACCAAGGTGCCAGAGTTGGCAGTCATGTGTGCATGAGATGTCGCTACTTGTGGGAATGAATGGTGAGTACTTCTTTTTTTCCCATGAAGGCTGAGACTGAAAGCTTATGTGTAAGCACCTTTTTAATTGTGCTACCTGCAACTTAGTGTGTTAGCTTTACACTGTAAGCAGTAGTCTTATCTTCTCCTACATTATTGATACTCCTACCTGGAGTTTCCATTGTTTGACAATAACTGTTTTGTTGCACTGTCAGTTAGTTCGTTTATTGTTGCAAAGTGAATAATAAAGTGATTTCTGGTGTATTGTGGGAACTACTTGCAACTTAGAGAAGAGATCTTCATGATATAAGCGACATATATGTCTCAATTTTATCATAGTGTATCCGTGATACAAAGTAGGTATGTAGTGTGTGGAATATATTTAGGAGGTCCATACATTTGTTTCACAAACTGTAACCACCACATCTGTCAGTGCTAGTATTTGACATAAAAAATGTAATTACTGGTAATGACAGTGTTGGTATACTCTCTTACAAAATAATGAAAGCAGTAATGATCATTTAAAAATAATTTAGTCTTGTGGCCGAAACAAAATTGTACGTTTCTGTTTCACCCTTCATTTTATCCCTCAGGGGAGGGAGGGAGGGAGGTTGGGAATCGCTGGCTTAATAAAAGACATTTTGTAGAAATTGAGTCAGAAACTTTCTCGAGATTAATCAACCACATCCGGTGGGGTACTTTCTATCATTGTTTAATTTTATTCCAAGTAATCCCATGTGCTACATTTGCTTCTAAAACCAGCTAGTTCCTTTACTTCATTTAAATCAACTGGTTTCGTGTATGGTGTGCGATCATTTTAGTGAATGCATTGTACATTATGGAAACTGAAAGCTGTGACAGTTCTTTATGTCTTGCCTATGATCTTTATTGTGAAATAGGACAGTTACAGCATAGTTCCACATTTGTGAAGTTGCCTTCCTCTACAGATGTTCTCTAAATATTTTCAAAAGTTTTATTTGTATTACTTTGCATTCAGTTTTAGTACTTTCTGTTGAAACATCCTCATCTGCTGTCCCATTGCCTTTCTTCGTTCCTTGAGCAGCATCATACACCTCGTCTGTTGTTATTTCCAGAATGTCGTTATTTTTGTACCTGCAAGTACACGTGCTGTACTTGTTCGCACTCCAGTTTAGTCATTCATTGAAGAGTGAAGTTATTTCTTGGTGAGTGACTGGATATGGAGAAAAGTAATCTTTGGAATATAGAGCCAACAATATGAATGTTGTCTACTCTTTTGAAACCATTGAGATAATATGAAGTCACCCTGACAGTGTCCCATACTTCATCCTTTCATGTGGTGTCATTCTAGAAATATTTATACTGACAGAATTCTCGCCTGTTGTGGTGTGTTTTAAAAAAGTAAGTGCTATAACCATATTTAATTCAATCTATTACTGCATGTTTCAGCGTTGTACATATATAATATGTGTTAGATGGCATACTTTTTTGTGCTGTCTGCAATTTTCAGACCGTCGTCTCTCTAGAAGAATAGGAGGAGCTGAAACAAGAACATTTTTGTGTAATGATGAAGAAACAAACAGTCTTGATTGCAGGGATATAATTATTATTTATTTACAAGTGACACATCTCACCTGATTCAAGCATCTTCAGATTGGCTGAATATTAGATTGTGTTAGGTACGTTGGATACAGAGCATGCAGAATATCCCACCAAATTTCCCTTGCCAAATATTCAGAAGCATTGCACAGTGTCGTTGTTGAGGCATGCGACACAGTCCAATGAATCCAAAAACAGAGTCAGACCTACATAGCTCTGCCACCATGCAAACAATGGGAGGCACAGTTGCTCATATCTGGCCTATACATATAGCTACTACACCGCTGACGTGTTTGCTTGGTGACAGATCTATTTAGGCCTGATCCTGTTTTGCATTCAGTTGACTATGTCGTGTGCCTCGCAAAGGACACCATGCAAAGTTCCCAAATATTTGATGAGGGAAATTATTGGGCAGACATTCCGCATGCTCAGTATCCCATATATCTAACACTCTATAATATTCAGCCTAACTGATTATGCCTGAATCAGATGAAATGCATCATTTGTAAATATATAATAATTACATCCCTGAATTACAGCTGTTTGTTTCTTCATTGTATATTACTGGTTGCTGTACCATTCCTGGCATGTACTGGAAAAAATATTTTTGTGTAATGTGCTACTGAGACTTAAGAGTGGGGTTGAGTATTCATTAAGGGAATTCAGTCATACAATAAATTCTGTTTAAAATCAAATTTGATTTAGACATGTAGATCTAAATCGATACTCTGCAAATCACACTTAAGGATACAGGGTACTTATAAATGGTGGGAAAATGAGTTTTTTTTATGACATTATTAAATTCTATAGTCTTTCCTTATTACATTGATATTTACGTTATAGGGTTTCAAATGAAAAATGACCTATATATACCAAATTTTAAAGTTACAGTGATGTATACCGCCACACCTTATTTGTTTCTGTTACAGAAACCAGTATTATTTCGAAAAGAACTGTGAACTTTCTGTTCCAGCGATTATATGTATGATACATTGTATATGTTGGTAACAGTGCATGTTTCTAGTGACTGTAAATGATTATCTTTGCTAGTATTTACTTTTGTTTCACTGAAACATTTTGTTCATGTGTTACTGAATGTTTGTTGCCCAATTGCGAAATATATTTGTGGAGGTACAAATCCTTTAGTGTGCAATAAATATGAACTACGCCACACATCAAGAAATTCAATAAAGGAAATTCTGTGGTAACCAGTTTAGAAACAAAGCAAGCCACACTGTTGAAAGTAACCTATGTATCAGTTCTTCAGGGAAGAAACTCCCACATGGCACGCCTCCTGGCAGTTCAAATTTTTGTGTTAACAATGACGCTGTTTGTAGTGGATTTCTTGTTGTTGTGGGCATCTCATCTTCTTTGATAAAGGAAGTGGCGAAATGTAAACAATGTGATGGTGTAGGCTGTCTGGAAATAGCTGAACAACAAAGTATCAGGAAGGGTTTAGCGTCAAAATTAGTTGTTCTGTGTGGATCCTGCAATAAATCTACCTCGAAAATGACTTCGAATGTTGTGCATAATTCACATGATGTGAATTTGAAGCTAGTGTATGCAGTGCGTGCAATAGGTAAAGGAAAAAAGGCTGCTCAGACACTTTGTGGTTTGATGGACCTTCCTCCTCCTCCCAATAGGTTCAGCAAGTACATAAAAATATTTTTAGGTGCCTTGATGGTGTGTCATATCAGTGGAACCAGGGACATTCCTGTTGCACTTGATGGGACATGGCAACGTCGAGGACATCATTCCTTGAATGGTGTTGTAGGTGCTACTTCTCTGGAGAATGGAAAAGTTGTTGATGTTGAGTGCTTATCTAGGTACTATCACACCTGCCATGGTAACACTGAAGAACATATTGAACGTCAGTTTTCTAAGAATTATGATAGTTACAGTGGAGGAATAGAGTGTGATGGAGCTCTAAAAAAATTTCAGAGATTGGTGCCTATTTATAACATTAGATATACGAAGTACCTAGGCAATGGAGACTAAAGATTTCAATAAAATTAATGAGTTCAATGTTTATGGTGATACCTCAGTAACAAAAGTGGTATGTTGTGGACATGTGAAAAAGAGGATAGGTACTGTATTGAGAAAGCTACGAAGAGAAATGAAATTAAAGTTACTATCTGATGGAAAATCTCTGTGTGGCTGAGACAGATTGATAGAAGCAGAAATAGACCTTCTTCAGAGTTATTATGGACTGGCCATTAGACAAACTGTACATCTAAATGATGGTACAGCAATGAGAAAATCTGTCTGGGTCAACTACTTTCATGAGTTGTCTACAGATGACCACCCTGTTCATGGACTTTGCCCTAAAGGAGCAAATCCTTGGTGTGGTTACCAAAAAGAAAAAGAGAGTGGTCAAATATACCATCATAAGCATTCTTTTCCTGAGCCTGTTATGAATGAAATAAAACCAATTTTAAGAGGCCTGAGTGACCCTGTTTTGCTTAGTAAATTTCTCCATGGTGGCACTCAGAATAAAAATAAATTTTCAACCATTGCATATGGGAAAGATTACTCAAGAATGTTTTTGTAGGACTAAATACATTAAAAGTTGGTGTACTAGATGCAGTGATACGTTTCAGTGATGGAGTGATAGGAAGATTGGAAGTCCTGAGAAATTTAAGCATAAAATGTGGCTCTAATATGGAAGATAAATTGCTTGCGTGTGACTGACAAAGGGTGCATGAAGCTGAAAGATTCACTGTTCAAGTTCCCACAGAAGAACAAAGTGCTAAAAGGAATTCCAAGAGGAAGCTTGAAGATGAAGAAATGGTGCAGGATGAAGACTATGATTCAGGAATGTTCTGAGGTACAGTTTAATTGGACTCATATCTTCATTCGCAATTTCCCACAAGTTGTTTTTAGGTACAAATATTTCCTAAAGTTTATGAAGCATTACTCAAATTTTTTCTGTAACTTGCAATAAATACTACTAATTATTGCAGAATCAACTAAATTATATAAAAAATAACATTTTTATTAGGAAAAAATTATAAAAATTAAAATGTAAGATGTGATTTTTATCCTTGAAATGTACATAATAGATGGAATTAAATAGGTCTAGTACCTCAGCCATCATGTTGTGCATATCTGGTAAAAATTTGGTCTCCTTAAAATGTATAACACTGGATTAAGTGGTACCTGGATTAAATGAGGAAGCATTTTGGGAAAAAATGCATCAATTTGTTTTGTAATTTTTTAAATAACACTAAGCAGGTTCAAAAATATTCAAAATACTTCTAGTTTGTTTAGAAAGCGTGCTGCATTACATGATACCAACAAAAAAAAATCTGTAAAACATATACCTTATAAACAGTGCCTGAAAGAAATAGGTGTTGATTTTCACATAATATTGAGCCAGAAAAGTACCCTGTATCCTTAAGTGCCTGGCAGAAGGTTCGTTGAACCACCTTTACAATAATTATCTGTTGTTCCAATCTCAAGCAGCGTGAAGAAAAAATGAAACCTATATCCTTCTGTGCGAGCTCTGATTTTCCTTAGTTTATTTTGATGATTGTTTCTCCGAATGTAGGTCGGTGTCAACAAAATATTTTTGCATTCAGAGGAGAAAGTGAGTGATTGAAATTTTGTGAGAAGATCCCACTGGAATGGAAAACAACTTTGTTTTAGTGATGTCCACTCCAAATCCTGTATAATGTCAGTGACACTCTCTCTTCTGTTTCACGATAATGCAAAATGTGCTGCTTTTCTGTGAACTTTCTGAAAGTACTCCCTTAATCCTATCTGGTAAGGATCCCAGATCACACAGCAATACTCCAAAAGAGGACGGACATCAAAACAGCTGCTACTGAAGAAAATATGTCAGAACTGATTGAAGAGGATACTGCATACTGCACCATTGAAAGCTCTATACATGTCACAGATGATCTTTACCTCCAATGCTGTGAATATAAACTGTAAGAAAGAATAAAACAACACCCTTTTTATAATATATATTGGTGTCTCTGGCATGTGTACACTGCTTAACAAGATGAAGCCCTTACATTTTATGACAACAAGATAAACAGTCGAGTTACACTTACATGGTGTTAGAGGAGTAGTGGTACTATAAACGAAACTGTGCAGTGTTTTCGAATAACTTGGAGAGAATTACAGATATTTTATGTTAATGCCAAAAAGACGTAGGTGTTGATACTCATATTCTCCATGGGCAAAGCAGTTTCTCCTCTTTTGCATATGCCTTTCAGCTGCTCAGTGCCTCTCTTATATGTTCAGTACCAATGTACTTGCTTTCAAAAATTATATTCTGTCCTGGAGTGTTTTCATTAATCCATAACTTTATACTCAGAATATTTACACATCAGTGCTATAATACTTTCCTTGAATTTCTACAATTTTGTAAAATTCAGTTTGTCTATTTATTTTTTCACCTTTTTGTTTCAGGCTGTTTTCTATTATATATTTTGTCACCCATCATCACCAGTGAGTTTTGAAGTGGCAACAAATTTTCCAAAACGTGTCCTACAATGCTCTCCTGGATCAGAGGGAACAGCAAAGCAGACACTGGCAGAAGCTGGCCTCATTCGGAGAGAAGTGCTGTTTGTTTATGATTTGGATGCATAAATGTGATAATTTTTTACATTACACCCAGACAACCAGTTTCTTATTGTCACCTTTTCTTCCACTGTCTACTTCCCATTTTAAGTATGGCAAGCAAATTAAAGATTTAACAAAATACTGCTGCCCTAGCCCCCCTAAACAAACATGAATCTTTTTCACTTTGTATGGTAAGGGAATAGAGTCATAATTTTGCAGTATGTAAGACACTAAATTGGATGAAAATTGCATGCATTACACAGCATGTACTTTTGGAGTGTCAACACATGTTATCTCTCTGTTTCAAGTGAGCAAGTATTTCCCTTTCCTCACCTTTTTTATAAGCTGCTATAATTGGAAATGCACATTCTCACATCAGTGAATCATTTGCATTGTACTGACTTGTAAAGCACTTATAACCTACAGAGGCAAGTAAGGGTGACGTAACTGGTGAAGTCTCTTTGAGTTAACCACTCTTTATCACATTGAAAGCTGGTTCAGCAAAATTATTTATGAACAGAATGACTTTGGCAGGTCCACTGTTAAGTATTTTCTACTTTGCAAAGTATTTATTTTAAACTCTCAGTTTTGCATTTCTCTCTGTTATTTCATATATATTTTTTATGTTAATATAATATTGTACATTTTGTTGACAAGAAGTGTGTATAGTTACATATCATCTTATCTGTTCACCTTGTGTTTATGTAAGTCTATTTGTATCTTTTTTGTTGAGTGTAGTAAATATAAGGATGTAAACATATTATTTCATACTCTGTTAAAATTGTGTCATTCTGCTCAGATGAATTTCTATTTTAAATAAAACAATTGTGCAACTAAACATTTTTATTGAAGTTATTTTGAAATTACAGACAATTATTTGAAAAACATAACTATTACAATCAATTTGAATGTAAAATAGTGGTCACAATTTTTGTAATTGTGAAATACTAATTTGTGGGTTTCTCATAAAACGGATTATACAACATACTGAAGGAAGGTGCACCTATAACAGGCATTAAATTTAGGATTAGGAAGGGCACCAATGACCCAGACACCATGGTCATAAGAGAAAGGAAATGTATATAAAAAATTTGTGTTTGGCACAGAAACCTCACTGGGACCGTTGAAAGTTTGTTATTCTTATGATGGTGCGTGTAGTTTAATGTTTCTTGTTCAGATGCTTCTACAGAATAATTTTTAATCCAGCTTTTAAAATTAGCCATATTCTGTGTGTGTCATGTAAATGAATAACCTGAAATACAATGTAGTCATGAACATATTTGATTTAGACTTGGTATTGCCAATAGAATTGCATCCAAATCAAATGACTGCTTATAAGTTGCATGTTGCATCATTTTGGCAATTAAGGCCCATATGCAGCAATATTCACTGAACGGTCATTGAGGAGACATGTTGGTAGCCCCTTGTTTGTCTGGGCAGTCAGTTGCTCAACAGTTGCACGTTTGTGTGCCTGTACACATCTCCACAGCCGTCATTTGCTCCTGTCATCTTTGGCCTTTGGTGTATCACAATTGACTCGGCATCACTTTTGGATGGCACTATTTCGCCACATGCACTAGACTTTAACAACAGTGACACATGAGCAATTTACAAACTTAGCCACTTTGGAAATGCTTCCACCCTTTGCCTGAAAGCCAGTCATCATTTTCTCTTTGACTTGAGATAAATCACTCTGTTTCCATATTATGACAACCACTGCATTGCTTTGCACATCCCCCCCCCCCCCCTCCCCAACATGCTTTATATAAACCCCTCTACTAGTGCTGCCATCTGTGAGTGGTTCTCGCACATAGCTGTCGAATGTAGGAGATGGTCACATTAATGTGATTGGACTGTATAGTTATTTCCTTTCTTGTTCCAATTACAAATAGAGTGAGGGAAAAATGGCAGATTATAAGCCTCCGTATGAGCCCTAATTTGTCTCATCTTATCTTTGTGGTCCTTACACGAAATGCATGTTGGCAGCAGTTAGCCTCAGATGCCAGTTCTCTAAATTTCCTCAGTAGTGTGTCACAAAAAGAGCATTGTCTTCTTCCAGGGATTCACATTTGAGGTCACGAAGAACTCTATAATATAAGTGTGCAGATTGAACCTAACGGCAACAAATCCAGCAGTCCAACTCTGAATTGCTTCCTCGTTCTCCTTTAATCTGATCTGTTGGGAATCCAGAACTCTTGAGCATTACTCAAGAATGAATCATACTAGTGTACTATACACTGTCTCCTTTATAGATGAGCTACATTTCCCAAAAATTTGCTATATTCTCCCAAAAAAGCAAAGTCAGCCACTCACACTCCCTATTACCAATCTGATGTGTTCATTCCATTTCAAATCACTTTGAAAAGTTATGCCTAGATATTTAATTGATGTGACTGTGGCCAGCATCACATTACCTTTTTTTTTAGAGCAAGCTGTCATTCATCGCACAAACTAGAAATTGTGTCTTAAGTTATCCGTATCATCCTACTGTCACTCAACGATAACACCTTCCTGCTGTACACCACAGCATCATCAGCAAACAGCTGTAAATTGCTGTTTACCCTGTCCATCACATGATTTACGTATACAGAAAATAAGTGTGTTCCTGTCGCACATCCCCGGGGCACTCTGGACAGTAGCCTTGTTTCTGATGAATAATTGCCTTGGCATGTAGTTGCACTTGCCTTACAAATTTTTGCATGAAATTCATTTTAAATCTACTGTCCAGGTCAAAAACATTGATGAACTGTACAATATAATATTAAACAATCTGTGAATAGTGTGAAATAGTTTACGTAGTAGGCATATTACAAAAGAGAGAGAGACTCAGATCTTTTGCGTGAAGAACTATATCTGAGAATACTTTGTGGAAGGTGGGTTGCACATAGTCTTGAATACTGTTCAAAGCAAATGCAGAAGCAAATTTGTCAGCAAAGTCTGGACCATTTTGACAAGAATCTATCATATTATATCCATTTTTCTATTTCTGTGAAAAAGACCTGGCTCTCCCTTTAAATACTCAAAGTACTTGGTCCCATGCAAAAGAAGCCAAAGTCAATTTTACTTCTTGAAGTATGTTGGGCTCCTCCTTTCTTTTGTGCAATAACAAACCAACATGCCAAAGTGCCTAAGTTCACTAGATTTATTTGCAATAAATAGATGTAACCTTATAGCTGATCACTGCTGCCTAACTAATATTACCTTCAGAATAAACAGGGATAAACTGAAGGGACTTCTGTCCTGGTTATAAAATGTTTTGCTTTCTGGTTTCTTTCTTCGTAGCTTTAAGAAGTAAACGTAGAATCCTGAGGTAAATGTTTGTCTCTGTTTCTCCCTAGGAAAATATTAAAGTCTCATAACTGATGTATTCACAACTGGAAAATAAAATGTGGATGCGTTAAATCCATATATACTAAAACAATGTAATGGCTTAGATGTAAGCTTAGATGTAAGCCATTGTAATATGCATTGTTATTTCAAAATGTTTATGTGAATTCTATGTGTATATTGAGCCATGACGAACTTACAAAACTAACAGAAAGGGAAAAAACGTCAAGGACTAAACACAATTCTCACACCAAAGTGAACGACAAAATAGATGATGGTATCCAAATGCGTGTGCAATAGTGCAACGAATCAATTATGGTAATGTAATACTACGCAACGTCTGATATATTAATCAGCAAACTACAATTGTGCAACCATCACCTACCTTGACGTCTGGTGTTGATTGTGCAGTATTTACCTCACTGAAAATGTTGATACGACGGAGAAGGTCCTTCCCAAGGCGTGTCAAAGGTGAATTATCTGCTGCAGCATCGTTTCTTGGAGAGTAAATGCACAAGCACCGCACTCATAATGGAAGACCATGCCACAGCAAATTATTCAATGGATAGTACGGCACTCAGTGTGAAAGTGACACTAAAGTGGGAGTGGAAGTGCAAACGGCCGTACAGAATAATGCGTGGAGCATTAACAGCTCTTGTAGAGCCAACAAGCAAATTTTGTGCTCGTACACACAGAGACTGGCTTCATGTAAATACTTAATGAACTATCATTCCATATGTAAGTTATGTATTTCCTATAAGATAATGTGTAAGCACGACAAGCTGAAATCTCCAACCCAAAAAACAAAGAAAAATTCACCGACAAATAAAGGTCATTGTACCCCTTTTTGCAAAATTTAAATTTAAGCTGTACGAGTGTATACAAAACACCGTGCGCCTCCATTGTATGTCACCGCACAGTGTGGGGCCAATTGTATAGATGCATAAGGACAAGCCCCAACAAGCTACGACAAAAATTTAAAACCAGTTGATAATAATCATTAGTGTGGCCGCTGTAAGTGCCGGAAAAGATGTAATTTGCTGCGCCGGAAGGCGAATGACAAATGTAAAAAAACTCCATTCAATTTTTCGTTTCAGTTATTACATAGACAATGTGTTGTCTGAATAATAATCCTATGAAAATATGAAGTCTGAGCTCATTTTTGTGCAAAACCACAAAAGTTTTCTTTTCTTCCGCGCATTATTCCACTATCGTGTCAACATAGGTGCCTGCATCAGAAGAGGAAGTCCGATTAAGAATTAATATTGTACACACGGCCAAGAATGAGAAATACTTATGGAGGACAAAGACGAATATAACCAAGGATACCAGATTCGATGTAAGTTCACGACACCACTAGCTCACAATTTACGAGATTTGTGAATTGAAAGTAAAAGACAATTTATTCTCTGCAGAATTCACAAAAATCAAATATGTCAATAGAATAAGTAATTTGTTTAATTATATATAAAAACAAAGATGATGTGACTTGCCAAACAAAAGCGCTGGCAGGTCGATAGACACACAAAGAAACACAAACATACACACAAAATTCAAGCTTTCACAACAAACCGTTGCTTCATCAGGAAACAGAGAAGGAGAGGGAAAGACGAAAGGATGTGGGTTTTAAGGGAGAGGGTAAGGAGTCATTACAATCCTGGGAGCGGAAAGACTTATCTTAGGGGGAAAATAGTACAGGTATACATTCAGGCGCGTGCACGCGCGCCACACACACACGCACACACACACACACACACACACACACACACACACACACACACACACACACACACACACACACATATCCATCCACACATACACAGACACAAGCAGACATTTGTAAAGGCAAAGGTAAAGGCAAACTCTTTGCCTTTACAAATGTCTGCTTGTGTCTGTGTATGTGTGTGTGTGTGTGAGTGTATACCTGTCCTTTTTTCCCCCTAAGGTAAGTCTTTCCGCTCCTGGGATTGGAATGACTCCTTACCCTCCTTTCGTCTTTCCCTCTCCTTTCCTGACGAAGCAACCGTTGGTTGCGAAAGCTTGAATCATGCCATATATATATATATATATTAAAAACAAAGATTCCGAGACTTACCAAGCGGGAAAGCGCCGGCAGACAGGCACATGAACAAAACACACACACACACAGAATTACTAGCTTTCACAACCGATGATTGCTTCTTCAGGAAGGAGAGGGAAAGACGAAAGGATGTGGGTTTTAAGGGAGAGGGTAAGGAGTCATTCCAATCCCGGGAGCAGTAATACTTACCTTAGGGGGGAAAAGGGACAGGTATACACACACACACACACACACACACACACACACACACACACACACACATTTCCATCCACACATATACAGACACAGGCGGACCTTTGTAAAGGCAAAGAGTTTGGGCAGAGATGTCAGTCCAGGCAGAAGTACAGAGGCAAAGATGTTTTTGAATGACAGGTGAGGTATGAGTGGCGGAAACTTGAAATTAGCGGAGGTTGAGGCCTGGCGGATATTCAGAAGAGAGGATATACTGAAGGGCAAGTTCCCATCTCCGGAGTTCTGACAGGATGGTGTTAGTGGGAAGTATACTGATAACTCGGACGGTGTAACACTGTGCCAAGATGTGCTGGCCGTGCACCAAGGCATGTTTAGCCACAGGGTGACCCTCATTACCAATCAACACTGTCTGCCTGTGTCCATTCTTGCGAATTGACAGTTTGTTGCTGGTCATTCCCACATAGAAAGTGTCACAGTGTAGGCAGGTCAGTTGGTAAATCACGTGGGTACTTTCACACGTGGCTCTGCCTTTGATCGTGTACACCTTCCGGGTTACAGGACTGGAGTAGGTGGTGGTGGGAGGGTGCATATGACAGGTTTTACACTGGGGGCGGTTGCAAGGGTAGGAGCCAGAGGGTAGGGAAGGTGGTTTGGGGACTTCATAGGGATGAAACAAGAGGTTACGAAGGTTAGGTGGACGGCGGAAAGACACTCTTGGTGGAGTGGGGAGGATGTCATGAAGGATGGATCTCATTTTGGGGCAGGAAATATCACTTTGCCACGTAGAAAAATAATCCTGATCCCACTCCTAATGATCCAACTCCCCAGGACACTATCCAAATTGAACCCTGCCTGCAACAGTTCCGTCCTCCATCACAACGGGACCCACCTCCTCTTCCTCAAAATCACCCTCTCCAAACCTTCCAGGAATTTCTCACTTCCAGCCTTGCCTCTCAATCTTTCTTGAAAAACCTTAATCCTACTTCCAACATCACCACAGCCGAAGCCCAGGCTATCCGTGATCTGAAAGCTGACCGATCCATCGTCATTCTTCCGGCGGACAAGGGTTCCACGACCGTGGTACTTGATTGTCAGGAGCATGTGGCTGAGGGACTGTATCAGCTTTTAGACAACACCACATACAAAGTTTGCCAGGGTAATCCCATTCCTGATGTCCAGGCAGAGCTTCAAGGAATCCTCAGAACCTTAGGCCCCCTACAAAACTTTTCACCTGACTCCATCAACCTCCTGACCCCACCGACACCCCGCACCCCTACCTTCTACCTTCTTACTAAAATTCACAAACCCAATCATCCCGGCCACCCCATTGTAGCTGGTTACCAAGCCCCCACAGAACATGTCTCTGCCTACGTAGATCAACATCTTCAACCCATTACATGCAGTCTCCCATCCTTCGTCAAAGACACCAACCACTTTCTCGAACGCCTGGAATCCTTACCCAATCTGTTACCCCCAGAAACCAACCCTGTAACCATTGATGCCACTTCCTTATACACAAATATTCCACACGTCCAGGGCCTCACTGCGATGGAGCACTTCCTTTGATGCCGATCACCTGCCACCCTACCTAAAACCTCTTTCCTCATTACCTTAGCCAACTTCATCCTGACCCACAACCTCTTCGCTTTTGAAGGCCAGACATACCAACACTTAAAGGGAACAGCCATGGGTACCAGGATGGCCCCCTCATATGCCAACCTATTCATGGGTCGCTTAGAGGAAGCCTTCTTGGTTACCCAGGCCTGCCAACCCAAAGCTTGGTACAGATTTATTGATGACATCTTCATGATCTGGACTCACAGTGAAGAACAACTCCAGAATTTCCTCTCCAACCTCAACTCCTTTGGTTCCATCAGATTCACTTGGTCCTATTCCAAATCCCATGCCACTTTCCTTGACGTTGACCTCCATCTGTCCAATGGCCAGCTTCACACGTCCGTCCACATCAAACCTACCAACAAGCAACAGTACCTCCATTGTGACAGCTGCCACCTATTCCACATCAAACGGTCCCTTCCCTACAGCCTAGGTCTTCGTGGCAAACGAATCTGCTCCAGTCCGGAATCCCTGGACCATTACACCAACAACCTGAAAACAGCTTTCGCATCCCGCAACTACCCTCCCGACCGGGTACAGAAGCAAATAACCAGAGCCACTTCCTCATCCCTCAAACCCAGAACCTCCCACAGAAGAACCACAAAAGTGCCCCACTTGTGACAGGCTACTTTCTGGGACTGGATCAGACTCTGAATGTGGCTCTCCAGCAGGGATACGACTTCTTCAAATCCTGCCCTGAAATTAGATCCATCCTTCATGAAATCCTCCCCACTCCACCAAGAGCATCTTTCCGCCGTCCACCTAACCTTCGTAACCTCTTAGTTCATCCCTACGAAATCCTCAAACCACCTTCCCTACCCTCAGGCTCCTACCCTTGTAACCACCTCCGGTGTAAAACCTATCCCATGCACCCTCCCACCACCACCACCACCACCTACTTCAGTCCTGTAACCTGAAAGGTGTACACGATCAAAGGCAGAGCCATGTGTGAAAGCACCCACGTGATTCACCAACTGACCTTCCTACACTGTGGAGCTTTCTATGTGGGAATGACCAGCAATAAACTGTCCATTCGCATGAATGGACACAGGCAGACAGTGTTTGTTGGTAATGAGGATCACCCTGTGGCTAAACATGCCTTGGTGCACGGCCAGCACATCTTGGCACAGTGTTACACCGTCCGGGTTATCTGGATACTTCCCACTAACACCAACCTGTCAGAACTCCGGAGATGGGAACTTGCCTTTCAGTACATCCTCTCTTCTCGTTATCTGCCAGGCATCAACCTGCGCTAATTTCAAGTTGCCGCCGCTCATACCTCACCTGTCTTTCAACAACATCTTTGCCTCTGTACTTCTGCCTCGACTGACATCTCTGCCCAAACTCTTTGCCTTTACAAATGTCTGCTTGTGTCTGTGAATGTGCGGATGTATATGTGTGTGTGCGTGCGTGCGTGCGTGTGTGTGTGTGTGTGTGTGTGTGTGTGTGTGTGTGTGTGTGCGCGCGCTCTGCTTGAGGCTGACCACCCATGTAAGGTTAAGTAATACAGGGTCACAGAGCATTAGGGTGGCTGTTTCCCCTTTTGTCTTTAACCAACAGCCTGATTATATCAGAACATGAGTATCAGTAACTATCAGTAAAATTGTAAAATACCTGTGTTTTTGTTATATACTGTTATCTAATAGTTCAAGATAACTTGAGTTTTATTAGAGATAAGATCTACTAAACTTATAGTGATTGGTATCTGAGCTGTTACTGTAACAGTTGCAACTGTCAGTCTCAAAAAGGTCTTGCAGTTAGCACTGAGATCAATAAGCAGCATCTTGTCCAACAGCCAAGAAAGCCCGACTGAGCTGGAGGGGCAATGAACAGAGAGCCAACAAGAAAGCAAGACTGCAGAGTGAGAAGACAGGCAGCTATTGTGTACACAGTAGTACTTGCTGTCCTACCCCCCCCCCCCCCCCCCCTTTTCTCTCTCTGTGTCAGTCTGTCCAGTTTCTAGGACAGTATGCTGCTGCAGGCTATGTTGGTGACTTCTGATACTTTTCCGCGTGGAAGTAGGGGTTATGGCTAGCTGGAGAGGCAGATAATTTAAGACGACATAGTCACAAGGAAAGGCATGAGTAAATGGCTCTGTGGACTCTAAATTTTGGTAAATGTCATTCTAGATGGCTTCCTTTGAAGCACTATTTGGGCGGTGTTGTTCTAGGGAAATTTTGGTGCAATCACAAAGTTAAGTTTAGCAGTGGTGGTTCTGGTCCGCATTCCTTGTTGATGCATATGGTAGGAGGTTTTGTCCTAGAACAGAGTATTACATTTGGTCCTCTTTGTTAACTGCACCAGAAAACAGAACAGTGGAGTATGAGAAAAGGGTGGGAGAGTTGTTTAATATGCCGGGTGTCATACAGATGAGCAATGTGAACATGGATATGCATGCCTGTGAGTTGACTGTAACTGCTGTTGCCTATCCTTCAGAAAGTGGGGGAGTTGTTGGTAGAACCTGTCTAACAGACAGAAAAGCCACTGTGATTTCTAGTTGAAACTCAGGGCCAAGTAAGCTTATTTCAGATGGAGGGAACTGTCGGAGTTACTGTACCCAGTCACCAAAGAGCAGTTAAGTCAACAGATTGGAGAGGTGATTGTATGAGGAATTATTTAGGTCAACTTCATAAAAACTTTTGTGTTTATTTTCTGTGGGATAGGGTTATTCATAAACTAATAAACAGATATTATTCATCAGTACAAGGGGGTAATGAATGCTTTTCCCATTATCTAACTGAAATTTTAACAAGTGTTAAAGCCATGTGGATAAAGGTACATGAAATAGAGATTTTTCAGAATGTAATAGGAGCATTAAAATCAGGGGATCAGTCTACGTTAATATTTTTAGTGCAGCCTGAGTTTTAATGTATTAGAGAAGGTGAGTTTGCAAATTTAAAGTATTTGATCGGGTGATATCAGGTGAAGCTGCGAAGGTCTGGATCCTGGGATAGAACATAGGAATTTTCACACTGAGAAACAGGGGACAGAGCCCATAACATGTTACCACTGTAACAAGTCTATCCATTTTGTTAGGCAGTGTAAAGAAAGAAAGAAAGGTAAAGTGACATAATGATTAGGTGGTGTGAATTGGTCCACAGTGCAACTGTGTGACAGTGCCTACTTGTGACTACCTACTGTTTGTTGGTATGCACGTCACTGAGAAACCAGTGCGCACATTAAGAGATTTTGGAAGTGCTGTGTAATTATGGATAGAAGACAATACAACCAATACAAGGCAGTTTGCTAATTGCCCATGTCGATCCCTCGGAATCAGTTTCGCCAAATGTCAGGAGTCCGGTTTGTCATGTCTACAATTTAAAGGAACTTTACAAATGAAGATTCATATTCTAGGATTTACTTAGCAGATTCAGATTTTAGTGACCGATGTTTTAGCCAAGCTGGTAATCCTAGGGTGTGATTTTGTGCAGAAGGTAGAAATGGTGTTAGACTGGAGTGTTGGGTTGTAAGTTTCCTTTTAAGTTGCACCTTGGTTGGTGTTTGCCTCTTGCCAACATCAAGCACAAGGGAGGATTATCAGTATTGTGGATGGAACAGCTGAGGAAACTGAGGAAATCTTACTGAAACATCTGTTGGCAAGGATGTCACCAGGATTTTGTCAAGGGAGATCCAATTTGCTAAAGACTACTGGTTTTTATTTATTCAGAAAATTTTCATAAAGAATAATAAATCATTTTCTTTGAAAATGGTACATGAGTTTTCATGAAGTAAAGATACAAGCTTGTTACTTATGATGTAACAGTACATGTATTTAGTAAAGCTAATCTGCCACCCAGTGCTGGTATGAGGAAAGTGTTGTGACAGTGCCACAACATTTAACAGTGCCACCATGACAGTATGCGCAAATGGCAATAGAGGCGCTACGAAACTCGGCTGAGTGCGGGAGCGCCACCTAGCTATGATCGGCGCCAGCAGCATGTCACGGCATGGCAGTCGAATAAGAGATACTGAGTTGTTATCATGTAACCAGCTATTGTTTCTAAGTGAGTGTGTTTGAATATCCACTCAATTATTGGTGATTAAAGGTTATAACACTTTTTGGCGACGAGGCGGGATATTTCCACTGCGTTGTGGATTTGTGTGGTCGTGACGGGGCAGACATGAAACAGCTTATGCAAGCGCTCATTGAACAACAAACACAGCTGACGGCTGCTATTCAGACATTGTCAATGTTGCTTACTCATTGTCTGTCTTCCTCTTCTCTGCCTCCATTCCCTCCTTATGATGAGGCTGCTGAAGACTGGGAGGATTATGAGAAGCGTTTGCGGCAACACTTCTTGGCTTTCGGCGTTGTCGACGCTCCTATGTGTATGTCGTTATTTCTATCTTGGATTTCCCCACGGATCTATCAGCTGCTATCTCAGTTAGCCCCTCTGTGGGAACCTGCCTCTCTGTCCTGACTTATTGTCTAACTATTACTGAAAAAACACCCACGTCGTTGCCACCCGCATGGCGTTCTACCGGTGTCATAAACAGCCCCATCAATCTTACCGTGCTTTGGTGGCGGAACTACACGGTCTGATTAGGAAATGTCAGTTTGTCACGGACACTCATCATGAGTCTTATGCTGATTCAATAGTTAGGGATGCTATTCTACGGCTTGCTCCTGGTAAAGAAGTTCGGCAACGTGCCCTACAACTGCCAAGCCCGTCGTTGTCGGACGTTCTAAGCATCGCTCAATCCTTTGAAGTGTCTCACGCTGCTGGCCTGCTGGCATACAAATAGGCGTGTGGTGTGATGTAGGCGCTGTACAATCAACTTCCGACACAGACAATTTGCCTGTTTCACAGGAGAGCGAAGATGTGGCGGTGGTTCACTCGCGTAAACAACATCACGTTGGGCCGCAACGCTCGCAGCGAAAACAGCAAGCACAGAAGCAGGTTCGTTCTGCACTTCCTTCTTGTCCACGTTGTTTTGTACAGCATGACAGGGCCACGTGTCCAAAACGTTGGGCCACATGTAATTCATGTAGGAAAAAAGGCCACATAGCTCCTGTGTGTCAGTACCCTAAAGTTCGTGTCGACGAGGAGAAGTCATCGGACATGGATGTTAACTGTGTGCTTTCTCAAACAAATAAGTTGTTTGTTACGGTTCGTGTTCTAGATAAAGACATTCGCATGCAAGTGGACACTGGCTCTGCAGTAACTCTCATTAATTCTTGCATGTATTTGGGGTTGGGCTCCCCTCCCTTATCTCTAGTTACGCGAAATCTGAGAACTTATAATAAACAGAAAATTCCTATCATTGCCCAGTTTGATGCTTCCACTGCCTACAAGTCTGTTGTTAAGCCCCTCACGTTTTATGTGGTGGATCATGCAGGCACTGAAAACCTGTTCGGTTATGCTGCTTCCAGTTGTTCGGGTTCTCCATTGATGATGATGTGCACCTCATATCTGAGGATATTCCGTATCAACAGCTGGATGGATTGTGTTCTGAATTTTCGTCCATGTTCTCTGCTGGTCTGGGTCGTGCCAAGGATTTTGAAGCCCACGTTACTCTTAAACCTACAGCTCGCCTTAAGTTTTTTCGGGCACGCCCTATTCCGGTGGCGCTGCGTGCACATGTCAAGGCTGAGATAGACAGGTTAACAGCTTCAGGGATTCTCCTTCCTGTTACCTCCAGCGAATGCATCGCCAATCGTGGTGGTTTCTAAACCAAACAGGAGTCTGCGATTGTGTGGTGATTTTAAAGCCACTGTCAACGCTCAGAGCCTCATTGACACTTATCCTCTTCCCCGTCCTGAGGAGTTATTTACCAAGCTCGCTGGGGGCTAGTTCTTTTCCAAACTTGACTTATCGGAGGCGTACCATCAGTTGCCGTTCAATGCTTCTTCCAAGGAATTTCTCGTCATCAACACTCCTTGTGTGTTGTATCAGTACCAGCGGTTACCATTTGGCATCGCTAGCACGCCGGCCATTTTTCAGCAGTTTTTGGAACAGCTCACAGCTTCCGTTCCCGGGTGCATAAACTATCTGGATGACATTGTTGTCACAGGGGCCTCAACTGAGGAGCACCTTCGCAATTTGCGTTCACTGTTTTGGGTTTTGCATTTGGCTGGATTGAGGTGCAATCTGGACAAGTCACAGTTCTTCCAACCCTCCATTGTGTATCTTGGTTTCCACTTGTCCCGTGAGGATATACGTCAATTACGTCAGCACGTTTCGGCCATTAACGCTCTACCCCGGCCGTCTACGGTCAAAGAACTTCAGGCGTTTATTGGCAAGATTGCTTATTATCACAAATTCATTCCATCCGCGGTGGTGGTAGCTCATCCTCTGCATCAGCTGTTATGCAAAAACGTCCCTTTCTGTTGGTCTGACGAGTGTGATCAGGCTTTTGTCCACCTGAAGGCTCATTTGCAGTCGGCGCCTTGTCTTGCCACATTCCGTCTGGGTCAGCACTTGGTTCTGGCAACTGACGCGTCACAGTATGGCCTAGGGGCTGTTCTCGCCCATCGGTATGAGGATGGGTCGGAACGACCCATCACCTGTGCTTCCAAGACCCTCAACGATGCGCAACGGCATTACTCCCAAATTGAAAAGGAGGCACTCGCTATCATTTATGCTCTAAAAAAGTTCAGCGTTTTTTTGTATGGTTCTAAGTTTCACCTCATCACTGACCACAAGCCATTGGTCTCTCAGTTCAGCCCATCGGCCTCGCTTCCAGATAAGGCAGCTCACTACCTGCAACGTTGGGCCTTATACTTGTCTTGTTTTCACTGTGAGATTCACTATCGCCCCATGGCCCAGCATGCCAATGCTGACGGATTGTCACGATTGCCGATGGGCCCCGACCCGGTTTTCGATCGTGATGAACTACTCTGTTTCCACATTGATGAGGAAGAACGTCGTGCAGTCGAGGGTTTTCCATTTACAGGTTCGCAGTTCACGTCGGCCACTGCGCGGGACCTGGTCCTGCGTCAGGTGATCAGTTTCGTACAACGGGTTTGGCCGGACAGGACCAAGGGCCGGGCATCGGATCCCCTTCGCAACTACCATGCCTTGCGCCTTCGTCTGTCTGTTCGTGATGGTGTTGTTGTTCTGGCCACGGATGGCGCATCTCCACAGGTTGTGGTGTCAGCCTCTCTTCACATAGATGTTCTCAAACTGTTGCATGAAGGCCATTGGAGTATTTGTCGGACTAAGTCCCTGGCGAGCAGGCACGTTTATTGGCCAGGTAATTGATTCGGACATCGCCCACATGGTTGCTGCGTGTGGTCAGTGTGCTCAACAACTGGCTGCACCTCGTAGAATGCCCTCTCCGTGGCTTGAAAAGGTGCAGCCGTGGGAACGGGTACACGCTGACTTTGCCGGCCCCTTCCTCGGTACTTATTGGCTACTGTTGATTGACACCTTCTTGAAGTTTCCATTTGTTATTAGATGTCCGTCGCCCACCACTGCGGTGACGACGCTGGCTTTGTCCAAAATCTTTGCGCTAGAAGATCTTTCATCCACCATCATCACGCACAAAGGCCCTCAGTTCTCTTCGCAGGCCTTCTGTGATTTTTGTACTGGACAAGGAATTCATCATGTTACAGCACCGCCTTTCCATCCGCAATCGAATGGGGAGGTCGAGCGCCTTGTCCGCACTTTCAAAAGCCAGATGAAAAAATTCCTTAGTGATTTTTCCACAGATGACGCTCTGCTGCAATTTCTGAGTTCTTATTGCTTCACGCCTCTGGGTGATCACAGTCCTGCTGAACTCTTGCATGGCCACCAACCGCAAACTCTACTGCACCTGCTTCACCCTGTCAGGCCTTGTGCTGTGTCCCCTAGTGCGGGAAAATACTCGGTGGGTGCCGACGTGTGGGCACGAGGGTATGGATCTCGCCCTAAATGGTTTCCAGGGGTGGTCAAGGCTCTTCGCGGCCGCCGGCTTTGTGAAATCGTACGGGCGACGGCACGGTTGTTCGCCATTACGACCAGATGCGCCCACGAGTGGTGGCCACGCCGTTGCCACCGCCCCATCCTTCGCCTCCACCAGCCCAAGAAGCCAGTCCTGTCACTGCTGCCAATCTACCGTACGTGTTGATGCAGCCAACGTCGCTACCGCTTCCGAGTACGCCGGAACCAGCCCCAGGCGCGACGCCGCCTTCTCCGGGACGCATCTCGCTGGAGCACACCCCCAGATCCACAACACCTATGGATGCTGCTTCGATGTTTTCACCCATCATCTCATCCAGGAGGCCCGTTCCATGCACGAGCTTCCGTCCTGGACATTTTCGACCATACTCTCGTGTCTCTCTACGGGATCTTCACGGGGTCTCACAAGCGGCCATGGATGTCTCCGCACTGTCCATGTCTCCAAGGAAGTGAGTGTTTTTTTTTTTCCCAAGGGGGGGAAAAGTGTTGTGACAGTGTCACGACATTTAACAGTGCTGCCACAACAGTACGCGCAATCAGCGATGGAGGCGCTCCACAACTCGACTGAGTGCTGTAGCGCCACCTGGCTACAAAAGGCGCCGGCTGCATGTCACGGCATGGCAGTGAGTGTGTTTGAATATCCACGCAATTATTGGTGATTAAAGGTTATAACAGAAAGATGAATATGTTGTATGGTTGAATGTTAGTGGGCCCAGGGAACAAGATGTGCCACAGCAGATCTGGCCAGGTGACTGATACAGGCCAGCCAGGTACAAAGACGAACACTTATCACTGGAAATGGGTAAATCTCAAAGCTAGGAAACTGTATGGCTGTTGTTCGCATGGCCTTAGTGAAGAAGACATTGCTCCAAAAATAGTGGAGTGTCAGGCTATATTAAAGACAGCTTCTTACAGCTCTTTGCAAATCTATAAAAATTTACAACCAAATATTAATGCAAATCTGAGTTAATCAGCGATCTCAAGAAAATGAGGCATGTCCAATAATGCAACAATAATTTCAATATCTTTAAAACAAAAAAAACGTTAATAATTTACAGTGACTAAATATTTTCACAATGAACCTCAGAATTAACAACTTTTGAGTATTTCATGTTATTCGAATGTATGATATCTCCGATAAGAGCATTGCACTATAGCTATCATTGCTGAAAGGTGCATATCTGTATATATCTTAGTTCTTTATTTATTATGTTTTTTTATATCTTTACATTATGCAAATGTTGTCAGAACATCAAATTCCCATATTCCCCACAATAACACACTGCAAATGAATGCAACCTGAATACCTCACATTTTGCCTAACTTGTGTATTTAGTTAATAAACAGACAGTTTTATTTTGGCAATAACTTTATTTAAATGTTGGTTGCAACTGCTGTTGAAAGACTGTGCTAATTTAAAAGTGATCAGTCACATGTGTTAGTAAACAACACCATTGACAAGAGAACCAAAGGATGCTTCTGTAAAAAGGTATAAATAATTGTTTAAAAATATTTAATGACAATCTGCTCTCATTTATCATGAGCACGCTTGTGCAAGAATACTGGCTTATTTATTTATGAACCAACTGTTACTTTTCTGTATTGACACAGATGGATAGAGCTCCTTCCAACTGTTACTTTTATTTATTGTTAATTATCTAAGTGTAATCAAATGTTTATGACATTTTGTTATTTAAGCTAACAGTAGCAGAATACTATGGGAGTCAAGTGGAGACTGGGACTTCATGAGTGAAGTGTTCACAGGAGTGATTCTGAAACTTGGTGTCGAGCACTGGAAGGAGGCCCTGCCTATTGTAATGTGCATTATTCAGTCATATAGGTGATTGATTCTGGGCAATGAACAACCACTAAAATATTCTAACTTTCAAAAGGACATTGGATGAATTTACCCAAGAGCAGGAATCTTAATTTTTTCACTTGTATTATGAATCTGAGGATTAAAAGAGTATGAGTTACTATTCTTTGTATCACATATGATAATCTGTAAATCATCATGTTGAAGTTTGAACTGTTTTTAGCTTGTATTATGATTACAAAATTGATTTATTTTTCACATATATTTGATGACTATTTAGTTTGGGAATTTTGCTGCCGTTCTTGTAATGCTCTCAATGCAACTTTATTGCATTTGATAAGGGTTTTCATTGCCTGTATTTTAACTGAATATCATAGGACCACTTCACATTTATTTGAGATGTCCTTTCTTGTTAAACATTATTCAACATAATTTTCTGTCATCTAGATCAGTTACAGTCATTAGAGTAGAATATTTGTTATTAAATTATTCATTTAACTATTATTTTGCATTACTGTATATTTTATTAACTTTCAATTCTAGCCAATTCATAGGCTATTTGACTGCTGGATTACAGCCACTAGTTGTTATTTGCAGTGAATTAGCTGCAGGACATGTCAACCCTATGACTGCATCAAGCAACTCTTTTTAAACAGTGCTGTGCATACACCAAGTACCTAAAGTGTGAGTAACCACAGGTAAAGATGCAAGTGGTTTGCTCATATGGATTGCTGTTTAGAAGAGCAACTCAGCAGTAGTAACCATTAGGTGTCATCACAAGGAGTGCCATATTTTTGCAGTCTCCCTTCACCCTCCAAAGTTGTTTTATACTCTTTTCTTTCAGTCTGGATCTCAGACAAGGAAGTGATCAAGACCGCATTAGCACAAGTTTTTTGAGATACCATGATTATTACTGACAGGGCTTTTGGAATAAAGAGATCTCTTTTTGACAGAACTGCAAAGTATCTGGAATTATTCAAACTTACACTTACCCAAAATTTTCCTCATTTAGGTATGCATCTGCTACTTCTTGTGATGTAAGAAAGATTATTTTCTGCTTTAAAGAATGTCCTGACCAACAAATGCATGAGCCTAAATGAGGAGAAGTTGAATTACTTTTTATCATCCTGATTTTAGTGCTGGGAGTATTCAAAGAGATGACTGGCTTGCCTTCTATCCACCTCTTTTCATTTAAGCAGCGGGGCTGCATATTTAAGTGAATTTGGTTCTGTCAGGAAGGAAAGGTATTTGGAAGTAGCTGGCTGTGGCCTGTATTAAGGGACCAACCCCAGTCCTAAATTGAAAATGGGAAACCACATAGAACCATTTTCAAGGTTGCTTGCAGATAGATTCAAACCACCTTGCCTCCCAAATTCAGGGATTGCTAGCCATAGTGACTACCCCAAAGTAGTGATGAATTTGGAAAAACTGGTTGTTGTGTACCATTTTAAAATAAAATAAAGTGCATCACAACAAAAGACTGAATTCTGATGTTACATATTTTTCCTTTAATTGTGGCTGTTTTGTCATTTGACACTGCATGAACATATGCATACATTAAGATTTAATTGTGCAGTGAACTGTTGGCTTCAGTTATTGTAGTATTACAAGATTTTGGACGACAGAATGAGGGAGGGTTTCAGAGCATAGTTGGCTCAAATGAATTCAAGCAGCCTGCTGAAAATATCTTATAGAAATGAATGAAATATAGATTGTACTCTCATCACATACCTCTTCCACTTTCGTCAAATCCCTCCCCAACATTCCACATTGGGTGGTTTTCATAACTGACAACCATCTGGGTGACCAGATTGGCAAATATTTTGCCATTTGGACTATTAATAGCAGAATGTTGAGCATTTTTTCAAAGAAATGCAACCATCTCCATTCAGGCAATATTTTTGTTGATCAGTATGATTTTTGGGTGACACAGACAAATCCAGGTACATTTTTATGCACTGATTTTAATTTAATGTTATTTGTAATGATATTTATTGCTCCACTGTCTTTCAGAATACTGAAGCATTGGAACCAGCCTCCAATAATGACTTCAGTGCTAACATTAAACTCCTATAGACAGCTATTAAAGCAGCACGTACATATTGTGGCGTCGATAGTTCGTATCGACCAAGAAACTTAATATCTGTGAACTTTAAGTGCTCTGTCGAGCCTCCATCTTAACTTTACTTTAGTCAGTTCTTTGTTATACTTCATTCTGTATGCACACAGTGTCAAGTGTAAATATATATATGATCTACAACATATATGGGAATTATGATTTCTATATCCTGATTACCGATCCCATTCCCATAGTGGTGAACCCGCATCTCGTTCGTGTTAGGCATCTTCTGCGCCAGTGTTTAAGCAACAGGTTATATGCACTATGCAATGACCGTGCCAAACAATGTCTTGTTCGAAGATGTGGAAGCACAACTCCGCTCACCAAGTTTCATTGTTTCTTCGCCAATGGCATATTCATCATTTATGCACTGTGATTCGCGTGTCAACCTATGCCTTGTGCTAACCTAATTAGTTTTCAATGGTCGACAACTATGCCGTTAGAGCAAACAATGGACTCAGGATTCGTTTCACCAGGTTATGCCCATCTGACAGTGAAATGTGAACTGGACAATATTTCCAATATTTCAAAATGTGTCTCTTCAAACTGAGTTTTCAAGAACATAGTGATCTCCATTCAAACATGTGTTCAGCCACCCACCAGCATGGTACATCAGTTTCTGTCAGGCTGTGTACAACGCCACCATTACTACAAACCGCACCGGATCCGTTCCGCACATGTGGTGTTCCAGTTTTGTCTAATTTACATGCACAATTCAGTGTTTTGCGTAACATGGACCCCTTACCTTGCCTCAGTGGACCGCTACATGCACTACAGGCATGTTATGCACCCCCCCCCCCCCCCCTATCACTGGCGCGGGTCCACATTTCCAGTCGCTCAACCACCTGCCGCTCCCACAGCGCTGCCTGTATCTGCCACACCGGACCCTCGCCCTGTTCCAGAAGCGGGTCGTTTCCATCCAGCACTTGTCCTTCATGGTCCAGTTTCCAGACCCCCTTGTGTGCCATCCATGCACCCATTTCCATAATACCGTCTGTGTCTGCCATGACGTATTTTCATGACACACAGTCAAATATTCTAGTTGGTGCTGCTACAGATTCGCTCCCTGGTGCAAATATGGGCATACCGCACCGGCCTCTGACTTAATCTCAGTTCAGCCGCTACCCCAGGAGACACTGAAGCTGCCGTCGTCACCCCCTCCTGGCTGCCTGCCGAAGCTACCGTCTTTATACGAGGACAACCCAGATTCGTGGTTCGCGCTCATCGAGCATGTTCCAGTTACATCATGTGTCTGACGACAACTCAAAGTTTCTCTGCCTCGTCACACACATCCACAACCACTAGGATTTGATTTGTGACCTGCTCATTTAGCCGCTGCCTGCACCAAAATATGAGTTTGCAAAGAAGACTATAATGGGACAACTTGCCTGCTTGCCACAAGAGTTAATAATCAAGATTCTCTACGAGGAGCACCTGGGGGAACCCACCCCCTCACAACTCTGGCGCTACCTTTGATTGCTTGTGAATGAGCATACCATGCCTGACGCCATGCATGGGCTGTGTAGTCTGAAACAATACCTACCAATCTACAGATCCATCTGTTAACACACTCGTTCGAGTCCATCAGCTCCCGCCTGCGCATTGCTGACCAGTTGTATTCGCTGCTGCGGCAACATCTGCCGGTTCATTCCACACCGTCCTTCAGCACAGCCACCCCTGCATACCGACCTTCAGCCAGCAGAGGCAGGGCACGCTCCACCGTCACCTCATCTACTTCTCCTGGCAGCATCTGCTCACTCTCTCCACTGTCCAAGCACTCCAGGATCGTGCATGCACCTTACATTACAGTCTATTTACCGGAACAAATCATCGAGGAAAATCCACCCCCGCTATCACAGTCTCCACCTCCTCCTTGCCCTGCTCACCCTTTCTGCTGGTACCACAAAGTGTTCAGCGACAATGCCAAGAAGTGCAGGTTGCCATGCCAACACCCAAACATCGACTACAGAAACTAAGAGATGCTGAGCCCTGCGGGGAACCTAACAGGTGTCCTCTTACATTACACTCCATTCACTTGTCTGCCAAGCCGAGTGGTCATCTCTGTGTGATTGACATTGCGTCAGGTCTAGTTTTTTTGGTCGACACTGGTGCTAACTTGTTGATTACACCTACTACGATGGCTCCACCTGCTTCTCCACAGACGAAGTCACTTCTATGAGCTGTCAACTCATTGACGTTACCTACCTCAGGCTCAGTAGAGGTTACAGCTACCCCATCTCCCTCTCTATGTTTTCCGTGGACATTCTACATTGCTGACATCGATGAACTGATTCTCGGTATGGATTTTTTGTCTCGTTATGAACTATCTCCGAATGCTGTACAGGGTTCAGTGCTCCACCATCCTTCAAACACCCACATACCATGCATCCACACCTATGTCCAACGCTCTGTTTCCACCGCAACATTTGATATGATACGCGAGTGCTCCGCCCTGACGAGCAACATTGTGAACTGCAGTACTGACCTGCTGTCAGAACACGACTCAGCTACACAACTCCACCTGGACAATGAGAAGTTGAAACAACGCATCGCATCCACTTATATCAAGCTCGTCGCTGTTCGTACCTTATTTCTGCAACTGCAGTCCATGGTGCCGCCACCTAAACAAGATTGCTCGGCCAAGCCTAGCTTGAACTCTCAGGAGGTTAGTCCACAAACTTTACTTGTGTGTGATGTTCCAACCCCCCACCCCCCATTGCGCTCACCTCATCCAGTGATGTGTATTTCAAACAGTGCTGTTAATGACAGTTGCTCGTGCGTTGCGACCATGCCCACCTCTCGGACAGCTACCACATATATTGATAAACATTCCCCTTTACTCACTCACTGGCCACATGACCCAGTGGTCATCGTGGCCCAATGTGCGATGCCCGCATCGATTGTCCAGTGCAAGGTTAACAGCGGTCAGTCGCTGTCTGTTCCCCTTCGCCTGGCACTGCACCTACATTCAGCCCCTGCACCCACATTCAGCCCCTCCACACAAGTGCACACTGTGCTCCCGTAAGAGACACGTGACTTTCATGCTACCTTTCGCCACTCACACTAATGGCTACACCTTGTTACACCCTACTATTCTGAAGACTCGGTGCCAGGATGTTAACCAATCTCATGTGCAGTTAGCAATTTTTTCCATCACTAATGGAACAATACACAAGATAGTTACCATTGCCGGGCCTCCAACTAGGCAAAGGTCCGACGCGTCAACCCTATCAAGTTGCACATGGCCCGGCAGCAGATTCATGAACTTTTGGCGGCAGATGTTCTGCAATGTTCAGACAGCAACTGGTCTTCATCAATCCACCTTGTCCCCAAACATGACGGATCTTTTTGAATGTGTGGCGATTACAGATGCTTAAACGCTCGTACTGTCATGGACACTTACCCAGTGCCGAACATCGATGACTTCACTCGTATGTTATCAGGCGCCATAATTTTCAGTGTTATTTACTGTAAACGCACCTACCACCAGATTCACATGGCGTGGAAAGCCATTCCTAAAGCTTCTATTATCACGCCACTTCATGCTGTTCAGCCTAAAGAATGCGGCACACACGTGGCAATATTTCATTGACTCTATTTTGCTTTCATTATCTGGGCAACAGTCTTGTTTTCAGCAGCTCAGAGGAAGAACATGAAAATCATCTGTCTACGGTCCTCCAAGCCTTAAACTCCAATGGTGTCAAGGTCAACAAAGACAAGTTTCAGTTGCGCCAGGCATCAGTCTCCTTCCTAGGTTACACCGTCTCCGTTGACAGAATACAGCCTCCCAGATCTCATGTGCAGGTTATCACGTCTCTGCTACCCCCTGTTACTTACAAAGAGCTACATTGTTTCCTCAGCACCATCTGCCTTCCAGCACTGCTGTTCAGGCACCCCTGACAAATGCACTATCAGGTAAACAAACCGGTACCAAACCCATCTCTTGGACTGCTCTGATGCTAGAGGCCTTCAAGGTTTTGAAGACTTCTTTAGCTCACACTGTGACACTCGCCCACCCTGACCCCTCAGCTGAGTTTTTCATCACTACGAATGCCAGCAACATCGCGGTGGGGGTAGTGTTGCAACAACACAAGGGTGACACAGTTTCTCCCCATCATTTCTTCTCGAAGAACTATCTATGGCTCAGAAAATACTCTGCATTCTTGCTGTTTACAAGACAATCAAACATTTCTGCCCCGATGCCGATGGACGTTCGTTTTTCATCCTCACCGATCACAAACCACTGACAGAAGAGTTCTGCAACCCACCTCAGGACCCATCCCCTCAACATTACCGCCACTTTGACCTGGTTTCTCAATTCACAACGGACATCCATTACATCAAGGGTGCAGATAATGTCACTGCAGATTTCTTCTCGTGGATCAGTGCTGTTTCCAGCATTGTTGATATTTCCGATCTGGCCTCCCTCCAAGCTTCTGACGAAGAGTCTCAGGCCCTCCTAGAAGACCCACAAACATCACTTGTTTTCACAAAGGCTAAATTTCCTGGCGTTTCCGAGAAGGTGTGGTGTGATTCTTCGACTGGCTCGCTACTCCCTTTGCTGCCACTTGGGCTGTGCAGACAAATTTTCGATGCCCTTCATAAACTAGCTCACCCGGGCATTCGAGCCACCACACATCTCGTGTCAGAATATCAAATGGGACTGTCAAACCTGGGCACACATCTGCGTCGCTTGCCACCACAATAGGATCAGCCGCCACACCTCCCAGCCTCTGGGCAAGTTCAACATTCCCGCAGGACGATTCTGTCACGTACATATTGATCGGATCGGGCCTCTTCCTCCTATGAAGGGCCAGAGATATATCTTATCAATTATCAAGCGTTTGTCTCACTGGGTCAAGGCTGTAGCCATGATTGCACCCACGTCATGCTTCATGATGATGCGGTTAGGCAGCCTCTTTAACCTCATCTTGGCCCCTACAATGTCTACATCTACATCTACATGACTACTCTGCAATTCACATTTAAGTGCTTGGCAGAGGGTTCATCGAATCACAATCATACTATCTCTCTACTATTCCACTCCCGAACAGCGAGCGGGAAAAACGAACACCTAAACCTTTCTGTTCGAGCTCTGATTTCTCTTATTTTATTTTGATGATCATTCCTACCTATGTAGGTTGGGCTCAACAAAATATTTTCGCATTCGGAAGAGAAAGTTGGTGACTGAAATTTCGTAAAAAGGTCTCGCCGCGACGAAAAATGTCTATGGTGTAATGACTTCCATCCCAACTCGTGTATCATATCTGCCACACTCTCTCCCCTATAACGTGATAATACAAAACGAGCTGCCCTTTTTTGCACCGTTTCGATGTCCTCCGTCAATCCCACCTGGTAAGGATCCCACACCGCGCAGCAATATTCTAACAGAGGACGAACGAGTGTAGTGTAAGCTGTCTCTTTAGTGGACTTGTTGCATCTTCTAAGTGTCCTGCCAATGAAACGCAACCTTTGGCTCGCCTTCCCGACAATATTATCTATGTGGTCCTTCCAACTGAAGTTGTTCGTAATTTTAACACCCAGGTACTTAGTTGAATTGACAGTCTTGAGAATTGTACTATTTATCGAGTAATCGAATTCCAATGGATTTCTTTTGGAACTCATGTGGATCGTCTCACACTTTTCGTCATTTAGCGTCAACTGCCACCTGACACACCATACAGCAATCTTTTCTAAATCGCTTTGCAACTGATACTGGTCTTCAGATGACCTTACTAGATGGTAAATTACGGCATCGTCTGCAAACAGTCTAAGAGAACTGCTCAGATTGTCACCCAGGTCATTTATATAGATCAGGCACAGTAGAGGTCCCAGGATGCTTCCCTGGGGAACACCTGATATCACTTCAGTTTTACTCGATGATTTGCCGTCTATTACTACGAACCGGGACCTTCCTGACAGAAAATCACGAATCCAGTCACACAACTGAGATGATACCCCATAGCTCCGCAGCTTGATTAGAAGTCGCTTATGAGGAACGGTGTCAAAAGCTTTCCGGAAATCTAGAAATACGGAATCAACTTGAGATCCCCTGTCGATAGCGGCCATTACTTCGTGCGAATAAAGAGCTAGCTGCATTGCACAAGAGCGATGTTTTCTGAAGCCATGCTGATTACGTGTCAATAGATCGTTCCCTTCGAGGTGATTCATAATGTTTGAATGCAGTATATGCTCCAAAACCCTACTGCAAACTGACGTCAATGATATAGGTCTGTAGTTAAATGGATTACTCCTACTACCCTTCTTGAACACTGGTGCGACCTGCGCAATTTTCCAATCTCTAGGTACAGATCTATCGGTGAGCGAGCGGTTGTATATGAGTGCTAAGTAGGGAGCTATAGTATCAGCGTAATCTGAAAGGAGCTTAATCGGTATACAATCTGGACCTGAAGACTTGCCCGTATCAAGCAATTTGAGTTGCTTCGCAACCCCTAAGGTATGTACTTCTAAGAAACTCATGCTAGCAGATGTTCGTGTTTCAAATTCTGGAATATTCCATTCGTCTTCCCTGGTGAAGAAATTTCGGAAAACTGCGTTCAATAACTCCGCTTTAGCAGCACAGTCGTTGATAACAGTACCATCGGCACTGCGCAGCGAAGGTATTGACTGAGTCTTGCCGCTTGTGTACTTTACATACGACCAGAATTACTTCGGATTTTCTACCAAATTTCGAGACAATGTTTCGTTGTGGAACCTATTAAAGGCATCTCGCATCGAAGTACGTGCCAAATTTCGCGTGTCTGTAAATTTTACCCCATCTTCGGGATTTCGCATTCTTCTGAACTTCGCACGCTTTTTCCGTTGCCTCTGCAACAGCGTTCGGACCTTTTTTGTGTACCACGGGGGATCCGTTCCATCTCTTACCAATTTATGAGGTATGAATACCTCAATTGCTGTTGCTACTATATCTTTGAATTTGAGCCACATCTCGTCTACATTCGCATAGACAGTTCGGAAGGAATGGAAATTGCCTTTTAGGAAGGCTTCTAGTGGCACTTTATCCGCTTTTTTAAATAAAATTATTTTGCGTTTGTTTCTAATGGATTTGGAAGAAATGGTATTGAGCCTAGCTACAATGACCTTGTGATCACTAATCCCTGTATCAGTCATGATGCTCTCTTATCAGCTCTGGATTGTTTGTGGCTAAGAGGTCAAGTGTGTTTTCGCAACCATTTACAATTCGCGTGGGTTCGTGGACTAACTGCTCGAAATAATTTTCGGAGAAAGCATTTAAGACAATCTCGGAAGACGTTTTCTGCCTACCACCGCTTTTGAACAAGTATTTTTGCCAACATACCGAGGGTAGGTTGAAGTCCCCACCAACTATAACTGTATGAGTGGGGTATTTATTTATTACGAGACTCAAACTTTCTCTGAACTGTTCCGCAATTGTATCATCGGAGTCTGGGGGTCGGTAGAAGGAGCCAATTATTAACTTAATTCGGCTGTTAAGTATTACCTCCACCCATACCAATTCGCACGGAGTATCTACTTCGACTTCACTACAAGATAAACCACTACTGACAGACACAAACACTCCACCACCAATTCTGCCTAATCTATCTTTTCTGAACACTGTCTGAGACTTCGTAAAAATTTCTGCAGAACTTATTTCAGGCTTTAGCCAGCTTTCTGTACCTATAACGATATCCTGTGGTGGGGGACACAACTTTTGATATCATGATTAAAGACCGCACACAGACAGCTTCTCTGCATCATCATGATTAAAGACCGCACACAGACAGCTTCTCTGCATCGCCTGAAACCAGCTTTCTTTGTCCCTGATGGTCTCATACTGTCGCAGTTGGACTCTGCAGACGATCCATCCTTGATCAAGAATGAAGACTTGCTCCCATCAACCTCACCACACACCTCTTCCACTGAAGACTGTTCGTCACCGTTTGCTGGTTTCCCGACACCGTCCCGTTTCACACTGCACAGGTTTCATGTCCTCACCTCCAACGTCGGAAACACACACACCTACTATCAGTTTGTCCTGCAGCATAGCATAGCGCCACACCAAGTGAATGACGTTTCTATAGTGATGTTCAACGACTAAGTGCTCATTCTTTTGACAGATACTGAGGTCCCGCCATCGGACAATCCCTTACACATCTACATTGCACACAACCTCACATTCCCGCGTGAGTGTGACTGAGTATATATATATAACTATTTGCCTTTAAATATGTCTGCTTGTGTCTGTGTATGTATGGATGGATATGTGTGTGTGTGTGTGTGTGTGTGTGTGTGTGTGTGTGCGCGCGAGTATATACCTATCCTTTTTTCCCCCTAAGGTAAGTCTTTCCACTCCCGGGATTGGAATGACTCCTTACCCTCTCCCTTAAAACCCATGTCCTTTCATCTTTCCTTTTCCTTCCATCTTTCCTGACGAAGCAGCCGCCGGTTGCGAAAGCTCGAAATTCTGTGTGTGTGTTTGTGTGTTTTATTCATTGTGCCTATCTACCGACGCTTTCCCGCTTGGTAAGTCTTGGAATCTTTGTTTTTAATACAAAGAAACTTCCACATGGGAAAAATATATTAAAAACAAAGATTCCAAGACTTACCAAGCGGGAAAGCGCCAGTAGACAGGCACAATAAATAAAACACCCACACAGAATTTCTACCTTTCGCAACCGACAGTTGCTTCTTCAGGAAAGAGGGAAGAAGAGGGAAAGACGAAAGGATGTGGGTTTTAAGGGAGTGGGTAAGGAGTCATTCCAATCCTGGGAACAGAAAGACTTACCTTATGGAGAAAAAAGGACAGGTGTACACTTGCACACACATACATATCCATCTGCACATACACAGACACAAGCAGACATTTTCATCAGACATATATATATATATATTAAAGGGTGTTTTGGAGACAACACAACTACCTAACCTTTGCACCCATTGTTGTTCACCAACCTAAGTTCAGCACATTATCAACATAGCTCATCTCAAACCAACACTTTTTCGACTTTTTTCACACCTTTATCTCTCCCTATATATATTTCTATTTATTTTCACTTTAAACTCATATTACCCTTTCCACCTTCTAATACAATGTCAACCTCACAACATCCCTACAACTACCCCATTAAATTTTATTTACATTCCCTTCGCAAACATGCCTTCACCCTAGCCAGATTACGCTCCCATATTTTATTTACTCAGGCTTGTCTGACATTTGGATTACCCCCAAAGGCCCCACACTTAAAGTTCCCATCTCTGGCTGCAATCCTTCTTTCCATCAGTCCTTATACCAGTTCCAAACAGCACAATCCATAGCCCTCACCCGCCTAATCCTTCACCTATACATCGACTCGGCCAATGAACACACCCGTCAACTCCTATCCCAAATCAAAGTCCTCAATCTTTCTTCTCCCATATCCACACCGGCTGTTCATAGCATCCTCCTACAGGCCAACCGCAAATTAGAACAGCATGCCACCCTCCACCTCAAAAAACTATCCAATCTCCTGGTTTCCCACCTCCGGAAAGGCAACTCACTCACCCTCCACAACCTTTCCAACAAACCTCAACCTCCTCTCATTGCACACAGACCCAGTCTCTCCCATCTACTCAATCTCCCACTTCCAGCTCCACTCCCCCCAACACCTCAAAATACTAGTCAACACAATCTGGAACCCCAACACCCCAATTCAGTGGTTAACCTTTCCTCCAAACCTCTCTCCCAATCCGAAACCTCTGTCCTATCCAAAGGCCTCACCTTCAGCCCCACTCCCAGGTTCAACCAAACTGCCATTGTCAAAGATTTACTGTCCTACAGTCATAGTCTCTGCTGGAAATATCACTTTGCCACAAAGAAAAATAATCCTGATCCCACTCCTAATGATCCAACTCCCCAAGACACTATCCAAATAGAACCCTGCCTGGAACAGTTCCATCCTCCATCACAGTGGGACCCACCTCCTCTTCCTCAAAATCACCCTCTCCAAACCTTCCAGGAATTTCTCACTTCCAGCCTTGCCTCTCAATCTTTCTTGAAAAACCTTAATCCTACTCCCAACATCACCACAGCCGAAGCCCAGGCTAACCGTGATCTGAAAGCAGACCGATCCATCATCATTCTTCTGGCTGACAAGGGTTCCACGACCGTGGTACTTGATCGTCGGGAGTATGTGGCTGAGGGAATGCGTCAGCTTTCAGACAACTCTACATACAAAGTTTGCCAAGGTAATCCCATTCCTGATGTCCAGGCAGAGCTTCAAGGAATCCACAGACCCTTAGGCCCCCTACAAAACCTTTCACCTGACTCCACCAAACTCCTGACCCCACCGACACCTCACACTCCTACCCTCTACCTACTTCCTAAAATTCATAAACCCAAACATCCTGGCCACCCCATTGTAGCTGGTTACCAAGCCCCCACAGAACGTATCTCTGCCTACGTAGATCAACACCTTCAACCCATTACATGCAGTCTCCCATCCTTCATCAAAGACACCAACCACTTTCTCAAACGCCTGGAAATCGTACCCAGTCTGTTACCCCCGGAAACCACTCTTGTAACCATTGATGCCACTTCCCTATACACAAATACCCTGCACGTCCAGGGCCTCGCTGCAATGGAGCACTTCCTTTGACGCCAATCACCTGCCACCCTACCTAAAACCTCTTTCCTCGTCACCTTAGCCAGCTTCATCCTGACCCACAACTTCTTCACTTTTGAAGGCCAGACATACCAACACTTAAAGGGAACAGCCATGGGTACCAGGATGGCCCCCTCGTATGCCAACCTATTTATGGGTCGCTTAGAGGAAGCCTTCTTGGTTACCCAAGCCTGCCAACCCAAAGTTTGGTACAGATTTATTGATGACATCTTCATGATCTGGACTCACAGTGAAGAACAACTCCAGAATTTCCTCTCCAACCACAACTCCTTTGGTTCCATCAGATTCACCTGGTCGTGCTCCAAATCCCATGCCACTTTCCTTGACGTTGACCTCCATCTGTCCAATGGCCAGCTTCACACATCCGTCCACATCAAACCCACCAACAAGCAACAGTACCTCCATTATGACAGCTGCCACCCATTCCATACCAAACGGTCCCTTCCCTACAGCCTAGGCCTTCGTGGCAAACGAATCTGCTCCAGTCCTGAATCCCTGGACCATTACACCAACAACCTGAAAACAGCTTTCGCATCCCGCAACTACCCTCCCGACCTGGTACAAAAGCAAATAACCAGAGCCACTTCCTCATCCCCTCAAACCCAGAACCTCTCACAGAAGTACCCCAAAAGTGCCACACTTGTGACAGGATACTTCCCAGGACTGGATCAGACTCTGAATGTGGCTCTACAGCAGGGATACGACTTCCTAAAATCCTGCCCCGAAATGAGATCCATCCTTCGTGAAATCCTCTCCACTCCACCAAGAGTGTCTTCCCGCCGTCCACCTAACCTTCGTAACCTCTTAGTTCATCCCTACGAAATCCCCAAACCACCTTCCCTACCCTCTGGCTCCTACCCTTGCAACCGCCCCCAGTGTAAAACCTGTCATATGCACCCTCCCACCACCACCTACTCCAGTCCTGTAACCCGGAAGGTGTACACGATCAAAGGCAGAGCCACGTGTGAAAGTACCCACGTGATTTACCAACTGACCTGCCTACACTGTGACGCTTTCTATGTGGGAATGACCAGCAACAAACTGTCAATTCGCATGAATGGACACAGGCAGACAGTGTTGATTGGTAATGAGGGTCACCCTGTGGCTAAACATGCCTTGGTGCACGGCCAGCACATCTTGGCACAGTGTTACACCGTCCGAGGTATCTGGATACTTCCCACCAACACCAACCTATCCGAACTCCGGAGATGGGAACTTGCCCTTCAATAAGCCTCTCTTCTCGTTATCCCCCAGGCCTCAATCTACGCTAATTTCAAGTTGCCGCCACTCATACCTCACCTGTCATTCAACATCATCTTTGCCTCCACACTTCCGACTTGACTTACATATCTGCCCATACTCTTTGCCTTTAAATATGTCTGCTTGTGTCTGTGTATGTATGGATGGATATGCGTGTGTGTGTGTGTGAGTATATACCTATCCTTTTTTCCGCCTAAGGTAAGTCTTTCCACTCCCGGGATTGGAATGACTCCTTACCCTTTCCCTTAAAACCCACATCCTTTCATCTTTCCTTTCCCTTCCCTCTTTCCTGACGAAGAGTCACTCTTTGCCTTTAAATATGTCTGTTTGTGTCTGTGTATGTGCGGATGGATATGTGTGTGTGTGCTAGTGTACACCTGTCCTTTTTTCCCCCTAAGGGAAGTCTTTCCGCTCCCAGGATTGGAATGACTCCCTACCCTCTCCCTTAAAACCCACATCCTTTCGTCTTTCCCTCTCCTTCCTGAAGAAGCAACCATCAGTTGCGAAAGCTGGTAATTCTGTGTGTGTGTTTTGATCATTGTGCCTCTCTGCCGGCGCTTTCCCGCTTGGTAAGTCTTGGAATCTTTGTTTTTAATATATTTTTCCCATGTGGAAGTTTCTTTCTATTTTATTTACATCATCATTAATTTGAATCCAACAATTACGTTTGTTATTGTCTCTGTTGCATTTCGAAATCTTCTCTATCGTCTTACTTTCTCTTTTCGTTTGTACAAGTAGTTTCACTTTGTATTCATCTTCCCTTTTTCCGTAATCTACCATACATTTTATCCTGCCTAATTATACTCAATAATACGTAATTTACTTCCAGACCATAACCTAAAATTTTCAACGCTTTCAACATAACCGCTGCTATAAAATGCACTGTTCCAAGTTTACAAACATTTCGTGTAAACTCGTGAATACTATTTCACAGCTTCAGTTCCTTTCACCCATTACTCAACCATCTCAGTTATTTCCAACAACTTTCGATTTATTTCCATTCCCGTTTTTCCCACATAACCGATCACTTCTTAGCAGCTTCCCACAGCTTTACACGTTATTATTTCTTCATCAAACAATTGTTAGCCTGATTCTCATAACCTGCCAGTACATAACCAGTCCTTTGAATACATTTACATACACATTTTTCGAGATTTTATTCGAAAATTTTTTTCGAATATTATTTTTTCGGAAATTATTTTTTCGAAACTTTTTTCGAAATTCCCCACCCTTGAACATGATCTGGAGACAACATAACTACCCAACCTTTGCACCCATTGTTGTTCACCAACCTAAGTTCAGTACAGGATCAACATAGCTCATCCCAAACCAACACTTTTTCGACTTTTTTCACACCTTTATCTCTCCCTATATAAATTTCTATTTACTTTCACTTTAACCTCATATTACCCTTTCCACCTTCTAATAAAAGGCCTTTAAATATGTCTGCTTGTGTGTGTGTGTGTGTGTGTGTGTGTGTGTGTGTGTGTGTGTGTGTGTGTGTGTGTGTGTGTGTGTGTGCGCGCGCGCGCGCGAGTGTACACCTGTCCCTTTTTTCCCCTAAGGGAAGTCTTTCCGCTCCCGGGATTGGAATGACTCCTTACCCTCTCCCTTAAAACCCACATCCTTTCGTCTTTCCCTCTCCTTCCTGAAGAAGCAACCATCGGTTGCGAAAGCTAGTAATTCTGTGTGTGTGTTTTGTTCATTGTGCCTGTCTGCTGGCGCTTTCCTGCTTGGTAAGTCTTGGAATCTTTGTTTTTAATATATTTTTTCCCATGTGGAAGTTTCTTTCTATTTTATACACTCCTGGAAATGGAAAAAAGAACACATTGACACCGGTGTGTCAGACCCACCATACTTGCTCCGGACACTGCGAGAGGGCTGTACAAGCAATGATCACACGCACAGCACAGCGGACACACCAGGAACCGCGGTGTTGGCCGTCGAATGGCGCTAGTTGCGCAGCATTTGTGCACCGCCGCCGTCAATGTCAGCCAGTTTGCCGTGGCATACGGAGCTCCATCGCAGTCTTTAACACTGGTAGCATGACGCGACAGTGTGGACGTGAACCGTATGTGCAGTTGACGGACTTTGAGCGAGGGCGTATAGTGGGCATGCAGGAGGCCAGGTGGACGTACCGCCGAATTGCTCAACACGTGGGGCGTGAGGTCTCCACAGTACATCGATGTTTTCGCCAGTGGTCGGCGGAAGGTGCACGTGCCCGGGCGACCTGGGACCGGACCGCAGCGACGCACGGATGCACGCCAAGACCGTAGGATCCTACGCAGTGCCGTAGGGGACCGCACCGCCACTTCCCAGCAAATTAGGGACACTGTTGCTCCTGGGGTATCGGCGAGGACCATTCGCAACCGTCTCCATGAAGCTGGGCTACGGTCCCGCACACCGTTAGGCCGTCTTCCACTCACGCCCCAACATCGTGCAGCCCACCTCCAGTGGTGTCGCGACAGGCGTGAATGGAGGGACGAATGGAGACGTGTCGTCTTCAGCAATGAGAGTCGCTTCTGCCTTGGTGCCAATGATGGTCGTATGCGTGTTTGGCGCCGTGCAGGTGAGCGCCACAATCAGGACTGCATACGACCGAGGCACACAGGGCCAACACCCGGCATCATGGTGTGGGGAGCGATCTCCTACACTGGCCGTACACCTCTGGTGATCGTCGAGGGGACACTGAATAGTGCACGGTACATCCAAACCGTCATCGAACCCATCGTTCTACTATTACTAGACCGGCAAGGGAACTTGCTGTTTCAACAGGACAATGCACGTCCGCATGTATCCCGTGCCACCCAACGTGCTCTAGAAGGTGTAAGTCAACTACCCTGGTCAGCAAGATCTCCGGATCTGTCACCCATTGAGCATGTTTGGGACAGGATGAAGCGTCATCTCACGCGGTCTGCACGTCCAGCACGAACGCTGGTCCATCTGAGGCGCCAGGTGGAAATGGCATGGCAAGCCGTTCCACAGGACTACATCCAGCATCTCTACGATTGTCTCCATGGGAGAATAGCAGCCTGCATTGCTGCGAAAGGTGGATATACACTGTACTAGTGCCGACATTGTGCATGCTCTTTTGCCTGTGTCTATGTGCCTGTGGTTCTGTCAGTGTGATCATGTGATGTATCTGACCCCAGGAATGTGTCAATAAAGTTTCCCCTTCCTGGGACAATGAATTCACGGTGTTCTTATTTCAATTTCCAGGAGTGTATTAGTGGGAGAACGTGCAGAGAATGGTGATTTTGATGTCGAAGACTGGCATGTTGGTGGAAGACAGAACATTTTTGTAGCTACTGAAACAGACAAAGCGAGTCACAGGACATCATTGTTGATGTATTTGAGCCCAGCATTGAAACACAAGCGGCCACAATACAGCAACAGACACGTAAAGGTAATTTTGCAGCAGGTCAGTGCTCGACCCCATGTCACAAAACCCACCAAAATATACATGGAAACGTTGAAATGAGAAGTCCTATCCCTCCCACCTTATTCTCCGTACGTTGCTCTTTCTGCCTATCACCTGACCAGCACTTCTGATCATATGAAGAAGTGCAAAATTGGATCAATTCATGTATCCCCACAAAAGATGCCCAGTTCTTATGCCATGAAATTTGTATGCTATCTGAAAGATGGGAGAATGTAGTGGCCAGCCGTGGGCAATACTATGAATAATAATTTTTTTGTAAGTCTTTCACATTAAAGCCCTGAACTTTGAGAAAAAAACGGCAGAAGCAAAGTTGTAGATCTAGTAATTATTCGAGCCTTAATGGTAATCATCATCTGTTGGTGTTTCCTGTGCGCAGTCAGTTGCCATAGCTAGAATAACCACACATCGATAGAATTTCAGTGATTTTCAAAAGATCGGGGAATTCTTCATGGCAGAGGGGGATATTTATTAGATGTACCAGAGACTTTGCAAATTCTACTCTGTATTCCTTTAGCAGCTTAAATGAAATGTCATCCCAGCCACAAGACATTTTAGCATCATGTTTTGAAATGATTGCTAGGATGTCCCTCTCAACAATGCCATGGATGAAGAAAGATTGGCTAGTTTTTGTAACATTTAAATTGGGGGCCCAGTCATGTATTCATTTGTGCTAACTATATTAAACATATGTATGAATTTCTCACACACTTCTTTTGGGTCATTTGTTATACTGTCTTTTTCTTTTAATGTTATGCTGGTGAGCCCATGAGATTACTGTTTCCCACATTTTTTATACAATATTTTGCAGGCTGTTTGACTAACACAGGTTGAGTTGCTTATTTGATAGGCATATTTCTGAGCTTTAAGGTTAGTCAAGAGATCTCACTATTTTTATGAGCAGTTTGTATTTTGTTAAATAGTATTGTAATTTAGTATCTCTAAAGAGTATGTAACAGTATTTCATGTTCTCTCTCAGTTCAATGATGTGTGGAGGGAAAGTCTCAGCTTTGTGATTAATGGCTTTGTTTACTTGTTTTATGAAAGGGTATGTTGCACTTAAAGCTTTATTGAATAGACTATATAAATTTTCCCTTTATCAGTCACATTTGTTGCATTGTGAACAGTTTCCCATTTTTCATCGCCTAATGCCATCTTAAGTTTATTATAATTAAATGTTCTTTGATACATAAATCTACCTCTTTCACTTATATCTATGTGGGATTTTGGGTCCTTATCGTTATAAATAACAACCCATTGATCCACTTGTTAAAACAATGAGCACATTTATTGTCACACTTCAGATATACGTCATTACACATAGAAAGTATCACATAGACAGAACATAATGACCGCCTTGGCCCAAAGAGTTTTTGCGCACCAGAGATGTTATGGCACGTCAGTGTTGCCACAGAGCCTCCCCCCTGCAGTGTGGAGCACGAGGCTCTGGCTGTTGTGGGGGGAGGGTGCAGGTGTCGCGCCATCTTCGTCCAGAGGGGGAACTGGGCGGGAAGGGGCCATGTGTTCATATCACGTCAGGGTCACCAATGTGGGATTTTGAGTCCTTATCATTATAAATAACAACCCATGAGCACATTTATTGTCACACTTCAGATATATGTCATTACACATCAAAAGTATCACATAGACAAAACATTATGGCCGCCTTGGCCCAAAGAGTTTTTGCGCACCAGAGATGTTATGACACATCAGTATTGCCACATCTATATTCACAACATCAGTTTCCATAGTAAGGGCTCTGCAGTTAGGTATGTCAATTTCTACGGTGGTTATGTTTTTGTTCTCCTTTGTTATGTGTGTGAGAATGTGGTCAATGCATGACTGCATTTCTATAGTAATTCTCGTAGGTTCTAACTTTATGTGATAACAGTTACAACATTGAAGTAAGTCAACTTAACACAAGTAATTATTGCTATTATTTAAAGAGTCTATGTCGATGTTTGCAACAAACAGCACATTTTTTATACTGATGTCTTCTGCAGCAAATCCTCCGGTTTTGCTTCAGTGTGACCTATACAGAGCTTCTATATAAGTAGGCTGTTGTTACCTAGTTTTATATTTATTGCTGCAACTTCAAGTTCCCTTTTCTTTAGTCAGATCATCAATCCATTTGACTTTTTCACATGCTGTATCATTGCTGCTATAGATGCCTACCCCTCCACCTCCATGTGTCCTTCTACAGTACAAGTATGAGTTTGTAATTTCTTAGCCTCCTTTCCATTGCAACCTAAATCACTCACTATGAAGTAGTGTGGTTTTGATTCATTGAAGCATACATCCAAGTGCTCTGTTTTATTCCTTATATACTGAACATTATGGTAATAAGGATTGAACTGCTATGTTTTACTCTAATTTGCATCCCTATCACCTTTGTGATTGATAATTTTGTTTAAGTCATCTCCCTCTATGATAATTTTGCTTATTTCCTGACATAAAAGTCTTTTTTGCTTCGAAATTTAGATGCATCCATGTTTAGTACATAGGCATTTGTCCACTTTACCTGTATCCACTGTGGGGATGTAGAACCACTGACTCTACCCCCAAATAATATCGCTGCCCTACTGCAGTAAGAACAACTGTATTTCTGCCAGGTCAGTTTATAACGTTTTTTGGATGACACGAGACAGTGTGGTACTGGGATACAAGACTCACACGTCTCTCGCAGTTGACTTACATATTATGTGCAGCTGATCCTCTTCTCTGAGTAATCTCCCAAAACCTTCTTCTCCAAAGACTATAGTGGGTTACAGGAATTTATTAAGCTACTTCTCTATTCTAGAAATAATTTGTGTACCCGTAGAACACTTTCAGTTCATTCATGGTATATTTTCAACTCTCAACACAAAGCAATACTTACTTTTTTTCACATAATTATGTAAACTCCGGCAAGTCAGCTGGTGTATTTAAACATCAGACTCGATAAAACACAAGTACAATATCATAGGTTGTAACAATCCAATAATTTATGGACACAACATGCCTCCTGCTCATGCAGAGCTAAGACATGAGTAAAGTTAAAAGTACATAGTCAATTGTTTTCTCCTCTTTTTCTACAATAATCACTTTCACTAACATATCAAAGAATACTACAAAATTATTCATTGAGTTTTCATCACGTCTTCTGTGGCACTGGTGGCAAACACTTGTCATCATCAGTGACCCGCCCCTCTTACAGTTTTCCAATAACAAACTTCCGACGTGCACATAGAAACAGGTGGATTAGTAGAAACATTCTCACTCTCCCGCACTCGTACCTAAAATATCAGATGTTCGAGACGATGGAAAGCCAAGTGTTTCTAGAATTTACACCGAAATTCTTGAGGCACTACACATCCCTCCCCTTAGCTCGAACACATGATATTTTATACATATTCATTGTTGTTGTTGTTGTGGTCTTCAGTCCTGAGACTGGTTTGATGCAGCTCCCCATGCTACTCTATCCTGTGCAAGCTTCTTCATCTCCCAGTACTAAATTGGTGATCCCTCAATGTCTCAGAACATGTCCTGCCAACCGATCCCTTCTTCTAGTGAAGTTGTGCCACAAACTCCTCTTCTCCCCAATTCTATTCAATACCTCCTCATTAGCTATGTGATCAACCCATCTAATCTTCAGCATTTTTCTGTAGCATCACATTTCGAAAGCTTCTATTCTCTTCTTATCTAAGCTATTTATCATCCACGATTCACTTCCATACAAGGCTACACTCCATACAAATACTTTCACAAACGACTTCCTGACACTTAAATCTATACTTGATGTTAACAAATTTCTCTTCTTCAGAAACGCTTTCCTTGCCATTGCCAGTCTACATTTTATATCCTCTCTACTTCGACAATCATCAGTTATTTTGCTCCCCAAATAGATCTTAATACCTACTCCGAACTTTTCTTTTGTTTCCTTTATTGCTTGCTCAATATACAGATTGAATAACGTCAGGGATAGGCTACAACCCTGTCTGACTCCCTTCCCAACCACTGCTTCCCTTTCATACCCCTCGACTCTTATAACTGCCATCTGGTTTCTGTACAAATTGTAAATAGCCTTTCGCTCTCTGTATTTTATCCCTGCCACCTTCAGAATTTGAAAGAGAGTATTCCAATCAACATTGTCAAAAGCTTTCTCTAAGTCTACAAATGCTAGAAACGTAGGTTTGCCTTTCCTTAATCTTTCTTCTAAGATAAGTCGTAGGGTCAGTAGTGCCCCATGTGTTCCAACATTACTACGGAATCCAAACTGATCTTCCCCAAGGTCGGCTTCTATCAGTTTTTCCATTCGACTATAAAGAATTTGCGTTAGTATTTTGCAGCTCTGACTTATGAAACTGATAGTTCGGTAATTTTCACATCTGTCAACACTTGCTTTCTTTGGGATTGGGATTATTATATTGTTCTTGAAGTCTGAAGGTATTTCGCCTGTCTCATACATCTTACTCACCAGATGGTAGAGTTTTTGTCAGGACTGGCTCTCTCAAGGTTGTCAGTAGTTCTAATGGAATGTTGTCTACTCCAGGGGCTTTGTTTCAACTCAGGTCTTCCAGTGCTCTGTCAAACTCTTCACGCAATATCATACCTCCCATTTCATCTTCATCCACATCCTCTTCCATTTCCATAATATTGTCCTCAAGTACATCGCCCTTGTATTGGCCCTCTATATACTCCTTCCACCTTTCTGCTTTCCCTTCTTTGCTTAGAACTGGGTTTCCATCAAAGTCCTTGATATTCATGCAAGTGGTTCTCCTTTCTCCAAAGGTCTCTTTAATTTTCCTTTAGGCAGTATCTATCTTACCCCTAGTGAGACAAGCCTCTACATCCTTACAATTGTCCTCTAGCCACCCCTGCTTAGCCATTTTGCACTTCCTGTCGATATCATTTTTGAGACGTTTGTATTACTTTCTGCTGTTTACTGCATTTTTATATTTTCCCCTTTCATCAATTAAATTCGATATTTCTTCTGTTACCCAAGGGTTTCTACTAGCCCTTGTCTTTTTACCTATTTGATCCTCCGCTGCCTTCACTATTTCATCCCTCAAAGCTACCCATTCTTCTTCTACTGTATTTATTTCCCCCGTTCCTGTCAATTGTTCCCTTCTGCTCTCCCTGAAACTCTGTACAATCTCTGGTTCTTTCAGTTTATCCAGGTCCCATCTCCTTAAATTCCCACCTTTTTGCAGTTTCTTCAGTTTTAATCTACAGTTCATAACCAATACATTGTGGTCAGAGTCCACATCTGCCCCTGGAAATGTCTTATAATTTGAAACCTGGTTCCTAAATCTCTGTCTTACCATTATATAATCTATCTGATACCTTTTAGTACCTCCAGGGTTCTTCCATGTATACAACCTTCTTTGATGATTCTTAAACCAAGTATTAACTATGATTAAGTTATGCTCTGCGCAAAATTCTACTAGGCGGCTTCCTCTTTCATTTCTTACCCCCAATCCATATTCACCTACTACGTTTCCTTCTCTCCCTTCTCCTTCTGACGAATTCCAGTCACCCATGACTATTAAATTTTCATCTCCCTTCACTACCGAATAATTTCTTTTATTTCATCATACATTTCATCAATTTCTTCATCATCTGCAGAACTAGTTGGCATATAAACTTGTACTACTGTAGTAGGAGTGGGCTTCATGTTTATCTTGGCCACAATAATTCATTCACTATGCTGTTTGTAGTAGCTAAGCCGTACACCTATTTTTTTATTCATTATTAAACCTACTCCTGCAGTACCCTTATTTGATTTTGTATTTATAACCCTGTATTCACCTGACCAGAAGTCTTGTTCCTCCTGCCACCGAACTTCACTAATTCCCACTATATCTAACTTTAACCTATCCATTTCCCTTTTTATATTTTATAACCTACCTGCCCGATTAAGGGATCTGACATTCCACACTCCGATCCGTAGAACACCAGTTTTCTTTCGCTTGATAACAACGTCCTGTTGAGTAGTCCCCGCCCAGAGATTTGAATGGGGGACTATTTTACCTCCGGAATATTATTATGTACAATAATATACGAGATGCATTCAAGTTCTAATTTTTTCTCCGGACTGGAAAGAGATAGAAACATGCGCATTGTTTTAAATGAGGCCGTGTTCACTGTTAATACGTCCCAGAGATGGCAGACCGTAAGGCAGATGGAATTTTACTGCCAGCGGCGAGAATGAGAACTGTTTTAAATACTTAAAATGGCGATGTTTTCCTTAGTTGAACAGTGTGCAATCATTCGTTTTCTGAATTTGCGTGGTGTGAAATCAATTGAAATTCATCAACAGTTGAAGGAGACATGTGGTGATGGAGTTATGGATGTGTCGAAAGTGCATTCGTGGGTGCGATAGTTTAATGAAGGCAGGACATTGTGTGACAACAAACCGAAACAACCTCGGGCTCGCACAAGCAGGTCTGACGACATGATCGAGAAAGTGGAGAGAAATGTTTTGGGAGATCGCCGAATGACTGTTGAACAGATCGCCTCCAGAGTTGGCATTTCTGTGGGTCCTGTGCACACAATCCTGCATGACGACCTGAAAAGGTGTAATACAATAAGCTTAGGTATCTGTAAACATAATTCCATAGAAATATTAGTCGATTTGTGATTGCATCATAAGGTTATTCCCGATTAAGTATGTCAACTTAAGTACCCATTTCTCACCATATGGGGGAAGTTTTAGTTTTCTGCTTTAACATGAAGAAATATGTGGCTGTGGCTCTTAAAATGCTTGGTAGGACCAATGGTGAGGGAACTACACTCCTGGAAATGGAAAAAAGAACACATTGACACCGGTGTGTCAGACCCACCACACTTTCTCCAGACACTGCGAGAGGGCTGTACAAGCAATGATCACACGCACGGCACAGCAGACACACCAGGAACCGCGGTGTTGGCCGTCGAATGGCGCTAGCTGTGTAGCATTTGTGCACCGCTGCCGTCAATGTCAGACATTTTGCTGTGGCATACGGAGCTCCATCGCAGTCTTTAACACTGGTAGCATGCCGCGACAGCGTGGACGTGAACTGTATGTGCTGTTGAGGGACTTTGAGCGAGGGCATATAGTGGGCATGCGGGAGGCCAGGTGGACGTACCGCCGAATTGCTCAACACGTGGGGCGTGAGGTCTCCACAGTACATCGATGTTGTCGCCAGTGGTCGGCGACGACCATTCGCAACCGTCTCCATGAAGCTGGGCTAAGGTCCCGCACACCGTTAGGCCGTCTTCCGCTCACGCCCCAACATAGTGCAGCCCGCCTCCAGTGGTGTCGCGACAGGCATGAATGGAGGGACGAATGGAGACGTGTCGTCTTCAGCGATGAGAGTCGCTTCTGCCAATGATGGTCGTATGCGTGTTTGGCGCCGTGCAGGTGAGCGCCACAATCAGGACTGCATACGACCGAGGCGCACACAGGGCCAACACCTGCGATCATGGTGTGGGGATAGTGCACAGTACATCCAAACCGTCATCGAACCCACCGTTCTACCATTCCTAGACCGGCAAGGGAACTTGCTGTTCCAACAGGACAATGCATGTCCGCATGTATCCCGTGCCACCCAACGTGCTCTAGAAGGTGTAAGTCAACTACCCTGGCCAGCAAGATCTCCGGATCTGTCCCCCATTGAGCATGTTTGGAACTGGATGAAGCGTCGTCTCACACGGTCTGCACGTCCAGCACGAATGCTGGTCCAACTGAGGCGCCAGGTGGAAATGGCATGGCAAGCCGTTCCACAGGACTACATCCAGCATCTCTACGATTGTCTCCATGGGAGAATAGCAGCCTGCATTGCTGCAAAAGGTGGATATACACTGTACTAGTGCCGACATTGTGCATGCTCTGTTGCCTGTGGTTCTGTCAGTGTGATCATGTGATGTATCTGACCCCAGGAATGTGTCAATAAAGTTTCCCCTTCCTGGGACAATGAATTCACGGTGTTCTTATTTCAATTTCCAGGAGTGTATTTTTAACTTTTGATATACTTGATTTTCATAGAATTTGCAGCAAATAAGTTGTCTTCCACTTTTAATTCACAAATTTCATAAATTGTGAGCCAGTGGTGTTATTAACTTACGTCAAATCTGGTATCCTTAGTTATATTCATCTTCTTCCACCATAAGTATTTTTCATTCTTGGCCATGTGTGCAATATTAATTCTTCTGATGCAGACAGCTATGTCAACATGACACTGGTGGTAATGTATGGAAGAAAAAACTTTCGTGGTTTTGCACAAAAATGAACTCTCAGACTTCATATTTTCATAGCATTATTATTCAGACAACACATTGTATGACAAAAAATACATCCTTCCACCACGAAAACTAAAGATAGAGTCTATGTAGTAACTAAAAAAAATTAATGGAGTTTTATCGTTTCATTCAACTTTTGGCGTAACAAATTATGTCTTTTCCGGTGCTTGCAGTGGCCGCGGTAATGATTATTGTAATTGGTTTTAAATTTCTGTTGTAGCTTGTTGGGGTTTTTTCTTATGTACCTATACAATTGCCTCCACACTGTGCGATGACATACAATGGAGGTGCACTGCGAGTTGTATACACTCATACAGCTTAAATTTAAATTTTGCCGAAAGGGGTACAATGACCTTTATTTGTTGGCATATTTTTCTTTGTATTTTGGGTTGGAGATGTTAACTTGTCTTGCTTACACATTATCTTACAGGAAATACATAACTCACATATGGAATGATAGTTCGTTAAGTATATACTAGAGAGCACTGCTAGAGCGGTTACTTGTCCTTTTGGCAACACTCCCAGCCTCTGTGCACATAATGTGTTTGTTAGCTCTGCAATGCTCCATGCAGTATTGTGTATGGCCATTCACGCTTCCACTCCCACTTTAGTGTCACTTTCACACTGAGTGCCGTACTATGCATCGAATAACTTATTGTGGTGTGGTCTTCCCTTGTGAGTGCGGTGCATGTGCATGTGCATTTACTCTCCAGAACTGATGCTGCAGCAGATAATTCACCTTTGATATGGCTTGGAAAGGATCTTCTCTGTCCTATCCACATTTTCAGTGGGGTGAATGCTGCACATCAACATCCGATGTCAAGGTAAGTGAAGCTTGTACAATTTTAGTTTGCTGATTAATATATCAGATATTGTGTACCATGACATTACCATAATTGATTCATTGCACTATTGCACACGCATTTGGGTACCACCATCTATTTTGTCGTTCACTTTGACGTGAGAATTGTTTTTAGTCCTTGAGATTTTTTCCCTTTCTGCTATTTTTTCAAGTTCATCTTTTACGTATGGCTCGATATACACATAAAATTCACATAAGCATTTTGACATAACTATGCATATTACAATGGCTTACATCTAAGGCTGGCATTCCACCCATTATTTGTCTCAAATGTAGAAAATAAATACTAAAACATTACTAATTCCTTTCAATTACAGTTGCTAGTTAGTATAGTTAGTTAGTTTGTTTGTTTGTTACCTTAAGAAAAAAATTCCTTTGTACATAAATACAAGTAACTTATTTACATTCCATTACATTGTGTTACTATATATGTATTTAATTCATCCACATTTTATTTTCCGGTCATGCATTCATCAGTTATGAGAGTTTAATATTTTTCTAGGGAGAAACAGAAAAACATTTACATCAGGTTTCTACATTACGTGTTTTTAGCTTAACTATGCTTTGGTGCCACCTCCTGCATTGAGGAGAGAATAAGGAGTACTATTCTACTGGTTTATGGATTACTAAGGAAATGCTATTATCCTTTCTTAAATCACTTATCAGGGAACTCCCTTTTCATGGAATCGAAACTTATTAACGAGTCATGTACTATATACCATTGTGTTACTTATAACTGTTTACATGTAGCTTTGTGTTTGTAATGCAAAAGCTCTTGCATTACGTCATGCTTATCTCTTTACGATCATATGTAAATGTCACTGTTTATACTTGCAAATGGTGCGATATGAATTGATTCGTTTCATTTGAGGTCACATGTCTCCGTGTTTATGCGCACTTTCTAGTCAGTAGGTACGAGTAAATGTTTTGTTGTTGCACTGTGACAATATATTCTTATTCTTCATTTGCTTGATGACCAAAATATACATATAGACATACTAATAACTAAATCATTTCTTTGCGGTGCAGCCCGTTTTTTCCATTTGATACCTATAACACCCATCATAAATCTCTTCTTCTGCGCCATGTCGATGCACTGGTTGCTGCAATATAAGAAACTTATAACTAACTTAAAAACTAATTGTGTTTCATACCTCATAGGCCACGCATATACTCAGTCACCTTAGTTCTCAGACGTTTTTCATATTTCATTCTTATTTGTTTATATATTGATTTACTTGCATTTGTATTCCTTTTATTCATTTACCCTGCAAAGAAAGTTACTTTGACATCTCTTATGGTATCTTATCCTTTTGTCAGCTAACACATCCTGTATGTTTTGTTGTAATGATTTTTAATTCTAGTTACAATGTATATATTTTAGTATTGATGCAACTTTGCATCTTGATATAAATGTAATATTATATTCTATCATTCCCTGATAGTAAACATAGTTGTTACCTGTTCTGATTTATTTTGAAATTTTGCTCGATACTTGTGCAGTTTCGCGTTTCTATTTGGTTGCATCACGAGTTAGCCTTTTGCTCTTGCGCAAGGTCAACGCTTCTTCCCTAGTACTGATTTAAGCATGTATTGTTGAGCGCACACAGCTGAGTCGTACGCTGCTCCAGTTTGCATTTCACTTCGCTTGAAGCTGTGTTATTACACTTTCTTCTAGTCAAATGTTTGTCTTTGCTTACAAAACAAGAAAATTACTTAAGTCCATACATATTTCATTCAAAAATACACATAATATTTTTTTTACTTATAAAACTGTGACACTACTTATAAATATTCTCCCATGTGAACAAAACGGCCAACGTCTCGAACTCGTAGATGGAGTACTTAAGTTCGGCACCAGTTAACTGACGAGACGCGTAAGCTAACGGCTGCCTCTGTTCTTCGAACACCTGGAGGAGAACAGCTGAAATACCAGTATTAGATGCATCAGTTTTTAATGTGCTCGAATGCAGCCTCCTGAGCAAGTCCCCATTCAAAATGCACACCCTTCTGGTGCATTTCGTTTAAGAGTGTTGCCAGCTGAGCAAAATTTGGGACAAAATGCCTAAAATAGTTTGCCATGACTATGAACCAAGCAATTCCGCACTTATCAGTAAGCGGAGGCAAAAGTCATAAGGCCTTAGTTTGCTTTTGGTCAATGCGAATACTCTGAGCCGACACTATGTGAGCTAAGAAGGACATTTGCTGCCTGGCTAATGTCATCTTACTATGTTTAACAGTCATCCCCCTGTAATCTCAAAAGAACTTGCCGGATATAGTCCAAATGGTCCTGAAATGAACAGCTATAGATAACTAAGTCATCCAAATAATTATACACACTGGCTAACTTCAAGTCACCAAGGATATTATCCAGCAAACAAGTAAGAAGAGCTGTGTCGTTCGCTATACCAAAACGAACTCTGTTAAACTCCAATTCCAATCAGTACAAATTGCGGTAACATGATTACACTCTTCAGCTAATGGAATCTGATAATAGGCCTGGTTCAAATCAAGAACAGTAAACCAATTAGTGCCAGCAAACCAAGTGAAAGAATTATGCAGATCAAGCAGGGGCACCAGTTTGAGGACAACCTTAGTGTTCAAATGATGGTAGTCAACCACAGTGAAATGCCCTGCTAAACCCACATGGCAGGACATGTAGTTGGAATTGTGGAAAGGGGTCAAAATGAGTCGCTATCAGTTATTTATATTACAGTACAAATTCTTGAACTTAGTTATCGGCTGAATACACCACACTATCTTATGCCTTAAGGGCACAACCACTTTAATTTTAAAAAATGGCTAAAAGCCATTAACTCAAAATTCAGACGCCAAAAAAGAATATTTAGAAGGCAGAAGACCTCACGTTAAGTAAGTTCTATAATCTGGCTGAATGCCCAAAAATCTAACATTTGAAAAGCAACAACCTTAATTTAAAGACAGCTGAAGGTCAATGATTTAAGACTAAAGGTAAAATTAAATAAAAAAACACAAGGCAGAAGGCCCCACCTTCAATTAGGCTGAAGGCCCCAAACAATCTAACACTTGACAAGCAAGGAACTTTAATTTTAAAACAGCTGAAGGCCCATGACTTAAAACACAACTTAAATGATTTTTAGTTGGCAGAAGGCCCAATGCTTCATCATTAAACAATATATTAATCAGGCTGAAGCCCCAAACAATCTAACACCTGACAAGCAAGAAATTTTCAATTTTAAAACAGCTGAAGGCCCATGGCTTTATCTTTAAACAATATTTTAACAAGGCTGAAGGCCCAAACAATCTAACACTTGAAAAGCAGGGAACTTTAATTTTAAAGCGGCTGATGGCCCATGACTTAAAACACCACTAAAAACAATTCAAATTTAATTCAAAACCATCGGCTATGAGCCATACAAATACATACAACAAAACAAGAAAAGGCAGTACAGCTAACGGCACTCAGAAGTTTCAGGTGTCGGCCAGCACTTGAAAAACTAACATTCACTTAGGTGAGACAGGCAGTCGGCCCAACCATTCTCGATGCGACAACAACCCAACAGACAGTCAACGGACCCACTGACAAGGTATCTTGCGCTCCACTTGACCAGCACACAACTGGGAGTTCAATGCAAAATGTAAGAAGGCATGGACACCCACAACCAAGAATACATTATGCTGTCAAACTATACACCGTGCTGGACAGCGACAACATGGTGAAAAAAAGACACTGCCTGAATTTATGTCAATGGCCAGTGCAGGTATCCGGAATGTTAATGGCCACAAGGCAGAAAATTCCACTGGTGCACTTCAACTGCAAATAACCAAATACAATTACTCTACCGGATGGTGTCTAAAACTTCACCGTCTCAAACACACAAGTTGTTGCTCATGGGAATGTCCCAACAGCCAACAACAAAATCCAGATGGCACAATGTGAACAGTCTTGACTTGCTGATAAATTAAATCCAAACTCAACTATCGTGTCCAGGGTCGGTGAGCCACGGACCTTGTAGCAATGGGAACAGCCCCACACACTCCGACACTGCGTAGGGACTGCCAGTGGGCCCAGCCAAACTATACCAGACACAGATTTCCATGCTGCTCCATGCCAACTAACTGACTGCCCACACAGAGTACAGATGGAAACTATAAGCACCAGACCAAAGGTAGTACAAGATGCGAATATCTATACACACTGCTGCTGCCTCTCACGGAGAGAGTGAACAACAGCATAATAGCAATAACCACGGGAAACCAAACACAGAATAGGAACCAAGGTTTAAACCAACACAACACGAGCCTAACATGGTTCACACAGGTCTGAAATTGCACCCTTGATCCTCAGGAACAAGGAATATGGGGAAAGCATAAGCAGATGTAGAAGGTCTAATCACTCCTTGGGGCATTTGCAATATTTTAGCCTTGAGTATCTTCACCTTATGGGGTGAGAGGTGATATGGGTACTGCTTGACCAGAATATCGTCGGATAGATGGATATGATAATTAAGAACATTAGTAACCCCCAAGTTATCACTAAGAAGCTGTGGAAAACTGTGTGACAAATCCCGTAATTGAGAAGCCAGATGCGGCGAGAGATGGGTAAGATCAAACTCTTTAGCCACCTCCTCAATGGCCAACACACCAACATTTTGATTCACAATACATTTAGCGCACTCACAGAAACCAAACATCTCTACAGGAGCGAACTTAAAGAAAAAGCTGTGCCCAGAATAATCCAAGACTATCCCAAACTTACTGATGAAATCACACCCCAAAATTAGATCAACCAGCAGTTCCTTAACCAAAGCTAATGACATAGGTCAGGAAAAATCCCCTACCGGTATACTCCCTTGAACCCAACCATGCAGAGGCAACACTTAGCCACTGGCAACCAGACATCTCTACACCGGAGAAGGGACCAACCAAAATTTCGTAAGATGCCCAAATTCCAAAAACCACTCGAAGCTGAGTAATGAAAAGGTGCTACCAGAATCCAAAAGAGCACAAATCGGTTTGCCACCTACTCCAAACAAACATAAGAAAAGAGTAGTGATGAGGGAGCAACAATACAGGTACACCAGGGTCTAAAGGCTCGATCCCGAGGTTGCTGCCCAGCCCGCCCATAATTTATTGGCTCTGGGTGCGCGAGACTGAACGCAAGAGTGCACCAAATGAGCCGTACTGCCACATCTCAAAACAATGCCAGGATTCCCTTCTAATGACTCCAGTGGATGTAGAGATTTGGAAGCGAGCACCGACGACCTGCCCCTTAATCTCATGACATACATCGTTTCCAAGTGGCAATGCCGATACTGCTACAACCACATCACGGAGCTCTTCCCACGTTGAAGGCTGTTTATGGAAGACAAAATGTGACTTGTCTGCCATTTGCATTCCCCTAAGAACAATAGACACCAATTCTTGTTCAGGCAAATCAATTAACAAGACCAAGGAGGCCATCTGAACTCTATCAACATACTGATGTAACTGCTCCTTATCGCACTGCACTTCCCAAATGCAATGACACTCCAGCTGTGTTTGAACTCCGGTGGTCAATCTGTGCATAATCATGAGCTCCCTCAAATTCTGTAAAGAGAACCCTTCAGCCGTGGCCAGCCGAAGTGGCTGTGCAGTTCTAGGCGCTGCGGTCTGGAACCGCGACACCGCTATGGTCGCAGGTTCGCATCCTGCCTTGGGCATGGATGTGTGTGATGTCCTTAGGTTTGTTAGGTTTAACTAGTTCTAAATTGTAGGGAACTAATGACCCCAGAAGTTGAGTCCCATAATGGTCAGAGCCATTTCAACCATTTTTGAACCTTCAGCCATGGCTTGCGAGAGGAGGTTCTGCAAATCACCTCTAGCCAGCGGGTACAACAGTGACAAAATTACTTGGTGTGGAACGTGAAAGGTACCCACATGTTGTTCAAGGCAAGCCATCAGCCATAATAATTTCTTGACCTGCTCAAGTCACTCCACAACTAATTCAGTAATATCTCAGAAGAAATAGCCAGAGGATTTGGCAACTTGGCAAATATTCCGTCTAACTTGACAGAGGATGTAACCTTCAATCCTCTTCCCATCCAACTCTAAACACATAAGCTTAAACTAATGTGCTAACCAAAGCTCCCAATTCAACTGTTAGTTTTTGATGATTATCTTCCAAGGCTATCATGCACAAATTCACTATCTGATTAGTTAAATGCATTAACTGCGCCCGCACCCTGTCCAGCTGTCTGTCACTAGGTTGGGTCCCTTCCAAAACACAAATAGTGTTCTCAAGGCCTCTAACAGACTTAAACAAAAATTGAATGGCCACTCCTGTCTCACCCATCACTGCCAGTGTGATGTCAACCAGATGAAGAACGGCAATGCGCAAACAGGCTACTAAATCCGGAGCACTGCCCTCAATAGGTTGGCACCTTATTGCAAACTCAAACAAGATCGCCCTTCCTGAGCAGGCCAATCCCTGGACACTGTCTGACCGCCATTGGAATAAACCTGAAACAATCAACAACCAAAACAATATGGTGCCACAGAACAGAAACAAGGGTGAAACTGACAGTAACTGGAATGGCAAGCTCAAACGTAAGCACGCTCTGCTACCAGTGAAATGCCTGGGCTAGTAGGACAGAGCAGATTAGGTTGTGGAAATGGGCCAAAATAAGTTGCTGTCAGTTGCACTCAACAAACAACCTTTATTCATCAACACACAATATTACAACAAGGATGCAACACACTCAAAACTTTAATCGACCTCCTATGATTAACTTTGGATCAGCTAAAGGTGACACTCAAAATCCTAGACAGAAGGCATAAGCAAGAAATTGAAATACAAGGTTCTTCTGGAGGTTTCACCCAAGAATATTTTCTAAATCTTCAATCTAAACAGGTTGAAGGCCTTAGCAATTTAATTTTAATGGAAGTCAGCTGGAGGCCACATTAAGAAGAGTTTGAATCAAAAGGCAGAAAGCCTTATCTTAAAACATTTCATGCAAAATTCAGCTGAAGGTCCCATACAAAAGCATAACAATCTTATGCCTTAAGGGCATTAATTTAAGAGACATTAAAACTCGGCTGAAAGCCGCACATCAACAAATAATTTAACAGCTTAAGCACTAGAAAGAATAGTTTCAATTTTGAGAGGCAGAAGGCCATATCTTAAAACATTTCATATAAAATTCAGCTGAAGGCCCCTATAAAGAACAACGATCTCATGCCTTAAGGGCAAGACAAGAACACTAATTTAAGAGATATGGCCACATATCAACAAAATATGTTTAACGGCTTAAGTACTAGAAAAAGGCAGAAGGTCTTATCTTAAAACATCTCGTGTAAAATTTGGCTGAAAGCCCCATATAAAAGAATAACAATCTCATGCCTTAAGGGCAAGACAAGAATATTAATTTAAGAGATTGATACTTGGCTGAAGCCCACTCATCAACCAAATAACTAAAACCCAAACAGGGAAATTATACTGTAACACACAAGGAACGGCACTCAAAAGTTTCCATGGGTCAGCCTGGGATTGTAACACTAACGCCCGTTTAGGTGAGACAGGCAGCCTGTCCAACAACTTCTTAATCTGAAGGCAACCCAACCGACATACAGCCGACCGACCAATCAACAAAATTAGTTCCACTCCACACAACCTGCAAAATGACCACAAGATTTCAATGCAACACACACAGGATATTGGCACCCACAATGACCAACAACACCTCAGCTGTCTAACTACACACTGCGCTGGACAGCAACAACACAACAAGGAAAATACACTGCTGAAAATTACATCAATGACCAGGGCAGATAACCGGAACATCAACGGCCACAAGGCAGAAGATACCGCTCTTCAACTTCAATAACGGGGAATAAATTAACTTAAGTTAAACTCCGCAGGAAGATGGCAGGAATCTTAACCGACTTGAAAACGCACATGTCGTTGCTCGCGGGAATGTCCTAAAAGCGACAACCAGGATCAAATGAAGAAATGTAAACAGTTGAGGCTTAATAATAGGTCAAGTGAGGACTCAACTTTCATGTCCAAGATCGGTGGGCGACGAGCTTCATAGCACTCGCAAGCATCACCTCACACCCCAACCCCGCACGCACATCTCCAGTCGCCGCAGCCAGAGTACGTGCAACGGAGACTTCCTCGCTGCTCCACGCCAACTGACCGACTGGTCACACACCACCCAGCTGGAAACTATATCCGCCACACCAAAGATAGTACAGCAGTATAAAACGTTGCATTTCAATTTGTTTGCACTTATAGCGATCCCAGCTTCCTCAACCAAATTATAACATTTCAGCTCCTCAACACCAAATTAAAACGTTGCATTAGGAGGTGTCTGCTTCGTGCAGAAAGGTCTTGAGTTCATATTGACGACAACAAGTAATTCTTCATTACAGACGTTTATTTACAAACAGAACTGACAGACTTCACAGACTCAACAACTGACTCTCAGAGCTAACCGCACTGCATATCCGAACTGGCAACTGGCAACTGACAACTCCTAGGTGTATTAATATCTTTCCAAACAATGAGAGTCTTTGACAATGTTTTGTTTACAATACGATAGCAATTCACGACTTAAAACTAAATTAGACATTATAGAATTTTAGTACAGATTAAAGTAAGTAAAAGGTTCAGTACTTATAAATTCTTACAAGCATATTTTCGAAATAGATTTTATAACATTTTTCTACCAGCTTCTGGATAACCTTCACCAGATTTGTGCCGATGCTTCCAGAAACACCCTGACACCTTATCCAGGATATTTCTCGAGTGATCCAGAACAACTATTTATATGTAAAATGATTTAAATCGTGTTTCAAAACGTAAATAAATCTTTTTAGCAATATTTCTTGATACAAATCGTCTTTCGGAATTAGGTTATGAAACAGTTTTCACAAGTTTTCGTATTTTTGCGATCATAATATAGAATTTCTCCATAGAAAGTTCCAGAAGTGTGCATTAAACGTTCATTTACAGACTTTCTCTTTAGCTGGTGAGTTTTTAAAAGTATCTTGTCCATATTATACGAAATAATTTAGCTCAAAACTGATAATTTATACAATTAATCAGAGCTACAGCAAACAGTGAGTCTTTCTTTTACAAAATGAAATATAATTACAAAATTGAATGAAAATAGGTTACTAACACTAATATATATTTACATTAATTCTATTTTTGTTCTTTCTGTGCAAAATGTCCTAATATTGACACAGTACAATATTTAAACATCACCAAAGTTTCCCTTTACATTTTGCATATCTGTATCGACATCCCCTTAAAGTTTACAGTATCGAATACTTCAATATGTCCCAATATGTCCTGTAATGTTACAAGTACTAGTATCGATACACACTGCTGCTGCCACTGATGGAGAGGATAGCAACATTATCGCGATAACAGCAGGAGGAATAAAACCACAGGACTGCAACAAAGGTTTAACCCAATACAATCATGACTCGAGCCAGCCATGGCTCAGTATGAGTCTTGTACCTCAGTACCACACTGTCTCATGTCGTCCAAAAAACGTTAGAACATGGCAACCTAAGTGACAGGACCCAAAGAAAATAGGAATTTCGAGACAGAAATAGAAAGAAGATATTAGGTGCTGCCATATCAACCAGGCCTAACAAGATACAACAACTGCTTCCAGCAATCGTATTGAGTCCAATAAACCAATGGAAGAAAGTTGCAAGTGCAACGCAGTAAAAGATGTGAGAAAGTAATAGCGGAGAAAACTGGAGAGAAGACCTCAAGTTTTCGACTAACAAGATTGGGTGTGGCGAGTAAGCAGTGTTCACACGGGTACATCTCGCCAGCACTGACGAAGTAACGAGGCGCCGATGCCAACTGCTCCAGCTGCAGCTCACCGGTGCTGATTCCACATACGCTCATCAATGCCGACGCTGAAACCGACATTCGATGCCGCCAGCACCAGTGCTGTTCACCGGCGCTTATTACGCATCCACTCACCAACATGATTTTAATGAGAAGTATTGGTCCATAAGTAATGGAGTGAGGTTAATGTCAGATCCATGGGATCTGGGCAGAGTCACATCTGTTCTCCAGGGACATTAACGTTTATTGTTAATGGGCAGAGTGACGACCATCGGGTCCCCAGTTGTTTTCGGTGTTTCTTCAAACTTAGTTTTCCTGCACCAAATTCCCTTCAATTCTTCAACAGTTCTGCAATCTATTCCTCAATTCTTAAACTATCCAATAATTTTAGTACATAGGAAACTGGATATGACAAATTGAGACAAATTTAAGAGAATCATGAATGAACAGTGATCTCTAGACATGAAGTGAAATGAATAGAATGTTATCTTAGTGGAAGTAGAATATGATGGTACTATTGAAACTGAGTGATGTTGAGACAACATAAACTGAGTAGAGGATTTTATGTCTGTATAAAAGTACAGTATAAACTGAATGACTAAACAGCTATGTTATAGTGGTGTATAATTTTCTATTTTTACAGAATATTTTATACTTTTTGTGAGATGTAATGTAAATGGGAGGGTTTGCATCACTTTTGGAAGGGGTCTGTAGTCATAGGTGTGGATCAGATTTTTCTTTGGGGGCTTCAAAGGTGAAGGTGAGAACGACCATTCTGTAGAAAACATTTAATATCATACCTCCTCTAGCTTCTCACTCAAGTACAGTTGAAGCAGGGATCCTGGGGAAAGGGGGTGGGAAGGATTTCCCTGTCTTTGGGGATATCTTCTTTCACTTCTTCTATCTTAGCAACCAGTTCTACTTTTTCCTTGCTTACTTCTCATTTGAGTACCGGTCTATCTTTCCCTCTTTCCATATGCATATACCTCTATCGCTGAAGTCCTTCTTATTTTCCGTAGTTTCCAATAACTTTCAACATACTTGATGTTAGTAGGCCAAAAAAACCAAGAAACACAAACACACATCTACATACACACAAAGATACACTTAAACACAAACAAGAGAATTACGAATTACAAACCTGAAGTGATGTCAGAACCACGAAGGGATGTAGGGGAATAAAGATATATGTACATCTGAGTAGATGCACATTACATTGTTGATATGTGACGGTTCTGCATCGTTTTCTTTTTTTTTCTCTAATACATATTTACATGTATATGAAGACAGGAAAATAACACTCAACTCATGTGCCAGAGAGACAGGAGCAGCAGAATGGGTACAATAATTATAAAACAGTGATAAGCTAAATTGGAGTGAATCGTGATAGTCATTTGTGTAGTGAGAATTGATCCACACATGTAGGCATAGTATCTACTGAGAGTCAGTAAATACAGGTAGACACAGCATCTACTATGTGCAGGCATCATATCTGTTTATATAGTAGGAGTAAGGACTGAAAGAGGTCTCTAGGGTATTAAATTGAGTATTGGAAAGTGGAGTTGAGGTGTAAAGTAGATATGTAATTTTACCAGAGAATATTTTAAGCATAGTGTACATAATTATGTATGCCAGAGCAATGAACCAGGAGGCCCACTCAAGAAGGATACGAAGGGTGCACTCGACATTTATTGGATGAGAAAAAGGGCGGATATGCAGACCTATGAACGGCTGACCTATTCTGCTTGGACAGGGGCCCCAAGAAGGGGACAGACCTGTACCATAGCAGGATAGGAATGAGAAAGGGGTATACCTACCCAAACAGAAGGAGAAAGGGTGCTTCTAAGATTAACACATGTAAGATACAGATAATGTTCCTATAGGGAAAAAGGGCAGCATCATGACAGCAGTCACATGTTTAAAGGGATGAGTCTGGTAGGTTTGAATTCTATCTTGTTTAAAGGGATGAGTCTGGTAGGTTTGAATTCTATGCAGCACTAGGATTTTTACGTTTCATATTTACACGTGTCACAAGAAGGGAACACTTTTATTCCATCCAGCATTCCTGCAGATTACAATAAGTAATGACTAAGTACATACTTAGGAAAAGTAGTACGGAAAATAAGAACAAAGCAGTAGAGTATTCATGAGCTATGTACACCTGGAATTTACGACTGGAAGAAGAATAGAAAACAAAAATTAGGTACTCATGAAATTTTTGGAGATGGATTGAAAGGTTCCCTTTTTATAATGTTGGTAAAATATGTACAGTTATTAGTAGAAAGAGATGTACTGTTAAAAGATGAATAATTATCTTGTGCTACGAGGTGCATTCAAGTTCTAAGGCCTCCGATTTTTTTTCTAATTAACTACTCACCCGAAATTGATGAAACTGGCATTACTTCTTGATGTAATCACCCTGCAGACATACACATTTTTCACAATGCTGATGCCATGATTCCATGGCAGTGGCGAAGGCTTCTTTAGGAGTCTGTTTTGACCACTGGAAAATCACTGAGGCAATAGCACCACAGCTGGTGAATGTGCGGCCACAGAGAGTGTCTTTCATTGTTGGAAAAAGTCAAAAGTCACTAGGAGCCAGGTCAGGTGAGTAGGGAGCATGAGGAATCACTTCAAAGTTGATATCACGAAGAAACTTGTGTAACATTAGCTCGATGTGCGGGTGCATTGTCTTGGTGAAACAGCACACACGCAGCCCTTCCCAGACATTTTTGTTGCAGTGCAGGAAGGAATTTGTTCTTCCAAGCATTTTTGTAGGATACACCTGTTACCGTAGTGCCCTTTGGAATGCAATGGGTAAGGATTACGCCCTCACTGTCCCAGAACATGGACACCATCATTTTTTCAGCACTGCCGCTTACCCAAAATTTTTTTGGTGGCGGTGAATCTGTGTGCTTCCATTGAGTTAACTGGTGCTTTGTTCGTGGATTGGCATCCACGTCTCATCCATTGTCACAACCGTTGAAATGAAAGTCCCATTCATGCTGTCATTGCACATGAACATTGCTTGGTAACATGCCACACGGGCAGCCATGTGGTTGTCTGTCAGCATTCGTGGCACCCACCTGGATGACACTTTTCGCATTTTCAGGTCGTCATGCAGGATTGTGTGCACAGAACCCACAGAAATGCCAACTCTGGAGGCGATCTGTTCAACAGTCATTCGGCGATCTCCCAAAACATTTCTCTCCACTTTCTCGATCATGTCGTCAGACCTGCTTGTGCGAGCCCGAGGTTGTTTCGGTTTGTTGTCACACAATGTCCTGCCTTCATTAAACTATCGCACCCACGAATGCACTTTCGACACATCCATAACTCCATCACCACATGTCTCCTTCAACTGTTGATGAATTTCAATTGATTTCACACCACGCAAATTCAGAAAACGAATGATTGCACACTGTTCAACTAAGGAAAACATCGCCATTTTAAGTATTTAAAACAGTTCTCATTCTCGCCGCTGGCAGTAAAATTCCATCTGCCTTACGGTCTGCCATCTCTGGGACGTATTAACAGTGAACACGGCCTCATTTAAAACAATGCACATGTTTCTATCTCTTTCCAGTCCGGAGAAAAAATTAGAACTTGAATGCATCTCGTATATTATTGTACATAATAATATTCCGGAGGTAAAATAGTCCCCCATTCAAATCTCTGGGCGGGGACTACTCAACAGGACGTTGTTATCAAGCGAAAGAAAACTGGTGTTCTACGGATCGGAGTGTGGAATGTCAGATCCCTTAATCGGGCAGGTAGGTTATAAAATATAAAAAGGGAAATGGATAGGTTAAAGTTAGATATAGTGGGAATTAGTGAAGTTCGGTGGCAGGAGGAACAAGACTTCTGGTCAGGTGAATACAGGGTTATAAATACAAAATCAAATAAGGGTACTGCAGGAGTAGGTTTAATAATGAATAAAAAAATAGGTGTACGGCTAAGCTACTACAAACAGCATAGTGAATGAATTATTGTGGCCAAGATAAACATGAAGCCCACTCCTACTACAGTAGTACAAGTTTATATGCCAACTAGTTCTGCAGATGATGAAGAAATTGATGAAATGTATGATGAAATAAAAGAAATTATTCGGTAGTGAAGGGAGATGAAAATTTAATAGTCATGGGTGACTGGAATTCGTCAGAAGGAGAAGGGAGAGAAGGAAACGTAGTAGGTGAATATGGATTGGGGGTAAGAAATGAAAGAGGAAGCCGCCTGATAGAATTTTGCGCAGAGCATAACTTAATCATAGTTAATACTTGGTTTAAGAATCATCAAAGAAGGTTGTATACATGGAAGAACCCTGGAGGTACTAAAAGGTATCAGATAGATTATATAATGGTAAGACAGAGATTTAGGAACCAGGTTTCAAATTATAAGACATTTCCAGGGGCAGATGTGGACTCTGACCACAATGTATTGGTTATGAACTGTAGATTAAAACTGAAGAAACTGCAAAAAGGTGGGAATTTAAGGAGATGGTACCTGGATAAACTGAAAGAACCAGAGATTGTACAGAGTTTCAGGGAGAGCATAAGGGAACAATTGACAGGAACGGGGGAAATAAATACAGTAGAAGAAGAATGGGTAGCTTTGAGGGATGAAATAGTGAAGGCAGCGGAGGATCAAATAGGTAAAAAGACAAGGGCTAGTAGAAACCCTTGGGTAACAGAAGAAATATCGAATTTAATTGGTGAAAGGGGAAAATATAAAAATGCAGTAAACAGCAGAAAGTAATACAAACGTCTCAAAAATGATATCGACAGGAAGTGCAAAATGGCTAAGCAGGGGTGGCTAGAGGACAATTGTAAGGATGTAGAGGCTTGTCTCACTAGGGGTAAGATAGATACTGCCTAAAGGAAAATTAAAGAGACCTTTGGAGAAAGGAGAACCACTTGCATGAATATCAAGGACTTTGATGGAAACCCAGTTCTAAGCAAAGAAGGGAAAGCAGAAAGGTGGAAGGAGTATATAGAGGGCCAATACAAGGGCGATGTACTTGAGGACAATATTATGGAAATGGAAGAGGATGTGGATGAAGATGAAATGGGAGGTATGATATTGCGTGAAGAGTTTGACAGAGCACTGGAAGACCTGAGTTGAAACAAAGCCCCTGGAGTAGACAACATTCCATTAGAACTACTGACAACCTTGGGAGAGCCAGTCCTGACAAAAACTCTACCATCTGGTGAGTAAGATGTATGAGACAGGCGAAATACCTTCAGACTTCAAGAACAATATAATAATCCCAATCCCAAAGAAAGCAAGTGTTGACAGATGTGAAAATTACCGAACTATCAGTTTCATAAGTCAGAGCTGCAAAATACTAACGCAAATTCTTTACAGTCGAATGGAAAAACTGATAGAAGCCGACCTTGGGGAAGATCAGTTTGGATTCCGTAGTAATGTTGGAACACATGGGGCACTACTGACCCTACGACTTATCTTAGAAGAAAGATTAAGGAAAGGCAAACCTACGTTTCTAGCATTTGTAGACTTAGAGAAAGCTTTTGACAATGTTGATTGGAATACTCTTTTTCAAATTCTGAAGGTGGCAGGGATAAAATACAGAGAGCGAAAGGCTATTTACAATTTGTACAGAAACCAGATGGCAGTTATAAGAGTCGAGGGGTATGAAAGGGAAGCAGTGGTTGGGAAGGGAGTCAGACAGGGTTGTAGCCTATCCCTGACGTTATTCAATCTGTATATTGAGCAAGCAATAAAGGAAACAAAAGAAAAGTTCGGAGTAGGTATTAAGATCTATTTGGGGAGCAAAATAACTGATGATTGTCGAAGTAGAGAGGATATAAAATGTAGACTGGCAATGGCAAGGAAAGCGTTTCTGAAGAAGAGAAATTTGTTAACATCAAGTATAGATTTAAGTGTCAGGAAGTCGTTTCTGAAAGTATTTGTATGGAGTGTAGCCATGTATGGAAGTGAATCGTGGATGATAAATAGCTTAGACAAGAAGAGAATAGAAGCTTTCGAAATGTGATGCTACAGAAAAATGCTGAAGATTAGATGGGTTGATCACATAGCTAATGAGGAGGTATTGAATAGAATTGGGGAGAAGAGGAGTTTGTGGCACAACTTCACTAGAAGAAGGGATCGGTTGGCAGGACATGTTCTGAGACATTGTGGGATCACCAATTTAGTACTGGGAGATGAAGAAGCTTGCACAGGATAGAGTAGCATGGGGAGCTGCATCAAACCAGTCTCAGGACTGAAGACCACAACAACAACAACAATGAATATGTATAAAATATCATGTGTTCGAGCTAAGGGGAGGGATGTGTAGTGCCTCAAGAATTTCGGTGTAAATTCTAGAAACACTTGGCTTTCCATCGTCTCGAACATCTGATATTTTAGGTACGAGTGCGGGAGAGTGAGAATGTTTCTACTAATCCACCTGTTTCTATGTGCACGTCGGAAGTTTGTTATTGGAAAACTGTAAGAGGGGCGGGTCACTGATGATGACAAGTGTTTGCCACCAGTGCCACAGAAGACGTGATGAAAACTCAATGAATAATTTTGTAGTATTCTTTGATATGTTAGTGAAAGTGATTATTGTAGAAAAAGAGGAGAAAACAATTGACTATGTACTTTTAACTTTACTCATGTCTTAGCTCTGCATGAGCAGGAGGCATGTTGTGTCCATAAATTATTGGATTGTTACAACCTATGATATTGTACTTGTGTTTTATCGAGTCTGATGTTTAAATACACCAGCTGACTTGCCGGAGTTTACATAATTATGTGAAAAAAAGTAAGTATTGCTTTGTGTTGAGAGTTGAAAATATACCATGAATGAACTGAAAGTGTTCTACGGGTACACAAATTATTTCTAGAATAGAGAAGTAGCTTAATAAATTCCTGTAACCCACTATAGTCTTTGGAGAAGAAGGTTTTGGGAGATTACTCAGAGAAGAGGATCAGCTGCACATAATATGTAAGTCAACTGCGAGAGACGTGTGAGTCTTGTATCCCAGTACCACACTGTCTCGTGTCATCCAAAAAACGTTATAAACTGACCTGGCAGAAATACAGTTGTTCTTACTGCAGTAGGGCAGCGATATTATTTGGGGGTAGAGTCAGTGGTTCTACATCCCCACAGTGGATACAGGTAAAGTGGACAAATGCCTATGTACTAAACATGGATGCATCTAAATTTCGAAGCAAAAAAGACTTTTATGTCAGGAAATAAGCAAAATTATCATAGAGGGAGATGACTTAAACAAAATTATCAATCACAAAGGTGATAGGGATGCAAATTAGAGTAAAACATAGCAGTTCAATCCTTATTACCATAATGTTCAGTATATAAGGAATAAAACAGAGCACTTGGATGTATGCTTCAATGAATCAAAACCACACTACTTCATAGTGAGTGATTTAGGTTGCAATGGAAAGGAGGCTAAGAAATTACAAACTCATACTTGTACTGTAGAAGGACACATGGAGGTGGAGGGGTAGGCATCTATAGCAGCAATGATACAGCATGTGAAAAAGTCAAATGGATTGATGATCTGACTAAAGAAAAGGGAACTTGAAGTTGCAGCAATAAATATAAAACTAGGTAACAACAGCCTACTTATATAGAAGCTCTGTATAGGTCACACTGAAGCAAAACCGGAGGATTTGCTGCAGAAGACATCAGTATAAAAAATGTGCTGTTTGTTGCAAACATCGACATAGACTCTTTAAATAATAGCAATAATTACTTGTGTTAAGTTGACTTACTTCAATGTTGTAACTGTTATCACATAAAGTTAGAACCTACGAGAATTACTATAGAAATGCAGTCATGCATTGACCACATTCTCACACACATAACAAAGGAGAACAAAAACATAACCACCGTAGAAATTGACATACCTAACTGCAGAGCCCTTACTATGGAAACTGATGTTGTGAATATAGATGTGGCAATACTGATGTGTCATAACATCTCTGGTGCGCAAAAACTCTTTGGGCCAAGGCGGCCATAATGTTTTGTCTATGTGATACTTTTGATGTGTAATGACATATATCTGAAGTGTGACAATAAATGTGCTCATGGGTTGTTATTTATAATGATAAGGACTCAAAATCCCACATTGGTGACCCTGACGTGATATGAACACATGGCCCCTTCCCGCCCAGTTCCCCCTCTGGACGAAGATGGCGCGACACCTGCACCCTCCCCCCACAACAGCCAGAGCCTCGTGCTCCACACTGCAGGGGGGAGGCTCTGTGGCAACACTGACGTGCCATAACATCTCTGGTGCGCAAAAACTCTTTGGGCCAAGGCGGTCATTATGTTCTGTCTATGTGATACTTTCTATGTGTAATGACGTATATCTGAAGTGTGACAATAAATGTGCTCATTGTTTTAACAAGTGGATCAATGGGTTGTTATTTATAACGATAAGGACCCAAAATCCCACATAGATATAAGTGAAAGAGGTAGATTTATGTATCAAAGAACATTTAATTATAATAAACTTAAGATGGCATTAGGCGATGAAAAATGGGAAACTGTTCACAATGCAACAAATGTGACTGATAAAGGGAAAATTTATATAGTCTATTCAATAAAGCTTTAAGTGCAACATACCCTTTCATAAAACAAGTAAACAAAGCCATTAATCACAAAGCTGAGACTTTCCCTCCACACATCATTGAACTGAGAGAGAACATGAAATACTGTTACATACTCTTTAGAGATACTAAATTACAATACTATTTAACAAAATACAAACTGCTCATAAAAATAGTGAGATCTCTTGACTAACCTTAAAGCTCAGAAATATGCCTATCAAATAAGCAACTCAACCTGTGTTAGTCAAACAGCCTGCAAAATATTGTATAAAAAATGTGGGAAACAGTAATCTCATGGGCTCACCAGCATAACATTAAAAGAAAAAGACAGTATAACAAATGACCCAAAAGAAGTGTGTGAGAAATTCATACATATGTTTAATATAGTTAGCACAAATGAATACATGACTGGGCCCCCAATTTAAATGTTACAAAAACTAGCCAATCTTTCTTCATCCATGGCATTGTTGAGAGGGACATCCTAGCAATCATTTCAAAACATGATGCTAAAATGTCTTGTGGCTGGGATGACATTTCATTTAAGCTGCTAAAGGAATACAGAGTAGAATTTGCAAAGTCTCTGGTACATCTAATAAATATCCCCCTCTGCCATGAAGAATTCCCCGATCTTTTGAAAATCACTGAAATTCTATCGATGTGTGGTTATTCTAGCTATGGCAACTGACTGCGCACAGGAAACACCAACAGATGATGATTACCATTAAGGCTCGAATAATTACTAGATCTACAACTTTGCTTCTGCCGTTTTTTTCTCAAAGTTCAGGGCTTTAATGTGAAAGACTTACAAAAAAATTATTATTCATAGTATTGCCCACGGCTGGCCACTACATTCTCCCATCTTTCAGATAGCATACAAATTTCATGGCATAAGAACTGGGCATCTTTTGTGGGGATACATGAATTGATCCAATTTTGCACTTCTTCATATGATCAGAAGTGCTGGTCAGGTGATAGGCAGAAAGAGCAACGTACGGAGAATAAGGTGGGAGGGATAGGACTTCTCATTTCAACGTTTCCATGTATATTTTGGTGGGTTTTGTGACATGGGGTCGAGCACTGACCTGCTGCAAAATTACCTTTACGTGTCTGTTGCTGTATTGTGGCCGCTTGTGTTTCAATGCTGGGCTCAAATACATCAACAATGATGTCCTGTGACTCGCTTTGTCTGTTTCAGTAGCTACAAAAATGTTCTGTCTTCCACCAACATGCCAGTCTTCGACATCAAAATCACCATTCTCTGCACGTTCTCCCACTAATACACTCCTGGAAATTGAAATAAGAACACCGTGAATTCATTGTCCCAGGAAGGGGAAACTTTATTGACACATTCCTGGGGTCAGATACATCACATGATCACACTGACAGAACCACAGGCACATAGACACAGGCAAAAGAGCATGCACAATGTCGGCACTAGTACAGTGTATATCCACCTTTCGCAGCAATGCAGGCTGCTATTCTCCCATGGAGACAATCGTAGAGATGCTGGATGTAGTCCTGTGGAACGGCTTGCCATGCCATTTCCACCTGGCGCCTCAGATGGACCAGCGTTCGTGCTGGACGTGCAGACCGCGTGAGATGACGCTTCATCCTGTCCCAAACATGCTCAATGGGTGACAGATCCGGAGATCTTGCTGACCAGGGTAGTTGACTTACACCTTCTAGAGCACGTTGGGTGGCACGGGATACATGCGGACGTGCATTGTCCTGTTGAAACAGCAAGTTCCCTTGCCGGTCTAGTAATAGTAGAACGATGGGTTCGATGACGGTTTGGATGTACCGTGCACTATTCAGTGTCCCCTCGACGATCACCAGAGGTGTACGGCCAGTGTAGGAGATCGCTCCCCACACCATGATGCCGGGTGTTGGCCCTGTGTGCCTCAGTCGTATGCAGTCCTGATTGTGGCGCTCACCTGCACAGCGCCAAACACGCATACGACCATCATTGGCACCAAGGCAGAAGCGACTCTCATCGCTGAAGACGACACGTCTCCATTCGTCCCTCCGTTCATGCCTGTCGCGACACCACTGGAGGCGGGCTGCACGATGTTGGGGCGTGAGCGGAAGACGGCCTAACGGTGTGCAGGACCTTAGCCCAGCTTCATGGAGACGGTTGCGAATGGTCGTCGCCGATACCCCAGGAGCAACAGTGTCCGTGATTTGCTGGGAAGTGGCGGTGCGGTCCCCTACGGCACTGCGTAGGATCCTACGGTCTTGTCGTGCATCCGTGCGTCGCTGCGGTCCGGTCCCAGGTCGACGGGCACGTGCACCTTCCGCCGACCACTGGCGACAACATCGATGTACTGTGGAGACCTCATGCCCCACGTGTTGAGCAATTCGGTGGTACGTCCACCTGGCCTCCCGCATGCCCACTATATGCCCTCGCTCAAAGTCCGTCAACAGCACATACAGTTCACGTCCACGCTGTCGCGGCATGCTACCAGTGTTAAAGACTGCGATGGAGCTCCGTATGCCACAGCAAACTGTCTGACATTGACGGCGGCGGTGCACAAATGCTACACAGCTAGCGCCATTCGACGGCCAACACCGCGGTTCCTGGTGTGTCTGCTGTGCCGTGCGTGTGATCATTGCTTGTACAGCCCTCTCGCAGTGTCTGGAGAAAGTGTGGTGGGTCTGACACACCGGTGTCAATGTGTTCTTTTTTCCATTTCCAGGAGTGTAGTTCCCTCACCATTGGTCCTACCAAGCATTTTAAGAGCCACAGCCACATATTTCTTCATGTTAAAGCAGAAAACTAAAACTTCCCCCATATGGTGAGAAATGGGTACTTAAGTTGACATACTTAATCGGGAATAACCTTATGATGCAATCACAAATCGACTAATATTTCTATGGAATTATGTTTACAGATACCTAAGCTTATTGTATTACACCTTTGACCAACCACCTGAACCTCACTTGCCACTTCTGCTGTCTATTGCAAAACGGCATAAGCAAAGTTGTAGACGTAATACATCAAACACAGGGAAAACAATACAGAAAATCACAACTCAAACATCCTCACCAGAGTTTCAAAAACTCCTAAGTACCTCAAGTCCAAAGACTATTTACTATGGACTTGGCAGATGGCAGTTACTGGTGGTTGTTGGTCACCACAGAGCCGCCCCTCCCCCTCCCCACCACGGGAGTGTGGAGCACTGAAGGAAGGGTGTGGGTGTCTTCCAGTGTATTGGTGTTGTGGGATGCTCACCTGTGCATGTGCAAAGAGTCCATGCCGTCTGTGCATGGTGGACTAGGCATGGTATAGTCTGCCATCCAGTGGGGAGGACAGACTGGTCGACCTGCATGTGTGAACTGGTCTGCCACACAAGATGTCAGCATAGAAGTATATGTCGAGAGGGGGATGTGAATCATGAGCATCCCGTCAGTGCTAATTGTTGCAGCTCTGCCAGCCTTATCCACCTTTGGGATAGGGACTGTGCGCAGAATGGTGATATGTGACGTGGGTGTGGTCTAGCACGATGTGTCCCCTATGTGGAGGACAAAGGCAGATCCTTTGTGGAGCTGTAAGGAAAGTTCATCACGTGGATACCCAGAGGTGTTGACTGAGATGAAAATTTCATCGACAGTGGACGAAGAGGGTCCTAGGAGGGGCAGGGGGGAAAATAATGTTTTTTCAGTGGAGCACTAGAACACTATGTGGGGGCACTGGGTGCCAAAGCTTGCGACGGGGTAATGTCACATGCAACATGTGGTTGGGCCTGAGGTTGTGGATCATCACAAGCAGTGCCTGAGTGAAGTGAGGGTAGAATATCGTCACATGCAACAAATGAGCTACCGAAAGGTGTAGGCTTGGTGCACATGTGATCAGGGTGGGGTGCAGGGGAGTGGGCGGTATGTGTGAGATCAGAGTTGTCGCATGATGGAGCAGCACTTGCCTCGAGACGTTGTGGTACAGATTCCTCGATCATCAAGGCCAGTTTCACACATTGAAAGGAAACTGTCTGCTGCCGACCATTGATGAGATTATCCATGGTATAGTCCGTGCGAGCCAATACTCGTCGCGGACCAGAGTAAGGCAACTGTAATGCTGGTTTGTCTGTGTCGTCCTGTAGCATAACAAACTCACAAGAGTCCAGTGCCAAATGCAGAAAAACGTGAGGACAGGTGTGTGGTCATGGAGGGGGCATGCAGATCACAGCTACATGTGATCGGACACACTTGCCTAGAGCGGGGTGGTTGGATAGGTAGACAGTTGCTTTGTCATTGATGAACTCTGCAGGGAAAACTATGGTCTCGCCATACAGGTGCTCCACAAGTGAAGCCTGGAGGTCTGTCTTATAAGTCGTGCATAGCCCAGGGAAGGGCATTGGACCACTCACCACCATGGGACATGAGGGCCACTTGAGTCCTGTGCCAACGCTTGACCAGTCCTTTCACTGTGGGTGGTAAGATGTATTCTGGAATATATCCACCCCACAGAGCACACAGCGTAAGCTGAACACCCCAGTCGGTGGTGATGGATGTAGGGCAGTTGAATCGAGCTATCAAGGAGGGCATAAATGCTCAAGCTACGGAATCTGCTGTAATGTCCTGTAGGGGTATCACCTCCACCCAACGTGTAACATGGTCGATGACAGACAGGATATACCTGAAACCATCAGATATGGGTAATGGTCCTACGAGGTCCAGATGCACATGTCAGAAGTGGCCTTTCGAGATGTTGAATTTACATAGAGGGGGTTGTGTGTGCCTGCCGACTTTGCTGTGCTGGCACTGTAAACATGCATGAGCTCAGGTATGACAATTCTTCTTCACACCTGGCCACACAAAGTGTTCTGTAACAAGCCATGTAGTAGCCTTAGCACCAGGTTGTGAAAGGTTATGTAATGTAGTGAATACTTGGCAGCATAGCACACACAGAACAATTGCCGGGAAGTGCCCATGTACATGTTGCACCATAGTGGCCTGACCAAGCCCGGTAGGTTGCAGGAAATGATCTGGAGGGAAGTAGTTGGGTCCTGTCGGATGTTGTGCAATTCAGTGTCACTGTACTGTAAGTGGGCCAATTTGTCAAAATTAATGGAGGACAAAATTGCATTGATACAGGATAGGTAGTGGGCCACTGAATCTTGGCTGTAATGAATGTCTGTTGTGTATTGGAAAATTAAGTCCATGTGCCAAAACCTATATGGAGGAAGATCAAGAGAGGTGTTACAGATAGTCTCAGATAGGGGGATGATGATCTGTGAAAATTTTTATGTTCCTTCCTTTGATGTCTGTGCAGAAATATTTTACAGCTTTGTACACTGCAAGCAATTCTCTATCAGATTCTGACCATTTACATTGAGCCATAGATAGCTTTTTGGAAAAAAAAAATGAAGCGGCTGAGTCATGTCACCAACATGCTGTTGGAGGACTGCACTGACTGTGAAATCACTTGCATCTGCTGTAATAGGAATGCGGGCATCTGGCAAAGGGTGTGTGAGAGTGACACCATGAGCTAACGCTGATTTAAGAGCTTTGAAAGCTCTCACTATATTGTCAGACCACTGTGTACGATGACTGCTAGAGGTTTGTTTACCGGCCAATGCATCAATCAGAGGGGTTTGAATGGCTGCCGCCATTGGTAGGTTCCAATGGTAGAAATTGATAGTTCCTAAATCCAGCGTAATTTGTGAAATGGTACTGGTAGAGGTAGATCGTGAATAGTCAACCCACTCCTGAGGGGGGTGTATACCTTTGGAGGCAGCAGTGCACCGAAGTCGAGACTTGTCGTTATTGATCTCAACTTCGTTATGTGTCAATAGGTCCTTGTTGAGGTATGCATAACAATATGTTCAGTAAACAGAAATGAGTCTATAAAATGTTGTCAAGTTTGGGTCACAATTTTGAGACCATAAGGCAAGTAACTAGTAGAAGCTAACCTTCGGGAAGATCAGTTTGGATTCCATAGAAATATGGGAACACGAGAGGCAGTACTGACCCTACAGCTTATCTTAGAAGCTAGATTAAGGAAAGGCAAACCTACATTTCTAGCATTTGTAGACTTAGAGAAAGCTTTTGACAATGTTGACTGGAATATTCTTTTCCAAATTCTGAAGGTGGCAGGGGTAAAATATAGTGAGCAAAAGGCTATTAACAATTATTACAGAAACCAAATGGCAGTTATAAGAGTTGAGGGGCATCAAAGGGAAGCAGTGGTTGGGAAGGGAGTCAGACAGGGTTGTAGCATCTCCCCAGTGTTATTCAATCTGTATATTGAGCAAGCAGTGAAGGAAATAAAAGAAAAATTTGGAGTAGGTATTAAAATCCATGGAGAAGAAATAAAAACTTTGAGGTTCGCCGATGACATTGTAATTCTGTCAGAGACAGCAAAGGACTTGGAAGAGCAGTTGAACGGAATGGATAGTGTCTTGAAGGGAGGATATAAGATGAACATCAACAAAAGCAAAATGAGGATAATGGAATGTAGTCGAATTAAGTCGGGTGATGCTGTCAGAATTGGATTAGGAAATGAGACACTTAAAGTAGTAAAGGAGTTTTGCTATTTGGGGAGAAAAATAACTGATGATGGTCGAAGTGGAGAGGATATAAAATGTAGACTGGCAATGGGAAAGAAAGCATTTCTGAAGAAGAGAAATTTGTTAACATCGAGTATAGATTTAAGTGTCAGGAAGTCGTTTCTGAAAGTACTTGTATGGAGTGTAGCCATGTATGGAAGTGAAACGTGGACGATAAATAGTCTGGACAAGAAGAGAATAGAAGCTTTCGAAATGTGGTGCTGCAAAAGAATGCTGAAGATTAGATGGGTAGATCACATAACTAATGAGGAGGTATTGAATATGATTGGGGAGAAGTTTGTGGCACAACTTGACTAAAAGAAGGGATTGGTTGGTAGGGCATATTCTGAGGCATCAAGGTATAACCAGTTTAGTATTGGAGGGCAGTGTTGAGGGTAAAAATCATAGAGGGAGACCAAGAGATGAATACACCAAGCAGATTCAGAAGGATGTAGGTTGCAGTAGGTACTGGGAGATGAAGAAGCTTGCGCAGGATAGAGTAGCATGGAGGGCTGCATCAAACCAGTCTCAGAACTGAAAACCACAACAACAAGGCAAGTAACAAAATTCATAGAGGCTGAAGAGTTTGACCAACACTGTCTTTGATGTGTCACTCTGTTCCATGGATATCTGTAAACATGCCTTGCAGCAGTCCAACACACTGAAGATGTGTGCTCATCTAAGTCTTGTATGTGAGGTAAGGGTAATTGTCTAGTAAGGTCCGTGTGTTAAAGCAGCAATAGTTGTCACACACACACACACACTGTGCCACCCTTTTTGGGAACTAAATGAATGTGCAAACACCACTTACTGTCTGACAGATGGACAATTCCTGCCCACAGACGTTCCTCTACTGTGGCCTTAGCAAGCCATAGTTTATGTGGTGGAAGTCAGTGTAATTTATGATGCACTGGTGGACTGTCTGTTGTAAGAATTTTGTGTGTCATTCCATTCATGATAGCATTCAGTTGGGCTGACAAACTTGTTTGGAGAGCCATCGCGAAGAGGAATCGGTAACACACAAGAGTCATTAACGTGATGTGCAGAGGAAGCTCTCCGCAGCAGTGGTGTCAAAGTTCCAAGAGGTGCATCGCTGGTCTGGGGGTGACGGCATTGACAGGCATTGTATGAGGCATAATGCCTCTGCGAGGGCTTGTGTAGCTGACAATATGGTATGATTCAGTTCGGCGTTGCAAACGCGGAATCGTCGACTGCAGAGTGCTCAGATTGAAGCTGGGTGATGAAAGCTGTGAGGCTGTCCACTAGTGAAGAGCACTCAATGAGAGCCGTGTCTAAATCGTTGGGAAGCTGAGGGGGAGGGGGGAGCCAAGGAGGCGACTGAACAGACAATATGAGTAAGTGAGACGTGGTGGAATAGTGCAGCCGACTGGAGATCTGGAAACAGACCGAAGTGAAAAAGGATGTCAGTGCCTAGTACTGGGTCTTCTACATCAGCCACATAGAAGGACCAAGTGAAACATTTGCCAGGTATCAGTTCAATAGGTAACTTGGCAAAACCACTGACATGAAGTGGCAATTTATTTGCTGCTCAAAGAAACAGTTTGGCTGGTGTCATGTCCATTATGTATGATGCTAATGTCTCCTCTGGTGTCGACAAGAAAATATTGCCCCAAGCCTAAATCCGAGGCATACAGGCGACATCATGAGGTAGAGGATCTGACAGAATGCAATGTCCCTGGGCACCATTCCATATACCTGCGAGCCCTGGCACCTACTGCAACCCACATGTGGCATTTGAGAATGCGCAGGGTGGGCAGCAGTTGCAAGCAGTGTTCCCGTAAGGGGAGTGGAACCAGCATATGCGTGGGTCCGTTGTACTTGTTCCAGGTGAAAGGTTGGTGCTGGTTGTTGTGGCGGGAGGCTGGGACTGAACCGCTGGCAATCCCCGGTCTTTGCCGCTAGGTGGCTGCTGTTCTGTGTGCTGTCCATGATATGCATGCACTGGGCAGTCGAGGTATAGTCACAGGATTAACAACCTTAGCAATATTAGGTGCTGTGCTTCGTGAAGGGAGGTGGCAGTGCCGAATAATGGAGAAAGCCTGGTCTGCCAGCTGTTGTTTATCCACAAGTGATGCTGCAGTATGGGGAAGTAAATGTAATTTTAGTTCTTGTGGCAGCTTCACCAACCACAATGCCCCAGAGCACTAAGTTCGGCAAGATCTCGGTACTGATCTGCGCACGCAAGTGTCGCCACAGATGAGAGGGGGTTCTGTCACCTAAAGTCTCATCATAAATAGTGTTGGGAATCATATTGGCTGGGAGATGAGAAAGGCCTTCGATGAGTAGAGCATGTGCAGAGGTGTCTTTGTTAGTCTTGGGCGTGTTCAGCAACAAGTCATTGATGAGAGCAGGGTGGTCATGAAAGTGGTTCACTAAACACAAAAAACAAGTCCCATAATCCACAATGCCATTTATGTCCAACATGTTGTAAACCAAGGTAAACCACGTCACTGGGTTATCCAGTTGTAAAGGCGGAAGCTTAAGAAAGTGACTAGGGACCAGTGCTTGCAGGGGTATAGGAAAAGCATGAACTGTGTGAGGATTCTGCAGAGTGTTCACTGATGCGAACTGTGCCTTGGTGACGGGTGATGTGGTTTGTTAAACATCCAGTAGCTGTGCAGGCAGGATGTGGTATCCAGTCCTTGTGGGGAAGAAATTTGTACAGTCTCATGATGAACATGACATGGCATGCATGGAAGGAGCAATGGCCGATGCAGACAAAATCTCGAGCAGAGGCGCAAAATTGCAATTGAACACTGAGTGACAGGGAGGAACCATGGCCTGATGTGTGCACGGGAGGCAGGTTGTATAGGCTTTTTCGTGGCCCGGCACGGTTGACATGACTGTCCCTTTGACCAGTGCAGAGAGGGACACATTAAATGACGGACCATTCTAAGGACAGCCATGCATGTGGACCCCAAAGGTGACAGCTGCATGGTCCATGTTGCGGTGCAGTAGAAACTCAGGCCAGGGGAATCTGGAATCTCGGGGTCACCAGTGTGGGTGTTCTAGCTATAGTGAAGGACCGCGTACAGAAAACTCCAATGGATTACGATTAGGTGTTTTTATTAAGGCTCAAATAATTACACCGGACACAGGAAAAACAATACAGAAAATCACAACTCAAACATTCTTGCCAGAGTTCCAAAACATACTCCTAAGATCTTTGAGTCAAAAGACCATTTACTCTGCATCTGGCAGGCGACAGTTATTGGTGATCTTTGATCGCCACAGTTGTGTAAGAAAGGAATAAAGACTAACATTAACTTCAGAGCTTGGAAAATTATTTGAGAAAGTGATATTAAATCAATTTCAGGCATATTTCATCAGACATAATCTATTTAATACTCTACAACATGGTTTTACAGAAGGAAGATCTATTGTAACAGCAGTAGCAATTTTTTTACATGAAATATTAAAGAAGCTAGATGAAGGAGACAAGGTAACAGACACTTTCCTGGATATGAGTAAAGCTTCTGATACTGTGAGTCATCCAGTTCTATTGCATAAATTAGAAGCATATGGGATGAGAAGGGCAGCCTTACAACTACTTACCTCCTATTTGAAAGAGAGGAAACAGTGTGTATGCCTGTGCACCCACCGTTGTCACAACTGCACTGATATTGCTTTGACATTGCCCCTCTTTGGCAGCAGAGCTGATCTCACAAGTTTGTGTATATATATTTTCCTGTGTGGGTTGGGCATAAAACATCTTTGAATAATGGTGTGAATCTAATTGTGTGAACTAGCAGTTGAAAATTGATCTCATTTTCTATTTCCAGAGATATTTCTTACACTTTCAACCATGGCAGATCCAAAGACAGTGATTTTATTTATTACTTGGGAATATCATAGCAATTGGTTTCCAGTCTATTATTTTCTAATTTTTGTTCCCCAAATAATTTGACTTAGTACCTTCATAGTCAATATGCCTTCGTTAAATCCTATTATCTGTTTGTAACAGGTTGATCAGTTTTTCTCAATAACCCTTGAATGTTCACAGATTTAATTGTCTATATACTAGCTGATTTTTGGAATTTAGAAAACACAGAGAAAGTCTTGTATATATTCTATTTTACTGACACAATTCACTTCTTAAATTAATGAGAGATGGCACTGGGGAATCAATGAAGAAGGAGTTGATCCTAGTGTGCATCGTTTTGCCATATTAACAGTCAGTCCGTACCACATTCTTTCGCGTTCCTATCACCAAAGATATGATTTCCTGTGAAACTGTCCTTTACCATTAATATCTGATAAATCATAAATATGTCTCGGGCTTTACAATGTCCAAGCTTCTTAATTCTCACAGCATGATATTAATTATAAGTTTGAGTTCTTTCAATGTCTGTTCAGCACAAATTTAGTCTTTTCATAGGCAATGTATCCCAAAACTTGGTTATTAGTGGAATCGCCTTGACAACGATCGGCAAAGATATTAGTATGATAAGGTCCAACTATTTTCTGTCCCAAAATCTCAAAATAATCTATTATCCACTACTCCAATGTCTAATCCAGTTATCAGAATGATATTTAATTAGGCTTATAATCCCTAATTTCTGACTACCATGGAAGATTGCGAACATGCACCATTGAAAACAAGACTCAAGACAGCTAACAATGTTGCGCATTGGTTTATACAGGGTGTTACAAAAAGGTACAGCCAAACTTTCAGGAAACATTCCTCACACACAAATAAAGAAAAGATGTTATGTGGACATGTGTCTAGAAACACTTAATTTCCATGTTAGAGCTCATTTTAGTTTCGTCCACCTACGCTCAATGGAGCACATTATCATGATTTCATATGGGATACTCTACCTGTGCTGCTAGAACATGTGCCTTTACAAGCACGACACAATATGTGGTTCATGCACAATGGAGCTCCTGCACATCTCAGTCGAAGTGTTAGTACTCTTCTCAACAACAGATTCGGTGACCGATGGATTGGTAGAGGTGGACCAATTCCATGGCCTCCACGCTCCCCTGGCTCAACCCTCTTAACTTTCATTTATGGGGGCATTTGGAAGCTCTTGTCTACGCAACACCGGTACCAAATGTAGAGACTCTTCGTGCTCGTATTGTGGATGGCTGTGATACAATACGCCATTCTCCAGGGCTGCATCAGCGCATCAGGGATTCCATGCGATGGAGGGTGGATGCATGTATCCTCGCTAACGTAGGACATTTTGAACATTTCCTGTAACAAAGTGTTTGAAGTCACGCTGGTACGTTCTGTTGCCATGTGTTTCCATTCCATGATTGATGTGATTTGAAGAGAAGTAATAAAATGAGCTCTGACATGGAAAGTAAGTGTTTCCGGACACATGTCCACATAACATATTTTCTTTCTTTGTGTGTGAGGAATGTTTCCTGAAAGTTTGGCCGTACCTTTTTGTACCACCCTGTATATTATATTCACAACAAAACACAGCTCTGTTATGTCTTCCTTGGATTCCCTTTGTACTACTTTTCATTACTCTAGTTCAAATAGGTACTCCTTGTAAAATTTTAACTAACAATTGCTTTGAAATACAACTACCGTTTTTTGGCTCTTGGGTCATTTCGGATTACCGAATTTTATCTAATATTCATTTCTGTATAACTACTCTCTAAAGAGCAGTTACATGGGTCAAGGTAACTTAAAAAGGAATGAACAGTTGGCAACAACCAAATGAACCCACAAGATACTTCAGTGTGGTGGCAAATCAGTACAAATTTGTATTCACTGAAAAGGGTCTCAGCCTTCCTGGAACATAATAGCTGGAGACAAATTTACTTCAAATTGATACATCCATATCTTCAGTATGGTACTGAAATGTGGGGTGGGGCACCAGCTGTCTATACACCAGACCTTAAAAAATACGGTGGTAGAGGTGGGGGAGGGGGGGCAGTAAAAGTGGTAGCCAAGGTAAACAGGAGAGAGCCAGAGCCTTGTACGGAAATATTCAAAAAGTATAAAATACTAACCATCTACTCGATGTACATCCTGCAGGCAATAATTTTTCTGAAACAAGATCCACAATATAATGAAACAAACAGTTATGTACATATGTATTAAAAAAAAAGGCTGTAGACAGTAGTCCACATACGATAGGAAACATCTTTTATAACAGACTTCCATCCGAACTGAAGACAGCTTATTTAACACTTTAAATAATACACTTAAGCATTTATTAATAAAGAAAAGTTGTTATTCAGTAGAATATTTCAAGTTGTAATCTCCGTTTTTAAAACAGTATATATAACATAAGTATGTTTTTTCACCACAAATATGATGATTTCTGATCTTCTCCCACTAATTCAATGTATGCATTTATATTTCAAATTGTAAAGTCTCTCTGTAAAATGGTGTATATAGCATAAGTTTATTTTTGCAACAAAGAAATGATAATTTCTGATCTTCACTATTTATATCAATGTGTGCTCTTATGTATGTTAACTAAACCTTTGTATCCATGAACTAAAATCTGTGACAAGGTCTGAGAATTGATTTTATATGTACAGCAAACAAAAAAATTAACAAAACTTATCTTTACACCATCTGTCTGTGATTTAGGCATAGCTTCACGAAATGCATGAATAGGTACAACAGAGTGAATAGACTTCTTGCCTAGTAAAAATGTTTGGATTTGTTGATGGCGTATCAAATTCTCCTCTAGTACCATTGTAACATAACAGATTTGGATTTCTGGCATGCAATTGTTCAGTATGTAGATGGATGATGATTTTCTGCAAGAACTAAGTTTTAGGAGGAGCAGAGTGGAATTAATACTAACTGTAGAGCTATAAGCAAGAATGGTGGAAACACAGCAAGCAGTGGAGGCTTTGGCAGTGACTACAGCAGAAGCTATAGCCACTCTTACTGAGCAAATTTGGATATTGTCAATGGTAAGGATAAGGGACAAAGAAAAATGTGAAGAATTAGTGGGGAGATTTGAGGCATTGCAAGTAGGGGAAGAGATGTTGGGTGAAAGTAAATTGCACATCATGGAGTGTCATAGACCCCTTTTTGGGTAAAACAATGGAGGATGTGTCAGTTTTCCTTAAAGACATTATCACAATGGCTGAGGCCAATGGGTGGTCGGATGTTGTAATGTTGAGAGTGGCAAAGTTATGCCTGATAGGGGATGCCAAGCGGTATGTACTGCACCATGAAATGTTGAACAATGTGGGGGCATTTGCAGAGCTTGGGGATGGGTTATGTCAGAGGTACCAAAAACAGAATAGTACCAGGTTTTTCTGGGAAAAATTAAGTGCATTAGTTATGCGAAGAAATGAGACTGTGGAGGTTTTCTCAGACAGGGTTTGAAAGCTGAATGCACAAACGTTCGAACTGTCACCGAATGGGGAGACTAATAGAGTGCTGTTACAGGGGGCCGAGAACAGGATGTTAGATGTGTTTTTGTGGGGGAGTACCACTGGAGCTGTCCTGTTGGGTGAGAAAGGAGAATCCCAGTGGTCTGGTGATGGCTCTAAGGATTTCCACATACTTAGAGGAGGTAGATTATGCAACGAAGCAAAGGGTGGAGCGTACAGTTCTGGCAGTGGAAATTAAGTGTTTTGGTTGTGGCCAGGTAGAGCATATTAGGAAGCAGTGTCAGCATCAGTTGTGGTGTTACTCAAGTGGGAAAATGGGTCACTGGGCAGTGAACTGCAGGAGTAAAAGTAGGGGGGAACTTCGGAGACAACAGCTGTTAAATGAGAACGGGACTGCTTCAACCGTTGGAGGGCGGTGCCAGTGAAATTAGGTAATGCGCTTGTAGGTGCACAGATGGAATGCTGCTTATTAGGCTTGGTGAATGGAAGGGAACAGAGGTTTCTGGTTGACACGGGGCACATGTGTCTTATTGGTCTAGACCTGGTTAGCAGGAGAAGGCTTGAGCCACCACATTAAATGTTACGTGAGTTGGGGGATAATAACGTGGAGTGTTTGGGAATGACGGTACTTCAATTTGTGATCACAGGAACTAAGTTTAGCGAGCAGGTAGAAGTGTTACCATGAGTGGGTGAGGGGCATTCGGTGATTCTCGGACTGCACTTCCTTGACAAACATCACGCAAAGATAGATCCTTGGCAACAAACAGTGGAACTCAGTGCAACAATGTTTTGCATGGGGGAAATTGCTGCAAATGGACGAAATTTGCAAGGCACACGTAACACGAAGGTGACGCAAGCTAAACTGCGAACACATTCATTAAAGGTCGATCAGCAGGATAACATACCAGCAGGTAGTCTGGGTTTTGATAAATATAGACTTACCAAAGGAGATGTTGTACATGGTGGTGCCACTCTCAAGTAATGAGGAGTTGGATAATGTGCACTGTTTTGTGCGGAGGAGTTTAGCTCATGCAAGTTATATGGACGGAGATTATAGGGTTCCTGTAAGTATAGATAACTTTGACAGAGTGGATTTTAGCTTGTTGAAAGGATTTTTATTGGCCACATTGGGTTTTTTGATGAAGATGACCTTGATAGGGAGGATTTAGTGGCGAGCCATAAGCAAAATATTGATGCAATGCAATTGAGGGGAAAATTACAGCATTTGCAGGGAGACGACAGGGTCACTTTGGAGAAATTGTTATTGACATTTAGCAATTTATTCGGAACAGAGGGTATGTTACCAGCAACACCAATTACGAAGAATCATATACCAACAGAGGACAATACACCAGTGTTTAAGAAACCATATAGGGTAGCACATCATATGCAACCGCTACTAGAGGAGTTTATAGAACAACTACGGGATGGAATCACAGAGCATAGCAATAGTCTGTATTCAAGCAATGTAGTTGTCATACCTAAGAAGTCAGTGGATGGTACAAAGAAATATAGGTTTTGTTGTGATTATAGGTTTCTGAATGCAAAAACCATTTCGCACGCATATCTGATTCCGAATATCACAGAAACATTGGATAATCTGGGACAATGTAAGTATTTTACGAAGATGGCTTTATGGAGTGGATACCATCAGTTGGAAGTAGCACCGAAGGATAGGGCAAAGACAACTTTTACTGTTCCTGGGGACACTAACAGTATATATGTATGCTGTTTGGGTTGAAGAATGCACCGGCCACTTTTCAGCGATTATTAGATGGAATTTTAAGAGGACTGAATCCAAAGACATGTATGGTTTACCTAGATGACATTATAGTATTTGTGAAGGATACATCAAAACATGTATCACATTTAAGAGAAGTCCTTAGAAGACTGTGGTCGGCATGGTTAACATTAAGTTTAAAAAAAATTAATTTTGCGCAGATGCAGGTCAAATATTTAGGTCATGTAATCAGTGAACAAGGGGTTCAAACTGATCCTCAGTTAACAAAGGCAGTTCAAAATTTTATGGCACCACGTACAATGAAGCAATTACAATCGAATATTGGGTTATGTTCATATTATCATAAATTTGTAAAGGATTTTGCTAAAAAAGCTGAGCCATTAACAAAGTTTTTAAAGAAAGGGGTTAAATTTCAATGGTCAGAGGAATGCCAGCAAGCTTTCAATGAATTAAAAATGAGATTAGTTTCTGGTCTGGTGTTCGTGTTTCCGAATTCTGAAGAAGACTTCATCTTATCATGTGATGCTTCAAATGGCGCAGTAGGATGTAGTCTGGAGCAAATGGTAAAGGGACAGGAGCATCCGGTGGCGTATGCTTCCAGACAGTTAAATAGGGCAGAGCAGAATTATTCCACAGTGCAAATGGAGATGTTGGCTGTAATATATGGAGTAACATATTTTTGTAGTTACTTTTATGTTTGGAAGTTTAAGGTCATGACAGATCGTGCGGTGTTGAGATTGTTACTGGGTCTCCAGGATCCTTCTAGTGAGTTAACACGATGAGCTCTAAAATTAAGTGAGTTTGACTTTGAAGTAATTCATAAGCCAGGGAAGAAACACAGGAATGCAGATGCATTAAGTCACAAGTTAGACACATTAGAAGTAATGGGTAAGAGTGTCGCAGAATGGCAAAGGGCACAAGCAGAGGATAAGGAGTACCAGGGTTTTAGAACTCAACCACATTTCATTGTGCAGGGAAATTTGTTGTGTAGTGTTACCAGGTGTGGACCACGGGTAGTGGTACTAAAGAGTTTGAGAGAGGAAGTCTTAAAGCAGGCCCATGATCATGTGCTTTCAGGGCATGGGGGTCGTCAAGTAATGGAAAGACAAGTAGCAGAACGATTTTGGTGGTGCACTTGGAGAAGGGATGTGGAACAATACGTAGCAAATTGTGTAACATGTGTGCAGTGAGTGGATGTACATGCACAAGAATTCCATTGCAATGGTTACCAGAGGCTTTGAAAACTTTCGAGTTCAACAGGCTAGATATCTGCGGGCCATATAACAAAACATCAGCAGGGAATCATTACGTTTTCACTATAATTGATCACTTTTCACAGTTTCTAGCCACAGTCACAATACCAGAGCAACAAGCAAATATGGTAGCACAAGCTTTAGTCAATAACTAGTTACTGAAGTTTGGGGTGCCTGATACCATAATTACAGATCAGGGAACGAACTTCATGTCCAAATTAATGACACAGTTATGTCAGTTATTGAGAATTAAAAAATTATTGACTAGTCCATTTCATCTGCAGGTGAACTGGAGAATGGAGTGAGTACATAAGACAATTTCACAAATGCTAAGTTATATGTGAGTGGAAACCATGATAACTGGGACATTTATCTTCCATACATGGTATTGAGTTATAATACCAAAATACATTTGGGGGTCAGAATGTCACCATTCAAGGTGGTCTATGGAAGAAAGATGCCATCACCGTTTGATGTCCGAAATCGGGAGCTAAAGGGGACGTAGTGAGGAAGTCTGCACGGGCAATACGGGATGTCTGGAAGAGGGTACAGAAGGCCAATATGAAAGCATTGGAAAGGCAAGAAGAACAGTACAAGCTGTTCGGACCTTTACCACAGTACAGGGTAGGTCAATGGGTACTGATCATGAATCCATATACACGTAAGGGAAACACGAAAAAAATTTTGAAGAAGTACTACGGACCATACCAGGTCGTGGAGATGACTTCGCCTGTAAATGTTAAAGTGCAGCTGCCAACAAAAACATCCATTATCCACATAAGTAGAGTAAAGCTTTTTAAAGGAATGGTGGATAGATTACCTCAATTACAAGGAAGTGACCCAATCGCAGAGGCTAGGCAAAGCAAATGGAGAAGAAGGCCGCGGCGGAGGGAAAAAAGCGGACGCATAATGTTCCCTATGCGTTATGGTCATGGAGGGGGTAATTTATTATATGTGTAATATTGTATGGCACCTTTCCATTTTTTTGTATAAAGGGATAATTTGCATTGTTTTTTTGTGTGTTTTGGTTGATCAGAAAATAGTTGTGTTTTTCTTGTTTGTTGTTGTAATTCTGTCATTGTATGGGGAGACTAAGTTCAGGGAATTTGATAGAGGCAGAGTGAACTATTGGGAATTTTTGAAGATGCCATAAGATGTTGTAGTGACTTGTAGTGGGAAGGGGTTCTGGAGATATTACCAATGCAGAATCTGACGTATTTAAATTCCACGTTAAATCCAGAGTTTTTGGAAACATTGCATTCCTTTATTAAGGCACAGGAAGGATCTATCATGGTTAATAAAGTATTGGAACATTTTCAAACATTACAACAGCATTGCACTAACAGAATAATGACAGTGAGCATTTCAGCCACAGGGTGTTTCGTTTTTCTATTTTTCTTGAGTATAGCTTTGTGGAGAGTGTGGAAACGTGCACCATTAGAGGAGGCACCAACACATCAGTTGCCTATGGCCTGGGTAACAAGTGCAAACTGTCTATAGGTGGAGAGTTAATGTTTTGATGTTCTCATTAGTTTAAATCTGTAGAATGTAAGTTTTGTGAACAAGGTAAGTTTACGCAGCCACAGGCCACATCTGTTACCTTTTGATTTGGGACAGACCTTATCGAAAGGAGGGAGGTGTGAAGCGCTAGTATTAATCTTAGTCATAGAAAAGGGGAATTTTGTTAAAATTCAGTAAAGGTACAGTTGGACGATGAAGTTTGAGGGCACTGGCAGTGTGTGGTAATAATCAGCAGCCAGTAGGCCAGACAGGGTAAACATGGCGTGGAGCTGTAGTGGCGTATTGCACATACAATTTGTTCGGAGTGAAGCAACAGTGAGGCAGGGAACTGCAGCGTTGCTTTAAGTTGTTGTGATGTATGAGGCGAGGCAGTAGGCCAGAGCCAGAAGTGGCGATGTGTAAATGGCTGAGGTATGGGAATTTACCCCTGACATAGTTTGTATATCCCTCAGACGCTATGTCAAAAGTGAAGGAAAAAGCAGTATAAATAGTCAGGCAGCTTTAGCTTGAGAGGGGTGTGACAGGTGAGTCGAGAGCCGGGTCAGGCCTGTGCTGGTCTACGCTTATAGGGGCCAGTCTGGCAGCAATGTTGTAAATATTCTGTGTAACCTGTTCTTTGTTTCCATGTACTTGTTCGAGCTGTATTCTGCCTCCGGGGATGCAACACTGGGTAGGACAGAACGGCAGCCGGGTACTTGGAGATTGCATGGTCTGCCTGAAGGAGGGCAGTGACAACAGTTTGCAGTGGGTCCACGAGGGGCCACATTCGCTTCCCACCTGGCATACTGGGGTCCAGGTGAGGCGTACACTGTGGGAGGCGCAGCAGCGCTGAGACAACATTAGGGACATTAGTGGGTGTTGCCATCCGGTAAGCACCACTAATGGCAAGCTGCAACACAGCATCCGGGAGGGCGCGGGATCGAGTCTGGTCCTGTCCTGGGAGCAGCGGTGGCCCAAGTGCCACGGGTGACCAGTACATCCACCTTCATCCCATGTTCAGATACAAGGCAGCGACCGGGCAGAGCGCGGCTGACTCCCAGCTGAAAGGCCTTGATGACGGAGCAGTGGTGTCGGCATACCAGGAGTTACTGAGCCAGCTGGACTAGCAGGACAACACTGCGGGCGGCATGCTGCCACTATGCTGCACCCATTGTAGTACTATAAACTATGTGAATAAAGGAATACTTCTGAATACCGCTGTATCACTCTGCATTGCCCCTTGACGCTGTTGAACTTGCTCGGTCTCCTGTTGAGAAACTGCGTGGTGGGTCCCAGTTTCAGGTCTGCCATCTGGAGACCCAGGTTCAACCATCAACATTTGTAGGTGCGGGTGATATCTTGCTGGGTACCGTTTCTCATACAACCGTCAAGCTTCATGTGCATTGGCTAGTCCATTAACAAAAACCATATCTTGTTCTCCAAACAAATACTGTGCTGCCATACTTACCACATGACTAAATTGCAGGTGACGTGTGTGCTCTGAAGTGAAGCTTACGCGTGAATGCCTCTGACGAGAGGTGGTGACAAACAGCAAGACCTAATCAACATGTGTGCATACCATGTTGCAGCAGTGACAGGGTGAAGGGTGTTTGTATGTGTGAACCGACAACCATAGCACTGCTCGTCAACCAATGAATGGCAAGATGGCAATCCCACCCCAAGTTTCTGTAGTTTAAAAATGGTGCAGTTTTGACCTACACAACATTAGTAATTTTGGTTCCTTCTGGCGTCAGCTATACAGGGTTAAAATTTCTTGACACAATTTTTCTCCACCCTGTATAATGTTTTCAGTGCAGAAGCAAATGAAAACATGGCAGACAGCTCTGGACCGCACATGCTAGGGGTAGGACCACACAATAGCCCGGAACTGCACATTGCCGCCCACACACACAAAGCAACAACTGATCAGGTGGCAGCCAGCACCCAAACAGCAGTGCTTAACCATGTGCAACACACAGATGCCAGGCTACATCCCAAGTGGTGTACCAAAACTTTTCTTTCAGAAAAGGATGACAAGGAACAGGTTGATAGTAGTAACTGGTGTTGGTATCTTCAAAGATGTAGTAGCAAGACTCAAAAATGTGTTGCATCCTGCAGTCATGCAAATGCATCAGGTGACCACTAAGGGGCACCAGTGGCCATCCAAATACTTGAATTAGTTGCATTCCCTCCTACACTCCCGCTGTGGCTGCCAGTCTGGTTTCTACTCATGATCACAGAACACAAATGGGTACACCTCATAAGAAGACTTCTGAGAACAACAAGACCCCATCTGTGATCATGTCAAGGTCCCATAAGACAGGAGGGCTACAGTTTCGACTGTTTCATGTAAGATTCGAGAATCGTATGTTGGTGGCACTGGTTCATGAATAAACACTGCCAGAAAGGCATTTATCCGACATTCTCAACATGGTAATATTTCACAAAATTCAAATCAAAATGAACCAACATTTGTTTGAGCTTAGGCAGTAATGGATCTTCCAATGTGAAGTCCACAAATGTCACAGGTTCTAATACCACTGTAAACGAAGGGTTATCCAAAATGATCAACATAAGATGCCACTGTCTCACATTTATGAGTGGATTTGAGAACATAAACTTTGAGGAAATTGATTTTGAAGATATAAAGAGTTCAGTAAGCCTCCGGCTCAAGTCAGTATGGTTTCACTCATACTGTTGGGAAGAAGACAGCAAGAACAGAAGTGGGAATTGTAAATAGCCATAGTTAGTTTTATGTTTTTCAGCAACCAACAAGTCAATCAGCAAATGACAGAGATCCATATTCTGCACTTCAGCTTCTCATACAAGGCTATGTAAGCTGTCTATACAAGGCTACATTCTCTCTGGAAAAGATTAAATATGTGTGTTAGTCATAGTACAGGCTGGTGTTTATCACTACCTTAAACAAAGAAATGCAAGACTCAGATCACACTAGTCTCTCTTTCTGCACAGTTCAAAGATCATTCTCTTCTCATGGCAGAGGGTCTCTGGAGACTGCATACTGACCAATAATCCCACAAAGCTCCTGCCAGGGAATGCAGAGCAATATGGGTTGTTGCATAGACATGTGTGGGTGGTGAATCTGGGTTTGACCAGCCATGTCATGGCTGGCATGTGAGTGGGAACTGCTGGATCATAGCTCATCAGTGCTACATCTTGCATATGCTGTTGTTCCGGTGCTGCACGAGTGCAGTGGTAGATGAGATGAAGATGCAGGTTCACCTAACCATCCGTGTTGTGGCTGGTGCATGTGCGGATATGGCTGGACCATTTCTTGAGTGATTGTCTTAACTGATGCGTAGATTGTAGATGAGGTACAGTGTGAGGTGCTGTGGAAGATGTCATGGGCTGCTGTAGCATGACCTGGATGGCAAAGCTGGGGTGATGGTGGTGATCGCACATCAGCAGGAGATTGATATTCAGAGATGACTCTGCTGGTGGGAAAGGAAGCTGCAACATGCTTTGGTTGACAGTAGTGTCAACTGAAGTGTCACCCTCTGGATGTGATGTATCCAGAGAATTTTGTAGGGCCCAGGTGGGCTTGAGGCAGGAGAGGGAGACTGTTATGGGCTTGCTGCAGACCAAGATAAAAAATGTCTGAGGCCCCAGTAAGAGCATCTAATATGGGCCAGTGTACAATGGCTTCAGGGCTACCTGAACCATATCATACCTCACCATGACAATTTCTGATGTGGAGAGGTCATTGTGTTTGAATACTCTGGGGGTTGTATGGTGTATCTGAATGTGCTGACAGACACACTGTATGAGTGCCAGTATGTCCTGTTATTGTCCATTAGTCATAGGCTATACAAAGTCAACTGGTAGGGCCAGTGGTTCCTGATATACTGCCTCTGTAGTAGGGCACTTAGGTCTTCTTTATAAGAGAAGTGGGCGCTGAGGAGAATCCAGAGCAGTGCTTCGGTCTACAGACCAGTGTGGCACGTTAGGGCCATCTTCATGGTCCTGTGCCACCTCTCTATGAGGTCATTACTCTGTGGGTAATACGCTGTTCCATGCCTGGGTAATTCCACTGAGACACTGAATAGACTTGAATTGAGCTGGCAGCTCCAATCAGTGGTGACCAGCTTGGCCATGCCAAAATGAGTGATCCAGGTTTCAACAAAGGTGCCTACAATCAATTCAGCAGTGATGTCATGTAGGCATGTTGCTTCAATCCAATAAGATGTTTAATCAATGATCGATGAGCAGTCCACTGATGCCTAAGTGGATGTAGTGAAATCTTGTCTTGGGAACTGGGAACCAGCCAAGTTGTGTTTGGGTATGGTATTCGTTTTTTAATGCTGGCATGCAAGGAAACTCTATGCCCAGAGACGGCAGTTGCATTTGACGTTGGGCCAAAAAAACCTGTCTGTCACTAATCATACTGACTCTTTGATGCCTGAGTGGCTAGGGTTGTGTAGTCTGTCAGAAACTTTTCGGCACATGGTGAGTGTAACTTTTAGCTGTGGTTTGTCTTGAGAAACATCACAGAGCAGCGTCATATTATCAGAGGACAGATTGCGACGTTTAGTTTGCAGATTTGTATCCATATCATTGAGAAGATCTGTAATAATGCAGTCTTTCACTTCCTTGGCTGTCATAAGCTCATAATCGTACTGCAGGGATACTGCACAGATTCAGAACAGATAACCAGTAATGATTTTGTTTGTGCCATGAAGGTCATGCACGTAAGCAGTATACTGCATGATGAAGTTTAAGTGTCTTTACTGCTGAGAGCTGGTATATTGGGAGGAATTTCTAATAGCATTGACCGGTGGCTTGTGGTCGGAAGTCAGCTGTTCGTGTCAAAACCTTGTGTGTAGGAAAGCATCCAGTGGAATGAGGTGTAGTGGGCATAGTATTAGAGAATCATCCTTGAAGCTGAGGCCCAGTAGTGAGCTGCTTAATGCCACATGCACCACATCAGGCGAAAGTTTGTGGTAGCCTAGGAAGTCCATGCTGAAGATAGGCTTGCATATGTTCATGACATGAAGTGTCCATATGCATTGTAAACTGAAGGGTCCACAACATGGTGCCATGGATAAAGATTTCTGAGATATATGTCGAGTGCAGACTAATAGTCGATATAATGACTGAAGCAGAAGAACTGGATTGAAATTTGTGCTGCAGCTGGGACGTGAACCAGGGTCTTCTTGCGTGCTAGGCAGAAGTGCTAACCATTAGACCACCACAGCACTATGGTCAACATTGCCGCAAGATCTGCCCAAATTGAGTGCCCTCCCCAACACAAACTTCAGTTCATATCTTCTGCTTATTTCCCCTAACATTGCTAGTACTGCCAGAGCTCTCCGGCACTGGAATAGCACCCAGTGTTGGACATAATGGGAAAGTCCTCTACCATAGATGATCTTACAGATCTTATAATTTCATATTTCCCTGAGACATTTAAGTCTCTTCTTTATCTGCGATAATGATAGCTCGAAAGTGGGCAAGCTATTGTAGGGCAGGGACCTGATGTCAGAACCTGTACCCACAAGGAAGGGTTGCTGCAGGCCGGAGTGGTCATGCGGTTCTAGGTGCTACAGTCTGGAATCGAGTCACCGCTACCGTCGCAGGTTCGAATCCTGCCTCGGGCATGGATGTGTGTGATGTCCTTAGGTTAGTTAGGTTTAATTAGTTCTAAGTTCTAGGCGACTGATGACCTCAGAAGTTAAGTCGCATAGTGCTCAGGGCTATTTGAACCATTTTTGAAGAGTTGCTAGAACTGTTTTGTAGCTAGGTCTTGAATAAAGAGGCGTCGATCTTTGGGCATCATCATCTCACTGAATACATTTGGGAACTCAAATTCTTTTCGACATTTTCGACTGTCTGCCTGAAGGTAGTATGAAACTAGCAGAACAACGGTTGTGAAGAGAATGCATCACCAGGATGTTCTTGTCCCGTGGAGAGAGAAGAGTGTCCTTGCTGTGGCCTGATGGACCCGAATGGTGAGGTCTGACATCACTCACAGGTTACACTCACCTAGCTTGGCTGGCAGTACTTAGCATTGAAGAGTCGTTTGTCGAAAGTTTCAGACTCATCCATAATCACTGCTAGTTGTAGTTCTGTCAGTAGTTTGACCATCCATAGTGTCCATAGAACTGTGTCTGGCATGAGGGCATGGTCGGTGGTTGCACAGAGGTGAGATGGAGTGTTGTTATGTAGCTGTTGATTGTACATAGCCTCCTACATTTGTTGTTGCAGGGTTACATGAGAGGCAATGCGGGAGTGCAGACTTTGCTGGTGACAGTATGACATCCCTGATGACATCCACTAGGCCCGCTAGCTGGCAGAGTAACTGTCGTTTCTGGCATCATCATCGAGGCTTTCTGTTGCTGTAAAAATATTGTCAGGCAGTGCAAACTACAAGGTGGTGTTTGCGACACCAAATGGTGGCAATCTGAGTTGAGTACTAAGCTTCAGACATGTCAGACATGGAGTGAAGGCCAAATTTGTAGCATTGTCTCTTTGACACGTGAGGTGGCTGCCGACTGTGCATACAGCCCGGTCTGTGATGGCAAAATGGTAAAATGATTAGATGTTTGCATTTCGCAACATGAAAGACGTGTAGGCACGCAATTTGTGTCACACGTATGTTGCAGACGGTTCTGAAAGGGAGCGTTGCCCGTGAAGGCACTGTTCTCCAAAGCTAAAAGCAGGTCCGTAGTGAGAGGCAACATGGCGGGCGGTTTGTTCGTTAACATGAATAGTTGTTACGGGGCGGTATGCGGATGTACATTTCGCACATGCAATGCAGACGGAGCGGATGACGTGAAAATGTTCCTATAAACACTCTCGGATCGTTGTACATTGATGTCATTACTATGATCATCATACCACATGTTACGAGTTTCTTGCCGTTCCAATCGCTTTTGAAGCGTGTGAAGGATGACTGTTTTGGCTCAGTGTGCACTGTAATTAGTATATAGGTGCGTCCACATGATGCCTCTTTCGTCATGCGCAATCACAGATGCATGGGAATAAAAGGGTATGCACAAAAAATTGTGGAAAGGACGCATGTACCCAAGGGTGTTCTCACGTACATACATTGCATCATTGTGCAAGCAGTCTGCTTTGAATCCCTTTCTTTGCTTTGGGGCTTGTGTTGCTTTTATTGTGACGAAAAGGCCACAGAAAAAGAAAACTCAAAAGCGGCACTATGCAAAGAAGCACATAAACAACAGTGGTACAAGAACTACAAAGTGGTGACAATGTTTTGTCCGCAACGAGATTTACGATTTTCTATTTGGGAAACTGTAGCAGTAAACTTGGACATAAAATTTCGTTAGCTACTAACTGGCAACTTATATACTATATTGAATTATTTATTCCTCATCTCAAAACAAAGCACTTGAATTCTATTATATTTTTAACTTGTGATGTGGAATAATTGTAATTTATTATTTGATTGTTTTATCCCTCTGTTCACTATAGAGAATGCCTAAGCTTGTAACTATTGGAATATTTTTACCTATGCACATATTACAATTTTTATCTGTCAGCGTCTATAAGTACTATTCTCATTTACAATAATGACATGTTCCATAATTATGCACTTCTCTTGTATACTGGATCAAGAGAACGCGAATAAATAAATAAAAATGAAAGTGATCATTTCTAAAACGGAGAAATACTTAAGTGAGGTTTGTAGGCGTTATGTGAAAGTTCATTAACTTTCAATGGATCATTCACATTTAATCATAAATACGATAGATAGATAAACCTCCCGGGACTCTTCAAATTTGGGAAGTTCATGGACGCCAGAATCCATTAGAACGAAGTCTGTGTTTGAGAATCTCGTCACTGCTCTTCTTTTGGTCAGACGTCGGGCTCCTTTTAAGTCGCCATAGCATGAATATTCGCCCACAGTTTCCGTAAACACTTTTCATTAATTTTTAGCTTATTCTTTTCTGTTTTCCTACTTCGAAACTTACAGTATCTTGTTCTTTACAGACATGATCGGAGACCTTTTAACCAATACGTGATGCTCAGTGCAACATAGCTTGAATTTTTATTCAAATAATCTTAGGATGCAGTATTCCATACGAGTTTTTTCTTTGTCTGTAACCATCTATAAACTTTAGCGTGTTTCCTTATGGAGCAATAAACATTATTACACATAAATCGCTTCACAATATAGCCTCAAAACACACAAACATGTACGACGTGCCTTTATCTGCATATACATCACGAGAAGTACAGTGCCTAGATAAGGGCTGCGCTTCTTTCAAAACTTGCCAATTTGTCTTTTAGTGAAGGTGTGTTTCCTGAGAGGTTGAAAATCTCTAAGGTTAGACCTCTGTTTAAAAAAGGATATCCGTAGAAGGTAGAAAATTATAGACCAATATCCCTTCTAAAATCATTTTCAAAAATTCTAGAGAAATTAATGAAAACCAGACTCATAAATTACTTAGATGCTCACAAACTTCTAAACTGTAATCAATATGGCTTTCGCTCGGGCCACAGCACAGAATCAGCTATCCATGCCCATACCAAAGAGATTGTCAGGAGTCTCGACACTAAAAAATGTGTAGTGGGAATTAAATTAGATTTATCTAAAGCTTTTGATACAGTAAATCACAAAATTATGGTAAACAAGATGGAGGCAATAGGTGTAAGGGGAGTTGTGAAGCAGTGGTTTGAATCTTACCTTCAAAATTTATTTATTTATTTATTTATTCTTTGCCCATGGACTCCAGCTGAAAATCCAGCTGAGAGTATAGGGTGTGTCATACAATAGGCTATTAACATCAAACTTGATTTCATTATATATAAATGAAACAATAATTAAACAGAAATAGTCTACAAGCATACAGATATTACATGTTTCACATTATACATACACACAATCCAAAAAACATACAGAAATGATAATTTTAAAGGTACATTTCAGTAATGACATAACATATTTAAACACCATCTTAGTATTCACTCAAACTGTATATACATTTCTCTGTGAGATATAGTTTCAAATGATTTTTAAAACATTTTAGGTCTGTTTCTTTTTTAATGATTTTGGGGAGTTTATTAAAGAACCTTTTGCCTGCTTCTTCAGGGGCAGTCATGGACAGTTTTAGATTTCTGTTTATCATGTAGTAATTTTCATTTCCTCTTGTACCGTGTTTGTGTACATCTTTATTCGGGAGGTGTTTATCGCTTGACCTTACCGCCTTTATGCTTTGGTATATGTACAGTGAATATACTGTCATAATATTATAGTGTACAAAAGCTTTCCTACAGGTCTGTCTTGGTGGTATTTTTGCAATGCATCTCACTGCCCTTTTCTGAATTGTGAATATTCTTTTTAAGTAGCCAGCTTGTGCACTTCCCCATATATGAACTGAATAAGACAAATGTGGGAAGACAAGTCCATAATACATTGATCTGAGGACTTTATCATCCACAGTCTTAGCTGTTTTATGCATGATGAAGATCTGTTTGTTTATCTTTTTACACAGTGCATCTATGTGCTCCCCCCATGCCAAATTTTTGTCTATTATAGTCCCTAGAAAGTTTGTGCTGGTTACTTCTTTAATAGTCTTTCCATTTATATTATAGTTTTCACTATGCTTGGTTTGAAATACTACATTCATTGTTTTAGACTGATTCATAAACAGGTTGTTTTGTGTTAAATATTTATTTGCATTTTTGATATTCAGGAGTACTTCCTTCTCAAGCTCCTCCTTTGTGTCGGCTGTGCAAATGATTGTTGTGTCATCAGCATACATTATAAGTTTCTGATTTATATAGCTAGGAAAGTCATTTACATAGAGTATAAATAGTATTGGCCCAAGTACCGATCCTTGCAGCACACCGTGTATAACTGTTTGCAATTCTGATCTGTAGTTTGTTATATTTCCCCCACTAGTATGTCTGATTTCCATGCATTGTTTCCTATTTGTAATGTATAATTTAAGTATGTCATAGCATTTTCCTCTAATTCCATACTGATATAATTTCATCATTAATTTTGAGTGGTCCACACAATCAAATGCCTTAGATAGGTCCATAAAAATCCCACAAGTCTTTTGTTGCCTATCAAGTAAATTAAGAATGTGCTCAATTATATCTGTTGATGCTGTTTTTGCATTCCTTTATGAGATGTGATGTGATACCATACAAGCCAGATGAAGGTTTAATTTTAAGTTGTTTTATTAGGTTTGACACTTCTGTATCTGTTGTAGGTATGAAAACCATAGTATGGTTTGTATGTGGGGGGTTTAACAATTTACTTACTGCATTTGTTTTATTTTGTCTTATTAATTCGTCTGCTACAGTAATATAATATCTGTTAAAAGTATTGGCTGTTTCTAGAGGGTTTGCATTGCTTTTCCCACTCATCTGTGGGCAGATGTCCTCTGCCCAATTAGTTACTTTTCCTCTCTCTTCATTAATGAAAGACCATAAACCTGGTGAGTAGTTCTTTCCCTTATCTATAGACATCCTGATGAATGATGCTTTAGTTTCTCTGATAACACTACAGTACTCTTTCTTTTTTATTTTATACAGTGTGTTGTAGGCCTCAGTATTTTTTTGTTTGGAGAGGTCATAATAGACTCTAAGATTATTTCTGGCATGGATTACTTTTCCAGTCACCCAGCTTTTCTTTTTTTGTTGCTTTTTGAGAAGCCTCTTACTAACAGGACATGTAACATATTAATAATAATTGAATAGAGGAAAAAACTGGTTCCATTTGGTGTTTGCATCTTTCACTACATATATTGTTTCCCAGTTTTCTGCCTCTAACATCTTTTTTAGCAGATTTATGTTATGTGGGTTGTTCTGTTTTCTCATCTCCCATATCTTCTGCACTGAATCACTAGTCTTAATATTTATGTCTATCATGATTGCAAAATGGTCTGCTAATGTGGAGTTTATTACCTGTGTGTCACAATAGCATATAGGAATATTTGTTATTACATGATCAATTATAGTTTCACTATGCTTTGTTACTCTGGTTGGTTTGTCTATTTTTATTTTTAGATTGTTTATGCACAATAAGTCCAGTAGGGTCTTAGTATTGTCTGTATTTTTACTTGTGTCTATGTTCAGATCTCCTATAATGATCAAATAAGCATATGTTTTTGAGAGGTATTGGATTATATCTTCCAGCTGTTCAAAGAAGGTTTTAATTACACCATTTGGTGATCGATACAAACCTAATACACAACATAAATTCCCAGCAATTTTAGTTTCCAGTGCTGTAGCTTCAAAGCTCAATTCTATAGAATATTTTGTTATATTTATGGCTTTAGTTGGTTTATGGTTAGAAAAAATAGAACTCAGGTGGTAGAAATCATCGCAGAACATAAAAATCAGAAAATCAAGTGGGTCTCAGATGCAAAGAAATTGGAAATAGGTGTCCCACAGAGCAGTGTTCTTGATCCCTTATTACTCTTGCTTTATATAAATGACATAAAAATCCTAATATTTCTACCAAAATAATGTTGTTCGCAGATGACACTAGCATTATTAGAAGCGATGATAAAAAATCATGAACGACTACAACTGATATAGGCCTGAAATATATTCAACATTGGTTTAATGCTAATGAGTTAGCACTTAATCTAAATAAAACAAATTATATACAATATGGCAAAGCAACTCAAGATATGGACCTCCAGTTAAAACTAATGGCTAAGAATATAGAGAATGTACAATCCACAAAGTTTTTGGGCATGCACATTGATCAAAACTTAAGCTGGAAAGACCATCTCAAGTACTTATCCCACAGGCTCAATTCGGCATGTTTTGCATTGAGGATATTATCTAGAGTATGCAGCACACACTGTACTAGACTAGTGTATTTTGCTTACTTTCAGTCCATCGTGTCTTATGGCATAGTGTTCTGGGGTAAAAC